>NC_069704.1:11903527-12528527 GCF_023699985.2 Odocoileus virginianus
GAGACAGGAAAGTAAGGGCAGTTACCCCGCAGTGGGGAGGGAAGCAAAGCCAGCTCGAAGTGACAGACAGCAGAACAGGCCGGTGGAAACCTGGCTCTTAAGGGAGACACGATCTCGGCTGCACCAGCCCCATGGCAGGTCCTCCAAGTAACTCTCACTACCCTGACTCTGCTTTTTTTCTTTGTTTCAAATTTATTTTTATTTATTTCATTTGGCTGTGCCATATCTCAGCTGCAGCAAGTAGGGTTTTTAATTATGGCATGTGGGATCTAGTGCCCTGACCAGGTATTGAACCTGAGGCCTCTGTATTAGGAGTTTGGAGTCTTAGCCACTGGACAAGCAGGGAAGTCCCCCTGCTTTTCAATAGAGTAGCTTTTCTGATTGGCCTGACTGCATGTCTTTCTTTTACAATAAAACTCTGTCAGCTGAGGAAAAAGATGTCTTTGAAGTTTTCAGAGCCTATATGACATACATGTGTCATGCCATGGATGTCTACAGGAAAGTTCCAGACTTGATGGTGGTCCACTCCAAGTTTTCTGCTTTGCTGGCCTCTTGACCTTCTGTTTTAGACTCATATTGCAACCTCATTCCTCATCTAGCTCTTTGGATGCCTGTCTCAAATCACTATTTGAATCTAAGGTACCTCTCAAGGTCTCAGTCCTAACTCCTGACATCTGAATTGTGAGTCAGCTTGTATTGTCATAGCCCATGGAATCTTATCTGGCCTGAAATGGGAGAAAGATGAGAGAAGAGATAGCAATAGAGTTTGAACAGTGGGTGGTCGCTTTGAAGGGGAGGTGGTGTGCACAGGAGGGTTTTAGAAAGTAAAACTGATAGAGTTTTCATGGGTGAAAGAGAGGGAAAACTGTGTTTTTGTCTTGGTTACCTGGAGTGACTGTGAACAAGGCATGGCAGATTTTCTAGCAAAGATGACAAAGTTGTGTGCAGGTGCAGTTGGAGATATCAGGCAGAGCCCTCTGGAGGACGGACCTGAAAGTAGCCAGAAAATCTACTTTCAAGAATTCAGACCGTTTCTCCACTGTCCTTACTACCCATTAGGTTGAATGAAAGTAAACTGCAAATAGAGTAGACTGCTATTTTCTCTTTCCCATTTATTTGCTTTTCAGGAGAATCTGTGTTATATAATATCAGGAAGAGATGCATATCATCCATGTTGGCTTCAGATAAAGATATATTGTGTGTACTCCACTGGGAAATCTTGTGTACCAAGAATCTGAGTTTCAGATGGTTTTGTTTTGTCTTGTTTTTTTCTTTTTAAGAATCATAAGATGTAACAAGACAGGTGAATAGTCATGCAGGAAGTTGGTGAATAGCCCTATATTAATCCTACTACCTATCAGATTGGTTTCTAGAAGGGAAAAAAAAGGTCAGAATGAACAAAAATAGTTTGAAATAACTCGGTCACAAGAGCATCTTGTGAATTCCCATGTTATAAACTGTGGAATAGTCTGTGGCAATAACATTAATGAATGACAACTCTGAAATGGGTAATTTCAAAAGTAGGTACAGAAGAAAACAGTAATAATGATATACTTTGCAAAAGGTATATATGTAACAGTCCACAATGTTACTTAGAAAATTATTATTTCTGCCAAGGTGTGTGTTGTATAGGTGAAATAAAAGGAAAAAATAGCTAAATAACCAAAAAGGAACCAAGTCCTAAATAAAGATGAGACAAAGAAAAAGATACCAATAAAATTTTCAAAAAAAAAGGTAAATAGACACAAAAGACATTTTCAGGAAAAAAAAAAAAACCTGTAAGAATAAAGTAAGCAGATTAAATTCATGACACGTGTGCACAAAGGAAAACTTCTGAAGAAGAAACAAAGAAAAAGAGAACTAAAAATCACAATAAGAATATAACCTTGCCGATTATCACTTTATTCCTTGGAAACCCTCTATCAATAAAGTAAACCACAACTTTGTCGAATACAAACAAATATAAAAGTGTGCATTAAACTCGAGAAAGAAATTGAGTAAGAAACCAACACCCATTTTTGGGTGCGGAGACAAGGAGCGGTTTTTCCTTCTTTGGAGTTTTCCGTGCTTGAGCTGAATTTCTTACGAGAAGAGACACTACTTTCCTAGTGGACAGGAATGAACTCTATGAAAAATGAAGCTCTCAACCACAGTTCATATTAAAATTTAATACAGCAGAGCCTTATTCTGCTGCCAGCTAACTCAGGGACTGAACAGGATGGCATTCTTTCCGGTACAATATGTAATACAAACTTTCCCCGTGAGGAAGGGTAGTTACCTCCGGTTATCTGACACGTTTTCTCGCCTGCCTTTCCCTTCACCCAATTTCCACCCACTCCAGGAGTTCTGCCCAGTCTTTCTTTCTTTTTTTCCGAGAAGCAAGCAGCATGGTACCCACGTCTGCTACTATTCTTTGCTATCTGGGTCTCCTGGGGGCTCAGGCATTGCACTCCTCTGGCTCCCAGAGTCTGAGAAGAGACTGGCGATCTCTCTTCGTGCACCTTGGACCTCAGACACCCCCACCGCCCTCCGCCCGCTCACACATGCGTTCCAGGATTCGGTGGATGCTGCTGAAACTGGGTCTGTCTGCAGGCACCTTGCTCCAACACAGACGCATGAGATTGTACAGTTCCAGCGGGCAGTCCTCGGGGCAGGAGAGGATGTTGCCATCCCGCACGTAGTAGATGACCTCCTCGTGGGCCATCCCGTAGTAGGGCTGCAGGCCGTAGGAGAAGATCTCCCAAAGGACCACCCCGTAGGCCCACACGTCAGACTCCGTGGTGTAGCGGTTGTAGAAGATGGACTCTGGGGGCATCCAACGGATGGGGATGGCATCGTTTTCATTGGCTTTGTAGTAGTCCGCCGAGTAGATGTTTCTAGAAAGGCCGAAGTCGGCGATTTTCACCACCATGTTCTCACCCACCAGGCAGTTCCTGGTGGCCAAATCGCGGTGGACGAATTTGCGCTCGGAGAGGTAGGCCATGCCTGCGGCCACCTGCCTGGCGATGCACAGCTGCTCCGCGCAGGAGAGGGGCGGGGGGCCGGGGCTGGAGGCCTGTGACCCGGGGGATAGGTCGCTGGGACTGAGGCCACGGCCGGGGTGCGGGGCCATGCTGCGGAGGAACTCATTTAGGTCCCCGTAGGCCATGTATTCAAAGAGCAAGCACATGGGCTTCCCCACCGCGCACACTCCTGCAACCAAAATAGGCCCCTTGTTAGAGGTGTGTTTCTAAAGTACACATTGGAACACATTGTGCAAAAGCAAATGACCGGATCAGAAGAAGTGGGGCCTTGGTTTTCTATTGACAGCATCATAGTCGAACCCTGACCCCCCCTTTCTTTGTGTAAACAGCTACTTCTCTTTTAAGATTCAGTTGATTTATCCCTCCTCTGAGGGGGCCTCTGTCCTGACCTTTCCTGGATCAGATTTTCCTTCCATCATTCTTTATCCTTAATCCTGCATCCTACCTACCAGCCTGTTATAATTATCCATTCAGCTGAGGCTTCTCCCCCCAACATTTTAGCCCTTTAAAAATAGAGATTATGTCTTAAGACTTCTTTCAATTCCACATGCCTACCACGTTTCTGGTGAGCAAGTAGTCCATAAATATTAAGCAAATGAATTTATGAATGGATGTTTGCTTTGAGTATGTAATACAATTGCTCTTTTTTTCTGCTTCCTCTCTGAAGGATAATAAGGAAACTTATTTTGTGAAATTTTAAAAAGAGGAGAAAAACAGTCAAAGATCTTAGATGAAATATTCCAGTTACTGCAGTTAACCATTTAGGTAAATTTACAAACGTTTATTTTCCAGAAAGAAAAAAAAAAGTTAATATAAGTAGAACCTTGGATTTAGTACCAGAAAGGCATTTGTTGATAATAAAATTTTTCTGTATTTGAGAGGGAAACTGGACAACTTGAAATATTAGATCAGATGGTCACAATTTCACACCAGCATAAAAATAGCTTATTAACTCCATTATTTTTTCAGGCAAAAATTAGAAGTCTCTGTTCAACAAGCAAAGGAAATGAGAATACTATTATCTTGGCTTGCTTCTTTTGGGGTTAGCTTTTAATTCTAGGGACTTCAGCAATTGGTATATTTATATGAACTATATAAAATAAATGAACAATTAAAATATAAAATTGGTAAAAGAAAGTTAATGAAGTGACAAAACATTTCTCTGAGAAAATTTTTAAAACTCCAATTTTTTGAACTTAAGTGATTTAAGGAAATATTCTATTCCCTGGTACAGAAAATATTCTATGGAGAGGAACAGAGACATCTCTCTGATTGAGGAAGAAGTGAAGGTTAAAGGAGAAAACTTGCAAGTCTCTGTTTTCTGATGCATACATTTCTCCACTTGTATCTATGAGTTTCATACCTAAGAGTTTCACAATATTAGGATTATCAAATTCTGCCATGAGGGCTGCCTCCCTCTGAAAGTCTGCTTGCATATCTGCTGAGGCTTCTTCTTTGAGCATCTTCACTGCCACCATTGTGAAAGGTTCATAGGGAAGTAAGCCGGGAGCCCTGAGAGACACATTTATTGAGCAAGAAATCAAAGATCAGGAGTATTACACATAGTCACATGATAACTACTCATGTTTGTCATATCCCCCCACTCATGCAGCCTTTTCCAGAGCCACAGAACCAGAGAAAGATGCCAATGGCAGGTCACACTTAAAACTTCTTGACTCCAATTAAAAATCACTAGTGTTATTTTCAACACAGATTAAGGTTGAAGATGCATTATTTACAAATAACAGAAAATCAGAAGTGCCCAGATGATCATTACCATTGTAATCCCTTAATATCTGGCTAGAAGGCAGGAACTGTGACTTTTTCATCGTTATATTTAAAGGCCTCAAAGTGTGCCTTTCAGTTTTTTGCATTCATGCTAAGTAGTTTCAGTCGTGTCCAATTTTTTTGCGACCCAATGGATTGTAGCCGTCCAGGCTCCTCTGTCCATGGGATTCTTCAGGCAAGAATACTGGGGTGGGTTGCCATGCCCTCCTCCAGGGGATCTTCCTGACCCAAGGATTGAACCTGCGTCTCTTACTCTCCTGCATTGGCAAGCAGGTTCTTTATCACTAGCGCCACCTGGGGAGCCTTTTTTTTTTTTTGGTTCCCAATATTTGTGTGAGATTTTCATTAATCATGTAAGCTCCATACTAGGGCCATTATGTATAGAGGTAATGTTGTGTCCTGCCCAAGAGCAACAGGTCAAAGTGACAATCGGTGATTAAAACCAAGTCTACATTCTGTGGCCTAGCTGTGTTTCTGTGGAGCTATCTGAAGAGAAGTTATTTTATTCCAACTCACATAAAGACATTAATTGGGCTAGCATTTGCCCTAATACATACTCCTTTCTTGAGCACATTGTTATCTGCCATTTTTACATTATTTTTTCCCTTTTCTGTCTTGCCATTCTGTGAACATCTATTTAATATCTACACATGTCAGGCTCTGAGTTCTTAAACTGAAACATTAGTTCAAAGAAAGTTTTAAATGAAGTGAAGACTATAGCAATTGAAAATGGAAGAGATTTTAGAAATATTACTAAAAGCAATGCAAGAAATTGATTTAAAATGTCTGACAAAATTCTCTTCTGAAAAATATTCAACTTTGCAAATTGCTTATCATCAGAACACTTTATAAAGATTCTCTCCATATATATAACCCTATTTTCCAGCAAAGAGGGAAAATTATCAAGACTCACACTACAGTACCCAAAACAATAAGGTGAATGTTGTGAAGATTTAGCTAATTTGATAATAAATATATATAATTACATAGACATCACAATGTGTTTAGTGGATAGATTTTTTTTTTTTTGATGTGGGCAACTTTACCTTGCTTGAAAGACCCTTCCAAATGCCCCCTCTCCGATATCTCTCACATATTCAATGTTATTCCTGGGATACTCCAGACTGAGCAATTTGGGATTCAAAAGGAGTGGCATCCTCTGGTACATGGGGTTGGGATGAAGTCTGTCTAGCAAGAGCTCAGAAGGAAGCGTCGTGAGGGTTACTGCTGCTGATTCTCTGCAGGTAAGACAGGTAAGATCAGTAATGAGGAGAGGACCAGGAGAGAGCTTTGTACTCAGGTTTGACAGAGACACAGGTGTTTAGGAGGAAGCAAAACAAATTATGCTAAGTTTATGAAAGATCCTTCTGTTTTAGAGCAACAAATAATTTTGGATTGGAGTCTAAAGACACTTTTTTTTCTCTTCAGGAATTTTGTCACCATCCAATCTGGTAGTGGCAGTGGGGCTGAGGGGGCTAATGGGGAGCAGGAACAACTATATTTTTCCAAATTTTGGTTTAGATTCTATCTGATGCAAGAAACTAACCTTAGGACAAGGGATCCTATGCAAAAAGTCATTGACATTTTTAAAGATCATGATGGGGGTGCTTAACTTTAAAACACGGCAATGGGTGTCATAGGAGACTGTATATATCCTTCCTCCCATCTCCAGCTTCAATGTGAAATAAATAAAAATTTTAAACTGTTAAGTGATCAACTTAAACTAGAATCTCACCTTTTCTTATTTTTCCATTGTTTTCGTCTTCGGCAGCAATAAAGAGTAGTTATGGTAAGAAGCACAAATATAGCAAAGCTGGACATGATGGAGATTATTACAGTCATAGAGTACGTAGGTGAGACAGAGAAGGAGGGCGAGGAGGAGGAAGGCGCGTTTGGAATGTCCACACTTGGCTTTGAGGACGTCATTGGCGGGAATGCTGTAAGTCAACAACAGAGTTTTCATTCATTCTTAAACTTTTAAGAAGCAACTTTTGTATTCAAGCAATCAGTAAAGTAAATTTAAGACCATGTGTTTATGTATCAGGTTCTCCCTGGTTTTATATCTATAAAGTGCAATTTTAAGAATCCAGTGAGGTCCAGTTGTAAGTAAATCCAGCTTATGTGTGTTAGCCACTCAGTAATGGCCAACTCTTTGTAACCCTACAGACTGTAGTCCACCTGACTCCTCTGTCCTTGGGATTCTCCAGGCAAGAATACTGGATTGGGTTGCCATTACCTTCTCCAAGGGATCTCCCCAACCTAGGAATCGAACCCAGGTCTCCTGCATTGCAGGGACATTTTTTACTGTCTGAGTTATTCAGCTTATAGACTCATAGAATTTTAAAGATGAGACACAGAGAAAGAACATGTTTTTTCCAAGAAAAATGCAGATCCTGAGCTAGTGTTCTTTACAAGCATCATATTGTTTATGACCTGACAGCAATCATGGAAATTGTTATTAAGTAAAATATTTTTATGAAATTAAAGTCAGGAATGTCTGAAGGTGAGCTTTTATACATACATATTGTTGATTTACAAAAACAAATGGAAGAATGTGGCAAATGGAAATAATAGGACTCAATGAGAAAGCTGGTTCATCTAACAGTCAAACTCATTTCAAACTCCTTTTAAAAAGGTCAGTGCAATGTACAAATAAGGTAAAATCTGCATTACTGCTGGGAACCAAAAATATGTGTGTTAGTCACTCAGTCGTGTCCAACTCTTTGCGACTCCATGGACTGTACCCCACCCCACCAGGCTCCTCTGTCCATGGGATTCTCCAGGCAAGAATACTGGAGTGGGTTGCCATTCCCCTTCTCCAGTGGATCTTCCCCACCCAGGGATTGAACCTGGGTCTCCCAAGCATTGCAGGCAAATTCTTTACCAAGTGAGCCACTGGGAAAACCCCTGATATCATACTAAATCTCGCTAAATCTCTTTTCCATCTGAGCCACCAGGGAAACCAAGAGATGTCATACTAAATCTCTCTGTTCATGGGGTGTAGAGTCCATTGTATGTCTATTGAAACCACACTATGAATTATATTTTAAATCCTTTTATTTGACTGAGTAAAGACAACATGTATAGAAAATATTTTCATAATCAACAAGAATGTCTTAATAGGAAAGAATGAACTTTGTACCCTAAAAAGAGGGAGAAACTGTATTTTCAAATATTTGTGGGATACCACAAAGACATAATCTTTTTTGTCAGGTTGTAATTACTAAGATTATGAATCCAAGTGAATTTCAAAAGAAGAAATTATGCAGATCTATTCTTGGATCAAAATGCAATTAATAGTAGATTAGATAAAATCCAATAGGACATTAAAAGAAAAAAATTGATAACCTTTCAATCAAAGAGTAGAAATTAACCATAGTTACAGATTACAAAATAACTTCCTAACAGTGTTTATGAGATTTGGCCAAAGATGTGCTCAATGATAAACTCATACCATTATCTCCTTCCATTAGATTAAAATAATGAAAGTGAATGAGTTGAACAGTTAATTCAAGATGGAAAAGAAACAAAATCGGCAGAAAACAAAGAAAAACAGGGGATAAAGTAACAGCCATGTACAAGCAGAAATTAATAAGTTAGAATACACATAACACAAATGATAGACTTAAAAATAGGTCAGTAGTCTTATAAATATTTATAAAGTAGTCTAATCAGTGACATTTTAATTTTAAAAGAAAAAGAAAAGCACAAACATACAAAATTAGGAATGATAAAGTCATTTTAACAATAGATTCAAATGTCAATAAAAATGAAGTAATATATAACTATGGAGTTACATTTTAAAAATCTTGAGGGAAATGATGGAAACATATTAATTACCAAATTGAACAATTAAAAAATCTGAAAATAGTCATAACCAGGAAATTTAAGTCATTATAGTATTATGATTACATTCTTTCAGTCTTAGAAGAGATACAATTTCTACAGTTTTATAATATGTTCCAGGAAGAGAAAAATCTTTCAGGTTGTTTTAGGAAGTTATAATACTAATATCACAACCTGACAATGTTAGCACAGGAGAAAAGTGCAGACATAGATTATAGAACATAGATTTAAAAGATCCTAAATGAAATATTAACAATTAACTGCAATATAGTAAAACACACACACAATGATTTCATAGAAGGAGCTATATTAATATAACACATCACAAAGTCAAAGGAAAACTTTCCTTGCTGTCAATGCTTGAAGCCATTTGAAATAGGATACTTGTAAAAGCAGAGATTATAAGGGATGCCCATGTATGACTTTTTAGTCTAGTTGTGGACACAGTGATTTTGCCCTGAGCACCAACAGCTAAATAAGTGGGTTTTAAAGCCTATGGAGACCGAGTTTGGTCACCCCTGTGACTCCAGCAGGCCCTGGAACTAGAAGGAACTCAGCACAGCAATAAAATATCTGTGCAGGACCAATGATAGCATTTCTCATCAAGCGTCACAGCAGTGATGGATATTACAGACTTCCCAGGTTCCTCTGTGATGGTTTGAAAGCTGCTGTGACTTTCTTTGAACTGAGACATTCAAAGATTTAAAAAATCAATCCAAGATGAGTGGGAGTGAAGTGTGAGTGAAAGTTGCTCGGTCATGTCCAACTCTTGGCGACCCCATGGACTTATAGTCCATGGAATTTTCCGGGCCAGAATACTGGAGTGGGTAGCCTTTCCTTCTCCAGGGGATCTTCCCAACCCAGTGGTTTAACCCAGGTGTCCCACATTGCAGGCAGATTCTTTACCAGCTGAGCCACCAGATGAGTGGGAAGGGGGATTTAAATTGGAGAGCTAACCTTCCTGCTAATAAGAAAGCAGGAACAATCATTAAAAGAGAGAGGGGACTATTACTGTATCTGCATTTCACCAGAGCCATTCATACCGTATTTAACATGTGAAGGAATGTGTTGAAATTTATGAAATTGGCAGTGCAACCTTATTAGTGTATATAAAGGGTGATTTGTTTATCAATACTATCAGAAAATTAGAATAAGCCATGATGATTTAGTAAGTTTTTTTTCCAAAATGAAAAATTGGCACAGGTTCAACAAGAATTTTATGCATTTAATTGTTTATGGGTTTAATTGTTTCTTCTTTCAGGAGAGTTTTACTTTCTCAGTTCTTGTTTATTGTTTCTGATCGATTTGCCCTCATCTTCCCTAGAGCAATATCAATTATCTCTTTGGGTCCACATTATCAATTTGAGTCTCCAGTTTCTTTCCTTTTAATCTTTTTCTTCTCTCGTCAATTTTATCTCTTTATCTTTTGCCTTTGAACATTAGAGGAGTCTTATTCACTCATTCATCCACATATTAATGGACTTATTAAATGAATATTGATTGTTAAGTGTCAAGGACACTGTGGTGGACATGACAACTCTCTATGTTAAAGTACTTAGAAGCAATTAGAAAACAAATAATTACAATAAAATATAAAGAGTGTTACAAGAGTGGTGAGAACAAGGATGCTTGTGAGAATCCAGGGGTATTCTTGGGCTCAAGTCCAGGTTTCAGCATTCTAGCTAGGTTTTCTAGAGTAACTTTAGGTTAAATATTAAGAGTGAGTAGGTGTATCTGGTCGGAGGTATATGTGTGGGTGTGGCCATGGAGGAAGGGGGTGGGGAGAGTCAGGAGAGATAATATTTCACAAAGAAGGAATAACATGTGCCAGAGCCTGAATCAAGCAGTCCCCCTGCTTTTCTAAAAGGGTACCAACAAGTTTCATTCTTGAGTTGGGGAAGGTCTGTAGATAAGTTTGCAGAATTCTTTCCTAGAGATTTTGAGATGACTCCTTTAAAACCATTTGATTTGACCCTGTAAAGTATATACTGAAAACTAGCTGTTTTAAAAGACACCTATCTTCCAAGAGAAGGATCAGTTTTCACAAAGGAAGAGCATGAATTGGCTCAGTGAAGAGAGACTGTACTTTAAGAGAAACTATACTTCTGTCCTAGACATCATGAAATATGGGTGTAAATACGCATGCATGAATCCATTTATAAACACATAAGGTTTCAAGGGCACAAAACACTTTTTCCTCTATAAAGAATTAGGTGATATAAAAATCATGAATGTGAAATCAAAAGGTGATCATTTAAATTGGCTTATTTTATAGCCATAGAAGGGACAATGCTGCTCAATAACTTTGGGATGGAAATAGGATTTATATCATTCATTAAATATGGTGCTCTCCATGGCTTAATTAGGAGCTATAAACTGGGATCTCCAATGATCTGCCTTTGTATTCTACCCTGGATGAGTATAGTGAAAAGCCTTTAAGAGAGAGACTGTACTTTGTCCTAGACATCATGAAATATGGGTGTAAATACGCATGCATGAATCCAGTTACATACACATAAGGTTTCAAGGGCACAAACAAAAATACTTACTTGTTAGGTTTTCTTTTTTATAATCTGAAGGGGAAAGGATAAAAATTTGTTTTAGGAACATCCAGATAGCTCCTATGTTCTGTGAGAGAGTGCTAAGAAATGCAGGTTCTCTTTCAGCTTTTTAATATACAACGGGAAAACATTTTTTTGCATTCAAATGTGAAAGGATTGCGTCTTGGGAATGAATCCAGCTGTTAGGGCTAACCACATAGTTCCTTACAAATGAAGTTCATTAAAGCAACATGCAGCCATTCAGCTTTGTTTCGTGAGATCAGCATTTTCAAACATGTGGCTTATTTTTGCATGCTGAAAAATCTGCTTCCTTGGCTAAGAAAGAGGACTTTATTTCTTTATTCCACTTCTCTGACAAAATATGAGATGTTTCTTAGCCATTGCTCTGCACATTCCAAAAAATGTTATAAGCTGTCATCAGATCTGCTTATGAAGTAAGGTAAGATCTTCAACAGCTCTGAAAAGTACTCTTTAATTTCTTTTAGAACAAATGGAATAAATCCTTATGCTAATTGGTGCAACTAGTATAGCAGTAGGATTCTGTTATTAGGTATGGAAGGAAGGCAGAACTCAAAAAAAAAAAAAAGAAATGCCTAGAAATGTTAGGAGATTTAAATTCACACCTTAGTTTCCTCAAAATAGTAAATTTCTCCGAACCTCCAGCATCTCAAGAGAACTCTGTTACCTAAGTATGGCAGTCTGGTGCAGGCCATGGGGTCCCAGTGCGTGCTGGGGAGTTTGTTGCAGTCTGGCATGGAGGACAGAAGCATCCCAAATCTGTAGAGTCCCCTGTGGGTCTTTTCTTCCACCAGCAGCCATTCTTTTGCACAGAAGAGCTCCTTTACTGTCAAGCAGTATTCTCTAAAATGATTTAGGGAGAACAAAATTTAATGAATCATAGCACGCTGAAGCCAAATTGGAGCCCAAATCCTGTATTTTCAGAGCATCATTGTAGTACACTGCTCTTGCAAAAGTGTCTTTGTATAGATCCTTTTGTAAATAACATGAGACTTAATGAAATATACAGTATATTATGCTGTGAGATGAAATACTATCTTGTTTTTAAAATATCACTAATGCTACTGGAGGAAAGAACTTTCAAGTTCAAAAGGTAAAAAAGATTAGAAATCCCCGGTATGTTTTCTCTCAACTTCATATTAAAATTACCACAAAGGTTCAGAAACAAGTTAATACAGAACTTTAAAAGCACACACACTGAAGTCATGGGTCAAGCAGTCTCCAGCCTGAGAGGTTTTTCTATAATCTCAGGGCTGATGGGCAGGGCTTGAGGAACACAGTCAAGTGTTTCTGTGTGCTTTGGTCTCTGAAACAGAATACCATCACCTTCCTGGATGGTTATAGAAGAGCTTAGGGGTCCATACCCTGCCCTACGCTTGGAGAAGCTGCGTCCTTCCCCATTGCTGTGTGTGCTTTCATCTGAGAGAGCTAGAGTAATGTCTATGTGAAGATGAAGCTGTACCTGTCATCTCTGTGTTGTACTATGAGTGGAGACTCTGAAGAAGGAAATGACCTCCCACTCCGGTACCCTTGCCTGGAGAATTCCATGGACAGAGGAGCGTGGAGGGCTACAGTCCATGGGGTCTCAAAGAGCCAGACACGACGAAGAGACTAACACACATGAGTGAAGAGGCTGCCGAAAGACTAGGTAGACTAGTTGGATTATATAGAACTTTGTGGATTAATATTTGTTCAAGTTTATCTTATAGAAAATAAGATACACTACACAGGAGAGACCAGGTTAGTTCCAAATTAAGATACTTGGGATACATCAATAAGAGGATATTAAAGATTAAAGAAATTAAGGATAATAGCAATGTTATTCATTCAATATTTGAAGTATAGAGTAGGAAAGTGTGTGTCCATACATGTGTATGTATACCTACATATACATATGTGTTCTTTAACACTCATGCCTACACTCCCACTTTTCCAGGCAACCACTTACCAATAGGGACCAAATGAACATGTGTAAAATGACTGGGCTGTGCATACAGATGTGATGGGATACAATGAGGGTCATGAGTGTAACAATGAGTTGTAGATTCTTAATGTGTCTGCAAGGGAAGGGAAAGCAATGGGGCTTTCAGCCTTCTGAGAAGCTGAACTGTAGAAACATTGCTTGGCTTGCTTCTAACTCTGCTGGGTTCCATCCTTGAGTCACATAAGCGCACCTTTTTGCATTCAGATGTTATAATTGAACTGTGCAATAGCAACATGGGACATATGAGAAAACTAGCCCCACATTATGTGAAGAAAAGCAAATACCTGGGAAAGTTGTTTTTTATTATAAGTTAAAAACACACACTAGAGAATTAAAAAATATTTTTTGTTTTCATTGACCTGAAGCCTTTCACTGAAGCATGGCCTTTACAGAAGAGTTTTTCAGCAGGAAAAAAATCAAAATGAAAAGGAAATAGACTGAAAACTAGGTTAAGTTAAACATGACAGTGACTGAAGAAAATGAAGACTACAAAAAAGTGAAAACAACTTTGTTCCACTGAAACATGTGAAATCTCCATTGAAAAAGAAAGACTTGGCAAGATATTGAACAAATGATAGAGGAAAACTTTAGAAGTTCTAAACTGAATGCAGAAAGAAAGAATGAAAGATAAAAATGGTGGGTAAGGTGATAAGGAAAGGAAGAATCAAGCAAGAAATTCAAAGTATAAATTAACAATGTATCCCAACAAGAAACTAGAGCACATAAAAAAGATAGAAAAATATTCAGAGATACACTATAAGAAAACATTCTTAAAAAGGATATAAATCTGATGAGGAAAATATATTGGCCATTATTTTTATATTACTTATAGGAAAGAAATCTACTCCCAGGTGAATTTTACAAGTATTTTGAATCTCAGGAATTAAAGACATAATCTTACTATTATCTGGCAAGAGAAAAATATTCCCCACAAAGGAACAAAATTCAGGATTTCCTTATATGGTCTTCATTACAGCATAGCCCCCACAACTGGTCAGTATGCAAGAATTTTAAGGAAAACTGAAGGTAGCACAAGACTTAAGTACCAGTCAAACACACACATATGTAATATTGTAAAAAATAATTTTTTACATGTAATATGTGAAACCTCTGTTCTAGCTGAACAAGAGGTGAATCAAAGTTGAGAGCTTAACAACAACATTTTTCTATGGAACAAATGACAGATCAGCGAGAACAAACAGAGAACTCTTCCAGGTACTTGCTATGTACGTGACTATGCAGTTATGTCAAAGCTAATAATATTCCCCAAGTGCAAATACAACATAATTGACTAACACTAACCTGGTTTATAATTCCACAAAAAGTTTCAAAAAGCAAGGATGGAGGATTCAGTACAGTTACCCTAACTAATTAGGACTACCTATAGCACTCTTTTTAAATTTACTTCTGGCACTTCTTAAAGATGACTTTTGCCACTTTTGGTGCACTTTTCCCGTTTCCTATGACACTTAATACCTGCTAAGGTAATATATAAATTGTTTATTTATCTTGTATCTTGCTCACTGACTTCTGCTGCTGCAATATACACCCCATGGACAAATGCCCTAGAATAGTGCTTAGAACCCAATAGGAGCTCAATAAATGTTTACTGAATAAATGAAGTTCCTTATCATCCATTGAAAGAGGCACAAGTGATCAAGTTATTGTTTATGATTAGAAAACCGTGACGAATAGTATGTGTTTAAAAGTCTTAAAAATAAGTAGCAGTAAAATATAACATGGTTGGAGACTTTTGAACCACCTGGAAATATCAAGGCAAACAGAAACTATTATAAAAGATATAATACAAATGCAAGGGGACAAAATGAGAATATCTGAAGAGCAAACTTACTAGTTATTTACAATGAGCTGAATTTTAATCCTAATGTTATTGGAACAAAAAGCAGAAGTTACCAGGACTGCAGGAAAATTTTCTTAGAAAAAAACAGTTATTGGGGAAGGGATTATTGCATTGAATCAAACAGGCAAAACTCATGTAACAGCCGAAAGGATCGGACAACTTAATTACTCATGACACTAATACCTATATAATATGTATGAATTTTGTACCTTAAAAGCAGAGACCAAATCTTTTAAAATGTCTAATTTTTAAACAATTATTAATTATATTTGAGAGAAAAAACAATAAAATGTGAAAATTTCTAGACTTATTTTTTGACCCCAATAGTAATAAATTGTTTACAAGGATTAAAAAATTGAAACAATTTTCAGATTAAAAATACTTGTTTAAATAGTAACTAGAATTAGGAAAAAACATTTAATGGCTTATAGATTTAAGAGATAATTATGCTATTCTAATAAATTTGACATCTCAATGAAAGAGATTTTTTTTTCTTAAAAGAAACAAATTTATTTTTCTAAAAAAAATCTAAATTATCTTCAATCCCGAGAAAAGACATCTGTGGCCTATGCATGTAAACTAGTCTAGGGCGTAAATGTTGAAAAGTTACTCAATAAATTTATTTTGTGCTAGAGTACGAAGAACACTTCAGTTTAATTCTGGTTGTTCCCCCAGAGATATCTAGATGTCATACCTGACTAAAACATACTCTTAACTGAAGAAATAACAAATTATTATAGTCTTAAAATGTCTCCAAACCTTCAAAATCCGCAGTAAGTTGAAGAATGGGGCACTGTGTTTTAATAACCTCCCCATAGTCCCCTTGTATGCTAAATAGAGCACTTAAAACCTATTTCAGTATTTAAGTAGTTCCTGGTTTTACTGAAACAGATGGAAAAGTTCTATGTTGATAGTCTTCCTGTTTCCTTGAAAAGTAAACAGCATCTATCCAGTTTCTAATATATGCCATGGATGCAGTTTATCTTTTAATCTTGTCAACTCTATTTTGTGAATGAGGAAACTGAATTTAGCCCACATCATATACATCTCAAAAGTAGTATAAACAGTATTTGAACTTTGTTCTAATTAGCTCAAAATTCATATTGATTCCTATCTTTGCTATATAAAAAGTAAATAGAGGCAAAGATAGTTCTATTGAACTTGGATTTATAAATTTCAATGCTTACAGGGTATGGGATTTAAAGAAATATTTATGACTACTTCCACCCCTCCATGAGACCAGAGTGTCAGTACTTAAATTAGAATATTGAGTGGAATGTATCTTTAATATTCTGAAATGCTCACCAAGATCTCATGTTTATTTGCAAATAATGTTGAAACACTTTATATAGTCTTTATTTTCTCTATCTTGGTTTACCAATGAAATCCATGTTAGTTTGGGATTTTGTTTTTTACTTCCTAGAAAGCAGGGATATCTATGAATATGAAAATAATGTAAACAATAACAAATAGAATATTATACCTCTTATGACATTTTCTAGCTCAGTGTTAAAGCGTTAGTTGCTCAGTTGTGTCCAACTCTTTGTGACCCCATGGATTGTAGCCCGCCAGGCTCCTGTTTCCATGGAATTCTCCAGGCAAGAATACTGGAGTGGGTTGCCATTCCCTTCTCCAGGGGATCTTCCTGACCCAGGGATCAAACCCAGGTCTCCTGCACTGCAGGTGGATTCTTTGCCATCTGAGCCACCAGGGAAGTTCCATGTCTAATAATGTATATCATTCATCAGGGATTTACAGGGTAAGAATTTTGTCCAATTAATTACCTTGTAGTCTGCACAAAAGCCAGCTTTTGCCTTTACTCCTGCACCTGACAACTTCCTCTTTTGAAAACTTTCCCTGTTTGCAGACAAACAGAATTTCCCCATTTATTTATTTTTTAATTTTACCTGCAAATGGGTATAGGAGTAGGTACCACCCCAGGGTTGCATTCTTGGAAGATGTGGTTACAGAGCAAAGCTTCAGCAGCTGGCCGGCAGAATGGGCTCACTGCTTTCAGTTCATTCCAGGCAGTATGAACCAGTAGTTCTTGGGCCTCCTCAGGGTCTGCGTAGGAGTTGTTGAAGAAAACAAGAGCGTCTTTTGCCAGGACAGCATTACACACCTCCCCTCTGTACTGGGCGCAGTAGCCTTTGTTATCTTTCTGTGGCTTGCTGAAAGAAGCAGGGAACAACGTTCCAGATCACATGCTGTTTCTGAGCATTCAATCTGCCTTTTTGTTTATTTTCCATTTCCACATCTGCATCACAGAAATAGAAGATTGTGCTGGCAAATGGGTTGAAATGTTCCATCTGAATATTGTCATTTCCAGCAGCAATTATATTACCTCTAGCTACTCCAGAGGTTATGATGAAGATCCAAATTGATAACCATGTGGAAAGCTTTAGAAAGTCTCAAGGCCAGAATGTGTGGGAGTACTTTTTATTATTTTCATCATAAATAAAATTTGACTCCACATTTCTTACAAATAAGCTGACGTAGCAATAAATACATCTACAAAACACATTCATCATGATGATTAATAAGTGACTGAGTGTAGTAACTGGTCTGATCCAAAAACTTGCAGCTTTATAAACATGAAAAGTGAAAAGTGAAAGTCACTCAATTGTGTCTGACTCTTTGCGACCCCATGGACTGTACCCTGCCACACTCCTCTGTCCATGGGATTCTCCAGACAAGAATACTGGAGCGGGTTGCCATTCCCTTCTCCAGGGGATCTTCCCAACCCAGGATTCGAACCCAGACTTCCTGCATTGCAGGCAGACTCTTTACCAACTGAGCCTCTAGGAAGCAAAGCGTTGGTTGCTCAGTCATGCCCAATTCTTTGGGACCCCATGGACTGTAGCCCTCCAGGCTCCTCTGTCCACTGAATTCTCCCATAGCTTATTTAAATGTTATGATAGGTAAGCATTTGAATTTTGTGGCACACATTTTCAATACCCAGATCCTACCACCCACACATCTTCCCAACATTCCATTAAAGAATAAGAAGAAAGGCACGTAGGGAGAAGAAAGCACTGGACTCTCAGATGAGAATCTGTATGACTCTCAGAGGAGCTAAGTAACGTCTTCAGTTTTGCTATTTTCTCACCACATGTCTTAGGGAAAGTCATCTGTTCACTTATGATGCCATATTCTGTAAAGTGATGTAAATACTTATCCTGAACCCAGGTTATTGTGTATTCATGGGTAATAAAAGTACTGGCATAAAAATAAGATTAAAAGCCTATAATGATTGAAGAGGACTATAAGGAAAATGAAAATACTGCTGGTACTGTCTCCACATATCCACTGTTCCCTTCACGCAGTGCTGAGAATTATAGCTCCTATACTCACTTGACAAATATTTATTGAGCACTTATTATGTGCAGGCACTGTAATAGTCTCAATATATCTTTATACCTTCCATACGATATTGTTAACAGGGATGGAAAATTCAAGTTGCTTTATCATTTAGATCATCTGTTGGAATTTAGCATTTCATTATCTTTATATAAAAGATTTCAAGAAGAAATTAAACAGCGGGAATTTGTTTAACTGAAGTGTTTTAACTGCTAACAGATCTCATCTGAATTTGAAAAATTGATTAGAAATTATCACTGACTTGTCCTTGAAGCAAATTTATTAAATGAGATACAACTCGTTAAGGTAAAGCAATGAACTTCCATGAAATACTATATTTTAAAATAATGTTTTCTAATATAGAATAATTTTCTAATTCATATGAGCATTTTACTAATTAGTTAACATGAATTTTATTGTATTACTTGTAGTTTATTGGGAGTTTTAAAAATGAAGTTTTTGAATAAGGGAACACAAAACTCCCAAGAAAACGTGGGCCCTATAAGGTTGAGAAAACACCAGAAATAGCTCATGACTCAACTTCTGAGGAAACCCAAGGTAGGATGACACTAAGAAAGTTCGAGAGAAGCAAGGATACTGTGCTTTAAGAAACTGAATATAATAATACCTAATAACTGGAAATAACTCAAACTGTTTTACAAAATGGTCATACATATTGATAATCCTTCCTTAAAAGGAGAGGAAGAGTGACTGTTTTCACTTAGAAAAAAATATATATCATGTAAAAGTTAAATATTTCTTCTGGTCTGTCTGAGTTGAGAATTAATCATCTGTGTTTCATTGTCGTATGATAACTATTAAATAATACTTCTTTATTTTTCCACTAATATTTTTAAATAAAAAGTTCATGATTTTGTTCTTTAATTACATAAGCAAAAACCATTTTTTGAAAAAAACATTGGAAACTTAGAAAAATTACACAAAGGAAAAGTTAATGAAAGTAGCCTTAGAGATAAGGGTTATTAATAATGAATTAACCAATTCTTTTCTCTGAATTTCTGCTGCTTTTCTTTTAAAAAGCCCTAGAGAAATCTTTAGAACAACCTCAGTGTGAATTAATAGTACTGAGTCCTCATTGATTTGTGAGCATTAGCTACATAATGCAAAAGAAAAGAAAGAAAGGCGGAATAGGCTTTTAATAGAAGGAGAAGATCTTGATTTTAATTTTGGTTTGTCTTCATACCATCTTGACGATAACTAGCCTGTGAAAACCATTTGCATCCTGGGAAAAACCATACAAAGTGTATGGTTCTTGCTTATTTTCTGTGTCTTGCTGATGTTTTGGGAGCATTAAAGACAGCTTTTGTAGATTATCATTGCTTGATTGGCCCACAAGGCAAGGGATATTTAGCATCAAATATATACGTGTGTGTGTGTGTGTGTGTGTGTGTGTGTGTGTATCCTATGTAATATATCTCCCTCATTTTGGCAACTTATAAACCTCAAATTTTATGTGATGATCAAATTTCAGAGGACAGGTATGGAAGCCAATTGGGCCATTTTTTTCCCCTCAACCTCCTAACCTTATCACTTAAAAATTTATTTTAAGGAGCTCACAGCAAAACATAGGGAAACAGATGAATGCAAAAAATTTCCATTGGTGCCTTCTGACTTTTGCAATTGATGAGTCCCCTTTCTGTCCAACTGAAATCATGTTTCTCCACATGTAGCTCTTGAGACTGCAGATGGAGTAACAGCGGAGGCAGCTGGTCCTGTTGCTCATTCAGCAATGGGACGGAGGTTGCAGGGATCTGTTCAGAGTGCTGGTTATTTTGGAATAATCTGCCAAACTTCCTCCAAAAATTCTAGTTAATATAGCACTTGCAGTCAGTCCCTGTCTTGCCTCCTGACAAACTAAACCCCCCTTTCCTCTCTTTCTGTATAGTTTCTTTTTAGGAATCAACAACTGATGTTTGATCCCAGCCTTTCTAGTTTCTTGTAACAGATAGCTCTCGTTGGTCAAATGAAACATTTGAAGGATTCTTACTGTATCTTCACTTTTATTTTCTCTCTGCTTTAGCATGTATGAATCCTTTTCAGTAGAATACAGTTGACCCTTGAGCAATACAGGTTTGAATTACTTGGATTCCACTTTATGCAGTTCTTTTCAATAAATACTACACTTCTATACCATCCCATGCGTGGTTAGATGAATCCAAGGATGAAAAATGTGGATATGGAGGAACCACATAGATATAGCACCAAATAGAAGATACTGATTGGTGTCCCTGACCACTGAATTGTTCAAGGGTCCACTGTTTTAAAATGTGATGCTCCAGTTTCTGTGAGAGAGACATCTACTCCCTTTGAACACGTAATACGTTGTCCAAGGGCACATTCAGATGACCAGCCATGCCATGGTTGGTGGGGACAACCCCACTACCTCAGTGGAAATGCCACACCTTCTTTTCCTGCCCTCCCGTGTGAGAACTGTACCTCTCCTTCGATAGTGACACTCCTTTGTTATATAGTAACTGCCTGGCCTCTCACTGTACTTATGTGATGGTCAGGGCTCTACATCACTCTCAGTCTCCAAAGCAAACTGGAATTGTTTTTATCCTTTCACGTCTAATGTCTTTGTGTATGATTGTGTGGCTCAGAGATAAAGAATCTGCCTGCAATGCAGGAGCGGCAGGAGACGCAAGTTGGGTCCCTGGGTCAAGAAGATCCCTTGGAAGAGGGCATGGCAACCCACTCCAGTATTCTTGCCTGGAGAACACCATGGATACAGGAGCCTGGCAGGCTACAGTCCATAGGGCTGTGAAGGTTGGACACTTAGCACACATACATGCACATTCTCTAAGGCGGGGGTCAACAAATAGAACCCACAGGTCAGATTGGGCGCTCTGCCTCCTTTTATATCACCTGTGAGTTAAAAATGGTATTTATCTTTTTAAATGGTCGAAGAAATCAAAAGGAGTGAAAATTATATGAAATTCAAATTTCAGTGTCCAGAAGTAAAGTTTTACTGGAACACTGCCCAGTTCATCCATTTCCAAGTTGTCTATGTTGCTTTTGTGCTTCCATAGCAGAGCTGAGTAGCTGCAACACTGACTGTATAACCCACAAATCCCTATACTTACTGTCTTGTCCTTTATAGAAAACCAAAGGTCCTTGAGTTACCACAAGCAAAAACTGGTATGGGAGTTTCTTTAGTTAGCATTTATTTGACTATAATCAGTTAAAAATTTTCATTTGCATATAGTTCTATGTGAATGATTTCTGTCCTTGAGCCCTTAGGGTTTCTGCATGCTTCCATCATTATGTGGTTCTGTAATTTGTGTAGGGGGTGTGAGTGTGTGTGTGTGTGATGTCCGACTCTTTGCAACCGTTTGAATGGAGCCCACCTGGGTCTTCTGTCCATGTAATTTTTCTGGGCAAGAGTACTGGAGTGGGTTGCCATTTCCATCCCTAGAGGATCTTCTAGACCCAGCGTGTGTGTTTATATCCCCTAGTAAAATGTCAATTCCTTGGGTGCAGAGAATACATAAAATTTCTTTTGTTTCTCTACTTTCCAATATAGCACCAGAATTAGTGTTGTTGTTGTTTTTAATAGCATAATAGTATTTATTTATATTTGGCCACATCAGGTCTTAGTTGTGGCATGTGGGATCTTCATTGCATCGTGTGCAATCTTTCATTGCAGTGCACGAAACTCTCTAGTTGTGTCATGTGGGTTCCAGAGCATGTGGGGTCAATAGTTGCAGCGTGTGGGTTTAATTGCTCTGTGGCACACGGGATCTTAGTTCTCCAACCAGAAATCAAACTTGCGTCCCTTGCATTGCAAGGTGGGTTTTTAACCACTGGACCACCAGGGAAGTTTCCTAGGGTGAGTGGCTTAAAGATGCATAGAGAAGACAGGTGTGCTGAAGGGATGAGTGAATGAAAGATGACATCTCTTCTATGGGTGACCTGCATTTCAATTTACCTTTTTCCATGTATATGCCATATATCTCTTCAGTAAATATTAAGCTTCTCTGTTGTATCCTTCAGGTCAGTATGCTGTCTCTTAGAACTGTGATAGCCATCTAATTCTCAAATAGGTGAAGCCACCTAATTCTAAAATACCTGATAAATTTATTTACCAGGTAAACAAATGCATCAAAGCTGTATGAATTGGGAAAAAGATTGAGAACACAGTAAATTTTCTTAGGCTATGAATTATTATTTATGCTATGAATTATTTCATTCCATGGAATTACAATCAATGGCTTGAGTTGTAGGTCCTGTTTAGTTGCTGTGTTAACTGGGTTAGCATTATAGTTATGAATTTGTGTTTTTGACTCTGACTATCTGAGCTCAGATTGAGGTTTTGTAGTTAGCTTTGTGGTCTGGACAGCTCTTTGTGCCTCAGATTCCTCATATAAAGAAAGAGGGATGATAGTTCTTGTCCTACAAAGTTGCTGAGATGTTAGTATAAGAAAAGTGGTACTCAAAATGTCTGCAGAACTTAACTATTATTATTATTTTAGTTAACCATTTTGATGGGGGCTTTCCAGGTGGCACAATGGTAAAGAATCCACCCGCCAATGCAGGAGACGCAAGAGATGCAGGTTCTATCCCTGGACTGGGAAGATCCACTGAAGTAGGAGATGGCAACTTGCTCCAGTATTCTTTCCTGAAAAACTCCATGGACAGAGGAGCCTTGTGGGCTAGAATCCATGGAGTGGAGTACAATCCAAAGAGTAGGACATCACTGAGCAACTGCATACACACAGCCATTCTGAATCTTGATTTCATCATTTGTAAAACTAGGTTAAAATAGTTACCACACGTCATAGAATTTTTATGAAAGTCAATTTATGCAAATAAAACATTGTAAATTTCAGAATGTTAGAAGGTCTTACTTTCTTATCTGCAGGATAAAGCTGTGAGGGAGAGTTTGGGAGTCAGTGCTATGTCTCTTTTCCAAGCCTATCATTTACTTGATGTATGAGTCACTTATAGTCTCCAATTCCAAGTAACTCTCTTAATTTCTTTTCCATATAATAGGGATAATAATAGTACCTATTTCATAGGGATGTCCCAAGGATAAATTTTTTAAATGTATATAAAACTCTTAGCATAGTGCCTGACACATAGTAAGTATTCAATAGATACTACTTATCTTCATCATCATCTTTTTGTGAAAATATTTAAAGGATTAGAAATTAGAGAGTTTCTGAAAGATTACAGTGCTCAACAAATAATAGATAAAAAATGGCATGTCAAACAAAGCAAAACAAAACATTGGTGCAATAACAATACCTTACCTCCATTCTAGTACCAGGAAAGGAAGTTTCCACAGGAAATTAAAGTAAAAGAGAAAAGAAACAGAGGTTAGTACATTTTCATCTCAAGGCTTATAAGAGATAATTTTGATACCTCTAGCTCTAAGTTTCTGAAAAGTTCTCTGCATCTGCCGGGAGGCCAGATCCTACATTAGCAGGCATATTTGGAGAAGGAAAGTAAGAAAATATTAAATGTCTCTAGGAACTTAATTCTTTTTAAGATGAGTCAACCATGGCATCATTAGCCTAGGCAGGATCATAGTCCAATTTTCCCTCTGTTGGCTTCCCAGGAACTTTTCAACAGGAAAGCAAGGAGTGGAGGGCTGAACAGGAAAAGGAAAGAGGGGATGGGTGGTGGAGCTGTTATTTTCGCAGACCCACTGGCCTCACTTGGTCATACAGGTTCTCACACTCAGAAGGGCTCCATCCTTAGTTTAGTGTTTGCTGTGATCATCTTGAAACACTTAATAATTTTCTAACAAGGTGCCCCACATTTTCTGGATAGAACAGATGGAAGAAACATGAGGAAATTGTTAAAGAGAAAATGGTATATAGTTCAGAAGGGGTAAAGACAGAATCTAATAGCAGCTGGACAAGGAAACCTTTTGAAACGTGAAAAGACCAAGGTTTTGTATATGAAAAAACCCTCAATTTAAGAAGTAAAAGAGAGGATTCTATACCATGGAGATGAACCAACACCAAAGAGAATCCAGCCATAGAACTTGGGAAGAGATAATAAACTTACATAGGCTTCTGTTTCAATGGCAAGTGAGAGGACAAAAAAAATCAAGGTTGTTTAAAGGGGCTCAGTCTTTTCAAGAATATTAAGAGAATCAAAGGATGATTCACTAGACTTCTGTGTGTCTTCTCTCCAGTCACATTTTCTTTCTTGGCAGGGGTCGGTGGGGGGGAGGTGGAGCAGGGAAGGGCTTCAAGAACCAAAGCAATTATAAACAAGTGCTTTTATCTCAAAACTAGTTATTTGTAAAATTCTAAAAATTTCCAACAGTCATCAGTATTTGTAGTATCTTTTCAATTATCTGGAAAAGCCAATAAAACTTTGGCTGTCTTCTAAAACACACAGCCAATCTAATATGAAAAAGCTGCGTGATTATAAAAAGAATGCTTACCTCTTGGTACTAGTTGTGGGACAGCTGGTAGCAATTTAGTGCAGCTACTGGCTGTTACTCGTTTATCCTTTTCTCTTTTATTAAAAGCAAACACCTTTAATCAGTTGGAAACCAGATGAATCCACCATGAAATGCTGAGGGATGGGGTCTGTTTTGTTGATAAGAGGACTCTCTGCCTATGGTGGGTGAAGCACTGGGTGGTAGTGAGAGTTGTGTGCTCCTGCTGCATTATCCCAGGTCTCACAATTGTGGAGAACATTGCAAGGGACCCAACAGTGTGACTATGAGACATGACAGAGAATGTGAAACATGATGGTGTGTTCAATTAGCTATGGTTATTATGAAACAGAGTCCAAAGTTATATTTGCTCTGTAATAATGTGAAACATCAGCTCAGAATATAGAAAATAAAAATATGAAATGAATGGATAAAGATGTCATATATATATATGTATATATACACACATACATGTATAATGGAGCAATACTCAGCCATAAAAAAGACTGAAATAATGCCATTTTGCAGTAACATGGATGAGCCTAGAGATTATCCTACTAACTGAATTAAGTCAGATAAAGACAAATATCATATGGTGCTTATATGTGGAATCTAAATTCTGATACAAAGGAACTTATTTAAAGAACAGAAATAGAATCTTTTGCATATGGTTATCTGGTTTTCCCAACACCATGCATGGAAAAGAATGTCTTTTCCCCATTGTATATTCTTGGCTCTTTTGTCATAAATTAATTGACCATATATGTGTGAGTTTATTTCTGGGCTCTTGATTCATTTCCACTTGTCTAGGTGTCTGGTTTTATGCCAGTTCCACGCTGTTTTGGTTACCATATCTTTGTAATATAGTTTGAAACCAGGAAGTGTGTTGCCTTCAGTGTGTGCTTTCTTACAGTACTTGACTATTGGAGATCTTTTTTGATTCCATACAGTTTTAGAATTGTTTGTTTATTTCTGTGAAAAATGTCATAGAATTTTAATAGGAGTATATGAAATCCACAGATAGCTTTGGGTGGCATAGACATTTTAACAATATTAATTGTTCTGATCTATGAACACAGGATGTTATGTTAAGTCACTTTAGTTGTGTCCAACTCTTTACAACCCCATGGACTATAACTTGCCAGGCTCCTTTTTCCTTGGGATTCTCCAGGCAAGAATACTGGAGTGAGTTGCCATTTCCTCCTCAAGGGGAATACAGGATATCTTCTATTTATTTGTATATTTAATTTCTGTCATCAGTGCCTTGTAATTTTCAGTGTACAGATCTTTCTCTTCCTAAGTTAAACTTATTACTAAGTACTTTTTTTGTTTTTAGTGCTATTGTAAATGGGATAGTTTTCTTTATTTCTTCTTCAGATGTTAGTATATTAAAAAAACAACTGATTTCCATATGTTGATTTTATATGTAGAACTTACTTAATTCATTGACTAGTTCTAACAGATTTTGGTGGAGTTTTTTGGATTTTCTATGTATAAGGTTGTGTCATCTGCAAATAGCGACAATTTTACTTCTTCCCTTCCAATTTGGATGCCTTTTATTTCTTTTAATTGACTGATTGCTTGGGCTAGGACTTCCAGTACTGTGTTGAATACAAATGGTTAGAATGGGCACTCTTGTCATGTTCCTGATCTTAGAGGAAAAGTGTATAAGTAATGTTTTGCTATTGAGTATGATATTGGCTGTGGGTTTGTTATATGTGGCCCTTACTGGGTTGGAGTGCAATGCTTATATCCAATTTGCTGAGAGTTTTTATTTTTAATGTATATTGAATTTTGTTAAATGCTTTTTCCACATCTACTGAGAGGATCATATTTTTATCCTTAAAAATATGGATATATGTACATACATACATATGTATATGTACACACATTATATATGTACATATATACACATATAATGGAATAATACTCAGCCATAAAAAAGACTGAAATAATGCGATTTTGCAACAACATGGATAAACCTAGATTATCATACTAACTGAATTAAGTCAGATAAAGACAAATATTAACTGATTTGTGTATGTTGAACCATTCTTGCATCCCAGAGATAAACCCCACTTGATCATGGAGCATGATTCTGTTAATATCAGTACATTTAAATTTGGTTTGCTAGGATTTTATTGAGAATTTTTGCAACTATATCCCTCAGGAATATTGGTCTTTAGTTTTCTTGTATTGCCCTTATCTGGCATTGATATCAGGGTAATAAAGACTGCTGTTAATGCTTCTTTAAATGTTTGATAGAATTAATATCTGTGTCTATTTTGATGGCCTTTGGCTCTTCCAGGGCTATGCTTATTACAGGGATCATGGGCTGTATTGCTGGTCTCTGTTACAGGGCTGAGGGTTCTGAGGACAAAGAGAAGGCATCTTGCCAATAATATGGCATCCTGGTGAGTTTAAATGGCAACTTGAGCCTTTCGAGGTGGTGACTGAAGGGGAAATGGAACTTCCTGGTTCATAGGGAGAGGATCCAAAAGTTTTTATGGCTCCTTTTGATGACTAGGAGCAAATGTAAATGAGTCAGAAAAAGTATATCAAGTTTCTCAAAAAATACATATGAATCTGGGCATATGCATGGAAGAGTTTTGGGAAAATGAAGGATGATCTTTATTTTTGTTGTTGTTTTTCAAACACTAGAAATATCATTAGACATAATCCGAGCCCTAGAACAGATTTTTCCATTTCCAATTTTCCTGCTGCGATGAGTAAATAAACAGATGGAGTAAAAGCTTCAAAGTGAAACACAGAGAATGTGACAAAAAGTACCGTTGACTGCAAAACACCAGGGGAGGATGGGGGTGGCTGAAATGGGAGAAAGGAGAGTTTGAGGTAAGGAAGTGTGCCAGAGTGTCAAGGGGAAGCATCAGGCTCTGGACCTCTGAGGCTAATGGAGAAAAGAAAGAAAGAAAGTGAAGTCACTCAGTTGTGTCCGACTCTTTGTGACCCCATGGACTATAGCCTACCAGGGTCCTCTGTCTATGGGATTTTCCAGGCAAGAACACTGGAGTGGGTTGCCATTTCCTTCTCCAAGGGATCTTCCCAACTCAGGGATCGAACCCAGGTCTCCCTCACTGCAGGCAGACGCTTTACCATCTGAGTCACCAGGGAAGCCCTAATGAGGCCAATGGAGAGATGCCAAAAACAGAAACGGAGAAAGCAGGTGTCATGACTAAGCTCTGCGAGATCTGGGAAGCGTAAGACCATGCTTTGATTCTGAATTAATGTGGTTCCGTGCATCCCTTTTACACCAGAGTGGCCTCACTTTCCTGGAATATTGGTTCCCTATTTCCTGAAATAGGGAGCACCCCAGAGTTGAGATGTAGTTTCCTCAATAATGACAAGGGGACACTTATGAGGCATCTAGCAACTTTGACTGGCAAGAACAGGTTCAGTTCAGTTCAGTTCAGTTGCTCAGTCATGTCTGACTCTTTGAGACCCCATGGATGGACTGCAGCACACCAGGCCTCACTGTCCATCACCAGCTCCCAGAGTTTACCCAAACTCATGTCCATTAAGTCAGTGAAGCCATTCAACAATCTCAGCCTCTGTCGTCCCCTTATTCTCCTGCCCTCAATCTTTCCCAGCCTCAGGGTCTTTTCAAATGAGTCAGCTCTTTGCATCAGGTGGCCAAAGTACTGGAGTTTCAGCTTCAACATCAGTCCTTCCAATGAACACTCAGGACTGATCTCCTTTAGGATGGACGGGTTGGATCTCCTTACAGTCCAGGGGACTCTCAAGAGTCTTCTCCAACACCACAGTTCAAAAGCAGTTCAATTCTTTGGCGCTCAGCTTTCTTTATAGTCCAACTCTCACATCTATACATGACCACTGGAAAAACCATAGTCTCGACTAGATGGAACTTTGTTGGCAAAGTAATGTCTCTGCTTTTTATACGCTGTCTAGATTGGTCATAACTTCCCTTCCAAGGAGTAAGCATCTTTTAATTTCATGGCTACAGTCACCATCTGCAGTGATTTGGGAGCCCCCAGAAAATAAATTCTGCCACTGTTTCCATGTTTTCCCATCTATTTGCCATGAAGTGATGGGACCGCATGCCATGATCTTAGTTTTCTGAATGTTGAGCTTTAAGCCAACTTTTCGCTCTTCTCTTTCACTTTCATCAGAGGCTCTTTAGTTCTTCATTTTCTGCCATAAGGGTAGTTTCATCTGCATATCTGAGAGTATTGATATTTCTCCCAGAAATCTTGATTCCAGCTTGTGCTTCATCCAGTCCAGCGTTTCTCATGATGTACTCTGCATATAAGTTAAATAAGCGTGGTGACGATATACATCCTTGACATACTCCTTCTTCTATTTGGAACCAGTCTGCTGTTCCGTGTCCAGTTCTAACTGTTGCTTCCTGACCTGCATACAGATTTCTCAAGAGGCAGGTCAGGTGGTCTGGTATGCCCATCTCTTTCAGAATTTTCCACAGTTAATTGTGATCCACACAGTCAAAGGCTTTGGCATAGTCAATAAAGCAGAAATATATGTTTTTCCTGGACTCTCTTGCTTTTTCAGTGATCCAGTGGATGTTGGCAATTTGATCTCTGTTTCCTCTCCCTCTTCTAAAACCAGCTTGAGCATCTGGAATTTCATGTTCATGTATTGTTGAAGCCTGGCTTGGAGAATTTTGAGCATTACTTTACTAGCATGTGAGATGAGTGCAATTGTGCAGTAGTTTGAACATTCTTTGGCATTGCCTTTCTTTGGGATTGGAATGAAAACTGACCTTTTCCAGTCCTGTGGCCACTGCTGAGTTTTCCAAATTTGCTGGCATATTGAGTGCAGCACTTTCACAGCATTGTCTTTCAGGATTTGAAATAGCTCAGCTGGAATTCCATCACCTCCACTAGCTTTGTTCATAGTGATGTTTCCTAAGGCCCACTTGACTTCACATTCCAGGATGTCTGACTCTAGGTGAGTGATCACACCATCGTGATTATCTGGGTCATGAAGATCTTTTTTTGTACAATTCTTCTGTGTATTCTTGCCACCTCTTTTTAATATCTTCTGCTTCTGTTAGGTCCATACAATTTCTGTCCTTTATTTGGCCCATCTTTGCATGAAATGTTCCCTTGGTATCTCTAATTTTCTTGAAGAGATCTCTAGGCTTTCCCATTCTATTGTTTTCCTCTATTTCTTTGCACTGATCACTGAGGAAGGCTTTCTTATCTCTCCTCGATATTCTTTGAAATTCTGCATTCAAATGGGCATATCTTTCCTTTTCTCCATTGCCTTTCACTTCTTTTCTTTTCACAGCTATTTGTAAAGCCTCCTCAGACAACCATTTTGCTTTTTTGCATTTCTTTTACTTGTGGATGGTCTTGATCCCTGCCTCCTGTACAATGTCATGAATCTCTGTCTATAGTTCATCAGGCACTCTGTCTATCAGATCCAGTCCCTTAAATCTATTTCTCACTTCCACTGCATAATTGTAAGGGATTTAATATAGGTCATACCTGAATGGTTTAGTGGTTTTCCCTACTTTCTTCAATTTAAGTCTGAATTTGGCAGTAAGGAGTTCTTGACCTGACCCATAGTCAGCTCCCGGTCTTGTTTTTGCTGACTGTATAGAGCTTCTCCATCTTTAGCTGCAAATAATATAATCAATCTGATTTCAGTGTTGACCATCTGGTGATGTCCATGTGAACAGGTTAAGGAGAGAAATAAAAATGGCAGGTGTCTCATGGGGTTCAGATATCTTATTCCATTGCACTCATGAGATACCCTTTTTAAATGTACATGAGGAAATTTTAGGAAAAGTAGAGGAGCTTCAAGTCTCATAGTAAGTGTGATGCAACAGGAAAAACAGATCAGGGGATGAACGAAAGGGTCTTGTAGCTTTTTATGAATTAGCCATGTAAGGGAGTGTTATTCAAAAATGGTACCTCATACTTTCCAAACCCATTGACTAAAGTCAAATCATTGCTGGTTTCATTCTACATGAAATTACAGAAAGGTGAAGATAGGGGAGTTAAGGTACACATTTTATGGGTTCCTTTCTCTGGACCAAAATCCTAGAAGAGAGGTATATTGATAAATTACACAAAGATAAAGCAGGACTTTTTCCTACTTCTTATTTGGGACTCCAGAAGCAGAGAATCTTATAAGGGCCCTTTAACCCAACATGAGATCGGCCACATTAGTGCGAAAATAGTAGTATGACACTGTTGGGTAGACAGCAGGACTGAGTCAGTGGTCTGAATCTTCTTTGGATTTTTTATAACATGAAAGTGATTCAGAAGTTGCTACAGGCCTCACGAGGGATAAGGAAGGAGCTGACTTGGGGTTTAGCATGTATGGCATTGCAGAGAGAGCCAAGGTGACTAGGGGCAAAGGTTGCATGATAGACTCTAGAGAGGGAATTGATGAAGGATTGGACCGAGATGTAGAGGATTGTACTGCTACAGGAAGAGCCTCAATGGGGCTGAGCCAGACAGGGAGGTCCTCTGGGTTCCAACCAAGCCAAGAGATGAGATCACTAGTTCTCCAGCTGTAGACTTTACCAAAGACCAGGGTGGTCCAGAGGACACCACTGCATAAATCCAAGACTCCTTCTCTCTTTCCATGTAAGGAAGAGATAGAAGGAGGAAGGAGGGGAAGAGACATGGCAGGGAATTGATCTTTGAATGCCTGAATAATGACCAGAAATGAAACTTTCTTCATATTAGCAACATTTATTTTCTCCTCCAACCAGTGAATGTGTAGGTTAAGCTAGGCTAGATCAGTTTATTTTCTTGGATTTGAGTATTCATATGTAACTATTTCTCCCTCTTTCTGCACATACACATGTTATCAACATATAGTTATATAAATATATATTTACTGAACACTGGCTCCTGATCAACTATCAAATAAAACATAAGATAGTGAGACTAGAATCATTCCAAGTAATTTAAAGACATCAAAAATTTTGTTATCTCTTGAACCTTCTCATGTTCTTTTGTTTTATCTGTTATTGTTTGTCCTAGACATTTTCCTTAAAATCTCAGACACATCTAAACTCCTTGTACCACATTCAGACACTTTCAAACCTTATCTTTTCTCTCCTGACCTGCCATCTACCTAATAGTTTTCATGCATCTCTCCTCTTCTCTCTTTACCAATTGTTGCTGTTGTCCAGAATTTCATAACTTTTCCAGACTCCTGGAATAACCTAACAGCGTGCCATGCCCCCTCATCTTTTGACACCTGACATCTGTTGATTTGATAAAGAATATATCTGACCATATTCACTTGTCTCCTCTAAAAAAATTAAATGACTTCCCATTGATTAAAGAGTACAGTCAGCCTACTCAGGCTCTTCATAGTCTAGCTAGATCTCACGTTTCAAACCTTTCTGCCTCTCCTCTACCTCATTGCAGTCTCCATCATGACTTGCTATTTTCTGGACTCACTTCGACCTTGTCATCTCTAACTCTAATGGTACCTCTTTTTGAAGGATTCCCTTAAACTCTCTTTTTTTCCTGCTGTTGTACTTTGTGCTTCTGCATAGAACGTAGTCTGTGCCATGATGTCTGTGACTGATGGGCTTCCTTTTTAGATTGAGAGTCCCTGGAAGACTTGGACTCCATTGTTGATGATCCCATTCATGAATTAAGTTTGCATCCTTTACCTAATGCAACGGACTGAACCTAGTATATTTAATAAATGCATGTAAGAGTGCTTTATGGACAACAAATGGTATGTGAAGAGTAGTCAGTTTATTATTATTTGTTAAATTGAGTTGAATTTACTTTTAAGAGTCTCACTCTTCTCTGGGAATATGACTTCCCATCAGTGGAAATTCTTGAATAATTGATGTGATATCTCAAGATACAGATATATTCTTGGAGGAGAAGGAGGAAAGAACCTGGTTTTGAAATCTCTTTCCTTCATGGGCATGCCTCAGAGGGCCAGCCTTGTCCAATGCTTCTTATGTATTTCTCTGTGTCCTTATTCACCTCATGCTAAAAATCACAAGCATTACTAGAAATTTCCTCATCAGGGAAGATCAAAGAAGTTACACTGTAATAAGAAATATCAGACTCTGGGGAACTGGCTCTGGATACAGGTTCTACCAGTGCTTACCTTACATGTGAGGCCAAGTATCTCTCTGCTGACCCTTGGACAGTAGGCATGCTATGAATATTATCATGCCTGGCATTTCCTGATACAGGGATTATTTCCATCTCTAGGAATTCCACAGATGTTCTCAGAAGCCTTTGGGACATTTAAGTTTTAAAAATAAACCTTTATAACTCAACACAAATATCCTAGAAATCCATGTGTCAGCCTTTTTCCTTGAAAATATCTGTGGATCTTGCTATCACTTGCATGAAAAAAGAAGGGGAAAGGCCACGAGGTAGATAATGTATTTATAAGTAAAAATGCCCTAAAATATAGCCAATTAGAAATTGGCACAAGCATGTTAAATGTCTGCCAACTTACTCTTTGAGAGCCTTGGAAAACTTGATTAACCCCCAGAAAGAAAGAGGAGGAAGAGAAAAAAGAGGAGGGAAAGGAAAGAAAAAGAAAGGGAGGGAGGGAAGAAGGAAGGAAGGAGGGGAGGAAAAAGTAGGGAGGGAGGGAGAGAGGGAAGAATAAAAAAAGAAAGGGAAGAAAAGAACATGAAAGAGAAAGATATTGAAAGAAATGAACTCCTGGAAGCTGTTTCATATCACTTAGGCAGACATTTAAGAATTTAATTTTTGAAGCAATGAATTTCCCCAAATCAATTATTTTGGTCAACCTTTGGAGGAAGAAATATCCCAGATGGGCCTGGATTAAGAGGTTTAAAAGAAAAAAAGATGTTCCCTAGTGAAGGATGCTGTGGAATAGTACCGACTCTCTTCTCAATCAGTCAGTCAGTTCAGTCGCTCAGTCATGTCCAACTCTTTGCGACCCCGTGGACTGCAGCACTCTAGGCTTCCCTGTCCATCACCAACTCCCAGAGCTTGCTCAAACTCATGTCCATCGAGTCAGAGATGCCATCAAACCATTTCATCCTCTGCCGTCCCCTTCTCCTCTCCTGAAACAGTGCAATTGTGAACAGCCATCCTACCTGCTATACTGATGGTGGCTGCAGCCTTTGCAGTACTGAATTTCTCTCCATGCTTATTAGTAGCTATGCATGTGTAGAGTCCTGGCTTGGTGATAAACAGCTGCAGTCTTGAGTCAATTACTCTGTCTTTCACACTTTCTTGAATAGACCCAGAAGAAACCTGGTGGAGTCAGGGGGGAAAAGAAGATAGAATTAGATCAAGAATATCTAATATGCTGTGTAAAGTAGACTGGAAAGAAAAAGGATTAGGATTAGGATCAAAAGGCATGTGGTAGATTGCAAAAATTGCCAACAACTTTTGTCTCCCAACGCCCATGACCTTACGATGTGACTTCGTTGCTCTTCCTTTCGGAGGTGGCTTCTTTCTTCATGCTTTGAGTCTTGATTGGCTTGTGACATGTTTTCAAAAGATACAGACACTTGCAATGTTCTTGCACACTGTGGCTTGCTTTCTTGTTTCACTTAGAACCTGTGACCTCCTGTGAACAAGCCAGAGTGGGCCTGATAGAGGTTGAGGCACTTATGGCCCAGTTATCCTCGCTGATGTAGCTGGCAGCCAATAATAACCCCCAGATATATGAGTAAGGCCATTCTAGACCCACTAGCTCCTAGTCAACCTGCCAATCACAGGAGCTAGATCAGCAAGATCAGGCAATCCTTGCCCAAATCAGCAAAACCACCCAGTCGAGCCAGACTTGTGAGCATTAATAAATGGCTCTTGTTTTAAGTGATCAGGCTTTGGGATGTCTGTGATGTGACAGTAGATAACTAACACAAGCTAGAAAAGATACCCTGTGTGTATCCTCCAAGATAGATCTCTATGTCTTAAAGTTAGAGACAGTCAATTATGAGAGGTAATAGAGTTTTGGAGTTATTTTCATAATTCTTTTCCAGATTCCCCCCCCACCCAAATGCACAACAAATAGTGGATGGTTAACAAGAAAAAAAATGGTTGTGAAGTCAGTCCTGTTTCTGCATTATGACCTATATCAGAAAATCAAATATCCTGGAAGAGCCGGGCTACCAATACCATATTAGTGCATAATTGACTGGTTAATATACCTAAATGCTCTTTAGTCATCAGCATGCCAGCTATAAGAAAGACAGCTCCCAGTACATTCTTTTGGGTTGCGGAGTTCCAATTTACATGCTAGTTTGTCTGACCCCCAAAGTGTGTGCTTTTAATCTTTATGTTTTACTGCCTTGCCTACTAAAACTGAATAGTCATTAGAAAAGAAGAGCAGTAACAACAAAGCCTCAAATCAACCATGAACAAAATAAACCTCTGACTTAAATGTCATTGTTAAGGTGGTGACATTTCTTAAACTGGTGATTCTTTCTTCACTGCTTTCTTAAGCACTCTGCCATTTTTTCAGTTATTTTTTTTTTTTTTCATTATCATTGCTTATCTGAGGGGGAAATTGTTAGTTTGAGAGAATTGTGAATGGACTGACAATCAAGGAATCAGCTAATGGTTTACCTTGAGCAGGAGTAGGAGTGGGTACCTTAGTGGCCTTGAAAAAGATCTTTCTGTCTAGTAGTAGGGAAGGAAACTAGGAGTAAGAAACTTGGAGCCAAGATATTTTACTGTTTCTCATTTAGATCTGCAAGGGGGAAGGAAGCCCTGAGGTGAGACCAACTTTCCATGCTTCTGCTGCCAGGTAGCTGGGTGGCCCCAGAAGCAAGCACTCTCTGTCGTGGTTAGGCAGTGGAAGTTTGTCCAATTAGCTTCTGTCTTTTTATTCTTTATCTACACTATGAGTCTCCATTTTTTTAGAAACACTGGTTTATGTGAGCATCAATTTACCTTAACTGGGGAAACTTCCCAGGTCAGATCAAGTATTGTGGCATTTTCCCCAGATAAGCAGCCTGGACTCTATGAGAAATTGACAAGGCAGAGAGGAAAATATATTTGAGAGACACACATGCAGTTGGGAATTCCGAATGCATCATTATCATATTTATCAGAGGTGCAAGTTCCTATGGATTTGAATGTCCAAGTTAGATGGAAAGGACTGAACAATTTGAAACGCAATTTGAAAAGATTATTAGGGTATGGTTGATTTACAACATTGTGTTAGTTTCAGGTGTATAGGAAAGTGATTACGTTACACATATTCATAGATCCATTTTTTCCAGATTCTTTCCCATAAAGGTTATTACAGAATATTGAGGAGAGTTCACTGTGCTCTATAGTAGATCTTTGTTGGTGAAATACAATTTTGGACTCTCCCCAGATTTTAATACAAAGCAACAATGAGAAAAAAGCTAAAGACCTCAAATCACTGTCAGTTAGTATGTTTTATGCTCTGAGGATATTTTGTTTTTAAATATAATCCCTTCCCAGTTTATATATGTGAAATCTGTAAAACAGTTACCTTCCTCCTTTGCAAGTTTGTTTCTTCTTTCAAGAAGTAGGTCTGTACTGTGGATGCCTCGGAGACAACTCAGAAATGAGTAATCCCCTAAATGCTGACTAAACTTGCACTATTTTCATGTTCACACCTAAGAAAGTCACTCCTCAAGGTCACTGAAAACATTCTTGGGAGGAAAGCGAAATGACTTTTAAGCCGCCTGACCTCCGTCCTCCTGGACATCATCCAGGTGCTGACATAGTCCAGCGGGTAGACCGTCAAGTTCCAAGGCTCATTGCCTGATGATGATGTGGTTCCTAAGTGCTTTTCCTCCTGTTTCCAGAGGCCTGGCTTGATTCAGTTTGTGACTCATGCACAGCAGGACTTGTTAGTCATCATTTGAATTTGTTTTTCTTTCTTCATGGAGCAATCTGACCAACAGTTTAGTATTTTTCATGACCTAAAATTCAGAACACCCCCTTGCCCTGCATTTTGATCATTTTGCCTTTCAGATTTAAAAGCTCAAAAGGATGAGTTCAGATTATGCCTGGGAGCTTTAAGCAAGGTATGCTGAGGCAACGGTAAGGGCTTCATTGAGGTGACTTTATCTGGTATTACAGTAAATATGTTTTTTCTCCAAGTCACCCAGGCATACTGACCTGAAAGCACTGGATAAAGAGTTCTCTGTTCTGTGTGTGGGGGTGAGACTGTGACGTCAGATGAGGCCATCGAACAGGCACTCTATTAAATAGGCATATTAGTTCACACCTGATAAAATGTATGTAAAAGTCTTCTGAAGGAGACAACATAGGTGGAAAACTTTTTACATATCATTAATAATGCTGTTTAGAGAGAATTTACCCCCAGTTATGGATAATCCTATAACTTCATCATAATTTGACCTCTGAATGGTATTCTGGCTTCTATGACCTTGTCATGCAGCAAATAGTCCCAGTTGGCTAGAACTATCTCAGGGAACTTTAGGATGTGGCCTAATATGGTCCATGTCTAGGGAGTTGTAAAAATGTCTGTTTATGCATCATAGAAAAAGGGACATTCTGGCTGAGAAAATTTCCCATTCTGTTTCTGATCAACATAGCCATGAATATTGACCTCTTTCAATCTGGCTGCTGAGACAGTCCACATAATATATTCCACTTGATATATGTAATTATCTTGGGTTTACACAGTAAGAGAAGATGATTCCATAGCTCATGTCCTTTAAACCAAAAAACTGCCTCTTAAAAATATGTATAAAATATAAGTGAGCTTCCCTTTAAGGAAATTCAAAAACCACGATCTTCAACACAGATTTGGCTGTTCATTTTGAAAACTCTTCTAATAAATTAAAATGATTGAACTTTTAACATGTTTTAGGAGTTATAAATATATCTTTTGGACAAAGCAAGAGAGCTGGGCAAATTTTTTATTTGAATGCCAAAATAATAGAGTTGGATTTAACTTTAAATCTGGTTATCAAAATATGAGGATATTTTCTTTTAGAAAAGTAATCTCTGCTGTAGCGATAAGTAGTAATAAGTAACAATACCAAAGTATTGTTTCCAATGTTGTAAAACAAAAGGGATATTGCTGCTCACTCTGAGTTCATCTAAGACTACAAATTTTCATGAAAGATGAGTGATATCTCCATAGGAAGAAAGCAAAAAAATTTTTTATCACTTTGGGGCAATTTCCTTGCCGTTCTCTTATTCTTTGGCTGTAAGCATTCAGGGTTTAAGTTTACTGGCATGTTCATGTATGAGGATGAAGGAGCATTCACATCTTTTAAAGTACTTATTATACTTTAATACTTTAGTGTGTTAGTGAAGTTAGTTCACTGCCTTATAGTTAGTTAAAGGACACAGTTCAAATCCTGTCTTATTCTGTGCCAAATTGCTCCCGGCTCTGCATTTGTCTTAATCCTGCCCACCCAAAATGATCCTGGGTCTGTGGACTCTTCCCTGTTCTCAATAGACTTCTCTGGCTGGCTACTTGTCTGACATTAAGTGCCTAAAATTGCCTCCATTTCCTGTGATTTGCATCAGCACAGGGCAGTCATCTCAATTTCTAGTTGGACTTGGATAGGAGCACCAAGAACAAAACTTGGCCCTAAGAGCAAACCCTCTCTGACCATGAGAACTGCAGATGTCCTTTTGCTTTCCTCCTGGAGGAAAGTCACTGTTCGTTTATTTTATTCCTGTTTTAGAATCTCCGGCAAAGAATCTATTTTGCTTTCTGTTTTTTTGTGAATCACATCTTGAAAGATGAAGTTGGAGTCTCAGTAAGACCAAAACTAACTCAAACCATCTGGCTTTTAAAAATTACTTCTCAACTCCAACAGAGAATAATCATATATCTTCCAGTTCTAAACTCATACAAGCCTTTTAAAGAGTGAGACAAATTAGTAAAGTCATATTGTCAGTTCCCCAGTTTTCTTAGGGAATCTCTTTATACTACTTTGAAAGGCTTAAGACAGCTCCTACAGCTTCATGGAAAAGCCACAAAATGTACTGTCAAATAAGATTTGAGTTGTAAATGATACCTGAAGTTTAATTAGAGAACTAAAGAAGAACAAGGTTACAAGTTACTTTAACACGTTTAAGCCAATCACAGATTAGTAGTCGCCCTTGGTCCGTAGCAGAAACAAACAAAAATTCTCTGGAGAAAAGAACCTTTATCTAGACCTCAAATTAACCTCTGACATTTTTTTTTTCTCAAAACAGTGAACAGCAGGTAGTCAAAGATGACTAGGCACACAAGGAAACAAAACACAATGAACGAAAGTCAGCAGTAAAACAGACAACAGAAACAGACCTACAGAGGCATTCCGTTTCATCCAAATGAAGTCAAATGTATCCATGACCTATGTAAGCCTGTAGGATCGACAATCCCTATACACACCCCTTACCTCTTTCCTCTAGCCACACTGACCTACTTGCTGTTCCTCTGACATTCCAGGTGTATGCTTATTTCAGAGACTTTTCCTGGTTGTAATCCCCCTGTTATATACATAGCCTCCTCATTCAGCTCTTTGCTTAAATATCTTCATCTTAATAAAGCTTCTTTGACCACTTTATTGAAAACAGAATCTTCCTCCTGAGGTTGTACTTTCTCACTTTTCCGCTTTATTTTTCTCCATGGCATTGGACACTATTAACACAGAGTATAGATTCTACTGTCTGCTTATTTTATTGTTTGTTTTTTTCCAATGTTAGTGTAAGAAACTTGAGGATAGGAAACTATACTTGTTCTGGTTGCGCCTGTATGTACAATGTCTAGAATAATGCCTGATGCCCAGGAGATGCTCAATATTTGTAGAATGAATAAATGAATGCTTTTATGTAAACTGCTTAGAACAGGGCCTAGTCATAGCAATCACATACTATATACTAGCTACTGTTACCAGTATTAGAAATGAAAATAAAATGTTGCACTAACGGACATGTATTCTAATTCTGGATTGCTTTTCATCAAAGTAGGCTCCAGCAGTGAACTAATCCTTCAGCTGATGATTTTTGTGTGGGAAGGAATTATTACCACTTCTCTTTTATACAAAAGTGTAAATAATAATTTTGGTTTTCTACTATTGCCTATGATATAAGGAAAGAAGTAAACCTATGGAGTTCAGTTTCTAGACAGTGACTTCTAGAATGAAAATATTGGAAGATTTTGAAAAATGGAGATTCAGGTGAGACCAATGACAGAGATCATGGTAACTCTACAAATATGTTCTCAGCCCTCAAATTCAACACCTGTGGGTCTCCCCCAGACAAGTCCCCATACAGATGGAACTCACAGCAATTCCGTTTTCAATCCAGGTGATGGTGGGGACAGGGATGCCTGTGGCTGTACAGCGCAGGGCCACAAAGGAGCCAAAGGTGACATTGTGGGATTCAGGAGCCCGCAGGATTCTGGCAAAAACTGTTAGGAAAAGAGAAGTGGTGAGCGACTCTCCCACTGGGAATGGTCAAGCTGGACTAGTCTTGAATAAATGCAAATCAGATCATGGTCTCCTGTGAAGGATCCTCCACGTGCCTTCTATCTTAAGGATAATACCAAATGCTGTGCCCTGGCTTCTCAGCCATTTATGCTGTGACCCTATGCTTCACACCACTCCAGGATACACCAAGCTTGCTCCCAACTTAGATGATGCCCATGCCATCCCTCAGTCTAGAGCACTCATCCCGTACATCTTGTGGTAGTTTTCTTATATCATCTAAGTCTCCATTCAAGTGATACTTTCAGAGAAAGGCCCTCCTTGACTGCCCACTGTAAAGTCTAACCTTTCTCCCATTCACTTTTTCATCATCCTATTTCATTGTCTTTATAGACCTCACCATGATCTAAAGTTATTTATTTTTATCTATTGTCTGTCTCCCTGCAGTAGATTGTGAGTCATCAGCAACCAAAAACCTTGCCTGTTTTGTTCAGTACCTAGGAGAGTGCCTACCAAAGTAATAATATTTAGTTGAATTAATGAAATAATTAATTAATGTTTTACATCTTCAACTATATCATGGTAGAATGACAGACAAAATCTGTTAAACTTTTATGAGAATGAGATGAGCATGCAGGGTCAAAACAAAAAGGAATATTTTAGACAAAGATGGACAGGATAAGGAGTAATTTTATTCTTTTCTAAGGCTGAATGCCCTTCCTCAGCGATCAATGCAAAGAAATAGAGGAAGACAATAGAATGGGAAAGACTAGAGATCTCTTCAAGAAAATGAGAGATACCAAGGGAACATTTCATGCAAAGATGGGCTCAATAAAGGACAGAAACAGTATGGATCTAACAGAAGCAGAAGATATTAAGAAGAGGTGGCAAAAATACATAAAACTGAACAAAAAAGATCTTCAAGACCTAGATAATCACGATGGTGTGATCACTCACCTAGAGCCAGATATCCTGGAATGTGAAGTCAAGTGGGCCTTAGGAAACATCACTACGAACAAAGCTAGTAGAAGTGATAGAATACCAGTTGAGCTATTTCAAATCTTGAAAGACGATGCTGTTAAAGTGCTGCACTCAATATGCCAGCAAATTTGGGGAACTCAGCAGTGGCCACAGGACTGGAAAAGGTCAGTTTTCATTCCAATCCCAAAGAAAGGTAACGCCAAAGAATGCTTAAACTACTGCACAATTGCACTCATCTCACATGCTAGTAAAGTAATGCTTAAAATTCTCCAAGCCAGGCTTCAGCAATATGTGAACTGTGAACTTCCAGATGTTCAAGCTGATTTTAGAAAAGGCAGAGGAACCAGAGATCAAATTGCCAACATCCGCTGGATCATCAAAAAAGTAAGAGAGTTCCAGAAAAACATCTATTTCTGCTGTATTGACTATGCCAAAGCCTTTGACTGTGTGGATTACAATAAACTGGAAAATTCTGAAAGAGATGGAAATACCAGACCACCTGACCTGCCTCTTGAGAAACCTGTATGCAGGTCAGGAAGCAACAGTTAGAACTGGACACGGAACAACAGACTGGTTCCAAATAGGAAAAGGAGTACATCAAGGCTATATATTGTCACCCTGCTTATTTAACTTATATGCAGAGTACATCATGAGAAATGCTGGGCTGCATGAAGCACAAGCTGGAATAAAGATTTCTTGGAGAAGTATCAATAACCTCAAATATGCAAATGACACCACCCTTATGGCAGAAAGTAAAAAAGAACTAAAGAGCCTCTTAATGAAAGTGAAAGTGGAGTGGAAAAGTTGGCTTAAAGCTCAACATTCAGAAAACTAAGATCATGGCATCCAGCCCCATCTCTTCATGGCAAATAGATGGGGAAACAGTGGAAACAGTGGCTGACTTTATTTTTCTGGGCTCCAAAATTATTGCAGATGGTGATTGCAGCCATGAAATTAAAAGACGCTTACTCCTTGGAAGGAAAGTTATAACCAATCTAGACAGCATATTAAAAAGCAGAGACATTACTTTGCCAACAAAGGTCCATCTAATCAAGGCTGTGGTTTTTCCAGTGGTCATGTATGGATGTGAGAGGTGGACTATAAAGAAAGCTGGGCGCCAAAGAATTGATGCTTTTGAACTGCAGTGTTGGAGAAGACTCTTGAGAGCCCTTTGGACTGCAAGGAGATGCAGCCAGTCCGTCCTAAAGATCAGTCCTGGGTGTTCATTGGAAGGACTGATGTTGAAGCTGAGGCTCCAATGCTTTGGCCACCTGATGCGAAGAGTTGACTCATTTGAAAAGACCCTAATGCTGGGAAAGATGGAGGGCAGGAAGAGAAGGGGACGGCAGAGGATGAGATGGTTGGATGGCATCACCAACTCGATGGACATGGGTTTGGGTGAACTCTGGGAATTGGTGATGGACAGGGTGGCCTGGCGTGCTGTGTGGTTCATGGGTTTGCAGAGAGTCGGACATGACTGAGCGACTGAACTGAACTGAACTGAAGGCTGAATGCCCACTAACTAGATAAGAGGAAGTTCTTTCAGTGTGAAAAGAATTTTACCTTTGATTAAAGAGTGGAGATGAGGTTCAGAATGTACAATAAATTGAGGGATATTAGAATCACAGAATCACTCATCTTGAGAGACCTCAGAAATCATCTAATTTTGGCTCTTGTTAAATAGATATAGAAATAAAATCCCAGTTAATTTGTTTCCCCAAAGTAATAAAACTTATGAGTGAGAAACCTGAACTCAAGTCTTCTGACTTCAAATCCAGTGTTCTCTAAATCATTATGTAATCCTTTTAATTACCCATTGATTGCAAATATAAGGGTTTTTTTTTTGCTCTGGCCTTTTGTTTTCTAGGACTTAAGTACAAGACATAATATTAGACTATGAAATTCCCGTTAACACAATGCTTTGATGCTTGGTTCTAAAATTGTAAAATTTGTGGCTTTTGTATTCTAAAGGAAGGTACAGAAGAGACAGTATATACTGAACAGAAGATGTACAGGACAAAGAAAGATCAAATTCAACTGTATTAAAAGTTGGTCTGAGGTTTGAATAGCTCTTTAAAAGGATTGCATAATTCGAAGAGATATGGGAGGACATAATTTGTTTGACAAATGCATGCTTTATGCAGGTTCTAATTTCAGATTTGCATGCTCAGATTAACTCACTTTCCTATATTTTGATATGGAGGACTCTGAGAGATGAAGTCTGAAAGAGCATGCTAGAAATACAAACATTGAACCCAGAATGCCAGGAGAAAGAGAAAGCAAGGAAGGTGCCAACTTCAATGCAAAAGTGCCAACTTTGGCACCTTCAATGCAAAGGTGCCAACTTCAATTAAAAAATTAAAAAGAGTGGATTTAATGTTTAAAATGAAGCTGAATCTTTCCCTTGTGCCCCACATGAAAGCGAAATTGAGCCTGATTTTAAGTACAGGGGTCTAATCACCAATATACAAAAGAAGAGAGGGTTGAGGAACATGTTATACAACATTATGAGAGGACTTCCCTGGTGGTTCAGTGGTTAGGACTTGGTATTCCCAATACAGGGGTCACAGATACCTTCCCTGGTCGAGGAAGATCCTGAAAATCCCATGTCGTGTGATGCAGTCATAAATAAAGTAAGTAGAAAGAGTATTTAGTTCTCTTAAAAAAGCCATTATGAAGATATAATTCAATCATATCCCAAATATGGACAGTTGAACAGGGCAAGATATTTTGTTTCCCCAAAAAACAAATAACATTGGAAGGGAAAAAAAAAAAATGAGGGGACTATTATAGACTGAGAAGTATTTAAGAAGCATAGCCCCGATTGTAATGTGTGGATCCTTGTTTGGATTCTTATTCAACAGATCAGATATAAAAAGACATTTTAGAGACAACCTGATAAAAATTGCACAATCCTGGTAGTAAATGGTATTAAGAAACGAGTGCTAATTGGGGATAGACGGTAATGTGACTGTGTTAAAAATCCTTAAAAGTACATGTGCACTGATTGAATTTATGTCTGAGATTTGCTTTAAAATAAACTAGCAGCCATAAAATGGTACTTGCTTAGATAAAATGGCAGACTATTGATCACTGTTGCTGTTGGATAATAGTACTGTGATTACTGTGTCAACTTTTTTTACAAGATTAAAAATATTTTTAACATTAAAATTTTTTAAAGCTGCAGTGGAGCCTACCCCACAGCTCCAGAGAAACATGTCAGGGGACACATACTTCTTCTGCCATTGAAATAGTGTAAGTTACTAGAAAACCTAAAACCTGAAGAAGGATAGGGTTCTGAGGACAAACCCTGGACACAGATCTCAGTCCTGAGCGTTCAGAAATAACCGCAACAGCTTTTCTTTTTTAATTGGAGGATAATTGCTTTACAGCGTTGTGGTGCTCTCTGCCACGCATCAACACAAATCAGTTATAATTTTATATGTATGTATCCCCTCCCTCCTGGGGCTTCCTGAGTGGCTCAGTGGTAAAGCATCCACTTGCCAATGCAGGAGCCACAGTGAATTCAGTCCCTGAATCAGGAAGATCCCCTGGAGGAGGAAATGGCAACCCACTCCGGTATTCCTGCCTGGAAAATTCCATGGACAGAGGAGCTGGGCAGGCTATAATCCGTGGGGTCACAAAGAGCCAGACAGGCCTGCGTGACTGAGCACACACATGGTCCCCTCCCTCCTGAGTCTTCCTTCCCCCCACCATCCCTCTCCGTTGTCACAGGGCGCAGGGCCGGGCTTCCTGTGTTACGCAGCAGCTTCCTGCTAGCTATCCGTCTTCCATGCGATCGTGTGTATATGTCAGCGCTACTTTCTCACTTTGTCTTAGCCTCCCCTTCCGCTGCTGTATCCTCTGGTCCATTCTCTATACCTGAGTCTCCTTTTCTATAAATAGGTTCATCAGTACTATTTTTCTAGATTCCATATATATGAGTTAATATATGATATTTATTTTTCTCTTTCTAACTTACTTCACTCTGTATAACAGGGTCTAGTTTCATCCATCTCACTACAACTGACACAAATGTGTTTCTTTTTATGGCTGAGTAATGTTCTATTATATATATATATATAGATAGATAGATAGATAGATAGATAGATATACATATACACACAACTTCTTATTCATCTGTTGATGGACACCTAGGTTGCTTGCATGCTCTGCCTATTGTAAATAGTGCTCAAGTGAACACTGGGGTACTTGTATCTTTTAGAATCGTGGTTTTCTCAGGGTATATGCCTAGTAACCACAACAGCTTTAGATCAGAGCTCTGTGGCAGATGATTACAAGTTAAAACAAAATGTAGGCTTAAATTTTTTTTTTTTTCTAGCAGGCAGTATTTACAACCTGAAAAATTCCATAGCAAGAGGAGTAGCAGTCATCATGGTGGTCAGTAAGGTCAGTTTCAAGAACGAGTCACCGGTATACTCTCCCAGGGCCCTATGCTTAGAGGGCCCATGGTTGGTTTATTTTTCTTCTGCCTGTGTCTTTAAAAATTATAAGTGGTTGTTGAATGAGGGGCCCTGTATTGTCGTTTGCAACCAGTCCACAAATTATGGAGCCAGTTCTGAGAGCCTGGTAGTCAGGGCTAAAAATGCTTGCTTAAAATAGGGAGTGAAGACTGCACTTCTGCTGGAGTTCCAGAAACACAAGGCTCTAAGGTGAAATGGAAAATTTAAAAATTGCCAATATGCTGGACAGGTTTATAGGAAGTGTCAATCAAGACTAGATGACAGAAGCTATACCCACTAGAAAGTCTAAATATCCCAAGAGGACAAGCCAGCTCGGAGGCCGTGTATATTGCCTTCAGAGTGACAAAAGTGTATTCCATCTGAGCACCTGATTGAGCTTAGTCCTAATTCACAGGTTGTGGACCCCTGACAGCTAATACAGAGTGACGGGCATCTGAATGAGAGTCCACCCAGGGATTCTCTTCCTTTCTGATGTTTTCACAAAGATAATGGAGACTTAGATTACACAACATAATTGAGTCCACATTCACCATTTGGCTGAAATAGCTTTTGTAGAGCTTAGGGCTAAACTTGTGTGTCCAGAATTTTGTGAGTGTGAGACTGCTGTGATGATCATTTTATAGGTTCCATTGCCTCTGAGAATCTGGAAAGAAAAAAGGCAGGATCCTTGAGAGATTGAGAGTAGGATTATTTCAATTCCATGAACACTGGAAAAGAGTGGACAGCAGCTGCTAAAGATGACACTAGTCAGTGTATCCTTGAACCTGAGTTAGAAGCTTCTGGCTGAAGATGAGAAGCATGAGAAACTGGAAAAGTATGAAATTTAGATTTTTTTTCTGCTTTAATTTTCGAAGGCAAGAATTTTCATCTGGGACTTTAAGTTCTTCCTGGAAATTTAGTAATAAGGGAAGGTTTATTTATTTATTTATTTTGTAATTTATTGTTTTTGCTTTTATTTTTGGCTGGCATTACATTATTTGGAATATCATTCAGGCTCATTGCGAAACCTCTGATGACCTATATTGCACAACACAGCTAAGAATTATGTGAGATGGTAAATAAAACAGTCCATTATCATTCTAGAGGTCAACAGAGCCTTGGAGTTCATTTAATTAATGTGCTGCCTGCCCCATATCAGAAACTTCTGGTCCAGTGAGACACAGGAGGGTACAGAAAAGACCACTGCTGGTACTGCAAGTGGCTTCATGAATGTAGGATTGTGTTGACAAGCTGTTGGTCTCCCTCTCCACGGGGACAGATAGACCTTGGCTGACCATGGGTTTCATTGTTAAGTCTTATGGGATAAGAGGAGGGGAAAAGGCCAGGAAGTAAAGGGAAACTGGTCTCTCCTATACTCCCACCTTCTTGTCAAAAGATAAAATAGAATGAAAGTGAAGTCGCTCAGTCATGTCCAACTCTTTGCGACCCCATGGACTGTAGCCTACAAGGCTCCTCTGTCCATGGGATTTTCCAGGTAAGAGTACTGGAGTGGGTTTCCATTTCCTTCTCCAAGGGATCTTCCCAACCCTGGGATCCTACCCAGGTCTCCCGCATTACAGGGAGATGCTTTACCATATGAGCTACCAAGGAAGTCCAAGGAAGCCCCTGAAAGTCATTCAGTCGTGTCCGACTCTTTGTGACCCATGGACTATACTCCTCTGTCCATGGAAATTCTCCAGGCCAGAATACTGGAGTGGGTAGCCTTTCTCTTCTCCAGGGGATCTTTCCAACCCAGGGATTGAACCCAGGTCTCCTGCATTGCATGTGGATTCTTTACCAGCTGAGCCACAAGGGAAGCCCAAGAATACTGGAGTCGGTAGCCTTTCCCTTCTCCAGCGAATCTTCCTGACCCAGGGGTTGAACCAGGATCTCCTACATTGCAGGCAGATTCTTTACCAACTGAGCTATCAGGGAAGCCCATATAAAATAGAAACTTGCCTCTTTTTTCAGTATTGAAGAATAGCTTTCGCCTTTTCCAAGTTTACCTCTCAAAGAAGACGGCAAACAGCTTTTGGATTTTGACCCAACTGTCTTCTTCTCATAATGTTGTCTTGACCCATCCCCCTCATACCACATCATAATTTGTTTTGTTTTGTTTTTTTCTTTTTTATAGTTTTTTGCTTTGATTTTAGCTTTTAAAAATATTTATTTATTTTTAATTGATTGATGATTGGTTTACAATATTGGTTTGATTTCTGTCATACATCAACAGGAATTAACCATAGTGTACATATATCCCCTCCCTCTTGAATCTCCCTCCCACCTCCTGCCCATTCCCATCCCTCTAGGTTATCACGGAGCCCCAGTTTGAGTTCCCTGAGACATATAACAAATCCCCCTTAGCTGTCTCCTTACATATGTTAATGTATATGCATCCATGCTACTCTCTCCATTTATCTCACCCTCTCCCTCTTCTCACCAACCCTTGTCCATAAGTCTGTTCTCTATGTCTGCATCTCAATTGCATAATTTGTGTTTTGGCTGTCTCTTCTCATGGAATGTAAGCATCAGAAGGGTGGAGCTTGCTTTATTCATTAACACAAGCTGATTGATAGATAATTGATTGATTCATTGATCAATCGATCCTGAACTCTGTATGGTACATGCTGCTGCTGCTAAGTCACTTCAGTTGTGTCCGACTCTGTGCGACCTCATAGATAGCAGCCCACTAGGCTCCTCTGTCCCTGGCATTCTCCAGGCAAGAACACTGGAGTGGGTTGCCATTTCCTTCTCCAGTGCATGAAAGGGAAAAGTGAAAAGTGAAAGTGAAATCGCTCAGTCGTGCCCGACTCTTAGCGACCCGAAGGACTGCAGCCTACCAGGCTCCTCTGTCCTTGGGATTTTCCAGGCAAGAGTGGGTTGCCATTGCCTTCTCCGTGTGGTACATGGTGAGAACTCAATAGATATTTGTTGAATGAATGAATTGGGAAAAGGGACTTGTCTATGTGATGAATATATCAGTCCTCTTTGGGTCATCTTTCTTCCAGCTATCCAGGGAACAAAAAGGGTATGGGGTTAATGTCCTACAGGTGAGCTCCCCAGGTCGGGGTTTCTCCATCCTGCAACTCCAGGTGAAAGGTGGAGGGTGTGGGGAGGAATTAGAAGTTACATGAATCTAATTTTTGGATGAAGGGAGAGAAAGCTTTCTTTTTCAACCTAGCTTTATCAGCAATAAAGCTGATATTTTTATACCCATCAGTATTTGTTACCAGTTCCAAGCATAAAAAGTAATGGGACGGGGAAAGAAATTTCAGCACATTTATCAAACATAAAAAACAAAAAGCCAGTTGCCATTAAAAATAAATGTCAGACTGCTCATGGATAACAATACACCTGTAATAATAAATTTAAACATAGTTCAATAATAAACTCCCATTATTTCAGCAGTAGCCACTAGCTGAAAATTCATTTTAAGTCATCCATTTTAAAAGTAATGTGATAGGTTTCATATCAAATAAATGCCCCCCTGAATATCCCTATTTCACCTTTTCTTTGCATGAAAGACAATATAAAAGTGCTTTGTAACACACACAAGCTGTTTAGTAGAAAGGGCATGGCATTACTTGGTCATTTGGAAAATGCTGATAATTGTTTTGATATGGATTTTTAAAGAAAAAATTATTCAACTCTTCTTTCTATAGATAGTCTTATCGTCATTCTCCAATTCACTGTGAGCTTTCCTGTGGGCAAGCACATTACTATTCATCTGCAACATGTAAAATAGACATGGGCAATCTATTTATCCCTGGGTTTTCTTTCACGGCGTCTAGTCCTGAGTTTGGGGCTTTACTTTCTCCCGGATAAGTTTACTTTAATAACTGCAGGTTGCAAATCCTGCATTCAAAATTGGACTTAAGCAGCCAGTGATTCCAAGTCCTTTATAACATAACCATATTGTATTCTCGTTTCCTTTCTCTCTCTCTTTCTTTTTTTCCTCCCTCCCTCTGTCTTGCCCTGCCTCCCTCTACCCTGCTTCCTCTTTCTTGTTCCATTTTTCAAGATACTTTCAGATATATAATAAATTTTATCTTTGGTTGTCATTTTAAGGGGTAATCTGAATTTGTAATAAGGAGATGGAACATTATTCACTCTGAAATTTCACTGGTGGTGTAATGGAAAGCCTAACAGGCAGGGGACCCAAATTAAATCTTGAAATTAATAAGCAGTTTGGCTTGAAATGAATTGCTTCTCTTTTCTTGGAAAGGGAGTGGAACCAGAAGAATATTTAAGTCCCTTGTAAATTGTATTTCTGAGTAATTACTTCAAAGGATATAGTGGGCTTGCATGGATTTGCATGGTGTTTTTTTTTTTTTTCATTCTTTTCTTTCTTTCTTATTTTTCTAGCCTCTCTTAAAGAGATCTTTTGTTACTTGATTCAAACCAGCACTGAGAAGAGTAAGTTGAAAACAAACAAAAACTGAAACTAAAAATAAACCAAAAAACCCCTCAGAATCATACAGATACAGGTGAAATGATTTTATCTAGATTTAGTTATAAGCAGCATGATGTTTAAATAGGAAAACATCTCAGATACCTTATTTGAAATACTTAGATAAGGAGGGGCTGTTTCAAAGAATACCAGCCTAGGGTTTATTCCTAAAGCCAAACTGTATTATATGAGAACTTGTGAATTTCATCCAAAATATACAAAAGTTAGAACAGTTTGATTGATTTGGTTTGGTTTGGAGCAGTTATATAATACTTGTCCACTTGAAGTAATAACAATAAAAATCTAAGCTGGCACCTTGACATTTTTACAAGTCTCCAAAGGTTGTAACTCCCTCACCTCCTGGCCCCCCACCCCTAAGGCTTTTGGTCAGAGGAACTTTCCGTTCTAGTCTGTGTGACATTTATATTCTCATGCTGATTTATGTCATTTCATTTTGTTTGCATTCTCAGAGTCTAGGATACAAAGTTTATTTCTGTTCATTCAAGCTTTTCTTAATACACGTAAATCCTCAATAACTATATTATATAGAAGGCAGCCCATCTAATAACACTGTTAAATGCTGAATTAATATTCCCCATACATCGTTTGTTATTTCCTTATAAAATCATGGCACTCAGAGTTGTTTGTAAGGTCGGAGAAATAAACAGTTGAATGAAACCATACATTTATAAAAGAAGCAGTGCAGAAAGAAAAAAAAATACCTTTAGTATCTTGCTCAGGTTCACTCTCTTCTATTAATAGGAACAAGACAAACAAACACACAAACAAAAACAACACATCATGAAAAGGAAAATCTTTGAGCACAGAAATGTTACGGTACAAGATGAATCAGAATCTGCTTGTTTCTTATTTCAATAAGAAACAAATGCAATGAAGGGAAACCACTGACCTTTTAAAAGCAAACTATTAAAGGACATAAACTTTCAAACTATTGCTTTTAGTCAGGCAGTACCACACAGAAAATGAACTACAGCATACCCAACAACATAGCTCATTCATGCATTTTAATTTCATCGTTGACAATTACCCCTTCTTTCAAGGCAACAAACTGCCTACTATTCTGATAATAGTAGTAGTGATTGTGTTTCTCCTTGTTAGTGCGGCTTCTCCTCTTATGAGGCCCTGCTGTGAAGGCGGTGATGTTGAATCTGGGATCTCAGCTATCATTTCTATGGCAATAGACTCCTGTTGTGGTAAACAGGATTAGGGGGTTTCTGCAGAACAGAGCCTACAACCAAAAGAGATTCTCTCCTCTGTATTGATTCCCAGAGGCTGCCCAGAGGGCAGAGAGGAGCTCATCGTTATCTTTCAGGGAAAAAGAACAGTAAAGCAAGCTACAAAGAAAAATATAAAAATGTCTAAATTGGGTATATGGAATTGAGAATTTTTCAATATTTAAAAATCATAGAAAAGAGACAACCACCAAATTAATTGTTCCAAAATGTTTAATACAACAAAATCAAAGATAGATCCCACGCGTTCTCTTTCTATCATGAAGATATATTTTGTGTCAATTTAGACCTTTCTTTTTTTTAAAATTGATGTGTAGTTAGAATAGACCTTTCTTTGATTTAGTGATAAGCCTAATGCAATATTTATTTATAGCATAAAATAGCAATGCTCTTGTTAATCTACTTTTAGAAATAAGAATACATTGGTATGGTTCCTTACAGGTTATGGGTATTTTCACACATGTTGTACATTATCTCATTTAATGCTAGCTGTTTCCCTGTGATGATACATACCTGATATTATTTAGCCCATTTTTCAGACAAGGAATCTGAAACTCACAGAGTTGCTGCAGATGCAAAGCCAGAAATGCCTCTCCAGCTTTCAGACACAAAGTTTTCTGTTCTACCTAGCATCACAGTGAGAAAGCTTCATTTTTATACTTAATGCCCAATACTCTTAAATTTAGGTGAACTTATAATTTCCCAGTTAGATTTTACTCTATCGGTCAAGTCCATGACACATTCTTATTTTATTTTTTTTTAAATATCAGGGTCATATTGGATAAAAATGAGATTTTTCCATACTGAAAAATGGTCCATCTGGACACTAGAAAACTGCAGAGAGTCCCTGCTTGGAACAAAGACCTTAATCAGAAGAAATAAATGAAGGTCCATAGTTGGACCAGATTGGGCCTGGAAAATTATACCTGAATGTCTTTGGGCTGAGCATGTCTTTCTAGTTCCTTAGCACAATTGCACTTATTTCTAAGCTTACAGGGATTGGGGGTAGGGGGAAACAACCATTTTTTTTGGAACCAGCAAAATAACTATGGGTGCCTGAGATGGGCAGGGGACTTAGATGGGAACATTAAGTATCTGTGTTATTTGACTGCTATATCTCCAAAATTTTCCTCCACTAAAGTTGAAGGACCTCCGTAAGTTTTGAGAACCTTATTTCCTCATCAGCTCTTACACTGCTCTTTTTAGGGTTCTAGAGCAAGTGCAGGTAAACCCTCAGCCTCTTTGTAATTTTACACCAATGGTCTTTTACTGGACTGGACTATATTTTGAAGTAGATTCTGAGGGCAATGCTGAGTTTTCCTTTGCTGCCTTTCACTTTGTTGTTGTTACTGTTATTATTGCTCATTTTGCTTGAATTGTTTGGAATTGGAAGCAGTCTTAAATGAATGTGCCCGTTTCCTCCACTGCAGATCTATAGAACCATCTCAGGGAATCACAGAAGCTCTAAGATTTGCCATTTTCCTGAAAGGAAGTCTGGAAGTCCCACCAGGAATTAAACTTTCATATATCGATTCTCAAAATTTCTTTTTACACACAAATTCAAGCATGTATCTTATGTGTTGCTCTGGTCGTGTCCGACTCTTTTGTGACCCCATGGACTGTAGCCTGCTAGGCTCCTCTGTCCATGGGATTTCCGAGGCAAGAATACTGGAGTGAGTTGCCATTTCCTTCTCCAGGGGATCTTCCTGACCCAGTGATTGAATCTGCATCCCCTGCACTGCGGGCAGATTCTTTATGTATATAAATATATACATATTTATATACACTATATATTAATATATACACATATGTACACACATTCACACACATGCATACACAATTGAGGTTACTTTAAATTAGAGAAAAATATGCAAGGGTATTGCACACTATTTAAGTTTGCATACACTCACCCAGTGTATGAGATTGTTATTTCAAGGTCAGACTGTAGTCCTGGTTTTACTGTGTAGCTTGCTTGCCTATCCTACCACCATCCCTCTTGACTTCTGAACTGACTGTTTTACCTTTTATCAATTTTACATATATTCTGTTTCATGGTCTTTATTTCTATTTAATTGATACATTCTCTTTCAATTACTTTGTGTGTAATGCATCGGTCTTGTCTTCCAACGTGATTTGTAATCTTTGTGGGATGGAGGAGGGAGCAACATAGCATACTTTACATTTGTTGTGTCATTTTTTCCCCTAAAGTCCAGCACAGCCTCTTGTACAAATACGTTGAATAGAGTGTTGGATAGTGATTCATTTTCCTTCTCTGCTTTCTTGGGATTGTTCAGTAAATGGAGAGTCTGAGATTTCTCATATTGGAATAATCTGAGATATAATCAACATCCAAGTTAAACAGTATATCCATCATTTTCTTGAATAGTTTGATTTATGGAGAACTTAGTTTCATCGTATCAACCCATTTTAAACAGCTATGTTTAAAAAATAGGTACATATACATCCTGAATCAAACCAAAATCCGTCTCCTTATAATTACTACCCACAAGACCTAGTTCCTACTTCTACCTCCTGGACAGAAATGAAAATAAAATCCATCAAATATTTTCATTTTTCCAACATGCTAACCCCAGTTTACTATCCTGACTTCTCAATTTTGAACTGCTTAGCTTTCCTTCTTTTCATAAGTTATCCTCTTATCTGTGGTACCTGAAACTAAAACTAACACACCTAGAGTCTCACAAATTCAGTGAATAGTATGACTCTTTCTAAATACTCTACCTCTGTGAATATAAATTTGCACAAGCTTTTATTTGCATTTCATATAATGATGCAGTTAGGTCATTGATTCCACTAAAAGTCAAGAATATCCAATACTCATTTTTATATTTGCTCCTATTAAAGTCTATCTCCTCAGTTTTGAATGTGTATCTGTGTGAATATGACTTGATTCTAAGGCAAATTAAGTTTTTCCTACTCAGCTCACTGTATTAGTTGATGGGAGAAGAAAGCTGGGGTAGGGGCAGGGGAATGTATTATTATATGGGTGGAGGGAAAGTCATCAAAGTTCTCCAGTGGAGATAAAAAGAATACATTTAGTAAATTAATACAGGTCATGTAGATCTTACAGAAAGAAAGGAATGAAACCAGAGGAGAAAACAGGCACACGTGTGAGATGATTTCCATCCTTCTGACTGCAAGAATGAGGAAAGTCAAGAAATAACAGGAATCTGGCCATCTAGACTTGAAGTCTCAATGGAGGCTGAAATAATACATTATTTGCTTTTTGTAGCATGACATTTATAATTTTCTTCTTGGGCAATATCCTAAGAAAATTTCTGACCATCTGGTACTGTAAGAATACCATTCTAGGACTTTTTCTAAGAACATAATCAGAAATTGGGAAATCAAAATAATATTTCCTTTCAGTTGTGTACAGGACCCCTTATAGGAAATCAGGCAGGCAGATCTGAGTTTGGGTCCTTAGTCTACTGCTTACTAGCTGTTTGATCTGTGCTATTGCTCAACTCTGAACTTCAGTCTCTTCTTGCAGAAAATGCAGAACATGTCGACTCCCAACTTGTAGGATTATGGAGAAGATTAAGTAAAATGATCTGTACAAAGAAGTTAATATAGCAACTGACACATAGCTAGAAAGTGTTGAAGGCTGACTTTGAAGCCATCTCCTCTTGCTCTTCCTCCCTCCCTTCTTCCCTCCTTCCTTCCCTTCCTTCCTTCCTGTTTCGGCCTCTGTGGTGTCTTCCTGACTGATGACAGCTGTTCTTCCAACTGACTTCAAAGGTAGAAGGCTATTTTATCTTATTTTAAATTTTAGTCTTCCTTAGCAGGCAGCATCCCATATATTGTAGGTGTTAAAAGCATGAGCTTAAATCCTTTCCTCAATTGTCTGAGAAGAATCACTCTAGAGAGAGAAATTCATTCTTCAGATCCTATTATTAAAACATAGATGCTAATTGATATTAGACTATTTGAATCTATTCTTAAATAGGTTAGATGTCTCATCAAACATTGTATTTTCAGAATTATGGAGTCAGAGATGCCTGTTAGTAGACAACCACCACAAAGAAGAAGAAAGGTAATTTTAATTCTTAATTTTTTTACTTAGAGAAAAGTGGCTCAAGAGTGGTTGAAACTAATCATAGTGAGACTCTGTGGTACTTTGTTTCTGAACAGATTCTTCTTTTGTCTTCCAATCATTAAAAGAAAGCTTGATAATAGTAATGATAAACCTAAGTAAATACCTGATTTTCTTTCCTGACTTCTTGGTGGCTAAAGCAAAGAAACTTGATCCTGGTGTGCTGCCACTGTTTACATTTCTGTCCCCTTTGAAGCTGAGCAATGCATAAAGAGGTTTATCCACTGTGGCTCCATCTCTGAAGGAATTGGAGCACAAGTTCCTTTAAAAAAAACATACACAGTACCCTCACAAACAGTGACTCCCTCCTCATAATCAGGCTGGCCTGCCTCTGTGACATTCCTATTCTCTAAAGTGGCTTGGGTCGGGAACATTTCTGTGGCCTTTGAGATAATAACATTTTCTTAGCTTGTAAATATGGATGATGAATAAATGACTGTGAGTAAGACGTGTTTACCAAGGAAATCAGGCAAGAACCACATGAAGTTAACTTGTTTTGATTTCAGTCCTAGATGTAACGAGAGTAGCTATTAAGAATATTTTTGTTAAAATTGTCCTGAAAATATATTACAAGTTTAACTGTAAGCCAAGAAAAAAAGTTGACTTTCGGCTCCGATTCAATTTTTTCATTCTTAAAATAATTATTTTCTGGTTTTAATGGGAGGAGATGCTAAACTGCTTAATGATGAGGACAGAAGCCTGTTTTAGTTTACCCTTTCCGAAGGTTTTTATTTGGGAATAAATTTAGATTTACACAAGAGTTGTAAAGGAAGTGAAAAAGTCCCCAGGTACTTTTCACTCAGTTTCCTCGACTGTTAACATCTTACATAGTGTGTGCACACTCAGTTGTGTCTGACTCGTCACAACCCCATAGACTATAACCTGCCAGGCTCTTCTGTCCATGGAATTTTCCAGGCAAGAATTCTGGACTGGAGTGCCATTTCCTACTCCAGAGGATCTTCCCAACCCAGGGAGTGGACCCAAATCTCTTGTATCTCCTGCATTGGCAGGCAGGTTCTTTGCCACTGCTGCCGCCTGGAAGCCCCATTAACATCTTACATAACCACAGTGTATGTATCAAAATCTTAGTTTACTTTTAAGTAACATTTTGACCTAATCTTATGAAAAGGAAGATACCTGAGCTCTGACAGCAGGCAAAGAAGCTGAAGTTTAATAAGAACCAGAATTTTCAAAACAGTTATTTACTTATTAGCTAACCAGAAATTTTAAATGGGAAAAGAAACAGTAGTTATAACCTTAATCTTAAATGACACCATAATATCCTGGTTGTTTCAAGTGGCTCGGTTTGGGAACATATTGATAGGCTTTGAAATAGAATTCTGGATACCCCAATAGGACCATAGAACCTCCAAACTGTATGTTACCACACCAATGAGATGGTAGATATAGACTCATTTTTAAATTATGCCCAACAAAAGATGACAGAGTGTATAAACTCGAATAGCTTGTGAGTCAAACTGTAGCTCATTCTGGTTTTCATAGCACCTCTGGTAGGTACTAACCAAACTCTCTAGACCATCTTCAACTTCCTGGTTAGGAGTTGGTGTCAGCCTGTGATTGCATGATAAATCTTCATTTTTTCCTCTCTCACTGGTGTATGGTCTGTAGCATGAGCTGCTGTTCATTCATCAAAGCCCTGTTGGACCTCATCTCTCTAAGTTTTCCCTGATCTCTCTCTGTCTCCCCTGTCCTGTGTGTGTGTCTTGCCCAAACTCCTATTGTTGCAAATATATTGAACTCTAATTATTGTAGTTCCTTGCTTGCATGTCCATCTTTCTGTCTAAATTTGGACACTTTTCAAGAAATGAACCATGTCTTATTTATCCTGTATCCTTGTGCTGTGTGTTTAGTCACTCAGTTGTGTCTGACTCTTTGTTACGCTATGGACTGTAGCCCGCCAGGCTCCTCTGTCCATGGGGATTCTCCAGGCAAGAATACTGGAGTGGGTTGCCATGCCTTCCTCCAGGGGATCTTCCCAACCCAAGGATCGAACCCAGGTCTCCTTTGCAGGTGGATCCTTTACAAGCTGAGCCACTAGGGAAACCCAAGAATACTGGAGTGGGTAGCCCATCCCTTCTCCAGGGGATCTTGCTAACCCAGAAATCGAACCGGGGTCTCCTGCATTGCAGGCAGATTCTTTACCAGCTGAGCTACCAGGGAAGCCCCTGTATCCTTGGATTCACCTCATTTCATGGAATATAGTAGGCACTCAGCAAAAGAATAAATTTGAAGCTATCATATTTATCATGAAATGGTGAATAAGCTAACTCTCTCCTTGAATTGTTAAGCTTTCATCTGGACTAAAGACATTCCAGGTAGAAATTCTTAAACCAATGTTTCCTGAAGTGTGGTTCATAGACTGCCTATGTAAGGATCATCTGGGAGGTTGTTAAAAGGCCCTAACAGAGACCCATCAGGTCTGAACCTCTGGGGAATCTCTACCTGGAGCTGTGCCTTTTAACAAAATCTGCAGTTGCGTCTCATGTGCACTGATGCTTGAAAACCACTACCTTCAAGAGTTCCATTAGTCCATCAACTTAGTTATTTCCATCTCTTTCCATAGAGGTTTTTGAAGTGAGCATAATCAATGATGTGACAGTAAATTAAATAACAACACATTCGTCTCAAGAAAAGGAGACCTCTTGTTGGTTTAGTGGAACAAATATTATGATGAAGCTTCAAGTTGGATTCTGAAAAACATGCAAGGTAGGGCAAAAAATAAAGTATACAGTTCTCACTACAGGAAAGAGAGCAAAATGCCAGTTTCTCAAGAGAGACCATTTTTTTTTCCCCCAAGCCACTAAATTTTTAAAGCAGTTTCTCACTTAAGATGTTTTTCAGAGCAGTGAGTGATGGAATGATCAATATTTTCAAGAAGGTTTTTGGCAAACAGCTGTAGCGAGCAAAATATGATGTAAGCTTGGGATGTAAGCTGCACTAAGCCTGCCTTGACTTTCATGTTATTATATTATTTGGGTAGGGGACATGCTGATTCTATACAGCCTCTTTCCAGTTTGCTGGTAAAGGCATATCTTCATATTGCACCTTAGATAAGCATCCTTATGTCACTTGTCACAATAGGGCTAAACCAAAGTTATTAATCTCTAACAAGTATCGAGAATGCAGGGACAAAGCATTGCTGGTTGAAAGTAGATTTATATTCTTTGGAAGCAAGAGAAGCAGTTGGTAATGTTGACATTCTATTTCTGAAACTTGAGAAGACTAACCAGCAATATTCTCTGGATACAAGTCATCCAGCTTCATAACAATGTAAACGAAAGACAACAATACCAACAACAGTCAGTATTTATCGAAGAGCTGGTAGATGCATACAGTATCTACATGGTATCCCAGCTCCTTTTAAGAACTCTCTGCTCCATTTCACACAGAGGAAACAGACTCAAAGAGGTGACATAAATTATCCAACTTCACGTAACTAGTAAGTGGCAGAGTCAGGATTAACTCTTCAGTCTATCTGATGCTAAAGCATGTCAATGTTCCAGAATTCTCGTCTATGTAACATAAACATAGAGAAAGAAAAGACTCAAGAATGGGATTGTAAAAGATGTCCTGGTTTAGGGGTTAAGCCATCCATGTTCTTGGCTAACTTGGGCAAAGTTATCATTTTTCTGGTCTCAAGTTTCGTTAACTGAAAATTACAGGATTGAGCTATAACTTCTAGGGCCCCTTTCAGGTTTTAAAGTGTATGGTTACTCTTCTGATAAAACCAAAGTTAATAAAACATCAACTGTATCTTAAATAAAAATTTAGTTTTGCAATTGAACTTGACTGCTTCTACCTCAAAGATAAAGATGGCATGTGAAATAAAGAGCTGTAAATGTCTTCCCAAGTGCTTAAGTCATTGCTTTTGTTGTACTAAAGTTTCATTAGTCCTAGAACTGCATTAATGACTATTATTTGAGTGATTACTCTGTGCCAGGCACTCTTGTAGGAGCTTTAAATGTAGTATTTGGGTTTATCCTTTTGCAACTTATGAGATAGGACATAGTATTCACCTTATTTTACACATAGGGAAACTGAGGCACTATGAGAGGAAGTAACCTACCTGAAGTTACGGAAGTGGTGAATGCTGGAGCCAGGATATGAACTTAAGCAGCTGGCTCTAGACTCTGGAGCCCAGACAGTTTTCTACAATCTAAGACCCATGTTATTAGCCAGTATACTAAGTTCCTTAACTTTCCAATTTCATTTCAAACAATATACTGTCAACATTGTATCAGTTCTATTATCGTAAACAACTGAAGAAAAATCTTTGCAGCACATTTTTTCTTCAGAGCAATTGAAGAGAATCTAACTGTTCTTTACCTTGAAGTATTATATGTTCAGTGCATAATCGTACAACTCTTTTTATCTTTAGAGAACATTACTGACAACTCTTCAAATAAAGGACCACGTTACCATTATTACTTGAACACACTACAGAACTTTTCAGATGAGAATGCAGCGTAATCTCCCCTAAAGTGGAAATCAATGGGTCAAACCCTTCTCTGAGAGCATGCACCCTATGAATCATGCAGATTTAATTTTCCCTATGATAGCCCCCAAGAATATCAAAGGTTTATGCCTCTTGCTTTTCTTTGGTTTTTAATTACACAGTGTAATCATGACAGCAAATCAAACCCGTTAGTGGCATCAAACAGGTAGAACTGATGCCGGGAACAGGGCCACTGCAAATTTTATTAAAACTGCAATCATTGAGAGCATAGCACACACTGGGGGTTTAAATACCTCTCTCTGTGGCATTTGTCATATTAAGAGCTGCAGCGTAAACAAAGGAAAAAGTCAAATCAAATGTGCGTAAACATTACATGTTCACTTCTACTTTTATAGATGCAGTAAGGAAATCTGATCTCTGGGAAAGAAGATGGACAGAAGTCTAACATTTCTGAAAATAGTCCTGATCTCTTAGATCTCTTGACATTTGCCTCGGGGTCATCCTATGTGCATACGTATTTGTTTGGTCTTTTAAAATTCTACTTATTTTATATACTGTGTGTCTGCAAAAAATCAACAGAAGCCTCCCACAGAGCAAGTTATTCCTAAGGATATATGGTGAAGCTTTTCAGATTGCAGAGAAAGGGACTGACAGGAGCAATAAGGACCCTGACCAGTGTTGGGAATGCTTTCATGGGAGCCAATTAAATTTGCCAGGTGGCTCACCTTTCCTCCTTACTCCCCAAAATGCCTCTCCCAGGTGTGGAGACATGGGTCTATTTTTGAGGCCTCCTGCAAACAAGGAGTTGTTTAAACATTAGAGGAGCCCACAATAACCCTCTACCTAGAGGGGTTCTGTTCTCTTCTGGATCTGCTTCTTGGGCTCTCATCTTGGGCTCTGTGCTGGTGCCGGGTACCCTCTTCCCACTGGTGGCCCCTGACTGAAAACCCTTGGTGTTAGCCTCCCTTCTGCCCAACCTTTTCCTTACTGCCTTAAAGCCCCAAGGGAAAATGAGGTAGTAATAGAACATGCCATCACCAGGAAGCCCAGTCCGTTCCAATATCCATCTATTTTAACTGGGGTCCTCAAGTCTTCTACACTCAACCAGTTTCTGAACACAGAGCTTGATTTGTCTGGATGTTATATTCAAAGAATGCATAAGATTCGTGCTCATCTCCAAATAAGTAAATCATTTCATAATTATTAAATTGAAGGATATAAGGGAAGTCTAAGGGAAATATGTAAGAATGTAAGGGAAATATAAGAAAATTAGCTATTTGTAATTTTTTAAATAGATCTTTCCCAATGATTAAAAAAATCTCAAAACAATAATCTTTCTATCTATAAAAAGACTACATTATCATCTTAAACATATTTAATTTCTGTGATGTTTATGAAACACATTTTTTTAAAGGAAGAATGTCCCTCAGGTCAAAATCAGGCAAGTAAAACAAGACTCTGGTATTTCAGAGGTCATTCATAGCCTGCCTTGATGGCAGCCTCTCCTTAATAACTCCAGCCCTATCACTCAAATCATCGTCCTTCAAGGTGGTATCGCTCTGCCACTGAGTGCTCCAGAGTACTTGAGAGTACTCGGGGGAAATCTGTTTCTGTTAGAACGTAGGAGAAACGATATGAATCATTCTTTGGATGCTCATACGCCTAAGGTAGAACATGAGGTAGGTTGGAAAGAGACAAGGCTGTCTCTTGACTTATAAGGTAATTTTTTCTCTAGGGCCCTGAGAAGTTAACTTTGTCCGTTTTCAATCAAAACTAATGCAGTAAGAATCCTTGTTCAGATGTGGCAAGTGGGGGTGAGGCTACGTGGAATTATGCTGCTGAAAAAGATATTTTTACCTCTGTGAGGAACTAATTAAAAGAAGTGATCTCAACAGAAGCAATATCTGAAGTTAAATATAAGGAAATCTTTCTGGGAAATATGATTGATTTATCTTTATTCTATAATTGTATATTCATTCTCATATTTGGAGACAGCTAAGGAACCTTCTTAGCTAAAGGGCAGGAGCCACAAATGAGGTAGGATTGCCTTTAAGCTGGGTAAGACAAATTTCAATTCCTGATATATTGAAATGCATGATAAAGAAACAAAAAATCAGCTAATGCTTGTTTTAAGAAACCAATGACTGGGAATTCACTCCAAATATGGTAAAATATTTTAAAATGAGCACTTAGAAAGTGAAACTTTCTATGAAACATGATATGTTTCATATTTCTCTGGCCCTTATCTATCCAGCCATGAGGTCTGTCCTAAAGCCCATTGTCACAGAGGTTCCTGAGAGAGGGGTTAACGTTTCCAGGGGAAGATCCTCCATAGTTGTGGGGTTGACATCTCTTTTCTGCCTTCCAGGTGAATATGGGATCTGGAAACCAAAGACTTCCCTACCAAGGGCAAGTCACCATATCTATATAGTTCTCACCCAGGAGTGTTTCACTTTTCTGAGGAAACTTACCTTTATTTTCCCTATGAATCAATAATACCTAACCAAGTGTAGAAGATGTTCATTGAGAAATCAGAACCCAAATGGAAGTTTAGCTGGGATCCTCCAAGCCACTGTAGAATCATGAATTTTAGGTTTCTTCTCATAAGTAAGAAAGAAGAGTCAAATGAGAAGAGAATTCTCCGCAGCTGCCATTCTCTGAAACTTTTCACTTCCCACTCCATCTAATTGGCTCCTTACTTTCTCAGCTTGCTGTCTTTATGGATTAATTCCTCCCCTAAGGAAATGGCAGTTTCCATGTTCTGTTTCTTATGACCCCTCCCTGAACATTCTTTGGTTCAATACCCCAGTGTAGTGAATATCAATATAGGAATCAATATAGGAATCAACTGCTTTTGACAAAACTTTTTCCACCCCTGTATTTGTTCTAAAGCAGAATGGAGCAACAGAAATACAAAAATAGTCTATCAAACCAATGAACAGAAAGGTTGATGTCACTTGATTAAAATAGTATATTTGGAAGAAGTAATTTTTTCCAAAGCATAAATACAAGCTTTCATTCTTTCTAATTTTAAAGGTCTCTCTATAAAAGTTCAGAAAGTCTAAAGCTTTATAAAGTGTATGATGGAAGGTAACCACCTTCATGTAACTCTGTATGCAGAGATGATGACAGTTAACAATCTGCTATTCTACTCCAATGTGTGAGAGCAAAAGTCGCTCAGTTGTGTCTGACTCTTTTGCAACCCCAAGGACTATACAGTCCATGGAGTTCTCCAGGCCAGAATACTGGAGTGGGTAGCCTTTCCCTTCTCCAGGGAATCTTCCCAACCCAGGGATCGAACCCAGGTTTCCCACATTGCAGGCAGATTCTTTACCAGCTGAGCCACCAGGGAAACGCAATGTATAATATATAACATACTGTTCTTTGACTTACTTTTTTACTTATGAAAACATTAATATTTCTAATGGTTAATATTTCTAAAGAAATAGGATAGTGCCTTGATATGGTCACAAAGAGTCGGACACGACTGAGCAACTTTCATTTTCTCTTTCACTTGCACATGGTAAGCACTATGTAAGTATTAATGGTTAATAATAAAGACAGCTGATAATTATATCATGCTTTCTGTGTGCCGTAATAATTCATGTAGTCACTACAGCAACCTAAGAGGTAGGTGCTATTTTTATCCCTCTTTTAGAGATGAGGAAACTGAAATTTCAGATAGGAAACATACCCAAGTTACATATATGGTGGATAGTTATAGAAGTTACTACTTATAGATTGATCTCATCCTTTTTAATGATTCACACAAATTTCATCACATAATGTCAGCCTCTTATTGATGCAAATTTAAATTATACTTAAAAATTTGCTGTTATAAACAACTTTGTGATGATCTTACTTTGGGTAATATACCATTATCCATCCACTGAATTTTAACTTTAGTCTTTGTATTTTTCACTTGTTAAAATTATATTTAATTCTTTATCAGGCTTGCCTTTCTTCTTCCTGATGTATTTTTCTTTTTTGTCATTCCTCCTTTTGTGTGTTTCACTTTAACATATTCATTTGAGAGTATTTATTATATTGTGTTGTTAATTGGATTTCCTGGGGCTTAAATCTCTTTATTTATTGTGTTAGCTACCTCTCACTCAAGGCAGGTTGTTTCCTGTGGATGTGATAATTTTGCATTGTGAATTCATGCTCAGTGTGGCTTTATCTAAACCCTAACCTGTGCAAAGTGTTTTGTTTTTCAGCTTTTTTGTTGTTAAAATTTCTGACCTGAGACTATTTTTTTCCTTTAAATTATAGTTTATTTACAATATTGTATTAGTTTAAGGTGTATGGCAAAGTGATTCAGTTATTTTTTCAGATTATATTCCATTGTAGGTTAAAGATATCGAATGTAATTCCCCTGTGCAATACAGTGAATCCTTGTTGCTTATCTATTTTATGTACTTTATTAATCTCACATTCCTTATTTGTCCCTCCCTCTCTCCTCCCTTTTTTTTTTAACAATAAGTTTGTTTTCTGTGTCAGTGCATCTGTTTCTGTTTGTATGTAGATTCATTTGTATTATATTTTAGATTTCACATATGACTCTTATAGTGTTTGTCTTTCTCTGTCTGACTTAACCTCGCTAAGTATAATATTCTCTAGATCCATGTTACTGCAAATGACAATTATTTCATTCTTTTTTATAGTCAGGTAATATGCCAGTGTATATATACCACATTTTCTTAAGCCAGTTGTTTGTTGCTGGGCGCTTGGGTTGCTTCCAGGTCTTGGCTATTGTAAACAGTGCTGCTATGAATGTTGGGGTGCATGTATCTTTTCAAATTCGAGTTTTCATTTTTTCTGGATACATGCCCTGGAGTGGATTGCTGGATCATATAGTAGTTCTATTTTTAGTTTTTTTAAGGAACCTCCATACTCTTCCTCCATAGTAGCTGCACCAATTTACATTTCCCTCAACAGCCTAGTAGAGTTCACTTTTCTCCACACCTACTAGAATTAATTATTTGTAGACCTTCTGATAATAGACATTCTGACCTAATGTGAGGTGGTACCTCATTGTGGTTTTGATTTGTGTTTCTGTATTAATTAGCAATGTTGAGCATTTTTTCATGTGCCTGTTTGGCCATCTCTATGTCTTTGGAAGACCTAGGACTAGTTTATATGTTAATTTCTCTAGCTGGGGATTCCTAAACTGGCTGTGCTGGCAGCATGAATTCAAAAAGTATAATTGAGATATAGTCCTGAGTGTTGGATATTCATTCATAAGAAAACTTCTTTTTTCTTCTTATGGAGAGATAGACAAGCCTCTGTATTGCCTTTCCTTGCTGATGGGTAGAACTTTGCTGGCCTACCTTTTTACTTCTATGGTTCTCAGCTTTATACAAGGGTATCAATGCCAGCTTCCACTTCACAGGGGCAAAAGACTAACTTCTGTCCCTTTAAGAGTCTTAAAAACTGACCTTACCCATTAAAGAAATGGGCATCTGTCTTATTACATGGAGGACAATGTCCAACGACCCCATGATCTTATGGCTCTGCTTTGCAAATTTCTGTTCATTCTTGACTTCAGAAAATGTATATTGTTTCCTTATGAGTTATACAACTAACCTGGCATTTCTGAATGTTTGTAGTAGAAAGATTTTCATGTTATCTTGTCTATCATGTTGCTGGAGCTCTGTGTTTGATCCCAGGTTTGTGTATTTAGTACATAAAGATTCCATGAGTCATCATTTCAAGCATTCTCTCACAATATTCTCAACTTTCTTACCCTCTTTTCCTTCCTGGCAAAGCTCCAGTGCTTATATCTTGCCTTTGGATTTGGCTTTCTATTTTTTCTGACTTATACCTATACTTATACCTGCTGTGCCACCCTGCAGGAAAAACCTAGAATGAAGCAAATTGCTGCCAGTCTGTATTCCTAGTCCTGTTCTCTGCTGAAACCTGCATGTTGCCCAGCAAGCCTAGTTTTCCTGTGAGTCATCGCCCCCATTCTCCACAGCTATTTAAAAACCTCCTCATCCCTCTGCCCCCCTTTATAGGAGTATTTTCAGAAGATAATCTTACTTCCTACTTCCTACAGGAAACGGAGCCCATCAGAACAGAGCTTTCTCAAATTCCATCCACCTAATTTATGAACTCATTTATACCGGAATACACCCCCTTTCTCCTTTCTCCCTATTACAAGGAAGAAACTTGTTTCTTTTTCCTGTCTAAGTACAATAATCATGCAATTACTATTGAAGCCAGGGTATTTTTGAAAGTAAAAGAGGGACTCTATTAATAATTATTCTAGGATGACAGGTGTAAACCAGAACAGGGTAAACTGGGTCATGTGGTCACCCCCATAAAAAGTTTGTTGCTGAATTCATCTCTTTTACCTTCTCCAGTACCACAGTCCCTTGAATATTCAGCCTCTCTCCTGTATATTCAAATTTTTCTTCTCGCTGGGTTCCTTCTCATTAATATTTTAACATTGCCAATTTTTTTTCCTGCTCATTTTTATTTTTTTTTCATTTATTTTTATTAGTTGGAGGCTAATTACTTTACAATATTGTAGTGGTTTTTGTCATACATTGATGAATCAGCCATGGATTTGTGGGAGAAGGTGAGGGTGGGATGTTTCGAGTTAACATTGCCAATTTTTTTTTAAAAATTTCAATCATTTTTAAAAGAGAAATTATGCAAAACCACACTACCTGTGTGCCAACGAGGCTTCCAGCTACTGCTCACTTTTTGGACTCATCTCTTTTTTCTGCCAAATTTATTGAGAAAAAAATAAATCTACATCTATTATCTCTCTTCTTCTACTCCCCTTCTCCTTCATTCACAGAATTCTGGCTTCCTCCCCCATCCCCATTCTGATGCTAATCTTGACAATGTTACACATGATCCTCCTGTTATTTAACAGAACAGACTGTACTCGGCATTACTCCATTGCTTAGGTGCCTCTATCTGTGGAGCCTTGAGTGAGTTAGTTATCCTGTGTGTTTCTCGGTTTCCTAAAATGGTACAATGATAGGCCCTTCCTCACTGACTGCTAGTGAAAATTAAATAAAATAATCCCTGTAAAGCATTTAGTGTTTTAAAATGTTAGACATCACATTGTTCATCATTTTATAAAGATATCCATGTTTGGTCATGGTTAAATTGGATTGTTCCATCAGTAATTTTGCATGCCACCCTTTGAACCTTTTAAGGCAAGGCAGAAAGGTAGAATCTTTTTTCATAAGCTAGGATAGCAAAGAGCCTGTTTTGTTTTGTTTTGTTTTAATTTATTTGACTATGTTTGGTCTTAGTTGCTGCATGTGCAATGTAGTTCCCTGACCAGGGATCAAACCCAGGCCCTCGCATGGGGAGCACAGAGTCTTAACTTCTGAACCACCAGGGAAGTCCCCTAAAATATCTTTATATTACCATTCCAGTGACCCAGCAGCCTGAGGATGGCAGTCTAGAGAGGGAGCTTCACTTCCGTGTCCAAGGGTATTTCTTTCACCTTTGTTACGGCTGCTAAGGTTTAGTTAACATGCTGTACCAAATCTATATAAACTGGCAAGGTTAACCTCATTAGACACTCATGACAGCAGACAAACCCTGTCTTTCCCTGGCATACCTGTTTGCCGTAGATGTAGCCCAGCATCAGAAAGCACTGACAGGGCTCTCGTTCTGATTTGCTCAAACTAATTTGCAGCGTTACTGACACAATACGTAACAAACGCTCATCTGTCCTGAGTGACCCTGCTTCATCTTCAGCCCTCATGGCTGCCAAGACAGCAGGCATTTGCAGGCATATTGGGATTCTTCCAGTGACTTCTTAGGTGCCTTTTTATCTCCTCTGTGTTGTTGGTTTAATTGACCCTTCTTTTAAATAGGTTGTGTCTGTATTATATCTTGTGGACAAGCCTCAACTATTTATTTAAGTGGAAGCCAATCTCACAGAGCTTCAAGAGCCCAAACAGATTTGCTGCAATATTTATGTTCTAATAGTAATAATTTTAGTTGATGCTATTTACTAAATGCGTAGTATATACCAGCAGTTGTGCTAAGCATGTCACATGTTTTTATGTATATTGACTACTTTAATAGGGACTAGAATGAAGTAGAAATAGACATGTGTGCTAAAATGAGCTTATTACATCCTGGTAAAGTACCTTTAAATGATATTATGAGCTTTCAGTACTAGAAACTTGAATAAAATGTCTTACATATATTAGTTGTTAACACAATGAACATGACTGTTTAAATATTAGGAAGGAGAGTGTTCAGTTTTACTGATAGGCATGATACAAAACTAAATGGCAAGGCAAGACTAAGCTGTGTAATTGAGCTCCAACTAATGAGATTTGTGATCATTTTCTCTAGGCCGAAACTAAAGCAAATTGTTCCATTATCTTTGAAGACAGAACCTAAACAATCAATGTTTTATGTTATGAATCAGAGGGCGCATATTTCATGCCTTGAAGAGAAAAATCTTCATGATGTTGTTTATAAATGGCTAAGATCTATTCTGTATCCCTCCATGCATAGTTCAAGGAAACACTGAATCCAGGCAGACATTCGTTGTGTCTGAAAGTGTGACCAAATGTGTTTGTGTGTTTATTTAATTTTCACTCAGTGAGTTACATCAGGTGGTGGTTGCATTCTGAGCTTTAAATAGCATTGATCATTTAAAAGATATTAAATTCTAGCAGCTGTGCTAAAAATATATCCTTTTTATGTCTGACAACCACAATTTCCTCTAATTTCATTCCTTTCCATGAACAGTTAATAGAAGTAAGATCATTAAAGCTGTGAGAATATCTAGCTAGGCAATAAAGATAATCTTGCAGGAGCTAATAGAAAACTGTGATTGGGAAGGAAGAAATGTAGGAAGGGGTCAATTTTGGCTTAAGAGAAAGGTGACATCAAAGCAAGCTCGGGGAAACTGTGAAACCTTTCCCAATTGAAATGTAATTTGTGACAATGTGTGATAATCACTTTATTGATCAGATAACAGCAAAGCAGAAAAGGAAGTGATAATTCTTATAGTCAACATTTGTTGAGTGTTTATAAAGGGCCAGACATTGTGCTAAATACTACCAGTAACTTATCTCACTGAATACTCACAATAAACCCCACTTTGCAGATAAGAAAATTGAGAACCAGAGAGGTTAATTCTAAGACTTATAACAGGAAAAGGTGGAAAGAGTTTTGCACTCAGTTTCCTCACCTAATATAGGCAAAATGAAAGTTTCTATTTTTAAGCAAAATTGATATAATTTCAGGTCAAGAGGGAGCTGATGACCAAATGGATAGAATCCCTAGCTCAATCTGGATTCTGATTTCTCAGTGAAGATCTTTTACAACAAGCTGTTGAATTAATTGACTTCAAAGAACATTTTAAAAAATGTAAAATATATTAACAGTATAACTCATAGAAGTAGGACCATTTGGAGTTATACATTTTGAGTCAGTACTTTATTTTTCTTAACCTTTGTGACAGAATACAATCTGGAAAGAAGTTACATTTTTCTTTTGATACATTTTTAAGACACATCTTTTATGCTGTAAAAGATGAGTATCTTCAAATTGGTAAACAAGGAAGTGTTGTCCAAGCCAGGAAGGTACTCTAAAATGGTATCCTATTGTTTTAGTACTATAGTCTGTTTCAGTCAATTGATGGAATATAGATGGAATATGACCTATTAAACAAAGGAACTTTTTTCCCCTCCTTTCAGTTTTTGAGTGTTGACTTGATGGTCTAATATCTGGAATAATTGAGGGCACTAAACTCCTCCTGCCTCTCTGTTTTGCGAGATGAAGTACAGCCTTCACAGTAGAGCGTGAGGCCTTCTGCTAGCACTGTCATCAGAAGAAACACAGCTCCTTACCCTCCACTTCCAGCTTCACCAGTTTGGAATATGCCGTCCCAAGGCTGTTTTTTGCCACACATCGATAATGTCCTGCATCTTCCTTTTGTACGTTATGGATCCTTAAGCTCCCAGATTCAAGAACCGCAGTTCGGGAATTTTCCTGCAGAGGTAGGTACATGAATTTTGCATGAACATGAGTCTGTCAAGGATACATTTGCTGTGTTTCATCAAGTCATCATTATCACTCATCAGGAATATTATTTTAACATTTGACATTTATTATGGATAACATACCATAATAAATGAGATAGTATAAGATTCCCTTATAAAAATAAATTTTAATAACAGTGCCATAAGATATAGTTATTTTTATTTTCTTTCAATACATGAGGACCCCAAGGCTTATCGGATGTCCTAAACCAACAAGTCTTATTTTAGAATTTGATATCTAAAAAAAATCACACCCAAGTTTGTTTGATTAAAATCATTGCTCTTAACAAGCGTACTTACTGCCTATGTGGGATCTTTAGGGGAATATGTGACCTTTTAAAAGTTGGAAAACTCTACAGAAATTACAAAAACTGGTCTTTATAATTAAAATATTACATCTGTATTCTCCTTGGGGCTCTAAATTCACTAGTATATATAGAGCCACTCCTTCTTTTACTGTAGAAAATATAACAAAAGAAAGCCAGAAAATTATATAGATTATCATAAAAATGAAAACTATTTGTTTTATCTTAAATAAAGCAAAGCTAATTGATATTATGTTGTATTTCAGTTAACTGAGATCAACATCTATGTGTCCCCCCATGGAATACTCTGAGTATAGTAATATGAAAAACACATTGTCTGTGACCTCACTGAGTTCATAGTAGGTTATACAAGGATGGAAAGAGACAATGATGATGCAGAATAGTAATTTATCAATAAATGTAGGTATAGGATACAAAAGCAGTACAAAATAAGGATGTGAATAATGTATTTCAAGTTTGACTACTGTATATGATTGAGGTCATTGTCAAGGTCACCAGTCTTGAGTCTTAATGCTCTAACCACTCCAGAATGTTCTCATTCCTTTTCTTCCAAATCTCATTTCTTTCTCTCTCCTTCCAGAAGCTATTTGTCAGGTCTAAAACTTGAAGCTTAGTTCCTTTTTTAAAAAAAATCTGTTGAGTCTCAGAGATTCAATGTTAAAAAAGAAAAATTCAAATACCAACCAACTGACCAACCAACAAAGAAGACTCTAGCTTAGCTTTGCTCTGCCTCTTTTATCATCCTTAACACTACTGGTCCCTATCTCTTTTCTCTCCTACTCAGCCCCAACTGGAATGCCTTATATCTATCTATCTATCTATCTATCTAGATAGATAGATATAGGCTTGGTTCCAATGTTGTGCATGGAAAATATTTAGATTTGGTTAAAATATTTAGGTTTGGTTAAAATGTTGTGCATAGAAAATATTTTATACTAGAAGTTTGTGTGTGACTGAATTTGCAAAGGATTGTTGTATTTGAAAATATGTTGTGTATACATGTTTTAACATAATCATCACTTACCCTGAGAGCACTGTCCCCCTTGATCCATGACACTGATGGTTTGGGATTGCCCATTGTAGTACATGGTAGAACTGCCTTTAATCCTTCTATTATTTTTACATTTATGGGAGGACGAGTTATTTTAGGTTCTAAAGGAAAATAAAGGAAAAAATTAAAAAGGCAATTTGCATTTACTAAACTTAGAATTTCTAACTTTATGCTTAATTCTTAATATCTATTAAAAATATTCTTAGGTGTATTATAATACAGAACTCACCAAGTGCTGAGCCATGTTTTTAGTGGATATCAAACAAATAATTTTTTAAAATTTAGATTAGCTCTGTTTTATCTTATTTGAAAAAAAATAATTAATAAAAAGTTGATTAAAATAAGCTGTTGCTGTAACAACTCACATTAATTCATAGTAACAGACATGAAAACTTATGAAAATAAAGGTTTGATATGTTTACATTTGTATACAATTCTGAGTTATGACCTACTGTCCCTTTAGTTTCAATCTTAATTTGACCATTAAATTTGATGATTAAAAATTAGATACATTTGTCCTCTAGAAAATAAATCAGATATTACTATATTTATAATCAGAGAAATTCTGTAATACAATTCAGAGTAACTCTACTCTGCAAAGCAAACTTGTATATACTATGAAACACTCCTGAATTAATTTTTCAGAAGAAATAGTTTATGTCAGTTAATTTTTATTCTCCAGGTACTGAGCTTTCAGAGAAAGAAGTTATTAAATCTAGTGTATAGAAGAATTGACAAGTTCAGGATGTCAGTTATTTTACTATGTGAAACATTCATAAAATAATGAAAACTAAATTTATTTCCTTAGGAATTTTATGTTACAGATATCAAATAGAGAACTATCAAATGGAGTCTGTCTAGCAGGACAGACTACTGAGAAATAGATGCCTTTTACTTCTTTCAGGTCATGTGCCATAATCAATGTGTTGCTTTGACATAGAAGAGTAGGAAATAAGGACATTTTCCCCCTTCTACTTCAACTGTGTGTGTGTGTGTGTTTGTGTGTGTGTTGAGTGTTGAGGGGACATGGTTTTGTTGGATTTTTAATCTAGTTACTTATTGCCATTTACAGGCGGTATGATCCTGCACTCTGGCAAAAGTACAAGACAAGCTTTAAGCATGTTATAGGAAAATATCAACTTTGTCACTGTGCCTGCTTTGCAAAGCATACAATCCTCCTTATCAATGACAATGAATATGTACATTTAGATAATGACTAGGCACCTTGATTGTGGGTAGAGTTGTCGTACAGTTACTGATCAAAGCTTAGCTTAGGAGTTGATATGCCTGTGATATAATCAAAGACAGTATTATTCATTCCTTTCATTGGGCTCCCTGAACTGATCCCTATGGCAAACCTGAGTCACAGATAATGTCTTAGGCAGAAAACCTTTGTTTAAAGCAAATAACTCCTGTCTTCTCAGTGAAAATGATATCTTTGCCACCTACTGATGAGGGGTCAGGAGAACTTTGTGAGTAGTTGATGATGAAGGAAACTAGGAATGAATTGAGTACCGATGTGGAATGATGGATTCCCCACTCTAAGGGAGCATGATTCAGGTGGAGCCGTGAGCATTGACTAATCAGAACTGGTTATTCTGTTGAGGTTGGATCCTGGAGGTGTCCTGCAATGCCAAAATTCAGCCTTTAGTTGTTGGACCATAAAGAATCTGGGGGAAGGGGCTCCCTAAGGAGGGCCTGGGTAACAGTGTGGGTAGGGACCTTGAGAATCTCAGGAAACAGCTCTTTAGCAAGCAGTGTGGAAGCGTTCCAAAATGTTAACAGCTGGGCTGGCCACACCAGTGTGTACCCACACTAGCTGAGCTTTCCTAAAGAGAAAGTGGAGAAAAGAAGAGGAGAGAAGAAGAAAAGGGGATTTAAGATAAAGCCAAAATCAAGAACATTTAGTGCCAGAATGAATACGAACAATATTCGAAGGAAAAGGAGTATCACAAAGCAGTAAAGTACTTAAACATGCTCTGTCTTTGGAATCACACTTTTATTCATCAGCAAAATAGATCCTTCTTCCTTACTTGGTGTTCTTACTGCCCCATATGCTGAAAGAAAGCCTATTTGTGGGTACATCCTGACCTACTTACTCTCAGAATCTCCAGATCAGCTTTTCCCATGATGTCCTCACAACTTACCTATTACAGTTAATCTTGGACATCATCTGTAGGTGTGATAAACATAAAAGATTAACAGATATCTGAGAAAGACCATGAACATGAAGGAAAAGAACCAAAATAAAATCAAAATTAACATGAAGAAAACAGAAGCAAAGCAAGGGAAGAAAAGGTTTTTAAAAATGTGTAAATAGTGTCCTTAGATAAGTGAATACTGCGCCATGCAACGCATAGAGTTGGCTATGAAAAACAGAGCAATCAGGGAAGAAAGAACACCTGGAAATTAAAAATATGGGTCTCTAGGTCAAACTGAAGATAACATCAGAATAGCAGCATGGTTATATTGAAGACCAAATACATGAAATAGAAGGAAAAGTCAAGCAAATCTCCTAGAACGTAGAATATCAAAATAGATAATGTAGAAAATATGAGGATAAACTTGGAGTTATAAAAAAACAAAAAATGAAACCTAATATTGGTTGATTAAAAGTTTAAGAATGAGATCAAATGAAGAGGAAGAAAATAGACAAAAAGTGTAGCTCACTTGGGGGAAAAAAAAAAGCCTTTGGTTTTTAGAGAAAAATGGCTCACCTAAGACTAAGTAGAAATAACAAAAGAAAACACAAGCCTGTTGTATTCCTGTCAGTTTGAAACATTATGAATTCTAGAAATAGAAAAATCCAAAAAAAATTAGGATAAATACCAGATTTATGTGTAAACAAATAAGAGAAAGATTTCTTATCTTCAACCTAAAATGTCATATGGCAATGAATAGTTGTCTATTAAAACCTAAAGGAAAAGCCTATTAAAACTCCCATGTGGCTCAGTTGGTAAAGCATCAGCCTACAATACGGGAGACTCAGGTTCTATCCCTGGGTCGGGAAGATCTCCTAGAGAAGGAAATGGCAACCCACTCCAGTATTCTTGTCTGGAAAATCCCATGGATGGAGGAACCTGGTAGGCTACAGTCCATGGGGTCGCAAAGAGTCGGACACGACTAAGCGACTTCACTTCACTTCTGTACTGAGACAAATTATTTACTCAATATTGGGGGCAAAATAAAGACTTTCAGCCATGCAAACATTCACAAAATACATCTCATGTGTTCACACCGAAAAGAAGCAGTGAGTGAGTTCCTCCAGCAAAACAATAATAACAAGACTGAAAGATAAAAAATGAAAGAAATAGTGATAAAAATCAACAACAAAAATTTACAATAAAGGTCACAGGCAGAACTGGATTCCACCATGCTAATATGCATATTTCTGTGATTTTTCCCATCAATAGTGTGATGTCAGGAGAAAATAAAGGTTATGTCATTATAAGGTTGAGAGTTTATAAGCATCAGGTGCTGGGGCACAAGGTTCATGAGATTTGAGGATGCTAGTAAGGTCCGCGTGATGATGCCAGGTAGGAGAGAGAACGAAGTGAAGAGAGAACTGAATGATGTGCCCATTGTGGGGTCAATGAAACAGAGAACAGAGAGGAGGTAAGAGCAGGAGCATGACCATGATGGTGATGGTTTGGCGTGGGAAGAAGGGCATGAGGGAGCTGGACTCTGTCCTTAGCTGAGAAAGAGACCGATAAAGTTTGTTCCTCCGTTTGGAGGCAAGTCCTGAGTGTGAGAAACCATTTCACTCATCAGACAGAGCTGGAAATAGAAATGTCCATGTTCAGGATGTGACCTAATTTACTGGGTACCAAGATCATAGGTTGGATAGACTGATAAAGAGTTAAGGTTAACATCACTGGACTTGTGAAGGTCAAGGGGCTGTAGGATGAAGTGAACAGTGGTTCTGTTTCATGGCTGTTAAAAGGATAATGGCAGAAGTAGGAGTGGATAGAAAGATAATAAATCTGGAATCAAAATCTTTGAGAAATATGGAAGAGGACCTAGAAGTGAGTAGATGATGAATAGAGTTAGAGAGATTGGTCAAAATGGTATAAGCCTTCATGAGAGGAAAGGTTTTGCACAGGAATGCAAAATATAATGGCTTAAAAGCAGCAATGAACCATCAGTACCTGCTAGTCTTGTTGACTTGAAGTGGATAAGAAATAAACAGCCTCCCTTTAAACAGAAAAGTCACTCAAGTTTGAAAAGTCACTCAAATTCAGGTTTGAAATAAGGCAAAAGGGTAGAATAAGTGTCTGCAAAGAGGTCAGAGATTAAAAGGGTGTCTGGTTGTAATGAAACTGTTTTAAATTAAAGGTACATGGTAAAGATTTTAAAGGGGAGTTCCTGGTGAAAGATTTCATGGTGGTGCAAATGAAGAGCCATAATAAAGGCTAGAAAATGGGAGAAGGCAGAAAATGATGAGGCTTGCCTGTAGGGTAGTGGGTGATGGCAGGAATAAAAGGTGTGAAACTGTCTCAAGGTTGTGATTTGAACTTGAACTTGTCTGGCTGCCCAGCCTCCAGATATGCAAGAGGCTCTGTTTACTGTCTGCTTCAAAGTGTACCAAGTCAGCTTAGAAATCAATGGATGATTCTCTTTCCCACTCACTCATCTTCACTTGTAGAGCTCCACAGCTCTCAGCAGCTCCTCCCACACCATTGTTGGCAATGCAGCAGTAAATGCCGTCGTCACTGTCTTCCACGCTCAGGATGGTGAGGAGCTGACCATTCTCCCGAATGCTGTACCGGGTATCAAAGAGCCTGTGGGTCACAGACGATTATGGCAGGTTAGGGCCCCATCTGTGAATTGTTTTGACTATGATTATATGATCCAGCAGATGATTTACCAATGGATGAAGTAGATTAAAGGGAAGAGGAAACTCGAGTAAGTTCTGAATAATAGAATAAGCTTATTTGGGAGTAGAAAGCTAACATTTTCTAATCTTTTGTAGACTCCAATAATCAAAGCAGTGCTGAGTCCTTCAAAAATAATTTCGAAAGGTGATGTCTATTGATAAGACCCACCCAACATAAAATTTACTTTATTTAGGGAAGTATATCATTACCCGAGATATGAATCCTCTCCCATATTTACTGGGAATAGCAGCTAGATAATGAACACACACACACACACACACACACACACACACACGTGACTAGCAGAAAGGGATTAACAGATACACACTACTACATATAAAATTGATAAACGGCAAGGACTTGTTGTATAGTACAAGGAAATATATTCAATATATTATAATAACCTATAATGGAAAAGAATCTGAAGAAGAGTATACACACACATACATGCACACACCCTGAATCACTTTGCTATACACCTGAAACTAACACAACATTGTAATCAACTAGGTGTGTGCTGTCCTCAGTAGCTCAGTCATGTCCAGCTCTTTGTGACCCCCCTGGACAATAGCCCACCAGGTTCCTCTGTCCATGGAATTTTCCAGGCAAGAATTCTGGAGCAGTTTGCCATTTCCTGCTCCGGGGGATCTTCCTGACCCAGGGATAGAACCTGCGTCTCTGGGTCTCCTGCATTGACAGGAAGATTCTTTACCACTGTGCCACCTAGTAAGTCCCAAATCAATTATACTTCAATTTAAAAAATGGAAAAAAAGGGAAAGGTTAAATATATATATTGGATTAACCAACAGTTGCCTAAGTATTTGTTCATTTATTAATCAAATGTTTGTTGAGTGCCTAACAAGTGCCAGGCACAGTTCTAGTTCCATGGGATACATAGGGAGCAATACAGGCTCAAACTGTAAAAATTATGTTTTACATATATTATCTCACTAAATGGCACGCAGCCTGAATGTTAAGAAGGGAGTTAGGACAATGGAAAGAAATATGAGGGGAAATGTCAACCTAAAATTGAGTTTTATGACCGAATAAAAATGCTTTATGCAACAAGTATAAATTAGGCAGACTAAATCGCCACCTCAAAGATTCATGTCTTAATCCCCAGAACCTGTGAATATGTTACCTTACATGGCAAAAGGGATTTTGCAGATGTCAAGAATCTTAAAATGGAGTATCATGAATTATCCAGATGGGCCCTATGTAATCATGCATGCTTGCCTGCTGTGTCACTGCAGTCGTGTCTGACTCTTTGCAACCTATCGACCAGGACCGTAGCCTGCCAGGCTTCTCTGTCCGTGGGATTCACCAGACAAGAATATTGGAGTGGGTGGACGTGCCCTCTTCCAGGGGAATCTTCCTGACCCAGAGATCAAACCCACATCTCTACGTCTCCTGCATTGGCAGGCAGATTCTTTACCACTAGCACCACCTCATAATGAGGGTCCTTAAAAGATGGGAGAGGGAAGCAGGAGGATCAGAGAATGAGATGTGATGAGGCTGGAGTGATGCAGTTGCTGGCTTTCAAAATGGAGCAAAGGGCCAAGAAATGCAGGCAAGAAATCAGATTTTCCTCTAGTGCCTCCTCCAGAAAGAATGCAGCCCTGTCAACACCTTGATTTTAGCCCAAAGAGACTGGTTTCAGACTCTTGAACTCCAAAATTGTAAGATAATAAATTTGTGTTGTGTCAAACCACTAATTTTATGATAATTTGTTACAGTAGAAATGGAAAAATAATACAACCTGAAAACAAAAGATTAAAGGAAATGGATTCTTGATTTTGAATTCGATGGATGGCCCCCATCACACACTGATCTTAAAGAGGAAAAAAGATATGGTAATTTTTGATCTATGTGACTAAGGATGATATAATCACTGGGTAGTTCATTAAATCACATTAAATAACTAGGGATAGCCATGATACTGATTCTCATGTAATTTTTGCTTTGCTTTTGTTTTTTGCTATGTTTAAGTTTGCATGGAAAATGTGAATATTGAAATATTTTACAGATGTGCTTGTGGACTAAGAGTCAAACCACTCTGTGAAATAGAAACTTTAAAGATTTATAATCTGTTGTATCATTGCTGCTTAAAGTATATAAATCACTTGTAGATTGTGAGGGACACAAGTATTTATAATTTTCAAAATATAAATTGTTTTCCTCTTTCTTACTGAAGTATAGTTGATTTGCAATATTATATTAGTTTCAGGTGTACATAGCCTAGTGATTCATTATGTTTACAGATTGTACTCCATTAAAAGTTATTACAAGATAATGGCTATAGTTTCCTGTGCTATACAATATATCCTGTTGCTCATTTATTTTCTACATAGTAGTCCCAGGTGGCGCTAGTGCAAAGAAGCTGCCTGCCAATGCAGGAGCTGAAAGAGGTGCAGGTTGGATCCCTGGGTCAGGAAGATCCCCTGGAGAAGAAAATGGCAAACCACTCCAGTAATCTTGCTTGGAGAATCTCACGGACAGAGGAGCCTGGAGGGCTGCAGCCCATGAGTTGCAAAGAGTTGGACATGACTGAAGCGACAGTACACAGACACATAGCTCTTAAACCCATACCCCTAATTTGCATTCCCCTTCCCCTCCCATCTCCCCTTTGGTAACTATTAGTTTATTTTCTATGTGAGTCTATTTCTGTTTTGCACATACATTCATTTGTATTACGTTTTAGATTCCATCTGTGGGTGGTAGCATACAGTCTTTGTTGTTCTCTGACTTATTTCATTAAGCATAATATTCTCTTAAGTCCATGCACCCTGGTGCAAATGACAGAATTTCATTCTTTTTTTATGGCTGACTAAGATTCCATTGTAAATATATACCACATCTTCTTTACCTATTCATCTGTTATGGACACTTGGGTTTCTTCCATATCTTGGCTATTGGAAATAGTACTGCTATGAATTTGGGGTGCATGTACTTATTCAAATTAGTGTTTTCAGTTTTTTCTGGGTATATACCCTGGAATAGAATTACTAGATCATACAGTACGTGTATTATTAGCTTTTTGAGATGCCTCCATACTGTTTTCCATAGAGGCCACACCAACTTGCATTCTCATCAATAGCATGTAAGGGTTTCATTTTCTCCACATCCTCTTCAACATTTGTTATTTGTAGACCTTTTGATGATAGTTGACCCAGCTATGTGAGGTGATATATCATTGTTGTTTCTCTAATAACTAGTGATGCTGAGCATCTTTTTATGTGCCTGTTGGCCATCTGTATGTCTTTGTGAAGGATGTCTATTCAGCTCTTTTGCCCATTTTTTGAGTGGGTTGTTTTTATTTTTGGATATTGAGTTGAGTAGTTTATGCATTTTGGATATTAACTCCTTATTGGTTATATAATTTGCAAATATTTTCTCCCATTCTGTAGGTTGTTTTTTTGTTTCATTGGGAATTTTAAATTGATTTAATAAACTGTATTTCAAGCATCTTAATTTGGTTTATAAGCCTTCCTATTCCAGGATTTTTGAGATAACTTGCCTGATAGAGTACTTGAAGGCTTCATAGCCCAGGATAATTTCCCACATGACAGCACACATAATAGAAGGAAATACAAAATTTCAATTAGAGTTTAGTGAAAACAAACACATAATTTTTCCCTATCCAAGTTCACGGACCCCAGCCTATGGAGCAGTTAAACACTCTAGCCCTAACTCAAGGTATGTGTGGCCTTCTAGAAAGGTAGTGGTTCCCTTTGTTATAGATATTTTGGAGTATTTTTGGTCAGATAGCTATTTAATGAGGAAAGGATAGCATAACCTTTATATGCCAAGTAGAAATTTTACTGTTTGAGAGGTTACCTCACTATATACATCAGGAGTCTTTTCTCATTTTCAAAAGAAAAAGTAATAGTTACCTAGAGGTCAGATTCCTAGAGAACATGCATGACTTGATTGGGATATTGAAAGTACAGGAGATGAGGCTGGTCCCTATTAACTCCCCAGGATGTCCTGGAACATGTACCCCCCGAATTAGGATACCATGGTGTTTTCTAATTACTGTGAAATTTCCTCTAGGACCTAACCTGGATCTAGGAAACAGCCCTGACTCTGCCATATCAGTTAAATCACTTTACATTGGACAATTCCCTTAACCTTACAGAAGTTCAGATCTTACATTTATGAAATGTAGGAGTTACATTTTAAATATTCTAGAAGGTCAACTTTAGTACTGCCAAGAGCTGTGGTTACATTTATGACTAAGATAAATCCCAAGGCAGCCTTGGTCATTCTTGGTGGAAAAAGGCAGAATACTTACTTAATGAGAATTTTATTTCTGGTCCAGGAAATTTCAGGCTGGGGGTAGGATTCCACTGCACACATGAAAGTAGCGACTTCTTCAACTAAGGCATCCACTGTTTCGAGAGGAGTGGTGATGACAGGGGCTGAAAGGAGAGGAGAAGTGAAAGGAGAGCATTCTACAGTACTGTTTCCTAACCCTTCTGTAAGCAGTCGGGCTTCCCTATGGCTCAGCTGGTAAAGAATCCGCCTGCAATGCGGGAGACCTGGGTTTGATCCCTGGCTTGGGAAGATCTCCTGGAGAAGGGAACAGCTACCCACTCCAATATTCTAACCTGGAGAATTCCATGGTCTGTATAGTCTGTATAGTCCACAAAGAGTCAGATACAACTGAGCAAATTTCACTTTCACTGTCAGCAGTCAGAGGCCACAGTGAACCTAAATAAGAATGATGTTGCCCCATAGCAAAAATTTGCCAAAAGGGAGGAAGACTTTTATGCAGAGGATTTTGTTTCTACTTTCAAACTAGGCATTTGAGAATCAAAAGAGGAGGCTCTCAGGAGAGATGGACTTAGAATTTATTATATACGAGTGGAGGCAGAGCCTGGTTCTGTGAAGCCCAAAGTTATATAATTTAGATATCCTTTTAAGGAAAAAATATATAAAATTATGGATACAAAATGTATATTGCCTCCCTCACATCAGTCAACAGTGTGGAAGGAAAGTGTCACTGATGGGAAGTTAGTGTGAAAAGAGGAAGCCATCTTGACAATTCCTGTATAAAAATATTTTTTCCCTAATTTCAATAAAACACATTGATATATTTTATTCATATTGCATTTTATTTTATTCTCTTTGCTAGAGACCATTGGAGGTCTTCAAAGGGGGCTCCTGCAAATGTGAGGCTTTGAAGCTGAAGCTTCATTGGATTTACAGAGGATCCACACAGCTACAAATAGCTTAGGAAAAAACTCAATAATTTAAAGGCAAATAATCCAAAATAACCCAAACAACAACAAAAAAATGATCAAAGAAGCTGAATCAACCTGTCTCCAAAGAATATATACAGATGGACAACAAGCACATAAAAAGATACTCAATATTATTAGCCTTTATGGAAATGCAAATCAAAACCACTCTAAGATACTACTTTACATACTATAGAATGGTTATAAATTTTTAAAAATGCATAACAATAAATGTTGGCAAGGATGTGGAAACATTAGAACCTGTGTGCATTGTTGGTGGGAAAGTAAATTGGCGCAGCCACTTGTGTAAAGCAGGATGGTGGTTCCTCAAATAATTAAGCAGAGAATTAACATGTGTGTTAGTCACTCAGTTGTATTTGACTCTTTGTGACCCCATGGACTGTAGCCCGCCAAGCTCCTCTGTTCATGGAATGAATGTATGATCCAGAAATTTCACTTCTGGGTATATATATATGTCCAAAAGAATTGAAAGCAGTAACTCAAATAGATGGGGCTTCCCAGGTGGCACTAGTGGTAAAGAATGTAGGAGATGTAAAAGATGAGTGTTCGATTCCTAGGTCGGGAAGATCCCCTGGAGGAGGAAATAGCAACCCACTCTAGTATTCTTGCCTGGAGAAAACCATGGACAGAGGAACATGGCAGGCTACAGTCCTTTTAGGGTCACACAGAGTTGGACACGACTGAAATGACTTAGCACGCATGCACTCAAATAGATATTTGTACACTCATGTTCAGGTGGCGCTAGTGGTAAAGAGCCTGTCTGCCAATGCAGGAGACATAAGAGATGCAGGCTGATCCCTGAGGTGGGAAGATCCCCTGGAGGAGGGCATGGCAACCCACTCCAGTATTCTTGCCTGGAGAATCCCATGGACAGAGGAGCCAGGCGGGCTACAGTCCATAGGGTCGCACAGAGTCAGACATGACTGAAGTGACTTAGCATACACGCAGAGGTTGAAAACCCCATGAAATAAGAGCAAACTGTCACACTGGCCATAGAAAATGCTTCCATCGTGGCTGTATCAATTTACATTCTCTCCAACAGTGCAAGAGGGTTCCCTTTTCTCCACATCCTCTCCAGCATTTATTGTTTGATTTTTTTGACAATGGGCATTCTGACTAGTGTGAGGTGGTACATCATTGGAGGGGGGAAAATGCATTCGGTTTCTAAATGAAACTTATCTTTTCAATAAACTCAGAGGCTGAGGGTCCCATTTAACCCATATCTCTTCTGTGAGTGTTAATTTTTTCGCAAAGTCCAGTTCAAGTATCATCTCCTCCCAGTCTCCCTGACTTGCTAGATAGAACCAAATACCCTTTTCTTTAACCTTAGGTCATCCTATTTATGTCACTCTTATAACACTTGCCACACATATGCTCTTAGAATGATTTGTTTATGTTTCTGTCCCATGCTAAGTTATAAAAAACCTTGACCTTTGGGTCAGGAACCATGTCTCAGACCTCTCTATCTGGAGGGCTAGCACATTGACTAATGTATTGTTTAAATGAACCAAACTCTATTTCTGAGACCTTTATAAAATGCATAAATTTTCTGTAAAGATTGAGAAGAGAATAGCTGAAAGAAGAGGGTAGAATTTTTAGGTGAGATGACATCTTTTATATTTTATATCTAGGCATTGAGGCCCACCCTTTCCTCCAACTTTGCACTAAAATAACTGTTAAAATATACAGAATGCAGTACAAAGAAATAAAGAATGAAAAGTATTAATAGTTAAGAGACATAGATGGACAAAAATTAATAAACTTCTAATAGAGGTCCAGAAAAATAAAATTGAAGAAATAGCATAGAAGTAATATGTAAAGGGGTAAGTTGCTGATTATTTTTCAAACTTGAAAAATAAAGCAGAATATTCAGGTTGAAAGTTTCCACCAAGCATAAAGCCAGATAAACAAAAATTAATTCATTCTTAGATATACTAAATTAAAACTGTAGAAAAAGATAAAGAAAATCTTAAACCTTACTAGAAAGAAAAGAAGGCAATTAGGCTCGCTTGGTATTATTTGGCAACAACTGATACCAAAAGGCATTGGAGTAATAGTTTTAAAAGGCTGAGAAAAAAAATAACTGCTAGCCTGGAATTCTATAGCCAGCTTAGATAATCATTTTTTTTAAAATGAAGATAAAATAAATATGAAGACAAGTGTTTACCACTGAGACCCTCTCTGAAACAATTACCAAAAGTATACAATCTCTATAAGAAATAACTTGTACCCAAAAGAAAGGGGCAGGGGACAAAACACTATAGTAAGCATTTGTTGTTGTTCAGTCATTAAATCATGTCTGATTCTTTTGCGACCCCATGGACTGTAATCTGCCAGGCTCCTCTGTCCATGGGATTTTCTAGGCAAGAATACTGGAGTGGGTTGCCATTCCTTCTTCAGGGGTCTTCCAGACCCATGGATCAAACCTGCATCTCCTGGATTGGCAGGAGAATTATTTACCACTGAGCCACTATAGTAAGCATAGATGGTGGTAAAATGTAGCTGCAGTTTTAGATATTGTGGAATATATTTTTTTAAAAGCTCAATAATTTTTCTGTTTAAAAAAAGTGGAACTAGAATTCTAGATAAACAATTATAAGATGCAAGTATAGGGAAGAAGTTCAGCATATTGTTAAAACACTCTGAGCTCTTTACTGTATGCAGGAAGATGACAAATACTGAATAACTACAAACATGGGAAGATAACATAAAGTTAGAGGCATACTGTTAAAATTTCATTAATTCTAACCACCAAAATAATAGACTAAAAATCAAAATTTCTGAAACAGCAGGAGAACAAAAGGAACTAAAACTGTATCAATTTTTTAAAAGTGAAGCAGCAGAAAAGGAGGATAAATGAGCCAAGAACAGGTATGGCTAACAGAAGATTAAATTAACAAGTTAATTTGGAATAAACATGCCCAAATACATCTGAAATCACAGTAAACACCCATGATATGAACTGATCTGTAGAAAGACAGATACATGATTTAAAAACACAAAAGACATATCTAATTATTTTAAAACAAATGTTGCAAATAAAGAGAGTGGAAAATACATACGAAGTAAACACTACTCAAAGTGATAATGCAATAGAGTAATAGTACTAATATAAGATGAACTTCAATTAAAGTGATAAGTAAGCATTTGAAGAGTGAAGAAAGACTTCTTAATGATAAAAGAAACAATCCATCAACAAGATAACAATCATGACATTTAATTATTTAAAAATATAGACTCAGGACCTCTGGTGGTCCCGTGGTTAAAGAATCTGCTTTGCAATGCAGGGGATGCAGGTTCAATCCCTGGTCCAGGAACTAAGATCCCACGTGCTGCTGGGCAACTGAAGCCCATGTGTACCACAATTGCACTGAGCCTGCATCCCCTCAGTTAGAGAGTCCATGGGCTGCAATGAAAGGTCCCAGGTGCCACAGCTAAGACCCGGCACAGACAAATTAAGTAAGTAAATAAGTAATGTAATAAATATAGACTCAAATAAACAAATCAAACTTAAGTTAGTATTACCAGGAGATATTATAATGGAGTAATAGGCACCAAAAATTATAAAGAAAATTATACACACATACACACATAGAAGAGAATGGAAAAATGGATGAATTCCAAGATGTTATTATCATTTATCTTCTAGTTGTGAGCATGATGTATACTTTTTTATCTTTGTCTTGCTGTATCTTACAGCAAAATATTACAAGACATACTATATAATATTAAAATATATAAAATTAGTATATATTATCAGGCTTCCCTGGTGGCTCAGTAATAAAAACCCAACTGCCAGTGCAGGAGATGCAGGCTCAAATCCCTGGGTTGGGAAGATCCCCTGGAGAAGGAAATGGCAACCCACTCCAATATTGGATATTCCCTTGCCTGGGAAATGCCATGAACAGAGGAGCCTAGCAGGCTAAAGTCCTTGGGGTTACAAAGAGTTAAACATGACTGAGCATGGACATGAATATGTATTATCTTCATAATAAAAATTATAGGACATAATCAGAATGCCACAGAAATGTTAATTTTCCAATGCAATGGAAGCAAATTTGTAATTGATAAGTTTTAGAAAGTCAACCTCTTAAAAAAGGTAGATTTTTCTAAACAACTGATGAACAAAATAAATGGTCAATTGCATAATCACATACACAGTGATTAAAAACATCATATGATAATAAGGTTGCAGGTAATGATGGGTCCAAAAGATAATGGATAATATTGAATGCTTTCATTGTTTAAAAAGAAAGACAGACTACTGAGGAAATACTTCCCTGGTGGCTCAGTGGTAAAGAACCCGCCTGCCAGTGCAGGAGATGTAGGTTTGATCCCTAAGTGAGAAAGATCCCCTGGAGAAGGAAATGGCAACCCACTCCAGTATTCTTGCCTGGGAAAACCCACAGACAGAGGATCCTGGCAGGTTACCATCTATGGGGTTGCAAGAGAGTCAGGCATGACTTAGTGACTAAATAGCAACAACAAAACTGAGGAATTAGACAGTGAGAAGCTCTAGCCCAGGGGTTGAATCCAAATCCTGCTCCATCACTTCCCATCTCCACTGAGTCACTTAGCTAGTTGCCTTGGCATCTTTAGCTGTAGGCAGAGATAATAATAAAACCATTACATAAGCTTGACATCAAGAGCCTTGATAAAAGTGAAAGAGGAGAGTGAAAAAGTTGGCTTAAAATTCAACATTCAGAAAACTAAGATCATGGCATCCAGCCCCATCACTTCATGGCAAATAGGTGGGGAAACAATGGAAACAGTGACAGACTTAATTTTCTTGGGCTCCAAAATCACTGCATATGGTGACTGCAGCTGTGAAATTAAAAGACATTTGCTGCTTGGAAGAAAAGCTATGACAAACCTAGACAGCGTATTAAAAAGCAGAGACATTACTTTGCCAACAAAGGGCTGTCTAATCAAGGCTATGGTTTTTCTAGCAGTCATGTATGGAAGTGAGAGTTGGACTGTAAAGAAAGCTGAGCACTGAAGAACTCATGCTTTTGAACTGTGGTGTTGGAGAAGACTCTTGAGAGTCCCTTGAACTGCAAGATCAAACCAGTCAATCCATAAGGAAAAACCCTGAATATTCATTGGAAGGACTGATGCTGAAGCTGAAACTCCAATACTTTGGCCACCTGATGCGAAGAACTGACTCATTGAAAAAGACCCTGATGCTGGGAAAGATTGAAGGTTGGAGGAGAAGGGATCGACAGAGGATGAGATGGTTGGATGGCATCACTGACTCAATAGACATGAATTTGAGCAAGCTCTAGGAGTTGATGATGGACAGGGAAGCCTGGTGTGCTGCAGTTCATGGGGTCGCAAAGAGTTGGACATGACTGAGCAACTGGACTGACTAAAGCTTGACATGATGATTACATACAGTAAATAAATGTACACAATGCATTTGGCATTGTTCTTGGCCTATAGGGAGTAGTCTATGTTATTTTATTCCATAATTTAGAGACAGAAACCTGAACTATTGAGTTATTCTCCTGGTTTCTGTGGCTCAGTGGGTAGAGAATCCACGTACTATGCAGGAGACACAAGAGATGCAGGTTCAATCCCTGCACCAGGAAGATCCCCTGGAGGAGGAAATGCTAACCCACTCCAGTACTCTTGCCTGAAAAACCCCATGGACAGAGAAGCCTGACGGGCTACAGTCCAAGGGGTGGCAAAGAGTCAGACATGACGGAGCACCTAAGCATCCCCCCCAAAACTCAAAATGGAAAGGCATATAGATGAATTTCACTGCACAGAACAGAATAATTGTACTACTACCTGTTCAAAAGTGGAAAAAGAGGCTCACAGCTTTGTCTTCTGTGGTGTGCTGGAACTGGCTTATACTGGCTTGCAAGTGTCAAGTGTTAACTTTTCAGAAATGTAACAAGGCAATTGAATAGAGCCATTATTTAAAACTAAATTATCTAAATTTCTGTTTAAAATAACTATGTTAAAAACAAAGAAGTAATACTCAACATTTATCACTTCCTGATTATTTTACTACATTGTTTTATTATCTGTGTTATTGGAGTTATTTACACCTGATGTCTATAGAAATTACATACACAGCTGTGCTACTGTACATCTCCTCCCAGATAAGTCTTTATTGGTACCTTGCAGTTGGCTAAGATTGAAACATTTGCACTCCAGCAGTCAACAGATGCCACATATCAGGGCCTTTTTTTTTCCCTCAGAGAGGCACTAGCTCATGAGCATATTCTATATTATCAATATCTTCAAATCTTACCATTTACAATGACTGTATAAATAGCATCCTGTTTATGTAACAGTTCCTGGTAGGCAGCAGAATTGCATAAACAATCTTATTATATCTACTTTTTAGGGTATTAATATGTTAATAGTCCTGAAAGTATGGGTGAGTTTCTCTCTTAGACTTTTGCATATCTTGTGTTTTCAGTTATCATTCTTAATGCCAGGTATTATTTTTACTAAAACCCCTAAACTGATTCATTAGTTTCTTCCCATTCAACATGCAAATCCAGAAGTGACAGAGGAAGCATATATACTATTGATATTATCTTTCCAGGGAGGTGGTACAAACTCTGTTGAGGTCAGCTAAAATCAAAGAAATAAATCTTGGAATGTCTTGACAAGCTTAAACATGGAGAAATGCATGAGTTGTCACTGAGAACAACTTCCCTTAGTGTTCAGTGGCATGATGGTTTTTTGTGAGGTTTGATTCTGTTTTTAATAAGGTTAACATCTAAAATTGATTAAGAACCTGCCATCAGCCACGAGTTATACTTTTCATTCATGATCTTATTTATTGATCACAATAAACATAAAAGCAGATATTATTATTATTCTCATTTGCAGTTGAGGAATGAAGGCTATGCAAGGTTCAGTAACTTATCTAAACAAAATAAGAGCAGGAAGTGATAGAACTGAATTTCATGGGTAAGGTTGATTTAAAATTCTTATCTTTTAACTCTAAGTATACCATGTCTTCGGTGTGGTACTAGTTACTCACAGACAAGGGAAAAAATAAGACTGACATTAATATCAATTTCTATAGGCAAAAGACTGTTGGTTAAGCCCACCTTGCTCACAGTCCAAAATTATCCAAACAAATCGCTTTTCAATTTTTATTGACACAATCACATAGTTGTATTTAATGATGTTTATAGAATCAGCAGACTGTCTCTATTTGCTTTCTTTCTACTGTCTAGCTTTCATCTCAGCCAGGGCCTATTTAAACTGGGACACTATTTCTCCCCTCTTTCCAAGGACCACGTGAACAACAAATACATAAAAATGAACACAGTGCTTTTCAAAGAGTAACTGAACTTGAATACTGGCTGCTGGATGAGGCAATTGTAAGTTATCTTTTTATGGACTGTAACATACGGTCATTGCCATACCAACTTCGGATCGACCATTTGCTGATTGACATAACCAAATAACTGAGTAAGCAGTAAGGTGTATTTGCTCCTTTCTGTTCTAGGAAAATTAAGGCTCAGACTTGGAACATATTCATGCTTTTCTAGCATCATGAATATGGTATTGCTTTTTCAGTATGAGAAAACACATGGGTATTAGAAATCTTTCAAATTCCCCAAAGAAAGAGGTATTCAGTATTGCTCATCATTTGTCATATTTTAGAAACTGACACATACTTCTGGTGATGTAATCAAATATGTTATTTTTTTTAATTATGAAGTCTCTGGAACTTATATAAGTTTCATTGATAAGCTCAATAGTTACTGTGTTGTGTTTAGTCACTTATTAATGCCATATCATTAATTCTTTGTCACAGAACATACTCTTGGTCTTTGCCTTCAGAAATGACACTGGGGACAGGAAGGTAGGAATTCTGGGTCAGTCTGTTAGAATTTCTGAAATGACCTCTCCTAGGGGCATCCCTTCGGTATTAAGGCGTGATTTCATAGGGACTCATCTAAAATGTGCCTGTTCCCCAGGAGGGGTCATTTCACCAGTCATTGACAGTCTTCAGCATAGCATATAACATTGTAAGCTGAACTTAGGAGGTAGGTACTTCATCTTAGGAGAAAACTGAGGCTCACAGTGAAGACTTGCCTTCCTGAAAGACACACAAAAAGGCATTGGGGACCAGAAAAAGGAAGTTGATCTTAACATTCTTTTCCAGGCCTGAAGTAGCCTCCTTTCACTTCCTTCATTTTTTGGCCTAGACTGCATGCTTTGTTGCCATACAATCCCAGCTCCCTTACCCTGCGGTCCTTTAGCTGCACTGACCCTGGAAAGTACCAGTCTTGAACTAATCCAACCAGCTGTCCTCACTGCTCCTGTGTTCACAAAGTTATTGTTGAATAAAGTCATACAAGGGTGAAGATCAGGACCACTTACGGGGGTGCAGTCCCCAACCCCAGCATGGACATGTGGTCCTTCTACATTCTCTGGCCCACTTCTCTCATCTCTCTGAATGGGATCACTTCCTTCAGGTCCTCTACTCATCCCTCACTTATCACTTTCCCCTGATAACCTCATGTCCTATTTCACCGAGAAGTTGCCTACTTCACCACTGGATTTGTGGTAAAAATCTTGCCATTTCTGCACTTTGTTCTTTAAAGTCAATAATATTTAAAGCAACTGTTGTTTCCCCAAATATGGAATGAGTTACTCTTTCAGTATACGTCAATATAAAACATTCATCCAGTACTGGGTGTCCCGGATTTCAGTGACAGCTGCGCCCATTCTGACTTAGTCATATGTCGAATCTGTGAATCCTATCCCTGTATATATATGATTTAGAAGAAGTTACTAACATATTTCTAAAGATAAATCACTTAAGACTCAGAATCTCTAGGTATGATAGTAATGGGATAATTTTAAGAGTGGAGTTTGGACAGGAGTTCTTTGTGCATAGAACAGATTCAAAGTTGTTTCATGAACTCCCATCCTCCTACAGAAAATCCCACTGTACACTTAGTACTCCCTGATAAAGTGTTAAATATTTTTGAAGAATGTGGTTAAGGCAAATGTTCAATGAAATGTTGGCTATTTTCATACATGACTTTATAAAATTCTCCTCCTTGTGGTTTGATACTGAGCTCATGATTGAAAGTATCACCAGGTGAAATGATTCAGAAAGATAGTGACCTTTCCCTTTGTCTTTGAACATTAGGAATCTCAATTAAACTAAAACTATAATAATAAGCTATGCTACAAAGTTTGTTATTAATTTTATTGAAGAAATAATATGCTGATGATTGGAAAATAATCCATGGAATATTCTTGCACTATTTTAACTGTGTCGGTTCACTTTATGATATATTATCGTGCAGATGCCTTGATTCATTCACAATAAAGGACTTAGGAAAAAGGTGTACCATCAAAAAAACCTCTTGCCACTATTGCCTTCTGCCAAGAATAGAGAAAACAGCTAGAGATATTTGTGTAGCATAATTTCATTACTGTTAATAGTATTAAAATAATCACATATTAATGTGTTTTTGTACCAACATATTCCATGCATTTCAACATGTAAAATGTTAAGGATTATGTTTTCATAATAGTGTTTATTCTCAGAACTGGTAAGTGTAGTTAATGAATGTTTGCTCTTTCAGACCAGGTGTTTTGGCTAAGGCTGATGTTAAACCCATATTAATTTAGAGTTTTCAATAATACTCAAATACTCTGAGTAGGATAGGCAAAAATATTGCTTTAATTTTTTGAGTTTACAATCTAATTAAAGCAGTAAATAAACTATAAACAAATAAACAAAGTTGGGGTAACAATTTGGTTATCTTATTTAGAGGTCAGGATTTTGGCTTTGTTAAATTTATGCCACTCTATTTTGTGAAGTTTTCAAAATAGAAACAGTGTGCTTTACCTATAAAGTTTGGAAACTACAAATCATCTCTTTCTAGATAGAAATTAAGAGGTTGGGTTTGGTTTTTCTCATTCATGGGATTCTAATTTGAATCAGAAAATCAATTGTCATGTTCCTTGTAAGCCTGGATTTCAGTACATTTTAGCATCTAACCATGTCATTTTTATGTAACTTCATGGTTTAGAATAGCACAGATAATTTTACAACAATCCATAAGTCCAAACATCCAGGTGCTGCCCTTCCGGCCATCCGTTGTATGATCAGGAAGTATTAAAATAATCTAAAGCCAATGTTAAGTCTTTCTGGCTATTATTAGCTATTTGAAAAGATATAGATTCTCTTTTATCTGGAGGTACCTGAAGTATTAGTTGACAAAATTTAAATGCATTGAAAGATACCCTTCTGTGCACATAAAATAGAAAAAGAAAGCAATGAAACAACATAAATCTATGAAATCAGACTGTTGGTAAAGAAAGCTCTATCTTCTTAGTATGTGAATTTTGACCTTATGGTTCCAGAAATTCTAGTGAACCACAAAATCTATGCTATGTTTTTGATCTAACATACACTATAACTGCGTTCGCTTATCTACACAATACAAACCCATTCAGTTCTTTGGTAAAGTAATATGAAAGGAAAATAATTCATTTGAATGTGTCATAAATTCACAGAACTCTTTTTACTCTACTATAATGTGTTTAATTCCCTGGTGGCTCAACGGCAAAGAATCTGCCTACCAACGCAAGAGATGGGGGTTCAGTCCCTGGGTTGGGGAGATTCCCTGGAGAAGAAAATGGCAACCCGCTCCAGTATTCTTGCCTGGAGAATCCCATGGACAGAGGAGCCTGACGGGCTACAGTTCATGGGTTCGCACAAGAGCTGGACATGACTGAGCTACTAAACAACAGTCCATTTAATTAGAAAACTTTTTTATGTTATTCTATTTGCTTTCTCATGTCTTTGTAAAAAGACTTCAATGAAGCCCTCATTGAAGCCTCAGTGAAGCCCTTTACGAAGTCACTTCACGAATCACCTATTTTCCTGTCTTTCTTCCTGATTTGAAATACACTAGTCTCTGTTTCATAATACGCTGGCCAGAAACTGTGGACATTCTTGCTACTGCAACAGGTGTTTGTCAGTTTCTTAAGTTGCTTTCCTTTCCCCTGAGGTGGTGTTATTTCCGGTACATTCCAAAGCCTCTGGGAAAAAAAACCTTTCACAGTCTCTTGCCAAACCAAATCATGACTCCAGCCTCCTATGGAGAATCCATTGTTCTTCAAACTTTTATAGGCAACTTGTGTGCATCTTTCTCTAATTTTTATTTGGGAAGAACTCAAGTATTGGTTAAGAGTTTTGCAAAGCTGAAACTGAAAATGGAAGTGATTTTTGCTCAGAGGCAAACACTCTGGATGTCTGGGAGTGGGACTGATACATTCCTGGCAAACCTGATGTAAAAAGGTTTTCATCATCCATTTAGACCACCCTGAAGTTTGACATACACATAAACAAACTGACCTCAATAACTTGCAGTCTACCTGTTAATGTTTCGCTTACAAGTTAAGCAGGGGACAGATAGCAGTAGAGTGAATACCATCCATCAATTGCTTATTTATATAGCTTTCTCTCTGTCCATATACTGCACCCCCACTTCACCAAGTAAAACCCAAGCCTGCCGTCATGAATTAGTCATGATCGGAACACACGCATGCACTTTCAAACTGTCACAAAGCAACAGGAGACAAGAGTGCTGAAACCAACCTTTTGGAAGTTTCTCAGTCCCGCTGAAGGCAACCAAAGTAAGAATATGTACCAGTGGAATGTTGACGAACTCTCTCATGATTAATCCAGGCTCAGGCAGCAGAAAGTTCTTTCTGGACAACGCAAGGAAAAGGCCTCCACCGTTTACATTTTAAAGCATAGTTTGTTCCAAAAGGGTCGTCTGCTAATGACTGTTCGTATCAGCAGCTCCGCTGGCTCTAAGTATAATCAGGAATTCTCAGACTTGGCTGTAATGATAGACACGGCCAGCTGGTGAGTATGCCCTTAGGCCAGTAATGCAAGTGTAGGGCTGGAGGAACAAGGGAAAGAAAATCCCTCTAGAATCCCTTTTAAGACAGTAGCAGAAGGACAATACCAGATGCCTTTTGTAACCATCATTGTATTCCCTGAAATATAGTTTTCCTGATCTTCTGAGTCAGCTCATCATCTCTCCTGCACTTATCTGAGAACTCTGGATGTATGTGAGCATGATTCCTCCCCATCTCTCACTCCCCCACCCGCATCCATCCCATATTTAATTCCTACAGATTGTACCAACTTGATATGCCTTGATTTCCTCCGCTCCTTTGATTCTCACCAGTCTCAGCCTATCCCAGCCTCCCTTTCAGACATTCATCTTCTTGGAATGATGGTGGTAACCTCCCATCTCTTCTCTCTGCCTTATGTCTTCCTGTCCAATAGGGTTCCCCTGGTGACTCAGATGGTGGAGTCCGCCTGCAATGTAGGAGACCCGGTGTGATCTCTGGGTCGGGAAGACCCCCTGGAGGAGGGATTGGTTACCCGCTCCAGTACTCTTGCCTGGAGAATTCCATAGACAGAGGAGTCTGGTGGGCTACAGTCCATGGGGTCACAAGGAGTTGGACACGACTGAGTGACTAACACTTTCACTAATCTCTTTTTAGATCACCTGTCCTACTCAAATGTCTTCAGTGGCTCTTCATCACATAAAAAAATTTCAGATCTCTCTAATATGACAAAAGAAGGCCTGATGGACCCTACCTACCTGTTTAGCCCCATCTGTTATAATCCCTGTCTCTGTTTTAACATGTAGCAACCTACTGATGGTTCACTGAATACAGCTTTCGAGCCTCCATGAATTGTTCCTACTGTTTCCTCCTCTTGGAGTGCTTTCTCCTCCTCTCCAACTGGTTCCCACCTATCTCAAACTTGATCACTGTCTCCTGGGAGCTATTCCAGACTAAAGCTCCCACATCTTCCCAAAGTTGCCTTAGGCTTGGCCCTCTGGGCTTCTCTGTTCTATTGTGCATTTCTCTATCATTGCACTTATCACATGGTTTTAAGAGTTTTTTCGCTTGTTTTGGTGTCTCCCTTATTCTTTGGTCTCATGAGTCCACTGAGTCAGCAGTCATGAACTGTCAGTTGCAGCAGATTCTTCCAAAACATTCTCCTAGGCAAATGGCCTTTTCCCACTGAACAGTATGTCTTGGAGACTTTTACGTGGTTAATATATAGCACTATCTCATTGCTTCTATTGGCTATGTAGATTTCTAAATCATGGATGTATAATGGTATATGTAATCACACCTCAGGCTCAGACAGTAAAGAATGCCTGCAATTGGGGAGACCTGGGTTCAGTCCCTGGATTGGGAAGATCCCCTGGAGATGGGAATGGCTACCCACTCCAGTATTCTTGCCTGGAGAATTCCATGGAAATAGGAGTCTAGCAGGCTATAGCCCATGGTGTCGCAGAATTGGACACAACTGAGTGACTTTCACTTTCACTTTCAGAAATATATACGAATCCATTTCCCCACAATCTCATCAACACTTACCGTTGAATTTTTACATTTAAGTAGAATAAAAAGGGTATGACGTTGTCTTAGTTTACTTGTGTTCCACTCTTACTGTTGGTAATGAGAATTTTTTGTATATTTGTTATTCATTTTCCTCTTCTGTGACTTTTGTCTATTTTCCTCTTAAGTCTGTTTTTTATTAATTTATAGGAGTTTTAAAAAATATTCTGAATGAAATAATTTTATATCATTGATCCATTGTATATTTTGCAAATATTTCCTATGTAAACTAGCTCTACTACCTAGACATAGTGATTGCTTCAGAAATGGGCTTATGGCTCAAGCTGGCTTATAGCTCAGGGTCTCCCTGTTATTTTACTGGATGTAATACAAAATAAGCTCCTTCTTTTTGATCACCACCTGTGAGGATTAGATAAACCAAGGCTGTTGGAGGCTTCCTGCTTCATTAATAGGAAATAATATGAAAGTCAGATGTATCCATTGATTTTCCTTGTTTTTGGAGTTAATAAATTCCTTTATTTTTTTTTTTGGCTTGGCTAATATGAACTTGATTCCTTAAATTGTGACTGAAATGATCCTGATGTAATTTATAATAGAAGAGATATAAATTTGATGTGGTTTCTGTCCTGAGAATATCCTGTGAATGCCATATACCTCATGGGAAACTTTGACATTAGCTGAATGAGCACTTTTTTACTTTAATCCAAAATTTAGGAACCAGCAGGATGAAAAGACTTCAGCCATCCCACAAGTAGCACTAGGGAGAGCACAAATTTCTGGAGATTTTGGATGACTATAAATCTGCGAGCTTAAAGATAAACTCAGGATCACCACCAGCCATTAAGAAAGGAAAGTCCAAGGTGAGCAACTTAAGGGACCTCTTTCTTCAAATGTCCAGGAGGAAGATTTGGGAATAAGCACTCTTCATTCTCTTTCCCTTTTCCCTAAAATATAGAACAAGCATTGATGGTGCTCATTTTGAGTCCAGTAGGAATTGCATTCTCTAGACTAGTGACCCTATTTCAAATTCCACCATTACCTGAGCCTGAAGGTGACAAGAATACTGTGTGAAACTAAGGGGAGACCAAGTTCTGTTGAGGGGAAGCCAGAATGTGTGGATGAGGGCTGGTTTAAGATGAACCAGTCAATGTCTGTTCTGTATAGAAGTACACTTGTTTCATTTTTTCAGATTCCACCTATAAACAATATCATATGATATTTGCCTTTGGCTTACTTCATTTAGTATGATAATCTCTAGGTCTGTCCATGTTGCTGCAAATGGTGTTATTTCTTTCTTTTGATGGCTGAGTAATATCCCATGGTATAAATATACCACATCTAAAAAATGATACAAATGAACTTACATACACAATAGAAATATACCCACAGACATAGAAAGAAAATTTATGGTTACCAAAGGGGAAGTGGGGGAAGGATAAATTAGGTATTTGGGATTGACATATGGAAACTATTGTTTGTAGAATGGATAAGCAATAAGGACTTACTGTATAGCATAGGGAGTTATACTCAATATTTTATAATAACCTGTAAGATGAAAGAATCTGAAAAAAAAATGTGTGTGTGTATAGAACTGAGTCACTTTTCTGTATACCTAACCTAACACAATATTTTGAATCAACTATACTTCAATTTAAAAAATTGGAAAAAAACAAAAACTAAATAAAATTAATCTGTTAGTTAATCTGTTTGCTAAGAGAACCCTGTGAAGAGTGTGGCTTAGGCGTGAACATGGCATCAGACCCCAAAATGTTGTAGCTGGAGGCTGTCAGCTAATTATTGTCCTTGCTGCAGTTTCTTGGACCCTGGATACAAAATGGCCTTCCATCCTACAATACAGGCAAATATATTCCTTATAAAGTAGGCTCATTCAGCCACAGAGAGTGGAGATGGGGTGACAGTCAATTATTTGACTTCTTTTTGGAGCATGTGGAGAGACTATGGAGCTGATGGCCAGTCTTGCCTTTCATAAAATGCGCTCAGCCACCGAGTAAATTTGCCTTGCCACCTCTAATATCTCTGCTTCTTCATCTCAAGAGCTAGCCGAGACACCAAGTAGCACCGTGCTGAGCCATATCTTGAACTTGACACTGGAATTCAACCATACAGCAGCTGATGAGACTGGCCTCATTCCTGCTAGAATCAGCACATCACCAAATCAGTGCTCCTGGTCTACACCCTGCTCTCATACACCTGGTGATGTTGGCAAGGAGCCCCTTCTAATAATGATCACAGAGGGCAATGACCTGGTCTTCTGCCTCACTGGTCAACAGTGGGTCAGAAATGCCATGTAGATTGCCCTTTCTAGAAAACTCCTGGGAAGTCAAAGAGTTCCATGTTCACAAATGAATGTATGAATGTAATGTCTGATTAAATATCAGGATGGCAGTGAGAAGTACATCAATATGTTGCAAACCCTTACCTTATAAAAATGGGAGGGACTCTTAAAATGATTGTTCAGTGAATGAAGGAATTATATCGACTACCTACTATAGGCTGAACATTTGGCAGAAATCAATGGAGCAAGAAAAAATGTCTGGTGATGTAGTTAATATTATATGATTGCATCAGTAATTAGTTCAGTTCAGTCGCTCAGTCATGTCCAACTCTTTGTGACCCCGTGGACTGCAGCACGCCAGGCCTCCCTGTCCATCACCAACTCATGGAATTTACTCGAACTCATGTTCATTGAGTTGATGATGCCATCCAATCATCTCATCCTCTGTCGTCCCCTTCTCCTCCTGCCCTCAATCTTTCCCAGCATCAGGGTCTTTTCAAATGAGTCAGCTCTTTGCATCAGGTGGCCAAAGTATTGGAGTTTCAGCTTCAACATCAGTCCTTCCAATGAACATTCAGGACTGATTTCCTTTAGGATGGACTAAAGGAAATAATTAACTAAATTATAATCTAGAGAGATACATTATGCTGTGAAATTATATAAGAATTGACTCTACAGTCTGAGGGCTTGAGAAGTGCTTCTCTGAGAAGGTACTAGGGAGGCTAAATCCTGCAGAATAAGTAAAAGCCAGATGGCTAAACTCGGGAGGTCTGGGAGTGGACCATAACCTTTAGTGGGCGAGGAATATGGAAAAGACCCAGAACATGAAGGAACATGGTGATGTGATGGAGATGAAAGAGGGTCAGCATGTTTGGAGTAAAGAGTTAGGGTAGAACCTACAGAGGCAGATAGACAAGGTCGTTCAGGATCTTTTGTGTTTCAGTAAGGCCTTCATTCTTGGAGCAGGGAACTGTCATGGGAATGCAGATCCCAGCTAAAGCTATAAAGTGAATCAGCTGATGCTAAGGGGAGAATGTAGATGAAGAGGAAGCCCCAGAACTGAGCCATGAAACATCCAACCCTTTAAAAGTCAGTAGAAGACAAAGAGTTAGAGAAAAAGATCGACAAGGAGCAGGTAGTGAGACAGAGAAAAAAAAAAATGATGAGTGTAACCAAAGGGAAGGGAAGGGAAGGGAGCATTTCCAGGAGAGCCTACTTTCCAGGAGTGTTCAGAATGCTACTGAGAGGTCGAGTAAGAAAGGCTCCCATTGAATTTGGCAGCATAGATGTATTTTATGATATTGATGAAGGGTAATCTCTGGGATATGGGGAATGAGGTAAGAAATCAGAGTAGTGTACAGCGATTGAGGAATGAATAAGAGGTATGAAAGAGACAGTATGTGAATATGATTCTCTCAAGACGAGTGATGTTGAAAGGGTAAAGAAAGTAAAGCAACTGGAGGGAGAGGTTGGATGAAGACAGAATTTTTACTTTTCATTTATTTTGAAGGTGTTCTGTGAAGTATCCTGTAGAGAGAAAGTGGTTAAAGACACAGGAGAGAAAAGAGATAATAGACAAGTCAAGGTTTCAAGAAAGGCAGGTGTGACAGGATCCTGTAATAGAAGATGAGGAGGAAGGGGTGTGTGTGTTAGTTGCTCAGTCGTGTCTGACTCTTTGCAACCACATGGACTGTAGCCCACCAGGCTCTTCTGTCCACAGGATTCTTAAGGCAAGAATACTGGAGTGGGTTGCCATGCGCTTCTCCAGGAAGGGGTAAAAATGGAAATTAATAGGCAGGAATGACAAAGAAGTTACTGAGCCCTCATCTGATGACTTCTATCATATCTATTAAATAGACGAGGTTGAAGGAGATTTAAAACAGTTATTCTGGAGAAGGGTGCACACAGTGAGGTTGTTCATATAGAGTTGTACTGATTCTCATATACGCTGGTGTAATTATTTTCTCTAGCATGTCTCAGCTTTCTGTATAACAGATGTTGAATGGTTTAGGTTTATTTTGGGGATGGGGGGAGGAAAGGGTATTTGTCAGTGATATATTAGCCCAGGGGAGCAGCATTCCAGAAGACAGAATGACGCATTATGATAGGCAGCAAAGTGGATGTACTGAGTTTGCATCCATGCTATGTTGTTTCAGTGATGGCTGACTCTGCGACGATATGGACTGTAACCTGCCAGGCTCCTCTGACCTTGGGATTCTCCAGGCAAACATACTAGAGTGGGTTGCCATGCCCTTCCTCAGGGGATCTTCCCAACCCAGATATTGAACCTGCATCTCTTGCGTCTTTTGCATCGGCAGGCAGGTTCTTTACCACTAGCACCACCTGGGAAGCCCCATAATAAGTATAGACATGATCAGTAAACAAGTGGTGATACTGGCAGAACAAAGAAAGTAGGAAATGGACAATGGGAGCAAGCGATGAAAAGGGAGGGACTCAAGGATGTAGGTAGGTTTAAATGAGTTTAGAAGTTCACCTTGGGAACTTAGACCATGACCCTGGGCCATTTTGCTTATGTGTGGTTAAGCTCATTTTTTAGAGCAGAGACCAGCTCTGAAGCTGTTACTATTCACATGATGGACAAAGGTTTTAATAGTGTGGATGGAGAGGAAAGGATAGACTTAGGACAAATATGGAAAGGAGAATCAGATGGATTTGTTCATTAAGACAGATTTCCAACTTGAAATAATTGAGTGAATATAGAAAATGGAGTATTTAATTATATGCTGGTAGGCATCCCAAGAAGAAGAAATGCAAAAAGGCAAAATGGTTGTCTAAGGAAGCCATACAAATAGCTGAGAAAAGAAGTGAAAGGCAAAGAAGAAAAGGAAAGATACACCCATCTGAATGCAGAGGTTCCAAGAATAGATGGGAGAGATAAGAAAGCCTACCTAAGTGATCAGTGCAAAGAAATAAAGGGAAAAAATAGAATGGGAAAAACTAGAGATCTCTTCAAGAAAATTAGAGATACCAAGGGACCATTTCATGCAAAGATGGGCTCAATAAAGGACAGAAATGGTATGGACCTAACAGAATCAGAAGATAGTAAGAAGAGGTGGAAAGAATATACAGAACTATATAAAAAAAGATCTTCATGACCCAGATAACCACGATGGTGTGATCACTCACCTAGAGTCAGACATCCTGGAATGCAAAGTCAAGTGGGCCTTAGGAAGCATCACTACAAACAAAGCTAGTAGAGGTGATGGAATTCCAGTTGAGCTATTTCAAATCCTAAAAGATGATGCTGTGAAAGTGCCGCACTCAGTATGCCAGCAAATTTGAAAAACTCAGCAGTGGCCACAGGACTGGAAAAGGTCAGTTTTCATTCCAATCCCAAAGAAAGGCAATGCCAAAGAATGCTCAAACTACTGCACAATTGCACTCATTTCACACGCTAGCTAAGTTATGCTCAAAATTCTCCAAATTAGCCTTCAACAGTGTGTGAACTGAGAGCTTCCAGATGTTCAAGCTGGATTTATTTAGAAAAGGCAGAAGACCAGAGATCAAATTGCTAACATCTGGATCATAAAAAAGGTAAAGAGAATTCCAGAAAAACATCTACTTCTGCTTCACTGACTAGCTAAAGCCTCTGCCTGTGTGGATCACAACAACTGTGGAAAATTCTTAATGAGATGGGAATACCAGACCACCTTACCTGCTTCCTGAGAAACCTGCATGCAGGTCAAGAAGAAACAGAACCAGATATGGAACAATGGACTGGTTCAAATTGGGAAAGGTGTATGTCACGGCTGTATATTGTCACCCACCCTGCTTATTTAGCACCTATGTGGAGTACATCATACGAAATGCCCGACTGGATGAAGCAGAAGCTGGAATCAAGATTTCCAAGAGAAGTATCAATAACCTCACATATACAGATGACACCACCTTTATGGCAGAAAGTGACGAGGAACTAAAGAGCTTCTTAGTGGAAGTGAAAGAGGAGTCTGAAAAAGCTAACTTAAAATTCGATGTTCAAAAAACTAAAAGATCATGGCATTTGGTCCTATCATTTCATGGCAAATAGATGGAGAAACAATGGAAAAAGTGATAGACTTTATCTTTTTGGACTCCAAAATCAGCAGGTGATGACTGCAGCCATGAAATTAAAGGACGCTTGCTCCTTGGAAGCAAAGCTATGACAAGCCTAAACAGCATATTAAAAAGCTGAGACATTACCTTGCCAAGAAAGGTCTGTATAGTCAAAGCTATGGTTTTTCCAGTAGTCATGTATGGATGTGAGAGTTGGACCATAAAGAAGGCTGAGCACCAAAGTATTGATGGTTTTGAACTGGAGAAGTTGAACCTTTTTTTGAACTTTTGAAGTTGGAGAAGACTCTTGAGAGTTCCTTGGACACCAAGGAGATCAAACCACTCAATCCTCAAGGAAATCAACCCTGAATATTCATTGGAAGGACTGATGCTGAAGCTGAATCTCCAATTCTTTGACCATCTGATGAGAAGAGCTGATTCATTGGAAAAGACGCTGATGCTGGGAAAGATTGAAGGCAGGAGGAGAAGGGGACACCAGAGGACGAGATGGTTAGATGGCATCACCAATTTGATGAACGTGAGTTTGAGCAAGCTCAGGAGATGGTGATGGACAGGGAAGCCTGGCATGCTACAGTCCATGGGTTCACAAAGAGTTGGACACAACCAGTCAACAAGGTTGACTGAGCAACAAGGCAATGTATATCTTATATATCTTGGGATGCTTGTCTGGGTCCCAAAACAAAACAGGTGGCCCACTCAAACAGAATAAAGGAATATGTACAAAGGTGTAAGATGTTGGGAAACCACAAGTACTAGTATGGAAACTGTAAACCACTAACAGGTAGTTGCCCTTTGCCATCTGTAGGCCTAAGGGCTTAAGGGGCATGAAAAAAAGATACTGGAACCTAAGAGGCAGAGATGCCTGTGTTGAGAGAAATCTTCTAATAGGAGTGAAGACCTTTGGTTGAGGATTCAGCCAGCTCATGAGGGTGCCTTTGATTTTTGGTAGATTCTTGCCACTGGCCAAAACCAACAGGAAATAAGAGGGTAAGAAAGCCCATTGGTAGAGTCCAAAGAAGTCAGTTTTCACAGGCACAGAGCAGGGGAGAAATGGATCTAGAGAATAAACGGAAGGACAATCAGGAGATCTCTTGAGGAAACCCAGCTTTTCCTGGAACACGAATGTGAAGAATGATGCTATTCCCATTTGTTGCAACAGTTGCTTTTTGAATCATCGTGCCACACTTTCCCCACCTCTCTACTTGTTCTGGAAGATTGATTATGCTGCTTCTACATCAAAGACCCTAGGTCCATTTGAAATACATCTTCTGTTCTCCAGTGTGTTACAGGGGCTTTTCCAGATTATGGATCTACTTCTCTGGCTTTTGTAAACTATGGAACAAAAGCATTCTCTGGGACTTTAGCCTGTTCATATTTCTGAATTCAGCACTTCTTCTTGGTTCATCTATCCCCTCTGGCAGCATCGAGATCTGTCTGAAAATCTATGGAAAATTCTAATATGAGTACAGTTCAAGGACCCTAAAGTTTCTAGATATGACTTAACTGGCACTGGGAGAAGTCCTCCACCCTGCCTACTGGGAATGCCAGTTTCATCAGCTACCTGCTAGAGAAATGTATGGAGCTGCTGTTACTGTTGAGGTTTTGTCTACCTTGCTTGCCTCAGTCTTCCGCCACAGGCTGTTCAACCCCTTAATCCTGCTGCCAGTGGGATTCTCAAGTAATTTAAATAATTATCTATTGCACACCTATTAAAATGGCCAAAATCTGGTGAGGATGTAGAGCAATGGGAACTTACATCCATTGCTGATGGGAATGCAAAATAGTACAGCCATTTTGGAAGACAAAGAGTGTGTGGTTTCTTGAAAAACTAAACATACTCTGACCATATGATCCAGCAGTTGCACTCCTTGGTATTTGCCCAAAGGAGCTGAAAACATGTTCACACAAAGATTTGAACACAGGTGTTTGTGGTTCATTGTGCAGTCACTAAGTTGTGCCCAACTCTTTGTGACCCCATGAACTGCAGCACACCAGGCTTCCCTGTCCTTCACTATCTCCTGGAGTTTTCTCAAACTCATGTCCATTGAGTTGATGATGCCATCCAACCATCTCATCCTCTGTTGCGCCCCCCTCCTCCTGTCCTCCATCCTTCCCAGCATCAGGGTCTTTTCCACACAGGTGTTTATAGCAGTTCTATTCATAATTGTCAAATCTTAGAAGCAATCAGGCTGTTCTTCAGTAGGTGAATGGATAAATGAACAGTGGTATATCTAGTTGATGGAATGTTATTTGGTGCTAAAAAGAAATGAGCTATCAAGTCATGAAAAGACATGGAAGAAACTTAAATGCATATTACTAAGAGAAAGAAGTCAATCTGAAAAGGCTACATTATGTATGATTCCAACTATATGACATTCTAGAAAAGACATGGTGATAGTAAAAAGATCAGTGGTTTTGAGGGGCAGGGAAAGAAGGGAAGTGATCAATAAACAGAGCAACAAGAAATTTTGGGGTGGTGAAAATTATCCATATAATATCTTGATGGATATATATAACATCATACCTCTGTTCATTTAATGTACAGCATGACGATTGAACGCCAAGGTAAGCTACGAACTTTGGATGATTCTGATGTGTCAATACAGGTTCATCCTTTTTCCAGAAAAAAATTATTTATTTAGTTTTGACTGCACAGGGTCTTTGTTGCTGCATGCAGGCTTTCTCTAGTTGTGGTGAGCAAGGGCTTACTCTTCATTGTGGTGCATGGGTTTCTCATTGCAGTGGCTTCTCTTGTTATGGAGCATGGGTCCTAGAGTGTGCAAGCTTCAGTAACTGTAGCACATGGGCTCAGTAATTGCGGCATATGGGCTTATTTGTGCCTTGGCATGTAGAATCTTCCTGGACCAGGAATTGAACCTGTATCCTCAGCATTGGTAGGCAGATTCTTATCTACTGCACCACAAGGGAAGTCCTAGAAACTACTCTGAAAATACTAAGTCTTAAAAAAAAAAAAAAAAAGAATTTATGTAAAGAGTCAAGTACAAGACCATTGTGTTTTGATTAAAGTGATAAATATTTAAAAATGATAACTGTAAATGTCCTTTTATGACCAGGTACTAATTATAAAAAAAACATCTTTTGCATGAAAGATATTATCCTCTAAAGTGAAATTTTGTTTTTGTTTTCAAACTCAGTGTTTGAACCTCTTCCTGTGTTTGTGTGGATTCCGGTAGGAGGCAAATCTCTGCTCTCCCTGTAAAAGCTAAGAACAGTGAATACTTACTCCTGTGAACCCTGCTCGCTGGATATGGATAAGTGGCCTAAGCTTAGACAGTCAGACGCCTTTGCTGTGACTGTGAATCTGCTGCATGTCTCACAAAGAAGGCGGTAGTTAGAATTCATTCCAGTGGTGGAGGCATCAGATATTCGTTGGCAGGAGTGCCAGGAGCAGCATGCAGCCATGGCAGTGCCTCAGCAGTATCCAGTGTCTGGCGATGGCGGTGCCAGCGGCTGTGCCCATGTTCAAGTGCAGAGCTGTGTCACCCTGACCAGGCTGTTCCTCTGCTGAGACCTTGGCCTGAGTGCTTGCCACCTGACTGCCTTAGCTTCCTGCCTGACTCTTCAGTGTTCCCAGGGATTCCGTAAGCTGCTCAATATCCTTCCCCTAAATTCCTTTGCTCCTAAATTAACCAGAGTCATTTTTTGGTTGATTGCAGCAATAAGTGTCTACTTTGCAGATAAGAACATTAAAGCTTGGAAAAGTTCAAAATGTGGTCGAAGTTTTGCAACTAGTGAGTGATGGAGGCAGAATTCTAATGCAGGTTTATCTGGCTTCCAAGTACGATTCCCCCTCCAACCCTCAAACCTCTGCATCTACATTGTAGACAGAGTACATACTTCATGTGATAGGTGGTGTTTTAATGTCCAGACAAGCTTAGAGGTTAAACTAGTCAAGGTTAAGTGATCAAGTTAAGGTGATCATTATCGTCTCTGATGAACACAAACAGAAATCGGGGAAACAGCAAACATGGCTATCCAGTGGCTCTGGAAGAAGGATGGAGGTGGTAAATGCTGTCCCAAGATCACTTTAGACGTAACCTGCTGTATGGAGGTGAGTCATCCAGGCTTCTTTACAAATTGCTGTGAACAGTCATGGCTAGCAGCCTGGCTCAGATGGTGAGCCAGTGTGTACTCATAACTACTGATGAGATCAGTAGGTTTCTGGTGGGATTCAGCCTAATAAACTTGAAGGCAGGTAAGTATAGGGCTTCTCCTCTCTGGGACCAAAAGTAACTTCCTTAGCAGGCAAAGCTGAAATAGTCCTGAACTTCTAGGAGACCAGACAATTCATGCAGGGTTTTCATCCAAGTCACTGCTTCCCTTCTACTTCCTGGTGCCTAGGTAAAAAACAAAACAAAAACTGAGTACTAACTGCCTTCAAACCTAATCTCATGCCACAAAGTATTCTAGTTTTCTGGGGGAGATGCAGGAGGTAATGACTTCCCTGTAAGAATAGGAGATGATAGCATCAGAGATTGGTCCTAGAAACCTGGGAGTTTCTCCACCGAATTACTGTCATTTCTGTTTACCCATTGCTTTTGTCACTCACAGGATTATGAATGGGAGACTTGGTTACTGGATTTTAACTACTTAGCTCATCATCAATATTGAATATGAACTTCTTGTGCATTTACCTATCTTGGTGTTTTAGTGAAACCAAGGGCAATGACAAATAATAAACTAACCTGCCTTCACTGGATCAAACTTACTTTTTTTTTTTTTTTTTTACAAAACTCACAATTCCTTCAGGCACCTTGTAGTCTAAATAATGAGATCTCTTTGTCCAAGTTGTTTTTTCAAAAACCTGGAGTCAGCTGTGTCCAGTTTGAACTCAAGCCATTTAAGACTGGTTAGGACCACTGACCCTTCACCTGTGCATGCATGAGTGTCTGCTCAGTGACATTTTGAAATCAAAGAACCCGGAGCTCCACCCTCAGAATGCGCTGCTGCCACCCCTCTGAAGCTGGTAGCTTAGTTGGCACCTGTGCAGAACAAGGAGTGCCTCACCTTTTTCTTATCTCCAGTCACCTTCCCCCATGTTCCTCGTGTGCCAGCTTTATCCCAGGAGTATCCTGAGCCCTTCAACTTTGCCAAGGCAGATTGGAGATTTGTTCACCTGTTTCCTCATGTGGCTGCCTCCTGAATAAACCATCTCTTGGCAGCAAATTTTGGCACCTCAGGGTCTGGCTTATTGCACCCAGGGCAAGCGAACCTGGTTTGGTAACATTAACACCTATGATGTCAGGCAAGCACACAAATGATGAAGAGGTTTGGAGGTCTGTTTTGTTCTTATATAGAAGTGTGTATTTCCCCCTCCACTGGAACCTCAGTTTGACATCAATCCTATACCTGTACCCTTAGTTCCGATAATCCTGCTTAAAGCTGGAGGTCTAGACTTTAAAGGAGAATAACTTTAATAGCATTTCACTTATTCCCACTGCAGTTTGTCAAGAAGAAAAAGAGCAAGTCATAGTTTCAGCAGAACTATTGCTCCCCAAGATAGTGTGTGGCCTCTACATTTAAAATAAACCCAATAAAATTCCAGTAGTATTTTTGGAAGTAGAGATTTGATTTAGAATCCATATATAGAAAAATGGTCAAGGAAAATTGTTGAAAACATAGACTGACAAGTGATTATTTGTCTAGAAATGAAACATATTGGAAAGCTATAATAATTAAAATTGTGTGGTACTAGACTATAAATAGATAAATGGAAAATTAAAATGATAAAGATGATATTTTAAGTCAGTGACAAAAAATAGCATCATGTCAACTGGGTAGCCATCTAAAAATATTAATTATATTCATATACTTCATATATTACACCAAAGTAAAATTCTATAACAAGCAAAAGTACTAGAAGAATACATGAAAAAAATAGATGTGTATATTTCTGTGGAAAAGTCATATGATACATAACCTACAAGTCATATAAGGATGAATACATTTGATTACATAAAGTTTTCAAGTCTACCTTAGAAAACATATTGCCAAAAGGCAAAATATAAAAAAGGAAAAACAAAACTTGCTAAGCTAATAGATATCTCAGTATGTTGCTTGAATTTTCCTCAGCATGTGACAATATTAGTCAGTTCTTTTTACTTGAAGGTTTTTTTTTTCACTTGGGTTTTCTGCATAGTGCTTTTTCTTGTTTTTCTTGTCATTCATTGGTGTCTCCCTCATAAAACCCTTTCTCTCCCATGTAGAAATTAAATATTGATTTTTCCAGCATCAAGTCCTTAGCACTCCTTTTTCTGCATACATACTCTAAGAGTAGTTTTAACCATTTTACAGCATTAGGTAATATCTATGCACGTATGAGTCCTTCACCTATACCTTTGAATTAAATCTCTTTTTGGGGACATTTGTATATCTGGTCACTTACATGACTGTCCCTCAGCAACTGAAACTCAACAGTTGAGATACAATATTTTTTTTTTGAGATACGGTATTTTTAATCTTAAAAACATTTAATATACAACTAGAATTAACAGTGAGATAAGAGAGGACAAAAACCTTCAGACTTTGCTTTTTCTCCTCATCCCTGCAAGGGGCTCTTTAAGACAAAACTGTCACCTATAGGCCATATCTCCATAATGGCTTTCTATTGTTTTCACTGAGCTAAAGTATTCCTGGAAACCCACACATCTCCAGAAATAAGACTTAGTTCCAAAGTCTTATAAATGAAGAGGTCAGTGGAAATTTGGAGAATATGTGTTTCCTCTTATTGGTGAGTTCTATGAAGGCACGTACTTTAGAAGAGTGGCTGGCCTATGGAATATGTCTAATAAATAAGAGCTGAACATAAATTAAGAACTTTTCCAGGCAGAAATAGAGATGCGGATGTAGGAAATGGACTTGTGGACATGGGGGAAGGAGAGGGTGGGGCAAATTGAGAGAGCAGCATTCACATATGTCCACTACCATGTGTAAAATAGCTAGCTAGTGGGAAGCTGCTATATAGCACAGGGAGCTCAGTTCAGCGTTCTGTGATGACCTAGATGGATGGGCTTTGGAGGATGGGAAGGAGTGCAACAGGGGGGGATAAATGTATAAATATAGCTGATTTATGTTGTAGTACAGCAGAAACTAATAAAATATTGTAAAGCAATTATACGCCAATAAAATTTTTTTTCAAGTTAATGTGGCTCTAAGCCACCTGTAAAACATGCCTTTCAATGTTGAAGTCTCTTTAGAGTACATTAATAACAAAGAGCTAGTCCTATACAGCCGTCTGTATCTTTGAATAAGATAGTCTCCATTGTTTGACCCTCTATATGCTCCAATCCCTGTTGGAGTAGTGGGAAGTTATTTTGGGGATTGTGGGAAGATAGCTTGGAAAGGTATTATGATTTCAGAGATGATCAAATCTAATTCCAAACATTTTTACAAAGCTCTCAAAACATGGAGTCTAAGTTCCTACCAACGATCTGTTTCACCCTAGATAATATACATGTTTCCATGCTGTTCTCTTGAAACATCCCACCCTCGCCTTCTCCCAGAGTCCAAAAGTCTGTTCTATACATCTGAGTCTCTTCTTCTCTTTTGCATATAGGGTTATCGTTAGATAAAAATAAATGGGAAAAAAAAATAATAAATTCCTACCGACGAAAAGATCTGTCTTTAATTTAAATGAATCCAAAATCCTAGTGACAGAGGAAATTGGTCCTAAGTCCCTACAACATCAATATGTCCAATACTAAACTCATCATCTTCCCTGAAATGTAGGAATTCCTTTATCTCTTGTTTGGGTCAGTATCACCATCTTCTACTTAACTTTCTAAGTCATTAAGCTGTGAATCATCCCTGACATCCTGTTTTTTTTTTTTTTTCTTTAACCTTAAATTGAATGTGAGACTTACCAGATTTACATTCTGAAGGCCTTTCTAACGTGTCCCTTTCTCAATGCCCTCACTGCCTTTTTAGTTTATTATCTGTTCACCACAGCAGCCCCCCTAATGAGTCTCCCTGCCAATCATTTCTCTCCACTGATGTCAGAGTTCCTTCTAGTATACAAAGTTGGCCACATTATTCTCCTGCCTGAAATGTTTTATGGCCTCCCACTGATTTGGGGGATAAACTTCACACTCCCTAACAAGGAAAACCTCTGTTCACCTCTCCTCCCCTCCTCTCCCCCTCCCTTCTTCACACGCTTTGGGGAGTAATTGTATCTTGAAATCACCACATTCCTTCTTGCCTCTCTGCTTTTGACATGGCTTCCTTTCCTATGAAATGTTACTCTTCTGCTTTCTTTCTTTCTTTTTTTTTTTTTAGCCAATCACGGCTTGTCTTTCAGGAATCCACCTGGTTCTTATCTCCTTAAGAAGTCTCATTTGATGACTCAACCCAGGTAGGATCTCCTCTTCTCTGTTCTCATTAGCGCTCCAACCCTGTCCCCCTCTCTGTCATAGCACACTGTACAATAGTATTTTTATCTGCTCATGAATGTGAGCTTATTGATGGCTGATTTTTGTATCTTTTATTTCTGTGATTCCTATGCCTAGCAAAGTTCCAGATGTATTGTACCCTCTGGTACCTATTTCATGATGAGAAATGAATAAATGAAACAGTATCCTCATTTCTCCCTAGGAATATTGGCCTTGGCAGTAGATTCCTTTGATTAGGGAGTGAGGCATTAAGAGGGATTTCCTTGGCTTACTTTTATAGATCTTAGTTTTCTCTTTCCTCTAGAGTAGCGTTTGGAGTGTTAGGCCATGCAGCATTGCATTTTGCAGCTTGAGAAATGATGGTTTGAAGGCATATGCAACACCGGAGAAAAAAGCAGGACTGGAGTCCTCGGGCTGGATGCTTGAGTCTATACCTTTTGTAGAAAAGAAAAATTATGTTATTTACCCAGATCATTGGGGGGAATGACAGGCAGGAATTCTAGACATACTGTGTGTACAGGAAAGGAGTGAATTTGATTTGAGCATTCCCTGGCCTTTATCATTTGGGAACCTGAGGATAGTGGTAAGCAGATGTCCTCCTTCAGTTGCCTTGTAATAAAGCTGGTACTTGAGTGCTCTGTAAGCTGCCCTTCTATATCCTCATCTCTTCTGCTTTCCCCAATCTTAAACTTCATCTGGAATTTACTGAGACATAGAGATGCAGCGAAGACCAAAAACCATCATCTAAACCCCTTTACGAGGATGAGAAAGTAATCCCTATTTCTCACCACTTATATCCTTCCTTCTTCCTCATCATCATAACTGGTGTGTTCCAGATTCCTACCATATATTCCTCAAAAGCATTAGATCTGTTTTCAGGGGCCCGTGGAAAAGATTGGAGAACACTGAAGTAGATCACCTCTGAAAGAAATTCAGAACACTGAATTAGATCGCCTCCATTTTATAAGCTTTATTTCTCAGTTGAGTTCCAGCCGTCAGCACTGTTTACATATTCTGACCATGGCTTAGAGACATACAATTCAATTCAGTTCAACAGGTCATTACGGGGCCTCATGCCAGGCACTGGAATCCAAAAGAAACATCGACAACTGCTTCCACTGAGCCATGTGGCAATGTAAGCAGAGAAGCTCTTGGCAGGGCTTGGAGCACTGAAGAAGAATGAGAGCAATCCTCACCAAGCCTGACCGAACAGTGGTGGAGTGTTTAGACAGCCTCTTAGATAGCCCACTAATGGGGAATGCCCCTTAGTAATCCCTTTTCCTTGAGTGTGGTCTGGATTTAATGACTCACTTCTAATGGATATAACACAGCAGAAGCAATGGTATGTCACTTCCGATATTAGGTTATAAAAAGACTGTTCCTTCATCTGGGGTGTGAGAACAACAGGATTTGTTGAATAGAAGGAGGAACAAAAGTGATATTCATGGTTTTAGATTGAATAACTGGGTGGATGTGGTGTCATTTACTAAGATGCTGAAGACTGGATTTGTTTTTAAAGGAGAAAAACAGCTTAAGAAGGAAAATATTCTTAATTATGATTCTGAATTTGGATGTGAAGTTTGAGATGTCTATGTGACATCCAAATAAAAATGTCTGCTATGCAGGTTGGATTTAGGGCTGAGATTCAGAAGAGAAGGTTGGGCTTCCATATGAATTTGGGTGTTTCCAGCATGTTGATATTTATTCACTAGACAGCAGAGATCTTCATGGGAATGCATAGGTGGAACATACTTGAGGCCCCAGGACTGAACTATCAGGAATGCCAACTTTTAGAGACTGTTTTGAGAAGAGTGAGTTAATAAGGCAGATAGAGTGAGAAACAATTGCCAGACAAGCTAGAAATCCAGATGTGCATATTCTTTTGGGAAGAAGGAAGTCCCTCAAGCAGGTGCTCAGTCATGTCTGACTCTTTGCAACCCCATGGACTGTAGCCCACCAGGCTCCTCTGTCCATGGGATTTCCCAAGCAAGAATACTGGAGTGGAGTGCCATTTCCTACTCCGTGGGATCTTCCTGACCCAGGGATCGAACCCACATCTCTTGTGTCTCAGCATCAGCAGGTGGATTCTTTACCATTAGTGCCACCTGCAAAGCCCTCCTCAAGCAGGAAGGAGTGGTTAACTTGGTCAAATGCTGCTGGGGGTGAGGCAGTTTAGGGATGGGAGGTATCTATCAGATTTGGCCTTGTGGTGCTTGCTGGTGACCTTGTCAGGAATATTTCAAACATGCAGATTTAAGTGCTGACATGAGCATAGAAGAAAATTTCAGGCAACAATTCATGTGCTAAATTCTTAGGAGATCTCTATGTTTATTAAATTCCAGTTTGATTTAATCTGATTTATGAAATCCTTGTTTCTGAAAACAAAAACATGATATATTTGAACTGTTGACACCATACTTAAAGTAGCTTTGGCATTTGCTTCCCAAAATTACTAGCCCTTATTTTTGCCAGGTGACTAAACAATCAAAAAAGGAATACAGTCAGCTCTCCCTTCTCCTTGCCTAGCAATAATTGCTAGTTGTACACACAGACTATGAAAATGCTTCTCTATGTGATTGAATTCAATCATTTTAAACAAAGTGGACAAGATGCTAGGTACATCTTCTAGCATTAGCATTTCTATAAACAACACAGTGCGATTATAGTGATGCACTGGATAAATAAGGGCTCAGGAAGTGTGTACTGATGTTCAAGTGGCCTGGAAAGAATTTTCCAGTTCTGAAAAACATACCACCTCAGGGAAAGAGAAGCCTTCACTGAGCCCCTCAGCAGCTCAGCAGCACAAAATAACACTTGGAAGATTACACTGCAAACTGAATCATTATGATGTGGTCAATTTATTCATAGTCTATTTTTGTAGTGATCTCTTTGAGCTGATGCAAGGATTAATAAATGTGGCTTATGCATAACCCTGACACTCTCAGGAGATTTTATTTAATAAAAATATAAACCCACAGATAAGTCTAATTTTGTAATGTCCTGGTAATCACCAGCGTTAGTGTAGACAAACCAACCGTACCTCTGGCCCTCTTGCAAAGCCTGCATGCGTGTGGCCTATGGACCAGAGGAGAGGTTCCTTTTATTTAGCTCAGCCGCAAGGGCCAGACTGAACTGGGCAGACTAGGGCAAGTTCTGGAGATTCTGAGCGGCAGTTTACACAGGGCTTTAGGAGTTGCTACAGTTCATACTCAAGGAGACATTTTCAGTGGTTTTTTAGCTTTGGTGTGAAGTAAGATTTGGGGGATGTTTCTTTGCCAATGGTTGTACTTCTCTGGATTATGAAATATTTGGAGACTGCAGTAGTCATCTGATTTTTAGACACTTTGCTGCCATTTTCTTTTTAAAAATCAGTTTCTTTTTTTAGCCATTTGTAGCACACAAAAAAATATAAGAAAAGAAAACAATTATAAAACCTTGAGAACAATAAAAACAATAATTGATCACTTAATAGTACTTCCCAGACTTAGCAAACAAATATTGCCATGTTTATACACTCATTTCTCAACTTCTTTCATATTACTCGTTATAGAAAATATGTTAATATTTGAAGGATACTGCATATTGTTTTGTGTACATATCTCTGAACATTGATTATTACAGATTTTATTTTAATATACAGAGATACTGTCATCTGTGCAATCATTCCCCAATTTTTGTTATTTCCAATTTCTAATCTTAGAAGTAAAATATCAGCATCTCATCCATTCTTGTTCATGTGATCCTCTGGCCTTTAGATAAAGAAACAGCATAACTGAGTCTAAATATTTATGAAGCCTTTGGTATAAATTTTCATATTTCCTTCCTGATATTTTTACCAGTGTCATCAATTTTCACTCTATCATGATATCATTTTTGAACTATGATAATTTTTCTTCCAGTTTTCTGAGACATAGTTGACGTACAACATTGTAGAAGTTTAAGGCATACAGCATAATGATTTGACTTACATACACTGTGATGTGATTTTCACAATAAGTTTAGTGAACATTCATCATCTCGTACAGATACAAAATAAAAGGAAAGGAAAGAGTTGTTTTTTTCCTTATGATGAAAATTCTTGGGATTTACTCCCAGAAACTTGCATATGTAACATACAATGATATTAATTATATTAATCACGCTCTACATCACATCCCTAGCACTCACTTATGTTATAACTGCCAGTTTGTACCTTTTGATCACTTTGATCCAACACCCCCACCTCTCCCCCTCCCCCCACCTCTGATAAGCACAAATTTGCTCTTCTTTTCTGTAAGTTTGTTTGTTTTTGAAGAATAATTGACCTACAGTGCTATGTTAATTCCTGGTACACAACAAAATGATTCAGTATTTCTATACATTACAAGATGATCACCAAGCTAATTCTGGTTACCATCTGTCACCATCCAAGGGCATTACATTATTATTGACTGTATTCCACACATTGTACATTTCATTCCCATGACTCATGTATTTTGTAACTGGTTTGTACCTCTTAATCTCTCTCACCTATTTCTCTCACCCCACCATTCCCCTCCCCTCTGGCAACCACCTGTTTGTTCTCTGTGTCTATGACTCTGTTTCTGTTTTGCTATGTTTGTTCATTTGTTTTTAGAATTCCATATATAAATGAAATAATAGGCACTTTGGCTTTCTGTCCATGATAATTTGATGGATAAAATAGGTATTTTATGGGTTTTTTTGTGTGTGGAATGTAACCTTTTGCAATATGTATATTGGTTGTTAATACTTCCATCATAAATTATGTGAGTTTGTTCTTAGTCTATTTTGCCTCTAGGATATTTGTCTTTTTCTAATTTATAAAGACCTGTAATATAGTAAGAACTTAAGTATTATATGGGCTTCCCTTGTGCTCAGCTGGTAAAGAATCTGCCTGCAATGCAGGAGACCTGGGTTTGCATCCCGGGGTTGGGAAGATTCCCTGGAGAAGGGAAAGGCTACCCATGCCAGTATTCTGGCTTGGAGAATTCCATAGACCGTATAGTCCATGGGGTCACAAGGAGTTGGACACAACTGAACGACTTTGACTAAGTGTTATATACATTACCAAACTGTCCCTCATTTATTTAGCTTGCCTTTTATGACTTAAAAAAGATTTTAATTTTTATAGAACCTAACCTATCAAACTTTTTCCTTAGGCCTTCTACCAAGGTCCTGTTTTATACTTGTATCTCTGGATCCCAAGAAAAGATAATAACCACCTATATTCTCTTCTAGACCAACTAGGAGTTTGTTATCTTTATGTGAAATTTTGTGATCAATTCAGAATTATTCTTAGTATGATGAAAAGTAGAAATATATATTTTTTTCATTTATTTTTATTAGTTGGAGGCTAATTACTTTACAGTGTTGTAGTGGTTTTTGCCATATATTGACATGAATCAGCCATGGATTTACATGTGTTCCCCATCCTGAACCCCCCTCCCACCTCCCTCTCCATCCCATCCCTCTGGGTCATCCCAGTGCACCAGCCCCGAGCACTTGTCTCATGCATCCAACCTGGACTGGCGATCTGTTTCACACTTGATAATATACATGTTTCGATGCTGTTCTCTCAGATCATTCTACCCTTGCCTTCTCCCATAGAGTCCAAAAGTCTGTTCTATACATGTGTGTCTCTTTTTCTGTCTTGCATATAGGGTTATCATTACCATCTCTCTAAATTCCATATATGTGTGTTAGTATACTGTATTTGTCTTTATCTTTCTGGCTTACTTCATTCTGTATAATGGGCTCCAGTTTCATCCATCTCATTAGAACTGATTCAAATGTATTCTTTTTAATGGCTGAGTATTATTCCATAGTGTATATGTACCACAGCTTCCTTATCCATTCGTCTGCTGATGGACATCTAGGTTGCTTCCATGTCCTGGCTATTATAAACAGTGCTGCGATGAACATTGGGGTACATGTGTCTCTTTCAGTTCTGGTTTCCTCGGTGTGTATGCCCAGGAGTGGGATTGCTGGGTCATATGGCAGTTCTGTTTCCAGTTTTTTAAGGAGTCTCCACACTGTTCTCCATAGTGGCTATACTAGTTTGCATTCCCACCAACAGTGTGTAAGAGGGTTCCCTTTTCTCCACACCCTCTCCAGCATTTATTGTTTGTAGACTTTTGGATAGCAGCCATTCTGACTGGCATGTAATGGTACCTCATTGTGGTTTTGATTTGCATTTCTCTGATAATGAGTGATGTTGAGCATCTTTTCATGTGTTTGTTAGCCATCTGTATGTCTTCTTTGGAGAAATGTCTGTTTAGATCTTTGGCCCATTTTTTGATTGGGTCATTTATTTTTCTGGAGTTGAGCTGGAGGAGTTGCTTGTATATTTTTGAGATTAATCCCTTGTCTGTTTCTTCATTTGCTATTATTTTCTCCCATTGTGAAGGCTGTCTTTTCACCTTGCTTATAGTTTCCTTTGTTGTGCAAAAGCTTTTAAGTTTCATTAGGTCCCATTTGTTTACTTTTGCTTTTATTTCCAGTATTCTGGGAGGTGGGTCATAGAGGATCTTGCTGTGATTTATGTCGGAGAGAATTTTGCCTATGTTCTCCTCTAGGAGTTTTATATTTTCTGGTCTTACATTTAGATCTTTAATCCATTTTGAGTTTATTTTTGTGTATGGTGCTAGAAAGTGTTCTAATTTCATTCTGGAAATATATTATTTTTTAAAGTATCAATTATTAAATGATTTCTTTATTAAATAATCCATTTATTAAATAATAATCTCCATTTAATAAATTGAATAATAGAGAATAACTCCATTTATTAAAAAGTAATCTCTTACCCCTCCCATTGATCTGAGATTTCATCTTTTTATTGTATTCAGTTCTTGAGGACAGTAAGATGTTGGGGAAGGAAAAGGCAAAAAGGAATTACCCTGAGGGGTGAATTGATGATTTCATAGAGTACTATGTTAAACATATTCTGTAACAATTTCAGGATCAGGATAGAGGGCCATGATTGATTGCCAAGGTCTCCCATGAACACATATGTGAGAGAGTCACAATAAAGATGCTTTACATTACATTGTGTTTCATTAATGTCTACCCATTCTTTACCCACTGTCATGTATTGTAGTGTCATGCACCTGATATATACATATTTTATATAAATAACATATAGCATAGGTATAAATTATATAAATACAAATCAAAAATTTATAGAATTATGAAAAATTGGCAAATCCACATCCATTGTGGAACCATTCCAACCACTGTGAAGATTTTAACACATCTGTTTGTAATTGATAATTCAAATGGAAAAATTGTAGGTTTTTTCCAGCTATATTGAGATACCACTGACAAAATTGTAATTATTTTGAGTGTACAATGTTATAATGTGATATATGTATGCAATGTGAAGTGATTTTCATTACCAAGTTAATTACATATCCATCACCTCACATAGTTACCTTTTTTTTAATGAGAAAGTTTAAAGCTTACTCTTTTAGCATATTTCAAGTGTACAGTACAGTATAGTCATCATGCTGTAAATTAGATCCTTATAACTGATTCATCTTACAACTGAAAATTTGTTCTATTTTACCAACTTCTTCCCATTTTTCCACCCCTACAAGTACAGTATTTTTCTTTGTCTGACTTACTTTACTTACCATAATATCCTCCAGATTCATCCAAGTTGTCAAAAATGCTATATTTCTTTGTTTTTTTAAGGCTGAATAATGTTCCATTGTATGTATATACCATATTTTCTTTAATCATCCATTGATGGACACTTAAGTTGTTTCCATTTGTTGACTATTTTAAATGATGCTGCAATGAACATGAGATTACAGATATCTCTCTGACATTCTGATTTCATTTCTTTTGGATAAATATCCAGAAGTGGGATTGCTGGATCATATGGTAGTTCTATTATAAATGCTTTGAGTAGCCTTTGTACTGTTTTCTATAGGGATTGCACCAATTTATATTCTTAGCCCCAGGGTAAAATTGTTCTCTTTTCTCCACATCCTTGTTGGAACTTGCTATTGCTTGTTTTTTGCTGATAGTCATTTTAATAGGTGCGAAGTGATATTTGACTGTGATTTTGATTTGCATTTCACTGATAACTTGTGATGTTGAAAACATTTTCATGTACCTGTTAGCCATTTGTATGTCTTCTTTGGAAAAATGTCTACTCAGTTCCTCTGCCAATTTTTTAATTTGTTTATTTGTTTTTACTGAGTTTGATGAGTTCTTTATATATTTTGGATATTAGCCCCTTATCAGATATATGATTTGCAAATATTTTTTCCCATTTGGTAGGTTGCCCTCTCATTTTGTTGATGGTTTCCTTTGTTGTGAAACATTTTAGTTTGATGCAGTCCTAGGTATTTATTTTTGCCTTTATTACCACAAAATAAATACATGGGACTCTTGTTGTTCAGTTGCTTAGTCATGTCCAACTCTTTGTGACCCCATGAATGGCAGTACACCAGGCTTCTCTTGTCCTTTCCAAAGTGTTCTCAAACTCATGTCCATTGAGTCGATGATGCCATCCTGCCATCTCATCCTCTACCATCCCTTTTCCTGCCGTCAAAGCATCAGGGTCTTTTCTAATGAGTCCTCTCTTCACAGCAGGTGGCCAAAGTATTGAAGCTTCAGCATCAGTCCTTCCAATGAATATTCGGGGTTGACTTCCTTTAGGATTGATTAGTTTGATCTCCTTCTTGTCCAAGGAACTCCCAAGAGTCTTCTTGAACACCACAGTTCAAAAGCATTAATTCTTTGGCGCTCAGCATTCCTTCTGGTCCAACTCTCACATCCATATATGACTGCTAGAAAAACCATAGCTTTGAGTATATGGACCTTTGTTGGCAAAGTGATGTCTCAGCTCTTTAATCTTCTGTCTAGGTTTGTCATAACTTTTCATCCAAGGAGCAAGTGTCTTTTAATTTCATGGCTGCAGTCACCTTCTGCAGTGATTTTGGAGCCCAAGAAAATAAAGTCTGTCACTATATCCATTTTTTCCCATCTGTTTGGGGAAATAGATGAAATTAGGGCTTCATTTTTGAAAGTTGAGTTTTAAGCCAGCTTTTTCACTCTCCTCTTTCACCTTCATCAAGAGGCTCTTTAGTTCCTCTTCATTTTCTGCCATAAGGGTGGTGTCATCTGCATATCTGAGGCTATTGATACTTCTGGTAATTTTAATTCCAGCTTCTGCTTCATCCAGCCCGGCATTTCACATGATGTACTCTGCATATAAGGTAACTAAGCAGAGTTACAGTATATAACCTTGATGTACTCCTTTCCCAATTTGAAACCAATCCATTGTTCCATATCAAACTGAAAAGTTTCTGCACAGTAAAGGAAACCATCAACAAAATAAGAAGGCAACCTACCAAATGGGAGGAAATATTTGCAAATCATATATCTGATAAGGGGTTAATATCCAAAATATGTAAAGAACTCATCCAACTCAGTAAAAAATAAATAAACAAATTTAAAAATTGGCAGAGGAACTGAGTAGACATTTCTCCAAAGAAGACATACAAATGGCTAATAGGTACATGAAAATGTGCTAAACATCACTTCGTTTTTGGTGTCAAATCTAAAAAATCATTGTCGACACTGGTGTCAGGGAGATTTTTTCCTGTGTTCTGTGTTTCCTTCTAAAAGTCTTACCATTTCAGGGCTTACATTTAAGTTTTACTCTAATTTGGGTTAATTAATGTGTATGTTTTATTCTAATTTCATTCTTTTTCTAAAAAAGTTATTTATTTATTTATTGTCTGGGCTGGATCTTCATTGCTGCACCTTGGCTTTCTCTAGTTGTGGAGAGTGGGGGCTACTCTCTCATGTGGCACACAAGCTTCTCATTGCAGTGGCTTCTCTTGGTGCTTAGCACAGGCTCTAGGGTGTTTGGGCTTCAGTACTTGTGGCACATGGGCTAGTAGTTGCAGCTTCCAGGCTCTGGAACACAGACTCAGTAGTTGTGGCCCAAGGGCTTAGTTGCCCATTGTATGTGGGATCTTCCTGGATCAGGGGTCACACCCACGTCTCCTCCATTGACAGGCAGATTCTTGACCACTGAGCCACCAGAAAAGCCCTAATTTCATGCTTTTGCATGGAAATATCATTTTCCCAACACCATTTATTGAAGAGACTATCCTTCCCTCGTTGTGTATTCTTATCTCTTTTGTCAAAAATTATAGTTGACTATATGTGTATCGATTTATTTCTTGTCTGTCTCAAGGGAGAGAATTGAGTTGAGAGGCATAGAGTAGTTTTAAGTAGCAAGATTTTTATTAAGCAGAGTGAAAGTACGTTCCCAGGAAAGGATGACAGAAGCTGTTTGGAAACCAGAAGCAGCTCCCCAGTGGGGTAGAGTTGAGTTTTTTAGAGTGGTAGTCTCTCTCTCTGTTCCTGTGTCACTGGACTGATAAATTTGTTGACAGCTTTAGGTTATATAACATTTCTCCCAGCTTACCTAGAAGCACTCAAGGAAAACCCACGGAGGGTGGAGGTGGGAGCAAAAACACAATGCTAATTTATTACAAATACAGCATTATGAATCCTGGGTTGCTTTGAGTCACCTTTCAAATTTTGAATGCGCCTGTGCCAAACTGTACCTGCAGTTTTTCTTGCTTGATCCTGATATGGCTAAAAATTTAGCAGTGGTCCTTGACTAGCAGAGGGAGGATCTCTGTACATGCTCTGATCACCAGCGTCTGGGTTGGGGAGAAAAAGATGACCCTGTCCAGGATGGGGCAGGACCCATTCATGTTCAACTGGCACCTAACATGTCTATTCTGTTCCATTGATCCCTGTTTCTGTTTTTATGCCAATACAATACTGTTTTGATTCCTATAGTTTTGTAATATAATTTGTGTGATGCCTCCACCTTTGCTCTTTTTGCTTGAAATTGCTTCAGTTATTCAGTTCTTTTGTTGCACATGAATTTTGAAATTGTTTTTTTCTATTTTCATTTCTATTTTCTATTTCATTTCAGAATTTTCATTTCTGTGAAAATGCCATCTGAATTTTGACAGAGTTGCACTGAATCTATAGATTGCTTTGGGTAATATGAACATCAATATTAACTCTTCCAATTCATGAACATGAGCTATCTTCTCATTTATTTTTGTCTAATTTCTTTTATTAATATTTTATTGTAGTTTTGTTTTGCTTTGCTTCTTGTAAGAAGAAACTCAGCAAAGAAGATCTTTGAGTTTGGTCCAATTCTGAGATTCAGTGCACTGATTTAGTCTGTGGAATATTCATGGCTAAAATCTTAAGGACTGAAAACAGCAGAGTTCCTATATAAGAGAATAAGAAAATGAAGACTCCCAACAGGGAGAAAAGGGACAAATTAAGGCTTAAATATAGAAAGGCATATCAGAAAGGCCTGATTTAGCATGCCTGATGGTCTGCTAAACAAAAATCAGGAACTTTAACTTCCCTAAAAGAACTTTTAACTTCCTTAAAGTTAAGGAAGGAGCAGGTTTTAATAAATAAATGTATTTTCAAGTAAAAGTACTCAGTTGTTCATGAAAATAACATGAAATAGCTCTTTGAATAGGACCTACAGCTAGTGATCAAAGGATGCACTTCATGTGTATATAGAGTGAGGGGGGAAAGATCGCTGTTTTAGCAGTGCATTCCCATACATCATTGTGTGAGACTCTGACAACCAGAAGAGTTTTGCCTTTTAACATTATAATATATAGTTGTCCAATATGGCACATACCCCGTGGTGTTCATCAATAAAACCTTTAAAAGCAAATGAATACAGTAATGATTACCTCTGTTGTAACAGAATTCTGTGTGTTTATTTTGTTTATCCTCTTTCCTTCCTAAATTTTCACCTTGAGTATTGTTGTCCATAATTCGTTGTTACATAGGTGGCTCTTCCAAGAACTCAGAAATGAGAATAATTCAGCTGCCATTAGAGTTAAGCTCTGTTGCCCACGCATAGTAGATCAGTTCATATACACAAAACACCGTGAGAAGATAAAGTGAATTCCAGGCTGGAGGGGCTTGGGTATGACTTGTCTTAATATAGCCACATATTTAATAATAAAGGATTTTTAAATTAAAAAGATGGTCTGCTAAACCATGGAAACATGAATAAATATCTTCAGAGATTAGTATTGATTACATATACCTCCCAATAATGTCCCAGGGACATTGAGTTTTAGCAACCGATCTTTCAGTTTTTCCTAGAATTCTTTTGAAAAAACTATTAGGCACTAACTCTGCTTGAGTGCTTACTGTGCCAGTCCATGTTCCAAGTAATTTACATCTGTTAACTTATTTAGTCCTCGTTAGGATGCTATGAGGCAGGCGTGGTCAGTGTCCTCATTTCACAGATAGGGGATCTTCTTCTGTAATTTGCTCAAGCTCCCATAGTTATTAAGAGGTGGAGCCAGCATTTCAATCTAGGGAGCCTGAATCCAGCACCTGTGCTCTTAGCTACGACTCCACACAGTTTGGGGATGAACGTTCATTTATTCATTTAACAAATATGTGCTGAATGCTCACAGAGGTGCCAGGCACTATGGCTGGTGCTAAGAACCTGGTAGAACTCAAAACAAGCATGATGCCTGCTCTCCTGGAGTTTACAGTCTACAGGTAGACAGGACTTAGAGCAATAAATAAGTGGATAAGCACAAATTGAGGGAAGGGCTATAAAAAGAAATTGCAAAGTGCCCTGGAGTGTACAGTGAGGGCCCTTCCTTAGATAAGAAGACCAGAAAAGGTCTCTCTAAGAAAGTGATAATTAAGCTAAGATTAGATGGATTAGTAAAAGTCAGTGAAGAATGGGGGAAGAATGTACCAGGCTTTGGGATGCGCATGGCAAAGTGTTTCTAATCTCTTTAACAAGATTTCATAGGGAGGTGGACATATCAGGCTCTCAGTGCCATTAATAATCAATCTCTCCCTGTCCCCTTGTTCTGACTTTATGTCCATTAAATATATTATTATAACTTAGCTTCACACAGGGCTTGATAACAAGAGAGTGCACTTGTAGGCAGACTTTTAGTGTTTTGCTTATTATCAGAGCCCTTTCTCCTTGTAAATTAATAAGTTCACATTTATATTAGTCTTCAGTACAGTTTCTTCTTCTTACCAAATCTGTCAACCTCAGGCCCTGAGCCTTCAAAGCAAAAACCCCGGATCCCCAGATGGAATGGTCTGGATTCCATGTGAGTTCTTGCCCAACTTCCTGCCTGTCCTTGGACAGTTCAGATGTATATACCTTCTCTCTCTCATTGTGAAGCTTTATTAGTATTTAATATTTAGTGAAATGAAAGAAAGATGAATGCTTTAAGAAAAAACATGAGTCCATGATCCATGATCATTCTGATTAGTTTTACTGAGAAGAAAATTCATCTGGGAAATGGTCTGAATGAAATCACATTTTGAATATTTAGGGGAGAAAACAAACACCATTTTGTCTTAGCCGTCATGTGCTGAGTGAGTAATCCTGGTATTCTTTTACGAGATTGTTTGAGTATAAAGCTGTAGTAAACTGTGCTAGTAAGTGTTTCCCCACTACAAGCCTGGAAACGAGACTTACTCATAATATTTATTTCTTCTCCAGAGTGCTTTTACAGACCTGAAACATCTGAACTAACAAAAGGCCTCCAACTTATAATATAACACAGCTGCTCCAAGGACTGCGTGCGTGCATAATGTGTGTGCACGATGTATTTATTCATTTATGTGCCCTCTGGATCAGGGGCAAGTTCAGCCCGACTGGAATTCAAAGTGTCTTTTACTGGGCATTTGTTCGACGTAAAAAGTTGGCTCATGTCTAAAGCATCTTCCAGGCAGGGTGCAGCTGAGAGCCATAAAAGACAAGCTTGTATATTGTTTAGGAGCCGTGAGGCTGATGGGTAGCTCTTACACAGCAGACAATTCGTTTTTCTAATAATAAATGCAGAATAGTGCTTTTATTATAAAGAAATGGGAATTATATAGAAGCTGTTATCAAAGACTATGTTTATATACTTTATTTGCTCTTGGTAACTATTTACAATGTGAACCTCTTACACATGAATTCTACTTTTAACAGAATAAACAGAGATAGTTATCAGCCCCATAATCTAGCTCTTTCTTCTTTTTTCTTCCCATTTGTCCTCCCAGATTGGTTGAACAAAGTGTGAAAGATCTTACATGTTACCAATTTAGGAATAGTCTAGAGGTTCAAAGAAAAGTTTTCTTCCTGTCTTTGCTATCTCTTTCCCAAACCTGTTCATTCATTTCACTAATTCAACTTGACCTTGGGGATCCAGCGACAAGTGACTGTAGCAGAGAGTCCACAGTCTGACTAGGCGGATGGGTGAAAGCGTGGCAATGATGATAGGCGTGAGGGGGGTGTATTTAGAGCACTGTGGGGGGCACTCTGCATGCTGATGGGGGTCACACAAATGGTGAGGCCGTTCTGAGATCATCCCTCATAGAGGAGAGCACTTGAGCTGAGCAGTTGTTAATTAGGTAGACGGGAGAGCAGGGAGAGAAGTAAAGCCACCTCTCCAAGATGTGCGGGTATGAGAGTAATGCATTACTTCTTTTCTCGCCTCATTCATTTTGGCCTCATACCTTTTAAAGAACGCCAAGAGAAAGCAATGAGACAAGAACTCACAGGAAGAGGTGAAATGAAATATAAAAAGAACAAACACAGATCTTGTTGCCATCTGTGGGAAGGTAGCTACTTGACACCAGATGTCTAATTTCTCTTCCCAATAGCTAGGGAAATGAGCAAAGAAATGGAGAAACAGTTACATTCACATCAAAAACCAGGGCAGGTACCATCCAAATGCTAGAATTTTCGTTAATTATGACGCATATGGGATCTGCTTAAAAAAAGATAATCAGGACTGACTGGCAAATCTCTTTTGTTAGAAATTTGAGGCTTTCAAAAATGAAGAAGAAATCCTAAGTGCCACAAATATACATTAGTTTATATGGTCTAGGGCTTGGGTTGGAAATGGACCATCAGGTCATATGTAAACCCTCCTCCTCCTATGTCTTGGACAGCTGCATTGCCCAGAAATCTCAGAAATGAGGTTTATCTACCAGGACTGCCCACTGCCTGGATCTCTCCGCACTCAATTTGGGCTCCTGGAGGAAGGAGCTGGAAATCAGCCTCCCTTATGAAGACCTCGGAGAGTTTGGGGAAGTCCGGGTGTGTGTAAACACCCTATTAATGGGGAGATGTACCAGGCCCCTGTCAAAAGAAATGAGTAAACAAAAAATATTTCTCTCAGAGAAAGTAGAAAAAACTAGACCTTAAGAAATAGGCTTTTAAAAACAAATTATTGCAGAAAACAAATAGATGTTTATAAAAAATATTCAAAATGTTGAAATTTCAGGTATAGAAATTCATTGTTGGTATATTTGTGTGTGTGTGTGTGTATCGTGTGTACGTGTTTTGCTACCTAACACCCAGACTCCTTCCCCTCCTACTCTTCACCTCTTGCTAAGGCATCAAGACCGAGCTTTGCATTAAAGAAGCCCAAGTTTCCAGATTCTCCCCCACTTGCCTCCAGACTTAGGTGGGCACATGACCAGGATTAGTCCATCAGACGTTCCTGACCATGACTTCCAGTCTTAAGTAAATCAGCAAAAGCCAAAGGCGCTTGAGAATTCATTCACGGACGTGGCACACGGCAGCCGCGTGGAGGGCAGAGAGGCTGGTACAAGGACATTGCCAGAGCCCAGTGCTCCTGGGGTGTGGCTTTGACGCGGTGACTCCTGCCTGACCTTCCTGGGCTTTTACCCATTTTCCAAGTTTGATTCATTAGTCTTCCCGCTGATTTGGTGAACTTCACAATATTCTACCAGTAATTACTTTTCAGCCAAGATGAGGCACTGTTGGTGTTGTTAACCAGTGACATCTAATACAACAGCTAAGAAGTATATTTTTAAAAACCTCTGACTAAAGAAGAGGTCCACTTGCACTCTCATGTGGCCTTTAGGGTTTTTGCAAAGGTAAAAATGTGAAAACTTGCTTCTTTATTGAAGTAAGTAAGTAAGTAAAGTTGCTCAGTCGTGTCCGACTCTTTGCGACCCCATGGACTGTAGCCTACCAGGTTTCTCCCATAGGATTTTCCAGGCAAGAGTACTGGAGTGGGTTGCCATTTCCTTCTCCATCTTTATTGAAGGACAGTTGATTTATAATGTTGCACTAGTTTCTGGTATACAGTGAGGTGATTCAGTTTTATATATGTATATATATTATATGAATATATGTATTTCTTTTCATATTCTTTTCCATTATGGTTTATCATAGGTTATTGAATATAGTTCCCTGTGCAATAGAGTAGGACCTTGTTGTTTATCCATCCTATATATGCTAGTTTGCATTTGCTTGTCCTGAACTCCCAATCCTTCCCTGCCCCACACCCCATCCCCCTTGGCAACCACAGTCTGTTCTCTATGTATGTGAGTCTGTTTTTGTTTCAAAGATATATTCATTTGTGTTGTATTTTATATTCCACATATTTGTTGTTGTACAGTCGCTCAAGTGGCGTCCACCTCTTTGTGATCCCATGGACTGCAGCATGCCAGGCTTCCTTCCCTGTCCAGTACCATCTCCTGTAGTTTGCTCAAATGCATGTCCATTAAGTCAGTGATGCCATCCAAGCATTTGATCCTCTGTCATCCCCTTCTCCTCCTGCGTTTAGTCTTTCCTAGCATCAGGGTCTTTTCCAATGAGTCAGCTCTTTGCTTTCTGCCACAAGGAGAGTGTCATCTGCATAACTGAGGTTATCATAACCTCATGTTCCATGTATAAGTGATATCATATGGTGTTTGCCTTTCTCTTTCTGGCTTACTTAACTTAGTATGATAATCTTTAGATCTACCCAGTTCTTTTTAATGGCTGAGTACTATTCCATTGTAGTATTCCATCTTCTTTATCTATTTATCTGTAAATGGACATATAGGTTGTTTCCATGTTTTGGGTGAACTTCCCAAATGGCTCAGTGGTAAAGAATCTGCCTGCCAATGCAGGAGATGCAAGGGATGAGGGTTCGGTCCCTGGGCCCAGAAGATCCCCTGGAGTAGGAATTGGCAATCCACTCCAGTGTTCTTGCCTGGAAAATTCCATGTATAGAGGAGCCTGGTGAACTACAGTCTGTGAGGTTGCAAAGAGTTGGACACAATGAGCGACTGAGCACACACACATGCACACATGTCTTCGCTATTATAAGTAGTGCTGCTGTGAACATAGGAGCACACATATCTTTTTGACTTATAGTTTTGTCTGGATGTTTGCCTAGGAGTGGGATTGCTGGGTCATAGGGAAGCTCTATGTTTAGTTTTTTGAGGGACCCGCATACTGTTTTCCATAGTGGCTGTACCAATTTACATTCCCACCTACAGTGTAGACAGGTTCCTTTGAAAACTTTTTGTCATTACTCATGAAGGTTCAGTACTGGGGTCTCCCCCAGGTTGATGTCCTACTGACTTTTGTTCAGCTTCCCTGTATTGTTCATGCCCATCTCATTGCCCACGAACACATTCCCTGGATCACAGCTGCTCTCCCAACATAGTCTTTGGCATCAACCACCTTCTGCATTCTTACTTGGTACTGTATTCCTCTTACCTGGTGGACAACGCTAGTTCCAACAGTTTTCATCACCATGACTTTAATGCTCAGCCCTGTGCTACACCTCACAGCCCAGTTGGGTTAGAAATGTAACTTAATTAATTGTGTAGAAGAAGCAGGTCTAAAATCTCTTTTTGAATGCAAGCCAGTCTCTCACAAATGGGTGTCATAAAAGCTTTAGCGAGACTTTCTCCTGGCTCAAAGAGAGACATGCCTGATTTATGATTTCTTGATAGCACTTAGCATTTTATTTGGATTTAGAGATAACTCTAGACACATCAATCAAGCAAGCTGTTTTCAGTCTTTCTTCTCAGCTGTTCCTGGTGCCAGATTGTCTAACAAACAGAGGCACAAACAGATGTAGTTTGTGACTGGTGGAGACCATTCTCAGTCATGTAGCAGGCCAGCTGGTAGTGCAAGCCACAGTCCAGTCCATGCCTGATTCACAGGCGTGAACAATGTGTAGATATCACACTTAAAAAACAATAAAAGTTTATTGTAGGAGATTATCATTTGCTAGCAAATTTGATAGTCAAAAATGGCATTTTATTATAACATGTATTCATACAATGAGACTGTGCAAAGTTGAACTTTCCTTGTCGTCAGTCACTCAGTTGTGTCCAACTCTTTGTGACCCCAAGCATTGCAGTACACCATGCTTCCCTGTCCTTCACCATCTCCCAGATTTCCTGTCCTTCACCATCTTCCTTACCTAATAAAAAAAAAAAATGAAGCTATCATAATTGGAAAATAGAACTTTGGCAAAAAAATCAACAGGGTATATAATTGACAGTCCAGAGACATGACATACTATTATGTATGTAAACACACAGATAGATGAATATATGTATGTATACATAGCATATGTATGTGTAGGGGGGTATTGTTTTCCTTGGTTGCTTTATTGCATGTAACAAAGATCACCAGTCCAATCTTGCAACGTCAAAGAAACTCAGGCTCCCACCACACAGCTCCACCACTACCACCTCCCCTGACTTTTGGGGAAAAAAAAACACCGAAGGACCCTGAGTTAGGATGACAGTGGCGAGTCCCTCACTACGTGATCTGGTACATTAGTAGTAGTTGCTGAACCCTGATGACCATCAGGAAGTTATGGGGGGACACATTACAGCACATGATGGAAGGGATCTCAGGTGCCAGGAGCACCTTGGCTGCCTTGGGTAGATGCTGACCAGATGGGCCATCTCAGTGCTCATCCATCACTAGTGGAGGGAAGAGAAGATTAGACAAAGGATGCTGCTGTTCTTACATCTCACCATGTACTTCCAGCCCCCACAGATGTTCTGCAGCCACTGTTGGCCATTGGCTGTGCCCACCAGCACCCAGTCCTCTCAAAGGTGGGGGTATAGGCTCATTATCTGAGACATGAGTTGGTATTCCTGGGGCTCCCTGACCCTCCTTGGGTCTCAGCACTGCTGGCAAGAGTCCAGACTGCCAGGTCTAGATGGTCTGATCTTTGACAACAATGCTGTTGTTTCCACTAGAGTTACCGGCCAGCCCCTTACCACACCCTGGTCCTGCAGGTCCCAGATCCTGATGGTGCTGTTGGTGAGGCCATGTATACATATTTGGTAGTTTAGTATGTGATAAGGTCATTGCAATTTTGTGAATAAAAAGGATTATTCAAAAAAGTTCTGCCAGGGTGTTTTCTTAATTATTTGGAAAAGAAATCTGCACTTTACATCATGTTCATAAGCTAATTTCAAGTTCCCTGATGGTTCATATGGTAATGATTCAAACAAAAAACCAAACTGTATAAGTGCTGGATGAAAATATAGATAAACCTGAATGATCTTAGCATGGGAACAGATTTTCTAAGGATAAAAGCAATGTAAGGAATAAAGGAAAGCAATAATAAATTTGATTTTATAAAAATTAAACTACTTTGTATTATTAAGACACCACATCATTAAAAAACAAATTATTGGAATTCAAAGTTTCAGTAAATAGTATCCTTCTCCCCTGCCCAACAAATGAACCAGTTGAAATATAAAGGAAATGAGTCAATAGATAGAGGCCAAAATACTGCATTATTATTAAGCTAATTTTGGAGAGTATTGCCAGACAGGGAAATAGACAAGTGAGTTTGCTATCACAGAGCCCCTGAATTGGTTTATGTACCTGTCCACCCTTGAGAAGGAAGTGGCAGCCCACTCCAGTAGTCTTTCCTGGGAAATCCCATGGACAGAGGAGCCTGGCAGATTACAGTCCATGGGGTCGCAAGAGAGTCAGATATGACTTAGCAACTAAATCGCCACCACCTGTCCACTCATAGGCAGCCTTGGAGCAACCCAAGTCTTCACATTTGGGGTCTGCACCTGTTGAACCTACAGTGTGAGAAAGCAGAAAAGAAGCTGTTCCTTTCGTCTCAGTGTGTGTGTGGGGGGGGCATGTTTGCTCTCAAATTAGAAAAGACTTGAAAGGGGTTGTTGTTTAGTCACTAAGTCATGTCCAACTGTTTTGGGACTCTGTGAACTATAGCCTGCCAGGTTCCTCTGTCCATGGGATTTCCCAGGCAAGAATACTGGAGCAGTTTGCATTTCTTTCTCCAGGAGATCTTCCTGACCCAGGGATTAAACCTGTGTTTCCTGCATTGGCAGGCAGATTCTTTACTGCTGAGCCACCAGGGAAACCCCTTGAAAACAGTACTGAGCTGTGTATGGATAGATTGAGCTCCCAGACTCATCAAGTAGATCATGATCCTGCTTCTCTCTTAGGAAGAACTGATAACAAGGTCAGAATATGTCCAGGAATCTAATGCACATAGAATTCATATATAGATATCAGGAGTGAGGTAGGACCATTCTCTACCTAAGAGAAATCAAGGGTAAATATCTGTTACAGAAATTGCAATTGATTACTTGTTCTCAAAGAGCTCATATAAACTAATAAGGAAAAGTTTCTAACATAAAGTTCAACAAAGGACATAAGTTATAGAATTATAAAGACCTAATAACATGAAAATTCTCAAACTAATTTGTATTCAAAGAAATGTAAATAGTAAATGTTAATGTATATATAAAATTTCTTAAAGTTATCATTCCACCTTGGAGAGAAAAACAGGATCCATCAGCTTCTGTGCGGCTGGTATGGTGATGATAAAGTGCAAACCATGACTTTGTACCAATCAGCTGCTGGTGACTGCAAGAATAACTTAATTTCTGATATTATTAAGGTTTATCTCATCAAAGCATTAAATCAAATGTACCAGTAAGAATTGGTTCCCCATTTCTAAATAGCAAACTGAAGGAGAATGTTAGTCAATGGGCAGCATGTAATACATGGTTATTGTTGTCGTTCAGTCACTCAGTTGTGTCTGGCTCTTTGTGACCCCATGGGATGCAGCACAGAAGGCTTCCTGTCCATCACTGTCTCCCGGGATTTGCTCTGACTCATGTTCATTGAGTCCATGATGCCACCCAACCATCTCATCCTCTGTCACCCCCTTCTTCTCCTGCCCTCCATCTTTCCCAATGATAGGGTCTTTTCTACTGAGTTGGCTCTTCACATCAGGTGGCTAAAGAATTGGAGCTTCAGCTTCAGCATCAGTCCTTCCAGTGAATATTCAGGATTGATTTCCTTTAGGATGAACTGGCTTGATCTCCTTTGCTGTACTCCTACCCAAACCCTACTTACTTTCAGTTCAGCTCAGTTCAGTTCAGTTGCTCAGTCGTGTCTGACTCTTTGTGACCCCATGAATCGCAGCACGCCAGGCCTTCCTGTCCATCACCAACTCCTGGAGTCTACCCACATCCATGTCCATTGAGTCGCTGATGCCATCGAGCCATCTCATCCTCTGTCGTCCCCTTCTCCTCCTGCCCCCAATCCCTCCCAGCATCAGGGTCTTTTCCAATGAGTCAACTCTTCGCATGAGGTGGCCAAAGTATTGGAGTTTCAGCTTTAACATCAGTCCTTCCAATGAACACCCAGGGCTGATCTCCTTTAGGATGGACTGGTTGGATCTCCTTGCAGTCCAAGGGACTCTCAAGAGTCTTCTCCAACACCACAGTTCAAAATCATCAGTTCTTCGGCACTCAGCTTTCTTCACTGTCCAACTCTCATGTCCATGTGACTACTGGAAAAACCACAGCCTTGACTAGATGGACCTTTGTTGGCAAAGTAATATCTTTGCTTTTAAATATGCTATCCAGGTTGGTCATAACTTTCCTTCCCAGGAGTAAGCGTCTTTTAATTTCATGGCTGCAGTCACCATCTGCAGTGATTTTAGAGCCCAAAAAAATAAAGTCTGACACTGTTTCCACTGTTTCTGCATCTATTTCCCATGAAGTGATGGAACCAGATGTCATGATCTTAGTTTTCTGAATGCTGAGCTTTAAGCCAACTATTCCACTCTCCTTCACTTTCATCAGGAGGCTTTTTAGTTCCTCTTCACTTTCTACCATAAGGGTGGTGTTGTCTGTATATCTGAGGTTGTTGATATTTCTTCCAGCAATCTTGATTCCAGCTTGTGCTTTTCCAGCCCAGCGTTTCTCATGATGTACGCTGCATATAAGTTAAATAAGCAGGGTGACAATATACAGGCTTGGGGTACTCCTTTTCCTATTTGGAACCAGTCTGTTGTTCCATGTCCAGTTCTGACCGTTGCTTCCTGACCTGCATACAGATTTCTCAAGAGGCAGGTCAGGTGGTCTGGTATTCCCATCTGTTTCAGAATTTTCCACAGTTTATTGTGATCCATACCGTCAAAGGCTTTGGCATAGTCAATAAAGCAGAAATAGATGTTTTTCTGGAACTCTCTTGCTTTTTTGATGATCCAGCGGATGTTGGCAATTTGATCTCTGGTTCCTCTGCCTTTTCTAAAACCAGCTTGAACATCTGGAAGTTCACAGTTCACATATTGCTGAAGCCTGGCTTGGAGAATTTTAAGCATTACTTTACTAGCATGTGAGATGAGTGCAATTGTTCAGTAGTTTAAGCACTCTTTGGCATTGCCTTTCTTTGGGATTGGAATGAAAACTGACCTTTTCCAGTCCTGTGGCCACTGCTGAGTTTTTCAAATTTGCTGGCATATTGAGTGTAGCACTTTCACAGCATCATCTTTCAGGATTTGAAATAGCTCAACTGGAATTCCATCACCTCCACTGGCTTTGTTCAAAGTGATGCTTTCTAAGGCCCACTTGATTTCACATTCCAGGATGTCTGGCTCTAGGTAAGTGATCACACCATCGTGATTATCTGGGTTGTGAAGATCTTTTTTTGTACAGTTCTTCTGTGTATTCTTGCCACGTCTTCTTAATATCTTCTGCTTCTGTTAGGTCCATACCGTTTTTGTCCTTTATTGTGCCCATCTTTGCATGAAATGTTCCCTTGGTATCTCTAATTTTCTTGAAGAGATCTCTAGTCTTTCCCATTCTGTTGTTTTTCTCTATTTCTTTGCTTTGATCACTGAGGAAGGCTTTTTTTTTTATCTCTCCTTGCTATTTTTTGGAACTCTGCATTCAGATGGGAATATCTTTCCTTTTCTCCTTTGCTTTTCGCTTCTCTTCTTTTCACAGTTATTTGTAAGGCCTCCTCAGACAGCCAGTTTGCTTTTTTGCACTTCTTTTACTTCAGTCTATATGGTGGATGGTGCAATGATAGGGCATTAGCTCAGGGCTGGAAAGACAGAGCAGCGAGGGAGCAGTGGATGGGCTGGTAACAGTGGGTCTGGTTGGTTGAGGGGTGTGTGTGGTCGGGATATAGACGAGTGTGCTGAGATAACATATCAAGACAGAACATTTACTGCCTGGCTCCTTGGCCGATCACATTTACCCAAGGAAAATGTCTCAGTCTGAATTTCCATGAAAGCCATAAGGTGTACGTGCATGCCAAATCACTTTAGTTGCGTCTGGCTCTTTTTTGATGCCATGTGACTGTTGCCCTGCAGGCTCCTCTGTCCTTGGGATTCTCCAGGCAAAATTCATGGCAGTCCATTCCAGTATTCTTCCCTGGGGAATCCCACGGACATAGGAGCCGGGTAGGCCACAGTCCATGGGGTCGCAAAGAGTCGGACATGATTGAAGTGACTTTGCACACACACATGCCTTCCTAATTGGAAAGTTATACTTTCTGGAGATGATCATTGTTCTTGATGACATAGTGAGACCACTACTTTCCTATGCAGATGGTGGTTGTATAAATTAATTAGGATTTTTAAATTTTTTCTCTTTGTTTGTTTTTGGCTGGGCTGGGTGTTTGTCACTGTGCGTGTTTTTCTCTAGTTGGGGCCTGCGGGGGCTCTCTGGTTAAGCCGTGCAGTCTTCTTGCGATGGACTTGTTGTAGAACACAGGCTCTAGGGCTCCCATAACTGCAGCCCCTGGGCTCTAGAGCACAGGCTTAGTCCTTCTTGTGCCTGGGCCCAGCTGCTCCACGGCATGTGGGATCTTCCCAGATCAGGATTCGAACCCTTGTCCCCTGCATTGGCAGGCAGAGTCTTTCCCACTGAGCCACCAGGGAACCCCTTAATTGGAAATTTTTATCAAGAACTTTATAAAGATAATACCTTTTGACTCACTAAATTTCGTTTTCAGGACTCTATCCAATTCAGAGATGAAAAGACATTTATATCACTACATCATCTAATGGCTCCCAAAGGGAAATCTTTTGAAATTATGGGATTTCTGTAGAATGTAATATTATGCGGAAGTATTAAAAATTGTGTTTTTAGAAATTCAGACTATTATATTTTATCCATTAAATTTTTAAATGTAAAAATAAAATTTACTTATAGTATCATTTGCAATATGCATATCCCTAGCTGGAGGAAATACTCTGTTAAGATTTTTTTTACATAAATAGAATTACAAATAATTTTTTTTCTCCTTTTTTGACTACCTAAATTCCTCACCATAATTTTGTGTTACCTTTTTAAAAATTTTATTTTATTGAAGTATAATTGATTTACAATGTTGTGTTAATTTCTGCTATATTGCTTTTAAATATACATCTGCATGTATAAATTAATAAACAAATAATTTTCATATTTTCATATTCATATTTCATCTTTGTAGCTATGTTTATAACACTCTTTAGGTAATTCTATATATTATTCATGGGTTTGTCAGTTCTGTGTCTCAAAATCATCTAGTGAATTTTGATTCATTTTTATGTTGAGTGAAATTTTTTTTTTTTTCAAAAAGTACACATAGTAGATGTGTTTGCTGAAGCTTTGTGCAATCAGAGAGTATCTACTGAAGGTGAAAGGCAGTGGATTTGAGTGTAGACTTTTCTTCAGTGTTGTCTGGCATCTAATATTACATAGAAGTGAGAGAGTCAATTCCTAGGCAGATTGATAAGAAGTTCAGGGTTCCCAAGGAGGAGAAAGGGGTCTGGGGCTCTGGAAGTGGATATTAGGGGTCTGAAATTCTCAAGGAAGAGAAAAGGACAAACCTTTTTTTCCTCTGCATTCCTTAGTCTCGGTCAATTACACAACTCAGTTTAAACTCTGTACTAGGGATTATACAACAACAATGTATCCAGTTGGAGGACAGTTTCTACTTCCTGAGAACCTTCTGACTAATCCTGATATTTTACAATGTATATTATGGGAGTGGGTCTGGAGGATCTTCCTATTGTTAAATTCTAATCTTGTCAGACTTTATTTTTTGAGCTCCAAAATCACTGCAGATGGTGATTGCAGCCATGAAATTAAAAGACGCTTACTCCTTGGAAGGAAACTTATGACCAACCTAGAAAGAGTAGAGACATTGCTTTGCCAACAAAGGTCCGTCTGGTCAAGGCTATGGTTTTTCCAGTGGTCATGTATGGATGTGAGAGTTGGAGGTGAAGAAAGCTGAGCGCCGAAGAATTGATGATTTTGAACTGTGGTGTTGGAGAAGACTCTTGAGAGTCCCTTGGACTGCAAGGAGATCCAACCAGTCCACCCTAAAGGAGATCAGCCCTGGGTATTCATTGGAAGGACTGATGCTGAAGCTGAAACTCCAATATTTTGGCCACCTCATGCAAAGAGTTGACTCATTGGAAAAGACCCTGATGCTGGGAGGGATTAGGGGCAAGAGGAGAAGGGGACGACAGAGGATGAGATGGCTGGATGGCATCACCGACTTGATGGGCATGAGTTTGAGTAAACTCTGGGAGTTGGTGATGGACAGGGAGGCCTGGCGTGCTGTGATTCATGGGGTCACAAAGAGTCGGACACGACTGAGCGACTGAACCGAACTGAATCTTGTTATCCTAAACTGTAAATTGTGAGAGTAGCTCTGGTAAAATCTTCACAAACTTGAGACATTCTTTTGATTCATTGTAATAACTAATTAAAAGGTATACAAGTCCATTGCTAACACTAGCAAGAGGGCACTCTTTCTGCCCCCTTCTGATGTCTGTGTCAGAAGCTTTCTCTATCGCTTTTATACTTTAATAAAACTCTATTGCACAAAAGCTCTGAGCAATCAAGCCTCGTCCTCTGGCCCCGGATTGAATTCTTCTCTTCCGGAGGCCAAGAATCCTGGCGTCTTTTCGTGGGTCAGCAACAACCTTTCAGAAGTTTGAGGCAAATCTAATTTTTGTGCCATCGAAAGTCACCTGTTTTGTTTTATTTTGTTTTTGGCTAGTTACTCTAACAGAATTTCATTTCGTTATCATCAAAATTCAAAAATCTTTCAGTCCATTGGTCACTAATTTCACCCTTAAGAGAGACGCTTGTTTTTAGTTGAGGATCAGTGTTGCTTAAAATATGGGAAGTTTGTGGTCACCAGAGGTATCTGTACCAAGACTCTCAGGTGTATGCTTTCCCTAAGATCACACAGGGCAGGTGAAATGATAGCTATCCACTCTGACTAGTTTAGTAATCATTCATGAAAAATGCTATGGTGTGTAACCTATGGGTGATTCTTTTTTAAATTTTTTAAAAATCTTGTTTTATTTTCAGCTGTGCTGGGTCTTCATTGCTATGCTTGGGCTGCTCTCTAGTTGAGCTATGTGGGCTTCTCATTGTGGTGGCTTCTTGTTGCAGAGCGTGGGCTCGAGGGCTCATAGTTATGGCACATGGGCTTAGTTGCCCAGTGGCATGTGGAATCTTCCTGGATCAGGATTTGAACCTGTGTCCCCTGCACTGGGGCTTTCCTGGTGCCTCTGATGGCAAAGAATCCGCCTGCAATGCAGGAGACCTGGGTTCAATCCCTGGGTTGGGAAGATTCCCTGGAAAAGAAAATGGCAACTCACTCCAGTATCCTTGCCTGGAGAATTCCATGGACAGAGGAGCCTGGCGGGCTATAGTCCGTGAGGTCACAAAGAATCAGACATGACTGAGTAACTAACACTACCCCTGCATTGGCAGGCAGACTCCTAACCACTGGACCACCAGGGAAGTCTCATGGGTGATTCTTTTAAATCCTGTGTTAGCTATGTTCCAAACCCTATTTTTATGATTTGCAGATGCTTTGGTGAAAAGACTTGTAGGATCAGGATAACTGGATCTAAGCCATCACAAAGCATTGCAGGTCAGGTATGAACTGTGGCTGTCTAAACCAGTCTTCTGAGTTTTGCAAATATAACTCCTGTCAAGTGGGTTACATTGCCTTTGCTTTGTCAATAAAGCTTCTCCCCATCCCCATAGTAGAGTCCTGTATTTTCTAGGCCATACTAGCAGACAGGTGGTTGTTCAGTCACCAAGTTGTGTTCATCTCTTCACAACCCCATGGACTGCAGCACACCAGGCTTCCCTGTCCTTCATCATCTCCTGGAGTTGGCTCAGACTCCTGTCCATCGAGTCAGTGATGCCATCCAACCATCTCATCCTCTGTCACCACCTTCTCTTCCAGCCCTCAGTCTTTCCCAGAATCAGGGTCTTTTCACAATGAGTCAACTGTTCACATCAGTTGGCCAGAGCATTGGAGTTTTAGCATCAGTCCTTCCAAAGAGTATTCAGGGTTGATTTCCTCTAAAATTGACTGGTTTGATCTCCTTGTTGCTTTCGAACTGTGGTGCTGGCAGAGACTCTTGAGAGTCCCTTGGAAAGCAAGGAGATCAAACCAGCAGACAGCTAGAAGTGGGACAGTTTGTCAAGAAATAAGCAAAACCTTCTGCTTTCTACTTGACCCCCTCCTGTGGCATCAGGTCCTTTCTGGAATCTATCATGTTCATCGGAAGTCCGCAGGGGACAGCGTGTGTGCTTGAATTCCCAGCTGAGGCTCGACCTGCTCCTTTGCGGTCATCTTCCCGTCTTGCCCCAGCTTCCTCGGTCAGCACCTTGCTCAGCCTGTTGTAAGTGCCCCCATCACTGTCGCTGTTTCTATCGCTCACTGTAATAATGTCGCGAGGCCTGCCTAAGGGACTGTCTCCTAACACTCCCTAACCTGTGCAGACAGTCTTCACTGGTAGCCAAGTGCTGCCCCGGGGCACCCCAGCCCCCAGGCCCCAGCAGTGCTGTGCCATACACTGTCGTCTTACAGTCTTAAATAAAATCAGCACATTACGTTTTTATTCACAGGCCTCTCTCTCTGGCTTGGTTGTGGAATTAAAACCACAAACTCAGATGTTTTTGCTGTGTGCGTTTGGATCCTGGCTGTGTTACTGTGGGCAATAACTTAATCTTTCTGGTCCTCATTCCTAAAATGTTGTAGTAGAAGTAATAATAATGATAATATCTGCTTCATGGAGATGTTTTGATGAGTAAATACTCTGATCCTGAAAACTCTGTCATTAAGTGAATTCAATTATTTTTAAAAATCCATTGAATTACATGAGAAATATTCTATTCCAACTAGGCAGCTCCCTAAACATGAGGTGCTTAAGAGACATATCCTCTTTTATAGCATTTATATTATGGAATTCAAATTCTGTTAATTTATAATGCATGTGCGTGATAAGTCACTTTCGTCGTGTCCGACTCTTTGTGACCCTATGGACTGTAGCCTCCCAGGCTCCTTTGTCCCTGGGGATTCTCCAGGCAAGAATACTGGAGTGGGTTGCCATGCCCTCCTCTGGATTCTTTACCACTAGCGCCACCTGGGAAGCCCAAAACCAATGGGACAGTTTGAAAAAGCCATTGAAAAAACTTAGGAGACATTATGAGTAAAATGTTTAAAGCTACTGAAAAGATCAAATATTTTTACCCCTTTAGAAGCATCTCTTAACTAATAAATTAATAATGTACCAATTTATGTATTAATTAGGTATACTAAGTACAATTTGAGAGTTTTTAAAAAAAATATTTGAAATAAGTAAAAGACTTTAAGCTGAAATGCAAAATCCACACTAAAAGTATGAGTTCTTAACTTTAATGTATCAAATAATAATATAGTGATATATAAGGAAAAAACAAATATAACTGAAGAGAAACATAACTGTTGAAAATTTTGGCCTCTCTTCTCCATGAGAAATCAAGTAGTCAAAAATAAATAGCATTATATAGAGAACAAGAGAAATATAACAGGACTGTAAAATATACAATTATAGACCAGCCCTTTTCATAACCCCTGGGGACATTTATTAAAATTAATTATAAAACAATACTCAACAAATTTAATAAACTTTACAGATAAATATATCTTCTAAAGTAAAATGATGCTCTCTTAAATAACTCTTGAGCTAATGATACTGAGATATTTAGTAACAATGATAACCTTAATATATACAGAAAAGTGAAAATGAAAGTCACACAGTCATGTCTGACTCTTTGCAATTCCATGAACTGTATATTCTGGCCTGAATTCTCCAGGTCAGAATACTGGAGGGAGTAGCCTTTCCCTTCTCCAGGGGATCTTCCAGGAAAGGAACTGGTGTCTCCTGCATTGCAGGCGGATTCTTTACCAACTGAAGTATCAGGGAAGCTCTAATATATAAAGACTGCTTACAAATTAAGCAGAGAAATGATTATTCTATTTTCAAAAAGGTGTAAAAGACTTGAATATAAATTTTCTAAAAATCAAGCAGATAATAAGCCTATTGAAAGTGAGAAAGACACTTTTAAAAGTTAATTTTTATACCTATTTTGAAGCAAATGCATTTTAACAAAATAGAGTTGGCTTTACTTATTTATCTTATTATTTTTGGCTGTGCTGGGTCTTCATTGCTGCATGTGAGCTTTCTCTAGTTGTGGCATGTGGGGGATCCTTTCTAGTGGCAATGTGTAGGCTTCTCATTGCAGTGGCTTCTTTTCTTGTGGATCGTGAACTCTAGGGCAAGTGGGCTTAGTTGACCTGTGGCTTGTGGAATCTTCCTGAACGGGGGATTGAACCCATGTCCCTTGCTTTGGCAGACAGCTTCTTAATCACTGGACTACCAAGGAAGTCCACCAAGGCTTTTTGATATAATATTCAGTGTATATAAATAAAGCAAGAAGGAGAGTGTAAATTAGTATAGCCTTTCTTGTGACCAATTTGAAAACAATACCTTAAAAATGAAGATATATTTTGAAACAAAACTTCTACTTCTAAAAATTTCTCCTGTGGGGAGACAATTCAGTTTGTAATATTTGTGACCAATGTATTAGGCACAAGGATGTTCACAACAGTGTTATTTATGAGAATAAGAAATTGGAAATAACCCAAATATCAGACAACATGTTATTGGATAACTAAATTATGACATAGTTTTACACGCATAAAACATCATGCTGCTGAGAAAGATGACATAACAACTTGTTTATAATACCTTGTTCATTTAAAAAAAAACCCTGGTCACTAAGTTTTTGCAGGATATATCCCATTTTTGTTTAACATGTGACTATAAAACCTGACTGCAAGGAGATCCAACCAGTCCATCCTAAAGATCATTCCTGGGTGTTCATTGGAAGGACTGATGTTGAAGCTGAAACTCCAAGACTTTGGCCACCTGATGCGAAGGGCTGACTCATTTGAAAAGACCCTGATGCTGGGAAAGATTGAGGGCAGGAGAAGAGGATGACAGAGGATGAGATGGTTGAATGGCATCACTGACTCAATGGACATGGGTTTGGGTGGGCTCTGGGAGTTGGTGATGGACAGGGAGGCCTGGCGTGCTGTGGTTCATGGGGTCGCAAAGAGTCGGACACGACTGAGTGACTGAACTGAACTGATATACTAAAATATTCGCAGTGATTTTATATGTTATTTATCTAATTTTAAAATTTCTTCCATCTGTCTAGCTTTATTTTCTCATTATTTTTCAATACACTAGCGCAAAAATATAGTGGCTATTAATTGGTTTTTTAAAGTTACATCTCCAATTTTTAATTCATCTAGGAATTAGTTCCTCAAGTTAGCAGTGCCATCTGGTGATCATCTTGGAGTTGTTTCCTCATAACAACAACAACAAGATGTTTAGATCTCAGGGAAGATGGTAGTTATCAAAATTAAACATCATAACATATTTAAGAAAAAGAAAATATATGGGGAATCTTATGGAATTTACTTAGTACAGCATATTTATGGTGCTGTTAAAAACAGTTTCCAAAATCTTTATTATGCAGTCTGTCATTCTTTCATTTCTTCATTTTATTTATACTTTTATCATCTTTAATTTACAGTTATCCCTTTTCGTAGCAGTAATCAAAGAGAGAATATGAATTCCTGCCAAGTGTAGCTGCTAAGCCAGCAAATTGTAATAAGCCACAATTCTGAGCCTCATGGTAAAGTCATAAATGGGAAAATGAATCAGGTCAGAAGTTGGGGTAAAATAACATGAAACAAGAAAAAATTGTTTAGAGTGGGGTAAAAAATGTGTTGTTGGACCTCTTTTACATAGTGAAGTGAGCACCTAACACAAATAGGTCTGCTAGCTTAGAGCAAATAAGAAAAAGATGATATTATAATACAGCTTATATTTTTCCATCTTGCCCAAATGGTGTAATAAAAGATTTGGCAAATGTTTTCTCAATTCCAGATTCATTATAATTCACATTATTTCCAAACTGGCCCATCCTGTCAAAAAGAGTAGTCTAGCTAACCTGAGAGTACATCTTCACAATGAACCCATGTTCAACTAGTGCTTCATCTGAGTAACTCCAAATGCCTTCTGAATCATCCTAGAAAACTACTTAGGCTCAAAGTCAAAAGCTATAGTTATCTTGCATAATCCATTCTGTGACGATCTCAACAGGATTTACTCACTTGCGATATCCTTGCAATTTCCACATGTTCCTTTGGTATCTCAAAGGTCATTAGTAGTGATTCCAGAATTGTAATAGCAATTCTTTTTGGAACACAGGCTTGAAGACTTAGATGTCTTCTGCTGTGAAGCATCTCATGCACTTTGCAGGATTGTTTTTTCATTGCTTTAAATATATATATATATATATATTTTTTACAAAGTTACTTTTAATGATGATAATATATTAAAATGTTCCACTTAAACTTGGGAGAATTTAGGGAAGCCAATGTGAGAGTTGGACTATATATAAAGAAAGCTGAGCACCAAAGAATTGATGCTTTTGAACTGTGGTGTTGGAGAAGACTCTTGAGAGTCCCTTGGACTGCAAGAAGATCCAACCAGTCAATCCTAAAGGAAATGAGTCCTGAGTGTTCATTGGAAGAACTGAAGTTGAAGCTGAAACTCCAATACTTTGGCCACGTGATGCGAAGAACTGACTCATTTGAAAAGACCCTGATACTGGGAAAGATTGAAGGTGGGAGAAGGGGACAACAGAGGATGAGATGGTTGGATGGCATCACTGACTCAATGGACATGAATTTGGGTAAACTCTGGGAGTCGGTGATGAATAGGGAGGCCTAAAGTGCTGTGGTCCATGGGGTCACAAAAGAGTCAGACACGACTGAGCGACTGAACTGAACTGAAGGCAATGGCAGTGGTGTAAATTCATCTTTCTCAACATATGCTCTTAAAGTCAGAACAAGAAGAAGAAATAAAACTACACAAACTCTAGTAGTAGAGAATGTCCAAACTTCCAATCACTTGTAAAACTAGAAAAATAAGGAACAAAATGCCAATAAGTGACTGTTCACATTCCTTATAGAAGTGTCAATAGAGAGCCAAAGCAGTCTATTAAAAGCTGCTCGAAAGTGAGAAAACAGAAACTGGCAGTGGGTTTAAGATTAATCTAGAAATTACTTCTAGAAAAAAAAACCACACCTAAGTGTAAAATTACTGAAAAGGAGTACTGACCTCATGGAAGGGACTGAGAAATTGTACAGAGGATGCAAGGAGGCAATTAGAAAAGAGTAAGTTTGGGGAGGTATGGGGTTAAACAGATGGGAAAAACATCCTGGAAAATTCAGAATAAGTGAGAAAAAGATGCAAGAGAGGGAAATTTAAGATCTTAGAAGACAAAAGGAAATTAAAATATCAAAGAGCACATAATCATTCTCTTTACCCCCTACAGAAAAACAAAAACCATCAAGAAAGTTCTATTTTGCTAGACAGACTGTAAGAAGATACTTTTGAATTAAGAATCTTATAATTTACCCCTTTGAATGCAAAGTTCCAAAGAATAGCAAGGAGAGATAAGAAAGCCTTCCTCAGTAATAAATGCAAAGATATAGAGGAAAACATTAGAATGGGAAAGACTAGAGATCTCTTGAAGAAAATTAGAGATACCAAGGGAACATTTCATGCAAAGATGGGCTCAATAAAGGACAGAAATGGTAGGGACCTAACAGAAGCAGAAGATATTAAGAAGAGGTGGCAAGAATACACAGAAGAACTGTACAAAAAAGAGCTTCACAATCCAGATAACCATGATGGTGTGATCACTCACCCAGAGCCAGACATCCTGGAATGTGAAGTCAAGTGGGCCTTAGGAAGCATCACTACCAACAAAGCTAGTGGAGGTGATGGAATTCCAGTTGAGCTATTTCAAATCCTGAAAGATGATGCTGTGAGAGTGTTGCACTCAATATGCCAGCAAATTTAGAAAACTCAGCAGTGGCCACAGGACTGGAAAAGGTCAGTTTTCATTCCAATCCCAAAGAAAGGCGATGCCAAAGAATGCTCAAACTACCGCACAATTGCACTCATCTTACACACTAGTAAAGTACTGCTTAAAATTCTCCAAGCCAGGCTTCAGCAGTACGTGAACCGTGAACTTACAGATGTTCAAGCTGGTTTTAGAAAAGGCAGAGGAACCAGAGATCAAATTGCCAACATCCGCTGAAAAATTATTAATAATAAATAAATAAATAGATGTGTGTCCACCTGGCAATTGAAAAGCCTACTATTAAATGAGTTCTGCTTAATGGGTGAAAAGGGAAATATAAACTGAAATTACAGAATTAATGAAAACCAGTAGCAATGAAAACACTATATATCAGAATCTGTTGAAGATGTTTAAAGTACTGGTGAGAGGAAAACTCAAAGCCTTAAACATGTTTATGAATAAAAATAAAAGAATGAGGATAAATGAATTAAATAGCCAGCTCAAAATGCAAGAACAAAGTAAACAAAAGACAAGAAAAAAATAAAGGTAAACAACAAAATAAACCAAGGAAATAATCAAAGACTTAGTAAAGGTAAAACAGGAACTTTTGAGGTTCAGAATAGAAAATAATATCTCTAATTGATAAATAAAATCCTTATTTTGAGGTGAAATAAAATAGACAAAGTACCTCTAACTTAAAAGAAAGTAAGAGGCAAAAAAGAATGGAGTGAAAACAAAATTGAAACAGAAGGAATTACAAATCATAAGAGACTGTTTTATATATAGACTTCTATACAAATAAAATTTTAAAACCTTGATAAAATGGATAATTTCCTAAAGAATACTGGTTTCCTAGGGCTGCCACAACAACAGTACCAGAAACTTGGCTTAAAATAATTTCTGACTGTGTTCTTGGTTCACTTTTGTTGTAATAAGAATGAAAAATATCCCAGTTTTTGTTGTTGTTTGCTTCTGTGTGTGTAATCTCCATAACATTTTTGTGTTCAGGAACTTGTATTAAAGTATAATATATGTTGAATTTTGAGGCATAATTGAATTTGGTTAAAGGGGCCTCATGAAGAATAATGAACGTGGGGATATTTTTGGTTCTAGATTAAGATCATAACAACCACACCACAGATAAAATCTCATCAGGCAATCCTGCTACTGGGTTAACTGATAGAAGGTTTACTCTGAGGAAACCGAAACTGAAAGAGACACGTGTACTTCAGTGTTCACTGCAGGACTGTTTGCAGTGGCTTGGATGTGGAAGCAACCTGAATGTCCATTGACAGGTGAATGGATAGAGAAGTTGTGGTGTATACATACAATGCAATATTACTCAGCCATAAAAAGGAATGCATTTGAGTCAGTTCTAATGAGGTGGATGAACCAAGGACCTATTATACAGAGTGAAGTAAATCAGAAAGAGAAAAACAAATATTGTTTATTAATGCATATATATGGAATCTAGAAAGATGGTACTGATGAACCTATTTGCAGGGCAGCATTGGAGATGTAGTCAGAGAACAGACTTGTAGACAAGAGTTGGGGAAGGAGAAGGAGGGATGAATTGAAAGAGTAACATTGAGACATATACATTCAGTCCAGTCGCTCAGTCGTGTCCGACTCTTTGCAACCCTATGAACCGCAGCACGCCAGGCTTCCCTGTCCACCACCAACTGCCCCAGTCCACCCAAACCCATGTCCATTGAGTCGGTGATGCCATCCAACCTGAGTTGTCCCCTTCTCCTCCTGCCCCCAATCCCTCCCAGCATCAGGGTCTTTTCCAATGAGTCAACTCTTCGCATGAGGTGTCCAAAGTATTGGAGTTTCAGTTTCAGCATCAGTCCTTCCAATGAACACCCAGGGCTGATCTCCTTTAGGATGGACTGGTTGGATCTCCTTGCAGTCCAAGGGACTCTCAAGAGTCTTCTCCAACACCACAGTTCAAAAGCATCAATTCTTCGGTGCTCAGCTTTCTTTATAGTTCAACTCTCACATCCGTACATGACTACTGGAAAAACCATAGCCTTGACTAGACGGACCTTTGTTGACAAAGTAATGTCTCTGCTTTTTAATATGCTATCTAGGTTGGTAAAATAGATTGCCAATGGGAATTTGCTGTAGGATACAGGAAGCTCAAACCTGGTGCTCTTTGACAACCTAGAGAGGTTGGGATGGGATGTAAGGTGGGAGGGAGGTTCAAGAAGAAGGGGACATAAGTATACCTGTGGCTGATTCATGTTGATATATGGCAGAAACTAGCACAATATTGTAAAGTAATTATCCTCCAATTAAAAATAAATAAAATCACTGTTAGTAGCTTAGATTATATTCTTTCAGACGTGTATGTGTGCATATATGTAACACGTAAAACAGACACACAATACCCCATGCACATCCATTTGTAAAGTGGAAAAAAATACTTTAAAATACTTTATAATTTTAACTCACAAAATGTAATTTTAACTTTATATTTTATGGACTTGTAACAAACAAATGAATACTTAGATAAAACATAATTTTAATTAGTAAATATTATTGCATTTTATGATATTGAATTTATATAATACATCTCCTTTGATGGACATTTATTTACTTATTCTTTTTAAATGCTTCACTGTCATAAAGATGCTTTGGTGAGAAAATTATTCTCTTAGGATTTAGTTTTAAAAATAATTTTTCTTTTATAATATTCCCAATATATTATTAACTGAAAACAAGTTGCAAAATTACTGTGAAGTAAAAAGTAGAAAAATTATACAAATGTTAAATAATCCCGAGTTTATTAAAACATGAATAAAATACACAAAATTCTAATAATGTAATTGATACTAAGAAAAATTAATAATGTAATTGAAACTAAGGAAAACATGTGTTTGAGCAGACTCTGGGAGTTGGTGATGGACAGGGAAGCCTGGTGTGCTGCAGTCCATGGGGTCGCAAAGAATCAAACACGACTGAGCGACTGAACTGAGCTGAACTAAGAAAAACACAAATATTATGAAGGATAAATGGGACATACATACCAAGGGGGTAAGGCAGGGTGGGATGAAATGGGAGATTGGGATTGACATATATACACTATTGACACTATGTATAAAATAAATAACTAATGAGACTATACCGTATAGCACAGGAGCTCTATTCAATGCTCTGTTGTGACCTAAATGGTAAGGAAATCCAAAAAAGAGGAGATATATATATATTTTTTTTTTCCACTGATTCACTTTGCTGTCAGTAGAAACTAACACATTATAAAGCAACTGTGTTCCAATAAAAATTAATTTAAAAAAGAATATAATAAATGGTCAGTGAATGAAAGCCAAAAAAAAAAAAAAACCAAGAACATTTAAGTAAGAGACTATTATTCAAGATGATAGATTGTAGGTGAGCAAAAAAAAGAAAGAAAGAAAGAATCACATCACCTAGAGACATGGTGGCAGACTAGGAAGGAATTTAGACATTTCTTTGGCTAAAACTGAAGGGAAATTCCAGAAGAACTATAATAACAAAAGAAGGTAAACATTTACAGATTCATTGGAGATCATTATCTAAAACCCCAGGACGAGGCCTGAAGCACAGGCGATCTGGCAGGTAGCTCGCAGTCAATGTCAAAAAGTCCTTTTTTTTGGAAACGAACAGGTTTTTCTCTTGCACCTACTCTAGGATGTAATTCTCACAGGCCAAGACAATACAAAAATTCACTTCTGTAGCTCACCAAATTGCAGAACTGATATTTGTGATAGTATTTGCTAAGTTAACATTTTTATATATGGCACTACTTTTAGATTCCATGTAAGTTTGGCATCCCAGGCTGCTTTTATTTTATTTATTTATTTTTCCAGGCTGCTTTTAGCATGTATCATTTCTTTAAATCCTCATGCCTGAAAGCATATAACCAAACTATCACCCACTTTTCGTACTAATGAAAGGCCAGAGCTATTTCTAATATTAATAAAACAGTTGCAATTACTGTTGTCATTTTCACTTTTCTTTCTTTTGGAAAAAATCTTATTTATTTGACTGTGCTCGGTCTTAGTTGTGGCACACAGGATCTTTGATTTTTATTGTGGCATGCAGGATCTTTAATTACAGCATATGGGATCTACTTCCCTGACCAGGGATAGAACCCAGGCCCCCTGCGTTGGGGGCACAGAGCCTTAGCCACTGGACCACCGCGGAAGTCCACCACTGTTTCTTATGGGGAATTTTATGTGATTACAAATGAAAAATCTATAAAATCTATGAATGTGCAAATGTTACTACATATTGATAACATCGGTTGTTACTGCTAAAGTTAAACCTTGTGTAAATAGGAGGAGATGGATCATGTATTTGGTCTTGGGGTTTTAGTCTTGATGCACTAAGGTGGTATCTCAGAGAACAGATGCAAAACTGCCCAAGAAAACTACCACGCTTCCAAACCTGAACATTCATACTCCCCTCAAATAATGATCTGGAAATAGAAGTCTTTCAGAGTTAAGTCATTGAGCCACTGGGGGGCAGCAGAGACAGGATTTTAATGCACAAACTTCATCTATGAAGAGCATTTGTTGACCAATTGATGGATTTATTCATTCACTATTTCATGAGTACTTACTGTGTGCAAGGCATTTACCTTTTATTATGACTAAAGTCATATGTAAACTTTTTCATTAATTATTTCTGTCATGATAGAACATTTCACAGACATTTCTAGGTGAATCCCTACTGTATCTAGAATGGATCGAAATCTGCAAATTTTTACATAGTACAATTGAGAAGTCATAAAATTATAGAATTTTAAAGGTAGCAAGAAAGTCACAGATCACCCATATTACTAATCTCTCATTTGAACAATGTCATTATCTATTCTGCTCTTTCCTGTGTGTTAAAAGTGTTGATTGGTTTCCTTTTTGACCTTTTCATTGTCAATGTTTAGGAAAATGTTAGAGAGTTTAAAAATGAAAGTAAAATTCAACCAGGAAATAATTTTTGGTAGTGCAATCCCTTCTTACTCTGCTTTCAAAAAGAGGAAAAGAAAATAAATTTAAGTTGATTTTGCATTTGCCTTGTATTTTGACTCATCATAATACATCAAAGCAAGAATAAGCTCTTAATCTTCTCAGTAGGAAAGGCTGATTTCAGTACAAAACATTTTAATAGTAAATTAAAATTAAAATGTATTAAAAGGGAGAATATGCTGATGTATGTGCATTGTTGTTGTTGTTTAGTTGATAAGTTGTGTCCAGCTCTTTTGCGACCCTGTGGACTGCAGCCTGCCAGGTTCCTCTGTCTGGGATTCTCCAGGCAAGAATACTGGAGTGGGTTGCCGTTTCCTTCTCCAAGGGATCTTCCTGACTCAGGGATTGAACTCATGCCTCCTGCTTGGCAGGCAGATTCTTTACCACTGAGTCACTTAGTGGAAGGAAACCCCTAAGTATGTGCATTTACCATCAAATATTTGAGTCCACGTAGTCAAGTAGTGAGGCCAAGGATAATTTTTCTTACTTTACTCACAAGCCACTATAAAATGACCTCATGAAAATAAATTGGAAAAACATATTTCATTTTTCCATTTACTCATTCAGCCAATTATCACCAAGGCCCTATTTCACACAGCAAGATTTCCAGAACAAACAATTGTCCTTGAAGGGTAGCCAGTCCAGTAGGAGAGGAAGAAAAGTTAATAAGTTTTTGTGTTAGGTGCTCAAGGGTGGAAAGCATAAGAGACTCACCTGATGGGTAGAACTCAGGTGTAGAGCATTTGACTGCATAAGAGACTCACCTTACCATGTTTTATTTCTTAGAGAAGTTTTAGCTAAGGAGATATGTAAGCCAGAAACTAAAAGGCAAGGAAAAAGAGAGACAGACAAGGAGAGATGGAAAAGCATTTGGGCTGTGGAAATACCTAGCTGCTGAGAATGCTTAGTCATTCAGTGTGACCAGAGGTCAAGGTTGCAAGGCCAGAGAGGTAAGTAATCGTGAGAGCATCAAGTCTCTGTAAACCACATCAGGGAGCTTGAACTTTATCTTATGATATAATTTTAACTTTACAAAGTTAATTCTGGTTAGTATGTGAAAAAATTGGACCAGAGAAGAAAATACTGAAGGAAGGGAGTCCAGGTGCATCTCTACGATGATGAATCAATTTCATTTAAAATTATTAAGAAAATTATTGATTCATTACAGAAGCTAGTATAGAATCTAGACACAGCTAGTGTTTGATGTATATTGAATAATGACTAACAGGATAAATATGCATGCATGCATGCTAAGTCACTTCAGTCATGTCCAACTCTGTGCCATCCCGTGGACAACAGCCCGCCAGACTTCTCTGTCCACGGGATTCCCCAGGCAAGAATACTGGAGTGGGTTGCCATATCCTTCTCCAGGGATAAATATACTGGTAAACAATTTCACACCCATGTTTGTACTTCCCTGAGAAAACTGTTGACCTATTGCTATTTCTTCTACAATTTCACCATCACTATCTTATGCCACTTCTTTCTATTTCTAAATCAACATCAGACTTGAATTGTACACAGTGAAAAAGTGAGCCACTTAATCTTCCATTACTGCTGTCCCAAACTGGAGGAATCTGATTCATAGAGGAAGAGTCTGTTTACTTTATCAGATTTATTTTGCTGGAAATTATTGCTTTAGTCCATCTATGTCCCTTGGAGAATTTATTTTGGTAATCCAGTCATTTGTTAAATGTTTATCTATAAAATGAATGAGACTACATGGAAATTCATCACATTTTGTGGTTCAGATTATAGAACTAGATCCACATATTTTAAAGTAAAATTATTGCACAAGTTGTGTATACAGCACATAAAATACTGTTTCTTCAGGCACCATATAGCCATAGGTCATAGGGAAAATCAGAAGGGAAATGTCTGATTATAACAAAAAATATGTGGCTCCATGTTTCTTAAGTAATTCGTCTGATGTTTGTTAAGAAACAAACTAAGAGGAATGGAAACTCTTGTTCCAACTGACTTCCTTTAAGAAACTTTCATGGAGATATTTTAAAACTGTAGAGTCTGGCAATGAAATTTTTAAAACCTGGCAAAATTCTATAGGAGCAGATGGTGCTAAAGGATTTTTTTTTTAATGTCAAGGAAAAATAACATTAAAACAAAACAGTAAGTCTAGGAAACATGTGAGTTATCTACAGTTATTAATGTTTTAATTTGATCATTTGGTATTTGTGATGTTCATTTGAAATTGTTTAAATATAAGCCTTTTCAAATTTTTCTTTAAATTGCAAGTTAGTTGTAATACACTCAGGAAAACAAAAAGGAAAAGCAATTTAGCAAATAACATTCCTGAAATAATTTTTAAAGATAAGTATATAATATAATTTTAAATATAATTATCAAAAGTACATGCTATCTCTAAGACCCAGATGGCTTGAATAAAAATATTAATGTTTTCTTAGCCAAAAGTTACAAACTTAAAAGATGGAATATTTTGCATTGTAAATTCACGAAAATATATTTGAAAAAGCCTTGAAATAATTACAAGACTACTTCTGAGATAAGTAGATATTCTTCTTACTTAAATATGCAGAAAATGGTGATGAATGGGTGAAAAGACCACATGGATCAATGAATATAGGTGATTCTGAATTTCACATGGATAAATTAATACCAGTGGTTATTATGGGGGTAATCACAAACACTTGAAGTTAATTTGGCAGGGGGAGGGATGTGGGTAATAGGAGAGAAATAGTGGGGACAGGAGATTGAAGGGTTGTTGAAGATGATAACTTCATTTGGACATGCTGAGTTTGAAAATGCCCATGGTGATTAACAAGTTGTTTAGAGGGAGGTCTGGACTGTCAATGGAGATTTGCATGACATGAATACTTGAGAGTGGATGAGGTCACCAAGGAGAATGTGTGGAGTATGAAAGTTCAGTTCAGTTCAGTCGCTCAGTTGTGTCCAACTCTTTGCGACCCCATGAACCGCAGCACACCAGGCCTCCCTTGTCCATCACCAACTCCCAGAGTCCACCCAAACCCATGTCCATTGAGTTGGTGATGCCATCCAACCATCTCATCCTCTGCCATCCCCTTCTCCTCCTGCCCTCAATCTTTCCCAGCATCAGGGTCTTTTCAAATGAGTCAGCTCTTTGCATCAGGTGGCCAAAGTCTTGGAGTTTCAGCTTCAACATCAGTCCTTCCAGTGAATACCCACGACTGATCTCCTTTAGGATGAAAATATGGGGCCAAAACCAGGAATATGCATAAAGCAAGCATTTAATTGGTGGAAGGAGAAGGCGGAAGCCTAGAAAACTAAAAAAGAGAAAGAAAGATGATCACAATATGAGTAGTGCCCAATACCTATTGACATTTTTTAATACCCATTGACTTTTGTAACAAACATTTACCAAATAAGCTGATAATATTTTTATCATGTATCTGTGTAATGATATTGAAATTGGTGTTGAAAACTCCCTTCAAATTGGTGCTTTGGTACTAATTTTTTCCCTCTTTTCACAAGATCCTTTTTATTTAATAATTACTCTTAGTAGTTGACCTCCTATACTCTAATCTTTTGCTATAATAGTGTGGTTCAGAAAACACAGCCCTCCCTAAAAACCAGTGGCAGAGGGGCAGAAGGAAGTATAAAGGGAGGGCTGTATGTGGATGTGTTCATATTTATGTTGTTGTTTAGTCGCTCAGTCGTGTCTGACTCTTTGTGACCCCATGGACTGCAGCACACCAGGCTTCCCTGTCCTTCACCATCTCCCGGACCTTGCTCAAACTCATGTCCTTTGAGTCAGTGATGCCATCCAACCATCTCATCCTCTGTCATCCCCTTCTCCAGTCTTCTGTCTTTCCCAGCAACAGGGTCTTTTCTAATGAGTCAGCTCTTCACATCAGGTAGCCAAAGTATTGGAGCTTCAGCTTCAGCATCAGTCCCTCCAACGAATATTTATATTTTGATGATAACCACTGATGTGTGTGCACCTCTTGGCTGTTCTATAGGAATGCATTGTTAAGTAATTAATTCAGTGGAAACATACATCCTTGCTAATACTTTAATAGTTTTGATTAGATAATGAATCATCTTAGAAGCATTATACTTTGTGTACTCTGATGCTTTATGTCTTGTCTTTAATTGAATATTAAGGGAATGTAGTATTTTAATCAAGACTCTGCCAGTATCTTTATCTAGAGGCCTGTTGCCATTTTTGTCTTCTCTGAAATTTCTGCTGCCAAGAAAGGCAGGATTGTAATTTTTTCCTTCCAGATTGAATTGCTTTAATGTATTCTTGGTTATCAAAATACTCATAGTTTGGGGACTTCGAAATGGTAAATATTCATGATGTGTGAAACAGCATGATACATAATTGTATGATCTTAATTACAGAAAAAAAAGGATGTTTAGTTGTGAAAATACACAAATGAGATCTAGAAGGGCACATCAAACGGTAAACTGCTTGTGATTATAAATGACTTTTTACTTGTGTTTTTGGGTTTCCAATTATGCACATGTTAACTTTTAAGAAATAAATGTTATTTTTAAAACCTTAAAAAAAAATGTGGTCCAGGAATCAGCATTGGTATCATCTGAGAGTGCATTAGAAATGCAGAATCTCAGATCCAATCTCAGTTGTGCTGAGGCAGGCCTACCTTTTTAACAGACTCCTAGGCACAGAAAGGTGATTCAGATGCACATGAAATTTCTCTGAAGCACCAGTTCTCAAGTGAGGTCTCTGGGACATACCATAAGCTTCAGCTGGGAGCTCGTTAGACATGGCAATTCTCAGACCCCCATCCAAACCAACCGAATCAGAAACTCTGGCAATCTATGTTTTATCAACTGTTGCTGGTGCTTCTGATCCTGCTGGTATTTCCTACATGATAGAGTCCCTTTGGTGCACAATACAGTCACCTGGGGAAATTTAAAAAATCTCGGTGCACAGGCTGAAACCCATACAAGTTAAATCAGAATCTTTGTGGATGGGATCTAGGTATCCAGTATTTTAAAACATTTCTCGGGTGATACCAATGGGTACTCAAATTTGAAAATCAATATTCTAAAGGAGAAAGACTAGGCACATTTATTTTAGTGATTACTCCAACTGGCTGCAGTTCTCAGAATTTAAGTTATGGGGTAACATGTTTTATCTGTAAAGAATCATTGACTGGCATTTTGATTGATCTATCACAGGCGAGTTTTTTTCATCCTTCATTCCTCTCACACTTCATTTGTTTCCTTCACTTAATCTAATATAAATCCTCTAGTGACAGTCACGCCACAAGTGTGGGAAACATTTCAAAAGTGCAGACCAAGTTCTAGCTTTTATACTCCTAGGGATTCAGAAAGGGAAACAAGAGAACAAAAAGAAAAAAATACCTGTTTAGAGAAGGGGTTGAGCATAAAGAAAGAGGTAATTATGTGAAAGAGAGTATAGTAAGCAGAGCCTGCTGCTGCCAAAAGGTAGGAAAGAAATGAGTAGGAGTTATATTTGCTTAGAAAGCAAGATGAGCACTTGCTGATTCTGGTTCTGAAAGACAAACAAAAAAGATGGGGCAAGCTAGTGGGAACCTGCTCTATAGCATAGGGAGCTCAGCTCAGTACTTTGTGATGACTTAGATGGGGGGGATTGGGGGTGGGAGGCAGATCTAAGAGGGAGGTGCTATGTGTATACTTATGGTTGATTGATGCTGCAGAAACCGGCATGACATTGTAAAGCAACTATACACCAATTAAGGAAAAAAAAAAAAGATAGGGCTAGGGCTCAGCTCAGAGAAGCATTGCTGGCAGCATTCGTGTGTTTCTGCCAAGGTGGGGATCACTTCAATGAGGAATTAGTCAACATGTAACCAACAGGAAAAGTCCAGTTTTGTCGAGACCATAAACACCATGACCTGCCGGTCTTTAAGGGAAGATCTTGGATGAGAGTTGAAATTCCCAGGGAGTGTGGGAGAGGAAGGAAGCCCAGCTCTGGTGGTTTAAAGAAATCCATGTTAATTATGGGAGTGGCTCTTGGGAAGTTTAAGCAGTATAACTTTATGGGTTAACTACTGAGTCTATTGCACACTCCATTGCTTTTGTAATTTCTCAAAATATTGCCAGGAGTGCACCTTGTCCTGCCTATCCAGATGCTAGCAATTGCTGCCTGGGAACATGTTTGTCCCTTACAGGCGTTGTTAGTTCGGGAATACCGCTGCAAAAGTATAGGAAATCAGTAAAAACGACTTTTTTTTCACTTTCAGACAGAATTGAGAACTATGCTTTTAGGTTATTTTTCATTTTATAAATTAACACAATATTAGCTGGAAAGCTGACAGGAGAGGAAGGACCCTAGATGTTAATGCATAAACCATAGATCTACAGACATAAGCTGTACAAAACACAGAAAGATCTCCCTTAAATTAGAATGAAGATATCCTTTGAGCATCCTAACCTTGTATCAGTTTTTTGGGCAAGGAGCTTAGTTTTTCCAAGGATTCTATTGGTCTTTGTTTTTATGTATTTATTTATTGAAGATACTTACTTTACAGAATTTTGCTGTTCTCTGTCTCTATTGGTCTTTTAAAGCAGGAAATAAAACTCATGAGAAAAGCCACATGCTACTGACGGCTGGTCGATTTGGGGAGGAGGGTTGCTGGATGAAGGGAGAGGCAGGCAAGTGCTTTGAACCTCCCTGAATGTGTATTAATACAAAGAACATACATGTTGCTGAGAACGTTTAGGCAGAGGGCAATGGGCAAAGGGGCTCCTAAGAGAGGCTAATTGTATTCTTCAAATTTTTCTGAAAACCTAACCTATCCAAAGTTCCTAAAAATTGTATTAATTCACCTCTCAGTAAAGAATAGTCTGGGAAGGGAAGAGGGTGGAATTGGAGGTTTATAGCAAAAAGTGTGGACCAGTGGAAAAAAGGACCAAGAATCAGAACTAAGCTTTGATGGTAGCTGGAGCTATGGAGATGAGAACTTATCCTGAGGCTGGAGAAACTGCGTGCTGGGAGCAGGCAGTGGTCCTGAATAAGGCCCTGGGGCGTCTCCTGAGATAGATATTCTACGGTTCCCCCAGTTTGGTTTGGGTGAATTTTGGTAGTTTGTAATTTTCAAGAAATTGGTCCATCTCATATCAGTTGTTGAATTTGTGTGATAGAATTGTTTGTAGTATCCCTTTGTTGTCTTTGTGATGTGTGTGGGATCTGTAGTGATATCTCCTCTTTCAGTCCTGAGCTGGTAATTTGCAACTTTTTTCCTCTGCGTTATCTGCCTGGGTTTGAGTTTTAATCAGAGAACCACTCTTTGGTTCCCTTGATTCTTCCCTACTGTTTTTCTGTTTTCCACTTCATTTATTTTTATTCCTTTATATAGAGTATATGCCCCTAATAATGCAATCATTATTTCCTTCCTTTATTCATTTTGGGTTTTTTTCTTCATGAGTTTCTTAATATGAGGTTAGAAAATCAACTTGAGACCATCCTTCTTTTAAAATAGCATTTAGTGCTATAAATTTCTCTCTAAATACTGCTGTAACTGCATTCCATATATTATGATATGGTGTATTTTCATTTTCATTCAGTTAAAGTTATTTTCTAACTTCTCTTGAGATTTTTTTCTCTGCTCCATGGGTTGTTTCATTTCCAAATGTTTGGTGTTTTTCCAGATGTTCTTCTGTTTAATTTCTGATTTCTGGTTTAATTCCACTGTAGTGAGCACATACTTCATCTGGTTTCAATTCGTGTAAATTGATTAAGGTTCGTTTTATGGCTCAAGATATCATCTATGTTAGTGAATGTTCTGTGAACACTTGAAAAGAGTATGTATTCTGCTCTTATTCTAGGAAATGTTCTATAAATGACAATTAGTGTTGTTTAAGTCTTCTTTATCCTTGCTGATTTTCTGTCAAGTTCTTCTATTAATAACTAACTATAGATATCTCCAGGCTTCCCTGGTGGCTCAGATGGTAAGGAATCTGCCTGCAATGCAGAAGACCTGGATTCGACCCCTGGGTCGGGCAGATCCCCTGGAGAAGAGCATGGCAACCCACTCCAGAACTCTTGCCTGGAGAATTCCATGGACAGAAGAGTCTGGCTGGCTACGGTCCAAGGCATTGCAAAGAGTTAGGGAAAACTGAGCAACTAACATACACGTTTGCATGCATAGACATATCCAACTATATTTGTTAATTTGTCTATTTCTTTATTCAGTTCTATCAGTTTTTGCTTTATGTAGTTTGAGGTCTGTTTTTTGGAGCACACATATTTAGGATTATTTTATCTTCTTCTAGAATTCACCCCTTTATCAATATTTAATGTCTTTTGTCATCCCTAATAATATTTCCTTGTTCTAAAGTCTACTCTGACTATGATAATATAGTGTGTTAGTCGCCCAGTCATGTCTGACTCTTTGCGACCCCATAGACTGTAGCCTGCAAAGCTCCTCTCTCCATGGGATTTTTTTCTATGCAAGAATACTGGAGTGGGTTGCCATGCCCTTCTCCAGGGGATCTTCCTGACCCAGGGGTCAAACCCAGGTCTCCTGCTTTGCAGGCAGATTCTTTACTATCTGAGCCACCAGGGAAGTCATTGGTGATTTCACACTGTATCTCTTACCTTCTTTATACTTTTATCAATCCCCTATATTTACTTTTAAAATGAGTTTCCTATTGTCAGCATAAAATTGAGTCCTTTTGAAAATCTTACCTAAAAACCTCTGTTTTTTTATTGAAACATGGAAATGTAGAAGCCTTACATCCACTTAAGTTCCTTATATCAATTTCTTTATATTATAGTTGTAACACAATAAAAGCTCTATCAGACAATGCTGTAATTTTTGCATGTGATAGTTATACTTATTCGAAGAGGATGTGTAAAAGGAGAAAAACAGTCTACTTACTTTGATATTTACCATTTCTGTTGTTCTTCCTTTATTTGCAGCGTTACATTTTACTCGTTGTATAATTCCTGGGTTGGGAAGGTCCCCTGGAGGAGGAAATGGCAATCCACTCCAGTATTCTTGTCTGGAAAATTCCATGGACAGAGGATCCTGGCAGGCTGTAGTCCATGAGGTCACAAAGAATTGGACATAACCAAATATATATATATATAATTTTATATAAATTTTATAAAATTTATATATAATTTTATATAAATTTTATAATTTTATATAAATTTTATAAAATTTATATAAATGATATAAAATTTTATTTTATATATATATAAAAATATATAATCTTTGGGTTTTGATAGCTTGATTATGATGTGTCTGGGTTTTTTCTTTTCAGTTTATTCTGTGATGGGTCTCAGAACTTCTTGAATCTGTATATTTATGTCTTCATTAAATTTAAGTGTTCATCTATTATTTCATATATTTTTTGTGTGTGTATGTGTGTAGCGCCAATCTATTTTTTTCTCTCTCTTGGTACTTTAATGACACAAAATTAGAACTTGGATATTTTCCCACAGGTGCCAAAGATTTTGTTCTTCAGCACCCCCAATATTTTTTTGACTCTGTTCTTCAGATTGGATAATTTCTATTTTCAGGTTAACTGAATATTTCCTTTGTTATCATCATTGCCTTCTGCCATGGAGCCCATTGAGGAATTTTTTTTTAATTTATGATACTACATTTTCCAGTTTTTAAATTTCTATTTGATTCACTTTTATAGTTTCTCTACTCAAAACTTCTACTTTTAAAATACATTTTTAGAGTATTCACCTTTATCTTATGGGACATATTTATAATAGCTGCTTTATTTTTTTTTTCCATTTATTTTTATTAGTTGGAGGCTAATTACTTTACATCATTATATAGCTGCTTTATTATCTTTGATAATTCAAATACCTAGACCATCTTGGGGTCTACATTTGTTGATTGTCTCTTCCTAGGAAGAAGTGAGACAAGTTTTCTTTTTTCCTGTTTTTTAAAAATTAATTTTGAGATGCATCCTAGACATTTTGAATATTATATTGCAAGGTTCTAGGCCTTGTTAAAATCCTCTGGAGATACCCATTTTTGTCTTTTGTTTTGTTTTCACAGTGAATAAACCCAGTAAGGTTTAGACCACACATTCTCTCTCTCCTTCTGTGGATGGCAAGTCTAATGTAAGGTCAGTTTTCAAAACCCTTACTGTTCTGTTTAGTCTGCTCCATGCACATACCTCATAGGAGTTAGTCTGGAATAATGGATATGATTATTATTGTAGTTTCATTCTCAGAGCTATGGTTCTTTGGGTCTGTTCTTGCATTTCAGCTCATGACTGAGCACTTGGGTCAATTCATATGCAGAATTAGAGGATCTCTTTCTCCAGATCTCTTCTCCCTAGAATTTCCCCTGTAAGCTCTGTCCCTTACGGTTCCCCTTTCTGTTTTTTGGCCTGGAAAGCCAGAGTTCCTTTCAAGTTGTGTAGCACATGCTACCGAGATGGCCATCAGGATGAAGTAGCAAGACAAAAGAGAGAGAGAGAAAAATAACAGTGATTCCCTTTAACTCTTTGACCCACAGGGGCACTTTTATTTTATTCTTCTTATGTCAAAGACATAAGCTTTCTTTATGGGCTTTAGGTGCCCACATTGCTACTGACATGGTAAATTACCTTAAAATGTAGTAGATTAACACAATCAACCTTTTGGATCTAACATTCTCTGGGCTCAGGAGCCCAGGTGTTACTGGGTTATCTGGCTCGAAGTGTCTGGCAAACCTGCAGCCATGATGTTGCCCAGGGCTACGGTCATCCTCGGGCTTGACAGTGAGAGGACCTGCTTCTGAGTTCACTCATATGACTGTTGATAGGCTTCAGAAGTCCTACTCTGAAGCTCACTACCTGGCTGTTGACAGACGGCAGGGCCCTGTTGGCTGTTAGCCAGAGACATCGGTTCTTTGCCCTGTGGGCCTCTCCATCAAGCATCACTAGTTACGACATCGCAACTGGCTTTCCTCAGAGCAGGAAAGGGAGAGAGTGAGCAAAGTGGAAAACAGAGTCTTTTGTGACTTCATCTTGAAAGTGACATCCCAACAGTTTAGCCATATTTTATTGTTGGAAGTGAATCATTAAGAACAACCCCACATTCAAGGGGAAAGAATTACAAAGACACAAAATGAATATCAAGAGGTAGGGATCATTAGGGTTCGTTCCAATGGTTGTCTACCACACTTTGCTAAATCAAATGCCTGATGTGCATGATTTTTTAAATTGAAGTATAATTGACTTGCACTATTAGTTTCAGGTGTATAGCATGATAACTCTATTTTATAGACTATACTCCATGCTAAGCTATTATAAAATATTGGCTGTATTCCCATGTGTACATTATATCCTTGTAGCTTCTTTAGTTTATATCTATTTGTCTATGTCTCTTAACTCCCGTCATATATCTTGGTTCTCCTACATCCCTCTCCCCTCTAGTTTTCCCTCTATATCTATGTCTGTTTCTGTTTTGTTCTATTTTTTCTTTTTTGATTCTACATGTAAATGAAAACATTTGTCTTTTTCTGTCTAGTTATTTCACTAAGCACCTATTTCACTCACCCTCCAGGGCTATCCATGCTGTTGCAAATGGCAGAATTTCATTCTTTTGTATAGTTGAGTAGTAGTCCATTATATGTCTGTGTATATTGAATATATACTACAGCTTTTTTATCTATTCATCTGTTGACAGATACTTAGGTTGCTTCTATATCTAATTATAATGTTACTATGAACATTGGGGTGCATATATCTTTCTGTGTTAGTGTTATCATTTTCTTCATTTACCTACGTGTGGGATTTCTGGGTCATATGGTAGTTCTATTTTTAAGATTTTGAGGAACCTCCATATTGGTTTCCATAGTGGCTGTGCCAATTTACATTTCTACCAACAGTGTATGAGGGTTCTCTTTTTTTCTGTATCCTTACCACCACTTGTTATTTCTGGTCTTTTTGATAATAACCATTCTGACAGGTATGAGGTGATATCTCTTTGCTGTTTTGATTTACATTTCCCTGATGATTAGTGATGTCGAGTATCTTTTCATATAACTATTGACCATCTGTATATTTTCGGGAAAATGCCTTTTCAGCTTTTCTGCCCATTTTTTAATTGGGATGTTAGTTTTTTTTTGATATGGAGTTGTAAGAGTTCTTTATATATAATTTGGATATTGACCCCTTATCATTTGCAAATATCTTCTCTTATTCAGTAGGTTGCCTTTTTGTTTTGTTGAAGGTTTCCTTCACTGTGAAAAACTTTTTAATTTTGTTTATGTCCCATTTGCTTAATTTTCTCTTCTCTAAGGAGACAGATCCTAAAATATGTTCCTAAGACCTGCATTACTGAGTGTACTATACCTGTGTTTTCTTCTAGGAGTATTACGGCTTTGAGTCTGGAGATATAATCTTAAAAACCATTCAAACTAGCATAATTTTAAGACTATATATCTTTAGGCCTTTTCCACATAACACGGAAAAATATAAAGTGCTGTCACATGTTTTGTTTTCTTTCTTTCCTGACAAACATAGATTCCATCTGGGTTCAATAGAAATTAAGGATGTTGAAAAATGCAAGACCTAGAAAGAGCCAAGGATATGGAATGTGGGTATGTTGGTTCATCATTTGAATGCTAGAATGGTTTTCTAGTCTGAATGTTGTTAGGCAAATTAATCATAAGAAACATCTGGCTGGAGGAAAACAATGCAAGAATTAACAGGATAAACAGAATTTAGTGGAGTATGTTGCTTCATTTTAAACTGTACAAGTTTGCAAACATTGTAAGTCTGAGATCAAATCACATTCCATAAGGGATAAATTGTGCTACTGCAAATTGGTTCTTTATCAAGTAGTGAAATAAGAGAGAAGTTCCTATTTTTTAGACTTTACATTGGCTTAAGACCCCACTGAATATATTAATGCTCTTTGAAGAATTAGAATTCTCAAGTAGGAGGCTGGCAATTGAAAGAGCAGGTGGGAGATTCCTAAAAATTACAGATTTGCTTCTAATATTGAGTGGCAATATATTTTTCAAAGAGCTCCATAATAATATTTTCCTTCCACATGATTTTTTGCCATGTGGTCTTGCTACTCCCCTATGATGAGTTAGAGTCTGTCTTTCCACCCCCTTAAAATATAATGAATAAAAGAAGAGTTGATAGCTACTGCTCTAAGATAAACATTATTACATATTTGTATGTTTCCTTTTGTCATGTTTTTCTATGTGCATATTTTTTTTTAAATTCACATAACAAGTTTTTCAGCCTCCCCAGCCCAATTTAACAGGATGTATTGAGTATTTTTATAACATTAAATTTTTTGAAAATATAAGCATAATGTTTAGATTTTCTTTTTATGTATTTAATATGCTTTAACCATTCTATTATTATATGTTAGAATTATTTCCAATATCCCCAACATTTTACTTTTATAATTAGTACTGTAAATTCCAGTCTTGTACATAAATGTGTGTGTACTCATTTCTGATTATCTCCTTGGAAAGGAATCCTAGGTAAAGGATATATGGTAACTGTTGTTATCATATATATGATATATGATATATGATCACTGCTGTAATGTGCTAAGTCGCTTCTGTCATGTCCGACTCTTTGTGACCCCATGGGTGGTAGCCCACCAGGCTCCTCTGTCAATGGAATTCTTTAGGCAAGAATACTGGAGTGTGTTGCCATTTCCTTCTGCAAGGGATCTTCCCGACCCAGAGATCGAAGTCACCTCTTAAGTCTCCTGCACTGGCAGGCAGGTTCTTTACCACTAGAGCCAACTCGGAAGCCCTATATGATCATTATTATACCTTAAAAAGAATCATATTGTTGAATTAGGCGGCCAAGGGCTAACTATGTAGAATAGTTCCACTTTTATCAAACTTTAGGAATGGTAAATACATTCCATCTAAAGTTAATAGTGGTGACCTGGTACTTCTTGATGGGAAGGACTGCAAGACCACATCTGGATCCAACAGTAAAGAATGCTAAAATAAATAAGTGGTCTTTAACCTCAATGAGGGATGGAAGAATAAAAGCATATGTGCTTTGTGTCTGCCAACTCAGCCTTAGCCAGTTCCAAGGTTGAATATATATTCATCAATTTTTGCCAACGTGAAATGCAAAAAAAAAGTTTATTATTTTTGCTATAATGCATATTTCCATAATTATATATGTGGTTCCATAGCTTTTCATATGCCTGGTGTCCATCTGCATTTATTCTTCTCAGAATTTCTTTTTCATTATTCTTTTTTTTTCATTATTCTTTGTCTATATTCTTAATTGCCTTGCTAATGTAGACTTACAAGAATGCATTATATATAAGGATGATAAGATTTTTTTTCTGCCATTTTCCAATTTGTCATTGTCCTTTTATTTATTTTTTTTTTTTTTTGTCATTGTCCTTTTAAATTGTTAATGATATTTTATGATGATAGAAGTGTTAATGGCTATGTGGTCAAATAAATTAATGGTTCTTTTTGTGATTTCTTCCTTTGGTTACATGCTTAAAACCTTTTACATGCTGCAATCTTAGAAATGTTCATTTATATCTTCTGGTTTCTTCATGATTTAATTCATATTTGTCTCTTTAATGCATCAGATGCTTGGGGCTTCCCTGATAGCTCAGTTGGTAAAGAATCCGCCTGCAATGCCGGAGACCTGGGCTCCATTCCTGGGTCAGGAAGAGCTGCTGGAGAAGGGATAGGCTACCCACTCTAGTATTCTTGGGCTTTCCTTGTGGCTCAACTGGTAAAGAATCTGCTTGCAATGTGGGAGACCTGGGTTCAGTCCCTGGCTTGGAAAGATCCCCTGGAGAAGGGAAAGGCTACCCACTCCAATATTCTGGCCTGGAGAATTCCATGGACTATATAGTCATGGGGTCACAAAAAGTCAGACACGACTGAGTGACTTTCACTCACTTACTCAATGCATCAGAATTCTAATCTCCTCCTCCAAAGGCATTTCAACAGACTAAAAAAGGAGATTAAAAAAGACTGAGTAAGGAAATAGCAAGCAAACTAAAAACAGTGATGCTAATCATGTTGATGATGATAATTATAGTGAAGCTGAGGCATCATCCAGACATAGTGAAATTCAAGGTAAATATATGTATTCAGTGAATAGAGGCTGATTTTATGTTGTTGAAGTTGTAGTTAGCTTGTTTATCAGTAGATATTTATTCACCGAGAATACAACTTTTAAAATATGTATGGGTAAAATTTAATATATCACAGAAATACAAAGCAAACCCTAAAAATATAAAAAAATTTGTCAAAAATGACTGTACCAGATTTTAACATACTTTCAGTCTTAAACAGATGGACTAGATTAAAGTAAATGGGGATATGGTGTTTGAATAATGTATACAATAATATTGATTTATAAGACAGAATAATTTATACTTACAACCAAAACTGCTTATCTTTTTTTTCAAAATCTAATGGTATGTTTTACTGTGTGTCATATGTTAGGTCGTAAGAAATTTTAATAAGAACAAAAATGTACAGTCCTATTCTCTGACCCCAATGAAGTAAACTTGAAAATTAATTTTAAAATAGTTTAACAAAATATACAAACAAATACTCAGAGTTAAAATAATAACATAAAAAGAAAAGAAGTTTCCCACTTAACAATTTCTTGACCAAAGAAGAAATCAAAATCTAATTATATGTTGCATAGAAAACAGTGGGACTTCCCTGGTGGCTCAGATGGTGAAGAATCCGTCTGCAATGCAGGAGACCTGGGTTCGATCCCTGAATTGGGAAGATCCCCTGGAGAAGGGCAGGGCAACCCACTCCAGTATTCTTGCCTGGAGAATCTCATGGACAGGGGAGCCTGGTGGGCTACAGTCCAAGGGGTCACAAGGAGTTGGATACAACTGAGTGACTAAGCCCTCCAACACACACAGAAAACAATAATGACACTGCACGCGAGGTTTAGCTAAAGTTATACTCAGTAGGAATGACATCTTTAAGAGCTCTATTTAAGAGGCAATAAAGTGAGTGAAGTGAAGTCGCTCAGTCGTGTCCGACTCCTTGCGACCCCATGGACTGTAGCCCACCAGGCTCCTCTGTCCATGGGATTCTCCAGGCAAGAATACTGGAGTGGGTTGCCACAAGAGACAATAAATGATAATAAATAAAGGACTCAAGGAACTATAAAATATTATTCAGGATAAAAGCATAAATTAATGTATCAGAAAACAAGAAGTCCAAGCACTGGGTCCCTAAAAAGCACCATGAAATAGATAAAATGTTTATGAAAATATCAAGAGGGGGAAAAAGTAAAATGACCAATGTATAACATTGGAAAGAAGCTAAATAATACCATATATATGGAGGAGAATATAATAATTGAAAAGGTATGCTACTTAAATTTTTTAGTTAATAATTTTTAAATCAACATTTAAATTAAAGATGATTTCCTAACTTAGAATATAAATTACTAAGACTTTCTTAAGAAGTGTGAAAGTTTAAACAAACAGATCACCTTGGTAACAGTAGTAAAGGAAAATAAAATTGTTATTTAACTGTAAAGTGAACAACTGAGGATGTACACACACAGTGATACTAGTTCTAAGTAGTAAGATGGTGTAAGTATATTCCACCCTATCTAATGGCAACTATAAAATCTAGAGGGTGCATGTAACCACTATTTGAGGACTCAGAAAAGTTAATAAAGCAGGGGACTTGGGGGAGAAGACCAGAATTTAAAATACCACTGAATCAGCAGTGAGTTTACCATTTTACCCCCTCTGAAATTCCTTGTGGCTCAGTGCTGTAGTCTGAAGCCACAAGTAGGCATGGGTGCTCAAAGGGAGAGATTCACAAGAGGCATTCAAGTTCGGGCTTAGAGTGGAAAAGAGTATGTGTGTGTGTGTGGTTTTCCTCCCCCTGTTTTTGTATTTCCCAAACTTCAGGCAAAATACAAAGAAGAATCAAGTGAAAATTGTAGAACTGAAAAATATAACAACTGAAATTTAAAGTTTACTGAATGGGCTCAATAATGGACTCAAGATAATAGAAAAAGAGGAGTACCATCAATCTAGAATTATGTATATAATATATACATACCCAAGCAAATATGTACATGTATCCACACACACACACACAATACCAAGTGCTGAATGGGATGCTGAGCCATTAGAACTCATACATTTCCATTGTGAGTGAGCAATGCTACATGCAGCACCCTGAAAAATATCTTGGCTGTTTGTTGTAACACTGAACATTCTTTACCATATGACCTAGTAATCCTATCTCTGGGTGTTTATCCTAAGTCAATAAAAATTTAAGTTCACACAAAAACCTGTACACAAACTTAGGGGAATTTCAAAGTTATTTTGCTGAATGAGAAGAAACTAATCTCAGAAAATTGCATACTATATGAAGCCAATTATATGATTCTTGAAAAGATAAAAGCACAGTAATGGAGAGATCAGTTGGGTTGCCAGTTAGGAATCAGGAGACAGTGTAACTACAAAAGTGAGCTTTTCGGAATGATGGAACTACTTTGTATCCTGATTGTGGGTGTGGTTAAATGAATCTATGTGTGTGCTTGAATTCATGGAACTGTACACCCACTAAAAGTCAATTTTACTGCATGATAATTTAAAAATAAATTTTATAAAGTAACTATAATTATGGCTGCCTCCACACGGGAGTGGTGATGTCACAGTTTGTCAATACGAAATTAATCATCTTTTCCGATCTGTCTTCCACACACTGGTGGGAGGAAAAAACAGAGATAAAGAGAATGTGCCTTTTAAAAACTTTTATCATTATTACTGTTTGTTTTTAGCAGAACAACCTCCAGAATTATGGTGAAGATCACAAACTGAATTTGGTTCAAGCCTTGACCTTGGATAAAATGTCTATAAATATAAATGATACTGTTCTATTTTTTACAGGTTGAAAATGATGAAAGATGAACACATTAAGCTCTTCTAAGTGAGCATGAGGGCTGGTCCTGTCAGTGAATCTAGGGTCCTTCAGTGCATGTCCTTCTGGAAGAGAGTACCTTTGGAAACTTGGTTCACAAATTCAAGGACACAGGCAATATTTTGGGCATGCTGTTTTGTGGATGACTATCTCTGAAGAAGTAAAGGCAATGGTCACTGTAAACATAATAGTCCCAGAGCATTCTAGAAACTGGGGGTACCTTTTGTTACCACATGAAAAATTCTCAATCCATGTGCCTTTCACCAGTTCAAGATGTAAGTCCTTAGAAAGTTTAGCTGAGGATAGGTTCGAGGATAAAGAGTCGTGTTTGAGATCAGGTTATCTAAGGCAGGGCTCTGTAGATACAGATGCAGTGATGGACACAAATGATGTGTCAATTACCACCTTCACTGCAAGCTTGCATTGTTAGCAAGAGCCAACATGTTTAACATGCCAGGCATTAAAATGTAATAACAATAAACCATTTCTATTTCCAGACATTACAGCCACCTCATACAGCTCTATTTCTTCACCTATAGAATTGGAATGCCCATTATATTTATTTGAGGATTTATGGCAAGATTATATGAAATAAGCACATAAAATGATATGTATTTAAACACTTTTTAAATCTGTATTTTGTGTTAAAACTGGGCCTCCATGGTGGTTTAGCAGTAAAGAGTCTGCCTGTAATGCAGGAGACATGGGTTCAATCCCTGGGTCGGGAAGATTCGCTCAAAAAGGAAATGGCAACCCACTCCAATATTCTTGCCTGTATAATCCCATGGAGAAGAGCCTGGTGGGCTACAGTCCATGGGGTTGCAAGAGAATCAGACAGGATTTAGTGACTATACAACAACTACCACAAAGTGTTAAAGTCAGATTGACAACATTTATTTTTATTTATTTAATTGTCTGCTTACAATGTCCACTGCTAGGACTTTTCCATCATGAACTCCATCTTCAGATAATTCTACTTAAACAATCGCTGTACAGGGGAGAATGTTGTTTATTAAATTCCCGACTGTAAGATAGTCTTATAAAATACAGTCACCAGGTGGCATCTTCCTCCTATCCCTACTGCCTGTCGCTGTGGTTCACTAACACTGTGTGATAGATTTTAAAACAAGACCCCATGGCCAGCATGCATGGAAAGTGAAACTTTTCCTCCCTCTGCTTCCATTAACTGGACTTGATTCTTGACATCTCAGAAGGACATTTTGCTAGCACCATTCTCTGCTTTCTTCTTTCTCCTTCCATCTCCCCTACCTCAAATCCATCCTGTCTTTTTACAGCACCTGCTTTAATGCAGGAAGATGGTTGCTCTGAAGGGTGGAGTGGAGGTGGATGTCCCTAATAAAAGTCCCATCGGATAGGCAGGGATGAGGTTCAGTTTCTTGTTTATCAATGTGCAGCTAGCGAGAAAAATATAGCATATCCCCCATCCCTTACACCACCAACACACATTGCTTTCTCACAGAAGTCTTTATGTCATGAGATAAATCCCAGGTCATTTTTCTTAGTCTGGCTATGGTGGCATTTCAGTACTTTTAGGTTGCTTCTCAGTCTTAATTTTTTCTTGAGTGGAAGTTTTTTTTTCAATTGAAGTATAGTTAATTTACAATGTTGTGTTAATTATTGCTGTTACAGCAAAGTGATTCAATACATATATAACATACATTCTTTTTAATATTCTTTTCCATTATGGTTTAACATAGGATGCTAAATATAGTTCTCTGTGCTATGTATAGTAGGACCTTGTTGTTTATTCACTATATATATAAAAGCTTACATCTGTTGACCTCAACGTCCCACTCCATCCCTCCCCTAACCTCTTGTGTTTTGCTGCAGGTTTTACTTTTGTTTTAGGTTTGAAGGACTCGTTAACAAAAGAAACCACTCGTCACACACATAAACAATTTCAGTATTTAGTAGAGGATTAATTGACTTAATTTTAATATACAGTCATTAAAAGAAGAGAAATAGAAACAATAGAGAAAAGTAACAGCACATATATCAGCAATTGGGCTAACCAACATCCAGATTTAAACAGCGCTGGGAAGTCTCTCATTAACAGCAAACTGGAGTCCCAATTGAGAAAAGGTCCCAGGCGGTGTATTGACCCAACAGGTGAGACTTCAAATTAAAGTTTGATGGGCTCCTGTTTATAATCCCAGGCTGCAAACTGATTTATGTGCAAAACTTCAGCTCTGTTTTTACTTAAACCTTTTTACAATGCTGTTTGTTTAACCTTGTGAATCACAGCATTTCATTAGAACCCAGGGGGCTGGCCAGGCCTCCAGGGGCTCAAGAATTCCAAGACCCACTCCCTTTCTTATCTAAGGTGCTGCCTGACTTACTATGCTTGCATGTAAGCACGGAATCCAAGCAGTGTCCAGGCAGATCAGAAGCATATCAAAGGCTTGCTCTCCTGCTTCTGAAGGCTTTCTCCATTTTAATTTCCCTAACACTTGGCAACCACCAGTCTGTTCTTTACGTCCATGATTCTGTTTGTTTCATAGGTAAGTTCATTTCGGTCATATTTTGAATTCTACATATAAGTGATATCACATGATATTTGTCTTTCTCTCTCTGACTTACTTCCTATAGTGGAAGTTTATCTTGTTTTGTGCCTGTTAATTGTCATACAGGCCAGAGTTTCTGAGCCTTGGCCCTCCTGACACATTGAGCTGGATGGTTGTGGGAGCTGTCCCATGCATCATAGGATGTTTAGTTGCATTCCCCACCTCTGCACTAGATGCCGGTAGCACTGTTCCCCCCTACACACACAGATATCTCCAAACATTTCCTGGTCTTCCCTGGTGGTAGGGGTGGGGAAGTTGGTGAGGTGCAGAATCACCCCCCAGGAGAATCACTGCTTTAGACCAAAGAGCGTAACACACTAGAGAGCCCTGAGGGGCAGTACCAAGCCAGAGCAGTAATCTTGACAACATACAGGCAAGATTTCTCTAAGTCTCCACTCCTTATCACAAGCATAGGTAGTGTAGACCTGACTGTTTAGCTCATTGGAAATATACAATGCCAGAGTATATTGGTCTTATGCTCTTGCCCCTAGGGCATGTGTCAGGATTATCCAGGAAACTTTAAATTGCACCTAGATCCACAGCAGAATATCATTACTTCATCAATACTTTGAAAACAAGGCATTTACTAGAATAGTTGATTGGTAATATTATTTAATAGGGTCATGAACAAGTACACATTACTATATGACAAATATAATTTTAAAGAACATTTTAATAACTATTTTAGTATAATTGGGTGTTTTTGGGGGGCCAAAAAAAGACAAAAATTCCAAGAAGAGCTGGGATGAAAAATGTAGAAAAGAAAAATTTTATCAAATGCCCACAGTTGCGCAATTACAAACTTCTGCTAGAGTTGACCACTTCTAAGTACTTCACCATAGTTATAGGTGATATAGCAGGCACCAAGTGAATTTACTATCCCCAACCAAAGATCAGAAAGTCCTTGCAAAATCTGATTTATAACTCTTTTCTATAGGAATCTCCTCAAAATTAGGGCAGATTAAGCTGTCCAGAATTTTCTCGATTTTTCTTTTTGAACTCAGCTATTTTCCCATTTCATGTGACTCAATATTGTAATTGTTTGCTGTGTTCACCAAATATTTCTAGCTCTGATTTCTAGAGCAATGTTAAGATTGTACTTCACAACCTTTCATTATACATGGCCATACATCTTTTTTTGGCAATGAAATGAAACAAGTGATGTGTTTTGGAGTAGTGAGTAATTCATTATGTCCTCTTTTCTCTCCCATAGCATTTATGAAAGCATGTATTGAGAGGGTAGCTTCTATGGCTCCAGATTTGAGTTTAGTATACAAGATCAAGTTCAGCTGAATGTAATAGAAAAACTCAAAAGGCGTAGATAGTCACTCTGAGTATGGTGGTTCTGCTCTGTGAAGTGTGCAGGGATCCATGGTCTTTCTAAATTACTACTCACCTGTTGCTTGAATGTGGCCATTATTCTCATGATCCAGGATGGCTGCTACAGGTCTGCCACCATGTTCACGTTCCAGGTCGAAAATGGAATAAGGGATGAAAGGAAGAGACAACAGACAAAAGGAGCAGCTGTCTTTTAAGGAGGTTTTCTGAAGCTGCCACACAAAACCGGGATTTGTATATCATTGCCCAGAACCTAGCAACATGGCTGTGTCCATCTGCAACGGAAGCTGGGATGTGTAAATCTTCACTTTGGATAATTTTGTGCCCAGCAAAAACTCAGGAGCTGTATTTCTCTTCTAGACCCTTCTAGAAGACATGTACTAGATAGGTGACTAAGAGTCTCTGCCACAGTAAACATATGACCTAAGTTAGGGCAATTATAATGGTCCATGCATTCCACCACTTCCCTAGTAGCTCAGACAGTAAAGAGTCTGCCTGCAGTGCAGGAGATCTGGGTTCAATCCCTGGGTTGGGAAGATCCTCTGGTGGAGGGCATGGCAACCCACTCCAGTATCCTTGCCTGGAGAATCCCCATGGACAGAGAAGCCTGGCGGGCTACAGTCCATGGAGTCACAAAGAGTCAGACACGACTGAGCGACTATGCACAGCACAGGTCCTCCCCAGTGCTGGGCTCGGGATGGGCATGTAACCCATGCATGCTTCAGTGACATCTTTCTCTGTGGTCACGGTGGTGATTGTTTTTTGCTGAATTGTTTTTAACTTGAGCTCCTGGGGAAACGTCTTTCCTTTTCAGTTCATAAATCTGAAGACACAAACTAAATCTAACATTCTAAGAGAAACAGAAGCGAGAGGAAAATGGAAGACTGAGGTCGTTTTTTATTTCCTTTTCCAAGCTTTTTTGAGACAAATCCACCCTTGTCCTTTCTCCAGTTTAGTTACTGGGCCAAGCAATCCCTTCTTGTTTACAGTGAGGAGAAGCTGGGTGCCTATTGCTTGCAACCAGAAAGTACTAAAACAATCGTCTACCTCTCTGGGTTGTTGTGGGGAATATATGAGTGAGTACACATAGTCGTTGCCATGATGCCTGGCACATAAAGGCCCCGAAATGTTAACTCTTAATGATGTATTTGAAATAGCACAGAGTAGATGAAATTTGGACAGACTTTCTCGTTTTCAAAAGTCTCAGCTCAAATGAGGTCTTGCTTATTCCCCGGGAAGATCCAGGATGACTGAGAATTTTTTCTTCTTGCTCCCTATTCCCCATCCTGGCAATCATCCTGCTGCTCTCTAATTGTTTGCAAAGCCTGTTCCCTCTTCTGATAGCCTTTGAACTTCTGGAAGATTGGAACTGAGTCTTATTCAGCTTTAATACCTCAGTATCTACTATTCTGGCATGGTAGATGGTCAAGAAATATTACTAGAAAAATAAAGATCTGAAGAGTATTCATTATTAAATATGGAAATAATAGCAATCAGCATTTGTAGACTACATGCTATATCCTAAGTGCCAGTCCAAGAACTTTGTATGATATCTTCACAATAACTCTAATACATTATTATTTAATATTACTCCATTTTACAGATGAGCAAACTGATGTCAAAGTCATACAACTCCTGAATGGCAAGATTTCATTCCAGGCAAACAGACTCCAGAGCCCTAAAACTTCAACCATTATATACACTGTGAAGGTATTTCATTAAATACAGATGGAATTAAATCATCTGATATTAGGGACAAAGGAAATTCTGAGATTATTGATTTCCATCATGAAACAGATACGGAAACTGAAGCTAAGACTTGGAAGTGTCTTTGTTCAGGTGATTTATATAATAGCAGAAACGTATCTGCACAAGGCTCCTGACTCCTCACTAGAATTACTTTTGCAAAGTTTTTACTCCTTCTTTGCACTTGCACTAGCCCTTTCAGGGTTTGTTTTGGAAAAATAACTACCCCCAGGTGGAAACCTGTGTAGGTATGTAGTTATGTGTTAGATACCATTTAAAGTCAAGGAGGTAGGCCTCGATGGGTCTCACCTGTTGAAACAGGTCACGGGCATATGAGAGAGGACTAGGGGATAGAAGCTCTTACTCATCATCAGATTTCAGCACAAACTTCACATCCTCAGTGAAGGCTTCCCTGACCTTTCCAAGGTCAATTCTATCTGCCTAAGATCTTCGTAGAACTTAGCATGGTCAGATGAAATTATATACATTATTTCTGAAATGCCTGGTTAATGGTCATCTCACTTGTTACCCTGTAAGTTTCTTGGGGACAAGACCTATGTCAATTTGTGTTCTTCCTTATATTCCAGGTGTCCTAGCACACAACAGATGCTCAAAAATATTTGCTGAATGAAGGGGTGACCAAATGGATGAATAAATAAATGCATGCATGCAGCGCCACGACACTCATTCTATAGGTTGCATGGGGTAGATGCAACCCCTATATATTGTGATCGGAGGGGACCCTCAAGAGGACACACACACACCCCACCGATCAGAAAGCCCCACCACAAAAGTCGAATAAAACACCCACTTGGAGAGGGCTTTGAGGCTTCTCCGGAGAAGGGGAAAGAGACACAAAAGGTGAGCAAGCAATTTTCAAAGGATGCTTTCAACTCCCTGGCCAGTTCGTGTGTGTTTTCCTCTACAAAGTGTTTCCAATTACTGTGGCACTCTCGGTATCTGGATCCATCTCCAGTGAATTCCTCTGCGGCTCCTGCCAGACATATGGGATCAATCAGGGCTTCGGCGCTGGTGCGCTTGCTGCGGGAATGTTGACAGGCTGACAGACGCGGGGTTCTGGTGTCATGGAATCTCCGCGAGTCTTTGGCTTGAACTCGGGAGGAGAAGGAGAAGGGGGAGGAGAGAGATAGAGGCAGAGATAGAGGAAGGCGAGGGGAGAGGGAGAGACAGAGGAGGGAGAGGAGGAGGGAAGCGGGAGATTCTTCTTGACTGCCCCCTTGCCTTCAAACATTTTATAGGCTTCAGGGAGAGCGAGGAGGCGGAGGGGAGAGAAAAGACGGGAGCGAGAGGGGTAGCGAGCGCGCGCCTTCCTTCCCTAACCCTCGGGCTGCCGGAGGAGTCTGGGCTGTGTCCCCAGTGTCAGATGAGAGGGCGCTGAGGCTCGCGGCCGCCGTCCCACGCCCCGCGCCGCGCACGCCCCTCGGCGACCCCGGCGCCCGAGCATCTCTCCGCGCCGGGCAGACGCCTGCGCTCCGGGCGGCCGCTCCGTCTCCAGCGCAATGTGGGCGCGCCTGGCCTTTTGTTGCTGGGGTCTGGCGCTGGTTTCAGGCTGGGCGACCTTTCAGCAGCTGTCCCCGTCGCGCAATTTCAGCTTCCGCCTCTTCCCCGAGGCGGCGCCCGGAGCCCCCGGGCGGCTACCCGCGCCGCCCGCATCCAGCGAGGACGCGGCGGCCGCGGAGAGCAAAGTGGAGCGGCTGGGCCAGGTGTTCCGGCGACGCGTGCGGCGGCTGCGGGAGCTCAGCGAGCGCCTGGAGCTCGTCTTCCTGGTGGACGAGTCGTCCAGCGTGGGCCAGGCCAACTTCCTCAGCGAGCTCAAGTTCGTGCGCAAGCTGCTGTCCGACTTCCCCGTGGTGCCCACGGCTACGCGCGTGGCCATCGTGACCTTCTCGTCCAAGAACAACGTGGTGCCGCGCGTCGATTACATCTCCTCCCGCCGCGCGCACCAACACAAGTGCGCTCTGCTCAGCCGCGAGATCCCGGCCATCAGCTACCGAGGCGGTGGCACCTACACCAAAGGCGCCTTCCAGCAAGCCGCGGTAAGGTGCCCTTCCCGCCCACCACCGCCTGCCCGGCCGTAAGCCGGCTCAGCCTCGGGCCGGCCACAGCACCCCAAGTCAAGCGTCCCCATCTCCAGAGTCAGAATCATACCTATCCTGTTGTGGGAGGGAGGGGGTTCCCTTGGAAGGATGGATTTTAAAGGCTTAAGGAGATGTCAGGCTCATTAAATGGTCTTTGAGAACTCTATTAGGAAGGAGTCCTTGAGATCTGTTCACATTCACTGTCCTAGGAACAAACTGTGGGCAAACTATAACAGGTGAGTATGTTTTAGGAAGTGTCGCTAAAGATAAGAGGTGGAGTGACCTGAACATTTCCCCAATTCTTTGGGATGTGATTTTATACTTTCAATATGCACTTCGTTGCTCTGAGTCCTTTACCAGACTTTTAAAGGAAGGAAGTCAGTTTCAGATGCTGGACTTTTACTTTGCCAAAATTTAACTTTTTCTGATTACAGTATAATGCATATTCATTTGAATAAAATTTAGAGCATATAGAGATGCTGGGCACACGATAACAAGCCAGTGTGTGTGGAATGAATGAAACCAGAGGAGGAAAAGGGGGGGGGAGATCCTCTAATCTCATCACCCTTAAAAAGCCACTGTTTACATGTTATTGAGTATTTGCCCAGTATGCACATCTGCTCATACTTTAAAACAAACTAGTGTCTTGCAGTTTTGTAGCCTACATTTTTCACTTGTTATATCATGAAATGATCTATATCATTATATATCTAATATAGTGAAGTTATTATATACCTACCTTACTTGGTAGTTTATTATAGTCTATAATCTATTTGACCTGTCACCTCTTGTTGAACACAGGTTTTTGTAAACATATTTTTAGACCCCTTTGATTACTTCCTTAGGAAGTATTTCTGTAAAGTTGCTAAATTAAGAGATGTGAACATCTGTAAACTACTTGATACATTTTGTCCAGGTCTGCCTTGGGTTGTATAGATTTACATTCCCATCAGCAGAGTTTCCCTCCCCCACCCCCACCCCATAGCTCAATTTGTAAAGAATCTGCCTGCAATGCAGGAGACCCGGATTGTATTCCTGGGTCTGGAAGATCCCCTAGAGAAGGAATATGCTACCCACCCCAGTATTTTTGGGCTTCCCTTGTGGCTCAGCTGGTAAAGAATCTGCCCGCAATGTGGGAGACCTGGGTTCGATCCCTGGGTTGGGAAGATTCCCCTGGAGCTGGGAAAGGCTACCCATTCCAGTATTCTGGCCTGGAGAATTCCATGGACTGTATAGTCCATAGGGTCCCAAAGGGTTGGACACAACTGAATGACTTTCACTTCACTTCAGCAGAGTACCACAGCAGTAATTTTGCCACAGGGTCACCAGTAACATGTGCCAATATTTTTAATGTCTTTGCCTATTTGGTAGGTGAGCAGAGGTATCATTTTAGCGAATTCAATTGTTTTCATTTTATTATGGAATGAGTATTTTCTAATACATTTACTGGACATTTGTATTTTTCCTTTGATGATTACCTGGTCATTGTTTTTGACCATTTTGCAACTATGTTTGTTTGTTGGTTTGATCATTTGTAAAATCTCTTCATATAGTAAGACTAGTAACTATTTGTGTACATGCTGCAAATGTTTTCCCAGTTCACTGACTTTTAATTTTGTTTATCACAGTGTGGTTAAATGGATGGTTTAAATTTGTATAATAGTCAAATCTATCAAACTTTGTGTTTAAGATCCTACATTTGCTTATATTCTTAGCATGGCTTTCTCATTCCCCATATCAGAGAAGTATTTTCCCATCTAACAGTTTAATCTTATCAGGAACTTTTTTTAGTGTATGGTATGACAAAGATATCTAACTTTATTTTTTAATAGTTAACCAGTTTCCCCAGCATCATGTGTTTACTAGCCATTCATCCTTTTCCAATTTAATTGAATGCCTCTTTTGTCATACACTAAAAGTTTATGGGTATTTGAGCTTCTCCCAGCTTTCTATGAATTTTTTATTATCCTGGATGATAGGATAGTTCATCATATTATCTATTAATTTTAAGCTTTGCAAAAGTGATTTAATTATTATAACTTTACAATCTATTTAAATACCTGATCATGAGAAGTCTCCATTTTCTTATTTTTTCTCTGTAAGTCAATTCTTACATATTTATTACTTAATATGAAGTTTTAATTCATTTTCATATATTCCAAATGAAACCAGCCAAGATTTTGATTTCAATATATAAAATATAGAATTAACTTGGGCATTATTTACATTTTATAATTATAGTCCTTCCAAGTCAAGACTATAGTATGTCCATTTTTAACCAGTTCTTTTCATACCCTTCAATAAAGTTGTAGGTTTCTAGTAATTAAGTCCTGCATATATTTTTCAAATTTAGACTTAAATGTATTCTATTCAATATTGCTATCATGAATAGCATCTTTTCAAATTAAATGTTAAACAATTATTTTTAAAATTAAAAAAATTTTATTGAAGTATAGTTGATTTACAATGTTGTGTCAGACTCGGTTATACATATATTTTCATATTCTTTTCCATTATGGTTTATCACAGGATATTGAATGTAGTTCCCCATGCTATGTAGTAGGACCTCATTATTAATCCATCATATACATGCTAGTTTACATTTGCTAATCCCAAACTCCCAGTCCTTCCCTCCCTGACTGCCCTTCCCCATGGCGAACACAGTCTTTCCTTTTGTATCTGTGAGTCTGTTTCTGTTTCACAGACATGTTCATTTGTGTTGTATTTTAGATTCCATGTATAAGTGATATCATATGGTAGTTGTCTTTCTCTTTCTGACTGACTTCACTCAGTATGATAGTCTCCAGGTCCATTTATGTTGCTGCAAATGGCATTATTGCCTCCCTTTTTATGGCTGAGTAATATTCCATTGTATACATGTACCACATCTTCTTTATCCATTCATCTGTTGATGGATGTTTAGGTTATTTCTGTGTCTTGGTTATTGTAAATAGTGCTGCTATTAACATAAAGGTGCATGTATTTTTTCAAATTATAGTTTTGCCTGGGTGTATGCCCAGGAGTGGGATTTCTGGATCTTAGGAGTGTTTAGTTTAAGGAGCCTCCATTCTGTTCTCCATAGCACCTGCCCTGATTTACATTCCCGCCAGTGGTGGTGGAGGGCTCCCTTTTCTCCACGCCCTCTCCAGCATTTGTTGTGCTGTGCTAAGTCACTTCAGTCATGTCTGACTCTTTGTGACCCTATGAACTGTAACCCACAAGGCTCCTCTGTCTGTGGGATTCTCCAGGCAAGAATACTGGAGTGGGTTGCCATGTCTTCCTCAAGGGGATTGTTCCCAACCCAGGGATCCAACCCACATCTCTTATGTCTCTTATGTCATAAGAGATGTGCAACCCACATCTCTTACCACTAGTGCCACCTATTTGTAGATTTTTTGATGATGGACATTCTGACTGGAGTGAGGTGTTACCTCATTGTAATTTTGATTTGCATTTCTCTAACAATTAGTGATGATGAGTGTCTTATTGTGTGCCTATTGGCCGTCTATATGTCTTTGGAGAAATACCTATTTAGGTCTTTGGCATAGTTTTCAGTTGGATTGGATTTTGTTTTGTTACTGAGTTATATGAGCAGGTAAATAATTATTCTTGATGTAAAGAAACATTGTTGATTTTTTAAACATGACTTCTTTATCTAGATGCTTGTTTTTCTCTTTGATTCATTTTTTAAAAACACATTTTGTTTTACTTATAATAAGTGTTTATCTTAGAAGATAAAATAATCAGAAAATTTTCTGAAAATGCACTGTAATATTTTGGCACATGTCCATCCTGATCTTTTTGCAGTTGTCTAGATAATAGGTCAGACACGACTGAGCGACTTCACTTTCACTTTTCACTTTCATGCATTGGAGAAGGAAATGGCAACCCACTCCAGTATTCTTGCCTGGAGAATCCCAGGGACAGAGGAGCCTGTTGGGCTGCCGTCTATGGGGTTGCACAGAGTCGGACACGACTGAAGTGACTTAGCAGCAGTAGCAGCAGCAGGTAATAGGTATATATTCATACATATACATATATCATGTATAAACAATGTTTACCAAAAAAAGCATCATATTGTATATTCTCTTTTTTAACTTAACTTTTCCATCATATTTTGCAGTCTTCTTTCCATAATAAGAAATAGATTTCTACTTTATCATTTTTCATGGCCACACAGTATTCCATTACAGGATGTGCATTTATTTGTATCATGTAATTACCTATTATCATGTATTTAGGCTGTTATAGGCTTCCCTGGTGGCTCAGATGGTAAAGATTCCACCTGTAGGGCAGGAGATCCTAGTTCGATCTTTGGGTTAGGAAGACCCCCTGTGGGAGGAAATGGCTACCCACTCCAGTATTCTTGCTTGGAGAATCCCATGGACAGAGAAGCCTGGCGGGCTACAGTCCATGGATTCACTGAGTCAGACACCCACTGAGCGATTAACATACACACAGGCTGTTAAGAGCAACACGGTAAGACCAAATCTTTGCTCGTATCTCTAATAATTTCCTGAATACAAATTTCTGAGCTGGTGGGTATTATTCCTTCAGAGAAGATGCCTGTTTTTGAGGCCTTTGATATCTGTGCCAAGTGGCTCTGCAGAAAATGTGTACCAGATTATACTCCTATATGAAGCGCCTAGGTCAATATCTAGGATGCAGCCAACACAGGTTAGTATCATTTGAACATGACCCTCTAATTTATATGTGAAAAATAGAATCTCATTTTTATATTGCCCTTTCTTGTTAGTGAGGTTGAACTCTTTTTTCATATACTTTTTTAATACACTGGCCATATATAGCTTTTTTGAAAAATTCCTATTACAATACTTTGGGATTATTAACCATTTTTTATTTGAAAGTGGTTCTTTTTCTTAGTGATTTGTGAATACTCTTTTAAATTTTAATAACATTAACCTTTCTGTCCCCAAGTCTACGGCAAGTATTTTTTTCTCTGTGCTTCACTTGCCTTTGAATTTTGTTTATGATGACAGCATCTACCATTTTATTGTGTATTGAATCTACTTTTCATTTGTGTGTTTTTTTCCCCTGTCTTGTGATGTTTGAAAGGCCTTTATGAGAGAAAAGAGCTCACTAAAGATGCTCTCTGTGTATTGAACTATTAACAGTTGCCCCAGGCAGGGTTCAGTTTTATAGGCTCAGTTTTCTGCTGGCCTCCACTCCTAGTGGAGAAGAACCTCGCAGCTTCAGGAGGAACTTGCCATAGACCAGCTCCTCTGTTTGGCTTGGCTGGGTCTGCCCAGGGCCTCTCAGTATTGTTGATCCAAAACAGTTAAATGCATAATGAGTCGAGTACGAACTGCTCTCCTCAAAACCTACTCTGTCTTCAGCCTTCTCCTTCCAAATACTACATCCTGTCTTAGAAAGTAAAATTGCCAAAGGGGTCCCAGTGCCTTTCTTCAGTCTGCATCCATTTGTAATCCAACAAGCAGGGATTTCTCAAACGTTTGTGTTAACTGAACTTTCCCTTGACTTTATTTTCCTTTTCTCGTTTTGGTTGGGTTATGAGAAGGTGCAGGAGAGGGTCAGCTGGACTCAGTTCCTGTCTGACCTGGCAACCTACCTGTCATTATTGTAACTTTGCCAGGCCTCTGATGAGCATGCTTAGGTTTAATTAAATGAGATATTCATGAAGAAATTTGATAGAAGATGATCAGTGTTTAGAAATGGCATTAGAAGAAGTTTCAATGGGAATTTTGGCAAAGGGATCAAAGTCTGTTTTATTACAAGATTAGTTTGAAAATGATAAGCTGTGTGGTTTGATTTGGGAATTGAGACATTTTTTTCATGGAAATGAGACAGTTTTTTAGGTTCCCCTGTGTGCATAGAATGGTGATATTGGAACTGATTGTGATCTAGCCTTGATGTGAAATTGGAAATCACAGGTACATTTTTGAGGTTTTTCAAACCTTAAAACCCCAGGAAAATGAGCTTTTCAGACCTTTTCCATTTGAAACTGAGCGACCACACAGCTATCCACAGCCACAAACACAGGCAGACAAATATGCAAACACATAAACGTATGCACATTGACACGCTTGCAAGTATATGACTACCCTCCCAATTCAGACATCTTATTCCTCTTATATAAAATCTCGAGATGGAGAATTTACCAACTTGAAATTTGCTGTTATCTGTCAGTACATATGATTGACAAAACAAAAAGGATAACAGTGTTGCTTCATTTTTTTATAGGGTGTCAGTTGTACCACTTAATGAGAGAATATATGCTTGGACACACTTTATTTGAATGGATGAACTGCAGTGTAGATATTTTTTTCTTGGGGACCACCCCCAACACTTATCAAAGAGTACAGGACAAAAGCAGTGAAATTGGCAGTTAGTACAGATCTTTCCAGACACACAATCAATAGAATAGGGGAAAGATTTAGCACCTTGAACTTAATTACATGAAAGTCTTTTAAAAAATAAATGAAATGCTCTTCAGCTTTTCCTTTCCAAGGATGACTATTTCAGAACAACCTTTCTTCTTGGTTTTTCTCTCCATCATGTGTTTATAAATTGCCTTTCCTCAAGTGTGTATTTTTGGGTTGACGCCTTTCTGCATGCAAAACTCTTCATCATCTAAGCATTTCACATTATAATAAAATCAGAGCCCCTCCTTCCACTTCACTTTGGCTATCTGTTATACAAACATAGTATGGAGCTTCCTTTGAAAAAAAGTTCTTTTTTGCTCCAGAGTTCCAGAAATATGATCCTCTGGTGGGGAATATGCTGCCTCTCCAAAAATCTGTGCGTTAGAGGGACAGAAAACTGGGAATAGATAGGCAGAGACTTCTCCTAGCTTCAAGGAAAGAAGATCATCGTTATATGTCCACACTGGTGCATGTTCACGTCTTTACCTGGGGAGTATTCTGCTCTCAGCCTCATAAGAAAAAAATATCTTGCTTTTATGTTTCTGATAAAACCTGGAATTGTGTGAGAGGCTAGTAGATGAAAACTCTGATGAATAAAATTAGAACTATTTTATTTTCATACAATGAACCAATAATAGTCTGTGCAGCAGTCTTTCTGATGACCTGAATGCTGAAGGAATAAGGAAGGTGTAGGTTCTCCTTCCCTGTTGGAAAGGGTGGGAGGGAGTCATTCAGTCTGCAGTGGATTCAGCTGCTCCAGAATCAGAGACCCTTGCTTTAAATGTCATGAATTTCTCACTGTTGAGGGAGCTAAGTTCTTTTCTGATGCTGGAAAGATGATCTTTCTAAATGGGCCTCTGAAAATGGTCTCTCTTTTGTGCTTCTTAAACTTTTAAACAGTTTTCATATTGCCTTGGTCTTCTATAGGAACTTCTTTTGTAATCCCGTCAGTACGTTAGACATGTGAATGAATGCATGAATGAAGCCTCAGTGCTTAAACTGATCCAGACCTCTTATATATTTCCCAGGTATAGATGGTACTGAAAATCATGTGAGGGAGAGAGAGGAAAAGAGGGAGAGGAACACGTGCACAAATAATTATCAAATATTGGATTCCAGTTTCTTCTTAGTCTAGTACCTGCATATTTTATTAGTTTTCTCATTCCCAGCATACAGGGCAGTGTGAAATGCATTCAGGTGTATCTGTGTTACTGTTAAAGACACATCACTATTGGCTACCAGTATTCTATGACGTTTGGTTGAAATGCATCATGAAGATACTTGGTCAATGACTTAATACTTAAGCACAGAGGAAGGGTAGGCTGCTTTTTCTATTTCACTTCTGTGGTCAAAACATAGGAAAACCTCCCCCAGTGTCCTCGTGGTAAAAATGTGCTAGAGAGGATTTCTTTTAACAATGACCATGAAGGAAAATTGTTAAATGTATTCATTCTTGACCAGATATACCTTTAATTTGTAAAGCGAACTGTAATTTACAAAGCACTTTTATGTTATGATTTTACAGAATTAGTTTTACAGAAAAGACATGGAGGTGAGGAGAGGTTAGGTAACTAAATGCTACTTACAAGGCTATGTAAATGCCAAAGGCAGAGTCAGTCGAGACATCTGATTTGTCATCTGGTCTTTCTCCTCCCCCCACCCCCAACATCTTACTATATTACTTTCATGTGTTGAGTTGCATCAAATGCCAGGGGGAAGCAGGGAATTCCATCTCCAGAGCTTTGAAAGTGTTACAGAAGATATAATGCCAGTCTAACCCAGAAGACAAACACTGTGGCTTTAAAGCTACGTTCATTCCATGGGTGCTTTTCAATTGGCCTTCAATATGTGTGTGTGAGATATATATATGGCCTATGTGAGTATGTGTGTGTATGTGTTTGTGTATTTTAAAATATAAATGCATGTTTTTATGTTTTAATTTTGGCAGGCATTTTAAAATCAGGAGCTAGCATTTTTTTAAAACTCTGAGTTTGGAGTTTTACTCTTGACAAACTGGAATGTGTAACAATTCTGGGTGTGATTTCTCACAACTAATCAGCACCTGGCACTTGGGCTTCCCTGGTAGCTCATTTGGTAAAGAATCTGCCTCCAATGCAGGAAATCACCTGCAACAGAAGAGACAGACCTGGGTTCGATCCCTCGGTCGGGATGATCCCCTGGAGAAGGAATTGACAACCCACTCCAGTATTCTTGCTTGGGAAATCTCATGGACAGAGCCTGGCAGTCTATAGTCCATGGGGTCACAAGAGTCGGACATGACTTGGAGACTAACCACCCCCACCTGATACTTAGAATTTCATTTTGTGATCCTTGATTGTGTTCCACACTGTAACACGGACAAATCATTGGCAGACCCTGAGATGGTTTAATCCCTTCTAGCTTGTCTTCTGAGCTTGCTTTTTAACCAATAAATTAGCTAAGATTAAATTTAGCTGGATGTAGTAGAAAAATCTAAAGTACCACTGCCTTAAACATGATAAACAGTTGGTTCTCTCTCAAATTAAGTCTTGAGTAGAAAAGTCAGAGCACATAGGCACCTGTCTGTCTTCAGGGATCCAGAATTCTTGCTTCCAGCCCTCTGCTCTATCATCTTCTGCTTATGTCATAGTCCAAGATGGCTGTTGGAGCTCCTACCATCAGGGGCTCATTCCACACCCCAGAAGGAAGAAAGGACAAAGATAGTCACATTGCTCTTTAAGAAGACTGTAGCAATTCACGCAATACTTCCACGTAGATCTCATTGGAGGGAACCTGGTCTCAATCCCATCCTTAGCTTTATGGAGCTTTATTACTGAAGAGGAAGGAGAGTGTGGATACTCAGGAAGTAATGAGGGGTCTTTACCAAACCAGTGTGTCAGGAAGAGTGTGTGTGTGTGTGTGTGTGTGTGTGTGACCAAAGAAATGTCTGGAAATCCCTCTTTGTGTCTTTCTCAAATGGCCTAACCCAGCTCAAGATGGTAGAGCCAGGCCTTGCCTAACTGCAAAATACCTTTTTCCTTGTGCTAGATCATACTTTTTTTTCTTTAGAAAAAAAGCTATCAAAGTTCCTGAGCAATCCGTTTAAATTTTGGCAACAGAAACTTCTTATCTTAGTTTCCCAGAAGCCTCTAAATAATACGGCATTCACCCCCAAATAAAAGCTTATACTGAGCATCACGGGGAAACAAATGCATCCCACAAAATATAATCGATATTTTGTCATCAGTTTAGTAAACCCAAATGAACCTTTCGGGAAAATGTGGTTCTCCTTTGACTTTTCAGAGGAAGCTGTCAGGTTAAGAGACTTCTACATTAAAAGGAATTTCCTGTTCTGTATTATCTCGGTCTTTCCCATAGATTTTTAAGACTGTTCTCTAAATCTTCCCCAGCCGTATGAAGAATGTATTTCTGGCATAGGATCTGCTTACATACAGTAACCTGCTTTAGCTTGAGGGCTAATTGTGGATAGGAAACATTCTCTGAGATGTTGTTGTAGCCCACGAATGTTGTTACAGTGCTTCACTTGAAATGAATGATAGTGGGAAGAAAATGAAATCTGCAGTCCATTAGTAGATGCATTTTCTTAACCTATTTTGATGAAAAGATTTTTAAAATATTCATCTTCCTTGCTATCTGTCTTTGTCATGAGGTCATTTAAGCAGTTACCATTTTCTTTGTGTAAAGGGTCAAGCAATAACAATTTTTCAAATTCAGAGCATACTTTCTTCTTAGCTTCAGTGAATGTGAAAGCTGTAACCTTGAGGAGAGGGTCTGATAACTAAATATGTTGACAGCTACCTTGTTTTGTAGCTTGTTTTGCAAATAGATGTCATTCAAAATTAAGGACAAAACTTCCTATGAGATTAATAGAGAAAAAACATTTGAAAGAAAGTTCTTAGCAGGGCTGATTATAAGACTGAGTCATTGATGGAGTAAAGTTTTAGAGTAAATGTACTTAGTCATTGTGTGTGTGTGTGCATCTATCTGTGTGCGTGTGCCTGTTCTCAAATCACTTGGTCACGTCCATCTCTATGACTCTCTGGACTGTGGCCTTCCAGGCTCCTCTGTCCATGGGATTTTCCAGGCAAGAATACTGGAGTGAGTTGCTGTTTCCTCTTTCAGGGGATCTTCCCAACCCATGTTTCCTGCATCTCCTGCATTGGCAGGTGGATTCTTTACCACTGAGCCACCTGGGAAGCCCACTTAGTCGTTTACTAAGTAAAATTCAAGTTGGGTATTTTTCCAGTTCAAGAGTGGGTATAGAAAATATATTTTGAGGTACATGAGTTCGATGCACTATTAGTTCCCTCTGAAATGGTCCTGGAAGTTCTCGTTATTTAATGTCCATCCTGATCTACTGGTTATAGGATATCCTGGTTGCTAATGTAAAATACAATTTTATAAAATTTCCAGTGATATTTAAAATGTATGTAATGTGTATACAGTTAGTACGTATACTTCTAATTTTCTCAAATATGAAGTCTCAAATTTCTAGTAGTTCCATCTCTGAACTTAAGAGCCTCTATATTTAACCATACTTCCTTACCTTTATTAGAGTAAGGGTCTCCTCCCTCAGTCAAGGAAGATCTTCTGCAGAATATTTCTTCTGTCTTCAAGATCTTTCTTTTAATAGCTGCATTTCTCTTCATGTAGAACATTTACAATACATCTGTATATTTAAACATTGGCAGTATGTTTCCAAGAGCGATATGGTAAACTGTCAGTATGTTTGCAGTCTTAAAAGTATGAACAGTAAAACTAAGTTATTACCCATCAAAGAGCTAGCTTCTCATAAGAAATCATTCAAGAAACATACAGAGATTCCTGTAAAAGGATGTTCATCCCAGTGTTGCTTGGAATAGGAATTTAGAAACCATTTGGCTTTGATTTGAGAGGGTTTAATAAATGACTCACCTTTATAGAATTCTAAATAAGTTAAATTATAATAACAACAGTTCTAAATCAGTTGAATTATAGTACAATTTGGCTATGATTTGGAAGACTTTAATAAATGACACCTTTTTCCACCTCTCCTGAGTTCTAAATCAGTTGAATTATAATGCAACAGTTCTAAATCAGTTGAATTATAATACAATCTGACTGTGATTTGGAAGGGTTTAATAATGACACCTTTTCCACCTCTGAGTTCTGAATCAGTTGAATACAGCATAAGGCAGGTGGAGAATCAAGAATGCCTTCATCGAGTTAATACGGAATGTGGCTCAGGTGCATAACTCCCTAATACCGAATCTTTAAATTAGATTGACTTGCATCCCCAGAAGCAGGCAGTGCTCGACACATGGAGCCTATCTTTATAAAACACAGACAGGCTGCCAGAGGCCAAAGAAAAGGGGAGAGAGAGAGGCTGAGGGAGCCCCCTTCCCAGGGGAAGGGTGAGAGTGGGGGTGTAGGGGGACCGGAGGTTAACTCTGATGGCTGACACTGCATCCAGAAACTAGAGGCAGAAAAAACCAAGTTCCAAGTTCAACAAAATAAAATCATATTCACCGTGAAATATATTCAATAACATCCTATCTTTAAAGGCTATTTAATGGCCTTGTAAATTGGCCAAATATTAAATGAGCCAAAACTTTGTGTGTTTATATGTAAAAGTCTAGTTTCATAAAATAAATGCACTCAATAAAACAACTTGGAAGAAAAATGTCAAAATATGAACCATAGTTATCAATACATAATATACTTATTCATTTAAATAAGTCCATTTCTTCTGCCTTTGAAAAACTAGTTATAATGAGCATATGTTACTTACTGGGAAGTGACATATCATTGCTCATCTGGACACAAATGATTGAAGACATGCCTTTGGGGCATCTAGAGGTGTAGCCTGAAGCGATTGGTCTCAAGTATAAAAATCCTTTTAAATCTCAGCTTTTACTAAATTGTCATGAGAACTTTATATTCCATCCCACATTACAGCTCAGATTTAAGAAATAAAAATGATACTTCAGCGGATTATCAGGAAATTGAAGTGAAACAATTCCAATCTTTTTTTTTTTTTTTTGTCAAGCCCCAAATGCTGTTGCCCTGAGCCCATCCGAACTGGAGAATTGTCCTGGGCTGAAAGCACAGAGCCTACAGATTCTGTTATGCCCTCCAGCTGTCCTCTTTCTCCTTCCTCGAGTCGCATTGCGTCTTGAGGATCGAAACTCACGTAAAAATCTGCACACAGATGACAGCGGTTGTTTCGCCATTTGCTCAGAGGAGTTCGGATGGCTGGCCACGATGTGACATAGAGCAGAGTGCTGAGGGTGCAGATGGTGGAAACTGACTCCATCCCGTGCTGAGAGGTTAGGGGAACATGGCCTTCCTTTTGGCTTGTCACACACGGAGACGGATGCTGACCCACTACCCCATCAACCCCTCTTACTTTCACTCATCAAAGACAGTCTTGACAGTAACCGAGGTACTAGCCTACTGTGCTCCCCCTTTGCCTGGCAAAGAAATAAAGCCACTCTTTCCTTCTCCTTCATTAAAAAAAAAAAAAAGACATTCTCAGTGCAGAAAGATGTTCTCTAATCCGTTAAGTTCCTTGGAGAAGGAAATGGCAACCCACTCCAGTATTCTTGCCTGGAGAATTCCATGGATGGAGGAGCCTGGTGGGCTACAGTCCTTGGGGTTGTGGAGAGTCGGACATGACTGAGCGACTAACACACACAATCCATTAATATCATCACACGCAAATAAATGCCTCAAAGGACCCATTTTCCATAATCCATTCTTCCCTAGCTCTCAAAGTTCATTTTTTTAAATCATGATTTTTGTCCTATGCAGAAACAGGCGGCCTGTTTGCTTGCTCTTCTTGGTAAAGGGTGTTCAGCTGCATTCAGCTGTGTTATTTGATAGACTGTTTTGATAATGGCATCTCTTTTAACTTGGCTCACTCATTTTGACCTACACCAATCGAGTCATGTCTGCAAATACAGCCTCGTCTTAATTCTGTTTTGTAGGTTTTACCTTTCCAGATGAATCTGTCATTGACTTTGAAAGAAATTAGACAATTTTTACTTGCTTATTTGTGTTTTTCTCAGTACTTTTTCTAGCCAAGATTTCTCTTTAGTCACAATTTCCTTCAAAATATGCATGCGTGGCTTTTAAATGTTCCTCCCAAAATGGTGATTCCAGCCAGTTATTGTTGGAAGTTTCTAGCAATAAAGATACCAAAGTTTAGGCTGTTTGTATCTAATGAGTAGTAAAAGTCTACATTTTAAGTACTCATCGGCAACAGGATGTGATGTAGGACTTTCTCTGTGGTCTCAGATTTGGCCCTGGGACCCATGGTTTAAAGTAACAAACACTGAATCGTCCACATTTTAAGGAGAGCCACCCACCAGCTGTGAGTGATACAGTCCTCGGAGTTCATGGATACTCTGCAGTCCTACAGGCTTCCCAGGTGGTGCTAGTGATAGAGAACCCACCAGCCAATGCTGGAGATGGAAGGGACGAAGGTTTGATCCCTGGGTTGGGACGATCCTCAGGAGGAGGGCATGGCAACTCACTCCAGTCTTCTTGCCTGGAGAATCCCCTGGACAGAGGAGCCAGGTGGGCTACAGTCCTTAGGGTCACAAAGAGTAGGACATGACTGAAGCGACTTAGCCCACATGCACGTGCAGCCCTACACAATCTCCTTCAGCCCCTGCCTAGCACCCTCCTCTAGTTTATACCATCAGAGAGCTGAGAATCAAGTGAAAAACTGAGACCCAGAAACGGGGTAGGCATTGGAACCTTTGCCTTTGGGAAGAGGACAGTTCCTACTGAAAGGCTGATCTCTCCTGGTCCATTTTTTAGTCCTAGATTCTTCTACACTGTGTCTCAAAATGTCATCCTGTGTAAACTTCAGTCTATAAATTTATTTGCCAAGCCTCAGTATAAAACTTGGTCTTCCAACTAAATTAATTTATCCTGATCTGGGATACTCAGTGTTCCCCTGCATAATTACATTCCTTTTTTTTTTAATATGCCGTTCCAGCTCACAAAAGAAAAACAATCACCCGTAAGACTATTTTAGTAGTTTCTTCAGATAAGAAAACCTCACTTTAGCAATCGGCTCCATGATCGTCAATGCTTAGACAAATCTTTCTTCAAGTACCTTAGGTAATGAACTGGATTCATTTATGTATTCAGTGCATATTTAAGTAACATTGTCAGTGTTCTAAGCATGTATTTATATGAATTGTTTAGTTCACTAGAGACTATGCTATAGTAATTTTAAAAGTCAACACCTTTGAATGATGATGGATGTAAATATGACTACAGTCTTTGATTAATCACTTAAATATATATATATGATAAGTCTTCTATGCAAACTCAGCTGTAAACCATTTGGGGCCTAGTTACAGTTTTTTCTAAGATATGAAACACATGATAACAAGTGGGAGGCTGCATAGCACAGGGAACTCAGCTCAGTGCTCTGTGATGACCTGGGGTGGGGGGAGGTGGGAGGGAGGCTGAAGAGGGGAGGGGATGAATGTATACATACAGGCGATTCATTTGATTGTATAGCAGAAACTGTACAGCGTTATAAAGCAGTTTTACTCCAATGATTAAAAAAAAAGATTTGCAAAAACAAAAAATTTGAAACACTGTAAGGGCAATTAATGTAGCTCTTCATACAAATTGAAATACAAAGCAAAACAAAAATATTTAAAAAAAAAACAAAAGATGAAATAAACTTCCAAATATCATTTATTTAGAATGCTAATAAATGTTACAATTAAATGTGTGTTTTTTTAAAAATAAATTTAGGCTAATTATACCAAATACAATACACAGTAAGTTCATGAACTGAAAATCTCCTCTCAGCCTCCAACCTCTTGGAATCTTCCATGCATCAGCGCAGTTGATGTAAAATACGTCTGGCTTTTTGAAAAGTTGGGTTGTTCCTGAAGCCCAGATATTTACAATAGATTGGTTAGATTCTCTGTGTCTTTAATATATTCTGAACTCCTGCTCAGGGCTTCCCAGGTGAGTCTAGTGGTAAAGAACCTGGCTGCCAATGCAGGAGACGCAAGAGATGAAGGTTCAATCCCAGGGTTAGGAAGATCCCCTGGAGGAGGCATGGCAACCCACTCCAGTTTTCTTGCCTGGGGAATCCCATGGACAAAGGAGCCTGGCAAGCTACAGCCCATAGAGTTGCAAAGAGTCGGACAGAACTAAAGTGACTTAGTACGCACACATGTACAAGCTCCTGCTAAACTTTCCTTCATAGTTACTATTGAAATGCCTGGTAAAAAGACATCTTTCCTGACAGCTTTGAATCATAAATAATGTGTTTCTACTTTCTCAGTTACGTGTTTACACTTGAATTCTCTACACCATGTTTCCTAGCATTTGGTGTTTTTTTGGAAGGACAGTTTGACCTGATAAATTTCCAAAGCAGTTTTTCTGCTGGACAGGTCCAGGCACAGCGTTGAATTCTCCCTTTCCCTTGTAGCTCATTTCTTCCATAGTCCATGTCAACATCCATTTTCCCCCGAGACTCACACCCATCTTCCTCCTCAATCCTTTGTCCTCCTGTGGAGCTGTCCCATTCTGGATGGACTGTGGCTGGCAAGCCAGCGTTTCAGATGGATCATTTGTAATCTTTCTCCTGGGAACTTGGACTCAGACTCAAAGAACTCTGAGAGAGTAGGATTTTTTTCCCAGTAGGTAGGAAACAGAGGTAAGACTATGCAGAGAGAACCAGAGAAATCCTGTCTGTGTGACAGAAGCTGAAACGTGATGCAGCATGGCCCCAGAAGGAAAGAGATGGAAGGTTGAAGAGAGCATTGATCATTCCTGGTTCTAGTTCTTAAAGCCCATTTCTTCTCCTTGCTCTTAGGTTTGGAGAGAGATTTTTATATACTTCCAATAACGCCCTTGCTCTTCTTAAGCTAACTCAGTGGATATCAAATCTTTATTGACCACCAGGCATGGTTAAAACACCTTCGTCAATTTTTATCTTGAAATAGTCCACATACCTTTAATTCAAAGGTAACCATCCAGAGATTTTACTGACTTCCATCTGCACGTGCCTCTCTACAAATAATTTTTGCATCTTTTCCTTATTATGTAAATAATAGATCAATTGATAGTTTTCGGTGAAACAAAAATATAACTATTATAGTTTTTGTCTTTTACTCTTTTTTTATTTGCGTATGAGTACATATATAATTATGTAGTGAAAGAGTGTTTGTTAAGTTTTATTTTTAAAGCTGCATATTGAAAATATCCCCATACAGTAAAATTCTCCAAAAATTGCCTTCCTATTATATCACAACTGAATTTTTAGGTATTACCAGTCAGTTGTCATTACAGAACTTTGCAATTAAAATAGTCATCCCATGCATGACTCTTTCTCAACATTTCTCAGTATTTCCTCACAATTTAATTCTCTTTCATCTGAAAAAATATAAAATTTTTTAATTACACACTTCCATTTCTTGCCTCATTATATTAGCTAGACTTTCCACATAGAAGTAATGAGACAGTCTAGCCTTGTTATTAAATTTAATGAGAATGCTTCAAGCATGTTTCTGCCCATTGGCTTATTCTTTCTGTTATATTAAGTCAGCACCCTTGTATTCTTTGCCTCAGTCATTTGTAAAACCATAAACTGATACCCAGGTATCATTCGAGGTTGCTTTCTCCTTTGACCACTTGATGTGAGCAAAAGAATAGACTCCCGAATATCTCTGACTTTATAGGCTAACAGCTACTCAGTTATATTGTATGGACATTTAACATGTCAGCTGAAATCCTTTTATAAGTTGATTGATAACAATGTTAATCATAAATTTGAATTTTTATCTTCTTATTTTGTAGTAAATTAGCAGTTTGAGTGATATGTCATTTAGCCCTCTTTCACTGTCATTTGGATTCTGATAACTGCACTTTTTGCTATCCACATTTTCTTTATTCCTGGAATGTTTTTAGAATGGGTGGTGGAATTTGGCATTACTGAAAGATTGTTTGGTCTTTTGCATGTTTCTTCTGTTGATTTTTTTTACAGTCTGTATTAAGTCTACTACTCATCAACTCCTGTGCACACCATTTCTCAATTTGATGTACTGTCCCAGTGGGTTCACTTTAGAATGTTTTGTGTCCGTGTTTAATAGCTAAAGCATGTATGTGGGTGGAAAAACTCTGTGACCATAAATCTGAGATTAAGTTCTTCTTTGACCCTTGGGGTCTTTTCTGATTTGGCTGCTGCTGCTGTTGCTGATAAGTCGCTTCAGTCGTGTCCAACTCTGTGTGACCCCATAGAGGGCAGGCCACCAGGCCCCCCAGTCCCTGGGATTCTCCAGGCAAGAACACTGGAATGGGTTGCCATTTCCTTCTCCAGTGCATGAAAGTAAAAAGTGAAAGTGAAGTTGCTCAGTAGTGTCCTATTCTTAGGGACCCCATGGACCACAGCCTACCAGGCTCCTCCGTCCATGGGATTTTCCAGGCAGGAATACTGGAGTGGGTTGTCATTGCCTTCTCCACTGATTTGGCTAGACTTATAAAAAAATAGTTTAAATCTTACTCAAGCCAACATTTTTTTTCAGTCTAGAAAGGCTGAGTAAATAAGACTTACTATATATAATTGATTTTATATTACAATATGGATAGGAAAGCTTAGTTACTGCAGAATACTCTTTCTACTTGTGCTTTTGTCATTGCTTTACTTTTGGCTTGTGTGTTTTTAGTGAGTGGTTCTGTTGTATCATCAAATAGAATGATTGAAAATCTGTAGCACAGTGCTTGGTTTATAGTAGAGACTCAGTGTAGGTTTGGTGGATTAAGTTTAAACTATAACATTCATAAGATTTTTTCATTTCACAATTGCATAGCAAAATTACTATACCAAAAAATTTGGCCTATAATTTATTAGCTTATTTTGCATGTTGGACATATAGCTAATGAAAATTAAGGCATCTGCTTGTTTATTGTTTCATCCACGTATTTCATAGTTATTTTTTGATCTTCAGTAGAGTAAAAATATGAGTCAGCCTTGTAGTAGAGTATCTTGCTAGCTTGGGATAGGCCAGATGTATGTGACTCGTTAGAAAAGACCCTGATGTTGGGAAGGATTGAAGGCAGGAGAAGAAGGGGATGACAGTACAAGACGGTTGGATGGCATCACTGACTCAGTAGACATGAGTTTGAGCAAGCTCTGGGAGATAGTGAAGGACAAGGAAGACTGCAGTCTATGGGGTCACAAAGTGTCGGACATGACTGAGTGACTGATCAACAAATGTGTTAACTGTAATTACAATGGGATTGGTGTAATGGAAGGTAGTGGGGGACACTGAGGTAGGTTTAATGTTTGGGAAAGTTTCATTGAGGAGATGAACTTTGATCTGGCTTCCAAAGAGCTGGTACAAGTGGAGATATTCGTAGTGGGAGATAAGAAAGAGTTGTTAATTTCCACACAGAACAAACAGAAGGAAAGCATGATATGTCTTAAAACTTCCTAATAGAATGATGTAGCAAGAGTATGATGTAAAAGGTAGGTTGGGGAAGTAGAAGATAGGGATGAGGTAAGGAATGTGACTAGGAATGTTATTTAAAACTAGGTGATAAAAAGATTTGTAAAGAAATTTTGACTTTATTTTGTAGATGGAGGGAAAAATCATGGAATTTTTAAACATGATTAGTTCAGTATTTCGGACCGAGAAGTTGGATGGCAGGTCAGACAATGGATTTGAAAGAAGAGCAGCTTCAGCTCAAGATGCTGAAAACAATTGGTGTTTTTTAATAACCCAAACAAAACCAATATCTGGTACCTACACCTAGCTGGGGACACTAGGATCATGACTCAGGTAGATGATACAGAGATAAATAGGTCTGGATGGGTTACAATGGGCGATGGATCACAAAGAAGGCATCGCAGATTACTCCAAGGTTACAGATTTATAAAATGGAATAGATTATGTTGCCATATTTGAAAAGCAGGATGAGGGAACCATTTTTTGTTCACGGAAAGGATATATTGAGTTTGAGGGACATATGCCATCTTCAGGTAGAGGTGTCCACTGGGCCACTCAAGCTTCACATTAGGAATATGAGTTTATTTGAATAGATTTAGGAGTCATTAGTCTATAGGTGAGACTCAAAATTCTGAGTTCACATGACATTCCCTAGGGGAAGAATAGAGAAAAGAGAAAGAGAAATTTTGGAAATGATACAAAAGTAAAAAATAGAGGTTAGTGAAACCCCGTAAATATACTACCAAGAGAGAGTTAACATTTTGATGCACACGCTGTTAGTCATTCCTCATACATTCTCTAAGGGCATTAAGCACTTAGACATATGCGTGTAATCATGTTTGGTACCTTTACACACACATGCACACTGATGTAATAAAACCATTATTTTTGGTTAGCTACTTTTTACATTTAATATTATTCAACAATATTATTATAAGGACATTTCATGATTGCCCTGTAATTTATAAACCAGTACTCTTTTGTTGAAATTACATGTTGTTTGTCTTTTCTGTTTTTCAAGTTATTCTAGGATATTCATCCTGTTGATCACTTTTTACGAGTTTCCATGGTTATTTCCTTAAGCCATTCTTAGTTGTAGAATTGTTCAAACCACATGACATTTTTGCAGCTATGATCACTTTGCCACACTGTACTCCCAAATATTACCAGTTCAGGTGGCATTCTCAATAGAAGTACTGTTTCCCACATATTTTACAACTTTAAAAAAATTCTTTGACCATTCGAGAAGTGAAAAAATAATGTTTCTATTGAACTTTATTTTGGTTGTTAGTAAAGTTAAATGTTTTTCACATTTTCTGACAAATATAATTCATTTTGGGGGTCCTTATTTTGTTTTTTAATAAAAACCCTTTGTTTCTGTTATTTTTCAAAATCTTTCTGTTTAGAGATATAGAGAAGTTTTCTCTTATATTTGAAAGGCCTTAATACTCTATTTGATAAGCTTGATTTGATGAGTATATTGTCTAGTTTGTCCCTTGCTTTCTAATTTTGATTTTTTTGATACAGAACAGAAGCTTTAAGAAATGCAATACTAATTATGATTTTGTCTTATTGCTTTGGCTAGAAATTTCAAAAAGATTTTAAGTAAGAGTGAAAATGCTTAGAATTACTGATTTGCTCCTTATCTAATTGGGAAATATGCTGGGTTTTCACAGCTGAGCATGACTTACAGTGTTTCTTTGAGATCAATACTCTATCATATTACTGAGTTATCTTTTTATTTCTAATTTTTATTCATAAAAAAGGCAGAAAATGTTATTGAATGCCTTTTTAGTGCCTTAGATTATTATTTTCTTTTAATTGGCACAATTATTGTGTTGCATAATAGCAAAAGACCTAATTTTAGTCTACTTTTGCATTTGAGAAATGAGCCTTATTGAATAAAGGACAAAGATCTTTTGAATCTTATTTTTTATATAGATTAACTTTATTTTTATTTTTATTGAATTATATTTGATTTACAGTGTTCCAGATATACAGCAAAGTGATTCAGCTATGTTGTTGTTGCTGTTAAGTTGCTAAGTCATATCCGACTCTTTGCGACCCCATGGACTGCAGCACTTCAATCCTCCCTGTCCATCACTGTCTCCCGGAGTTTGCTCAAATTCATGTCCATTGAGTTGGTGATGCCATCCAACCATCTCATCCTCTGTCATCCCCTTCTCCTCCCGCCTTCAATCTTTCCCAACATCAGGTCTTTTCCAATGAGTCAGTTCTTCGCATCATGTGCCCAAAGTATTGGAGTTTCAGCTTCAGCATCAGTCCTTCCAATGAATATTCAGGACTGATTTCCTTAAGGATGGACTGGTTGGATCTCCTTGCAGTCCAAGGGGCTCTAAAGAGTCTTCTCCAGCACCACAATCCAAAAGGATCAATGCTTCAGTGCTCAGTCTTCTTTATGGTCCAACTCTCTCATCCACACATGACAACCAGAAAAACCATAGCTTTGACTATACAGACCTTTGTTGGTAAAGTGATGTCTTTGCTTTTTAATATGCTCTAGCTTTGTTATAGCTTTTCTTCCAAGGAGCAAGTGTCTTTTAATTTCATGGCTGCAGTCACCATCCGCAGTGATTTTGGAGCCCAAGAAAATAACTCTGTCACTGTTTCCACTTTTTTCCCACCTATTTGCCATGAAGTGATGGGTAGGATGCCATGAACTTCATTTTTTGAATGTTGAGTTTTATGCCAGTTTTTTTACTCTCCTTTTTCACCTTTATCAAGAGGCTGTTTAGTTCCTCTTTACTTTCTGCCATCAAAGTGGTATCATCTGTGTTTCTGAGGTTATTGATATTTCTCTCAGCAATCTGAATTCCAGCTTGTGATTCATTCAGCCTGGCATTTCACATGATGTACTCTCTATATAAGTTAAATAAACAGAGTGACAATATATAGCCTTGTCATACTCCTTTACCAATTTTGAACCAGTCAGTCACTTTGTATAAGGTTCTGTGTTGCTTCTTGACCCACATACAGGTTTCTCAGGACACAGGTAAGTGGCCTGGTACTCCCATCTCTTGAATTTTCCACAAGTTGTTGTGATCCACATAATCAGAGTCAGTTATACATATATATTTTTTTCTTTTTCAGATTCTTTTTCATTATAGTTGACTGCAAGGTATTAAATATATTCCCCTGTGCTATACAGTAGGACCTTGTTGTTTATCTATTTTATATACAGTAGTTAGTATCTGCTATCCCCAAACTCCTAATTTATTCCTCTCCCCTTTTCCCCTTTTATAACCATAAATTTTTTTTTTCTGTCTGTGAGTCTATTTCTGTTTCATAGATAGGTTCACTTGTGTCATATTTTAGATTCTATATATAAGTAATATCATATGGTATTTGTCTTTCTCTGTTTTGAATATCATTTGTATTCAGTTTGGAAGTATTTATTTGAAATTGAGCATCTGTGTTCTCAGGTGAGCCTAATCAGCAGATTTTTACTCTAAAGTTTGTACTAAACTTTATTAGTTTGGGTTTTTGACATTTTATCTCACTACCACCAAGGTAGATTTCTAAGTTTTTCATTGCCTTTTTGGTTTCCTGGCTTTCTTTTCAGATCCCTCTTCTCCTGCATATTTCTGTTTTCCTCTTAGCCTGCTCCCTTTCTGTGACTTTTAGTTCCTGTTTTCAGGATGCTAAGGCTTTCTAAATCCTACAGATACAAGTGCTGTTCTATCATGTTATTTTCCTCTTTTTTTTTTTACTTTCTTCTTATTTCAGTATTAAATTTTGTATACACCTGAATCTTCAAGTTGATTTTGCAGTTCTCGAGTTGACAGAATATTTTTATGGGCCTACTTAGACTTTCTGTGTTTTTTTCTCCAGGGATGAGTCTGTGTCTAGGCTTGACCTACATGGTCCAGCATTGTGGACACTAGCTAGATGTGGCTATTTAAATTTATACTAATTAAAATTAAACATGAATCATAAAATTCATAAGATTCATAAAATTATGAATCTGGTTCCTTAGTTACAGTTGCTTCCTTTCAAGTGTTGAGTAGCCACATGTGCCTAGAGGCTACTTTATTGAACAGCAAAGGTAACATGTCAGTTATCACAGAAAGTTCTATTGGACATTGCTGATCTAGACCCTCTGTTTCTAGGCACAGTGTGTGGTTTATTTTTAACCCCCAATGGCAACCCACTCCAGTATTCTTCCCTGGGAAATCAAATCCCACGGACAGAGGAGCCTGGTGGGCTACAGTCCATGGGGTCACAAAGAGTCAGACACGACTGAACAACGAACACTTTCTTCTTTCTTTCTTCACTGATCACTTCAATTGGTTTTATCAGTAATAATAATAGCAAATGTTATACCCATGTATTCCAACACTAATTTAATCACTTGATCATTTGCTGCAAGCACTTTGACTGGATATACCTCTTCACTCATGGATGAGGAAAAGGACAAAAAATTCTTATCTGGTTTCTTTGAAATTTTTTGCTAAGTAAAATAAAGATAAAGTGTAAGATACAGATGAAGTTCAGGAATTCACTATGAAAAACAGAACTAAATCCTAGAAAGCATTTGTTATGTGTACTTACTATATGTAAATAAAACACTGAAATAGTGATGAGAAATGAGATAAACAAAGGGCAGAAAAGAAAGCAAAACTGCCTAGGAAGCTAAAAGGAATTAAGAGAAAACTATGTGAAACAAAGAAATATTGTAACAAGAAAAATAAATGCAATGCTAGGATTTTTTGTTTAAAGTGCCAGTTTTTAGGTGATTTTTGAGTTTTTTTTTTTTTATTGAAGTACAATTAGTTTACAAGGTTGTATTAGTTTCTGGTGTACAGCAAAGTGATTCCATTGTATGTATCTGATTTTTCAGATTACTTCCCATTATAGGTTATTACAAGTTATTGAATATAGTTCCCTGTGCTATACAGTAGGTCCTGTTGTTTATTTTATATACAGTAGTGTGTATATTTCAATCCCAAACTCCTAATTTATTCACCCCCTCCCCTTTGGTAGCCATAAGTTTATTTTCTATGTTTGCAAATCTATTTCTATTTTGTAAACAAGTTCATTTGCGTCCTGTTTTTAGATTCCACATATAAGTGATGTCATGATATTTGTCTTTATCTCCTTACTTCACTTAGTATAATATCTGTTGATCCAGGATTAATTCTTAATTGGAAGTAGAAGAGAAGCAACACTGCATAAAACTGGTGATATGGAAGAAAAGCTTGAGACTTTTCCACCAAATTCAGAAGGAAGTAGGATGAGATAAAAATAAAAGAATAGAATGTGTCCAGAAACATGATGAACCAACAGATGAATAACTTCTTTTCCCAGATATACTATTCATCAATGTAAAGCAATAAATATTCCTTGAACTGAAGAATATTTGAGTATTCAAATTAAAAATGTTAACTAAATAACAGATGAACCTTGGTGAAATTTTGCAATTTGAAGGATGAGGAAAGTAGTATAAATAGATTATGGTATTTTTTAAAAAGTAAAGTATAGTTGATTTACAATGTGTTAATTTCTTCTGTACCCCAAAGAGATTCAGTTATACATAAATGTATGTATATGTGTGTGCATTCTTTTAAAAATTCTTTTTCATTTTGCTTTATCACAGGATATTGAATATAATTCTCTATGCTATATAGCAGGACTTTGTTGTTTATCCATTCTATATATATTTCTGGTTAGCATCTGCTAACCCCAAACTCCCAATCCATCTCTCCCTCACCCCCAACCACTTGGCATCCACAGTCTTGTTCTCTATGTCTGTGAGTCTGTTTTTGCTTCATAGATAGGTTCTTGTGTCATGTTTTAGATTCTACTTATAAGTGATATCATATGGTATTTGTCTTTATCTTTCTGACTTACCTCACTTAGAATGGTAATCTCCAAATCCATTCATATTGCTGCAAGTGACATTATTTTGTTCTTTTTGTGACTGAGTAGTATTCCTCTGTGTGTGTGTGTGTGTGTGTGTGTGTGTGTGTACACACCACATCTTCCTTATCCATTCATCTGATGAACATATAGGGTGTTTCCATGTTTTGGCTATGGTGAATAGTGCTGCTATGAAAATAGGGGTGCACATATCTTTTCGAATTACAGTTTTGTCTGGGTAGGTGCCCGGTAGGACTCCTGAATCACATGGAAACCCAAATTTACTTTTTCGAGGAACCTCTTTGCTGTTTTCCATAGTGGCTGTACCAATTTACAATCCCTAGGGCGTCGTGTTTGTACTTAATGTTTCCTAACATGGAAAAGAAACGTACATGGAAAACAAGTTGAAACACTGGCATAATTTACTAATTTTCTGCTCCCTGGAGGAAAGTGCCTTTGATAGAATCATAATAGGTATTGATTCACAGAATCAAATTTTTATTAAAAGATGACTTATGAGTTTCTCCAGTTGCTGTCTTCAGTCAAGGTTGGCCACAGTGAGAAATTGCAGCTCAGGTTGTGCTGAGGTTGGTGTTATATCTACATGTAGTTTAATTAATGGAGCCCGAGGGCATATATTGTACCCACGTCAGCATTGTTGTAACCTCTCTTTTTCTTTCAAGATCATTTTTCAAAGCAGTTCTCTTGTGGTCTAACTTGGAGGGTGTGGGGAGAGGGGATTGCAATCTTGTGTAATGGTGATGGATCTCGGGTGTTAGAACAACGTTACACAACCCTGCATTTTTATCATTCTAATGACTCTTACTGGACAAGGGAAGCTTACTTCCCTGCCAGATATTTATACAAACTAATCAGAGCTTGATACAATACAGATGGTGATAACCTTTCGCTATACAAAGTTCACATTGAATTTTTTGTTGGCCACAAAGGGTTTGCCTCATTCAGTATTCTGGACAAAAAATTCCATTTCTTAAATGCTTTTCAAAGGATTGCAGATGATGTAAACTATTTCAGGAACACTAAGAGGAGAATCCAGAGTTGGTCCTCTACCACATTCCACCAACATTACCACAGATCTATTTACTTCGTAAATCTGTGGGATGAAAAAATGTTTCCATTGAATTATGTTCTTATTCAAGTATGATGAAGCCCAGAGATTGGGGGAGGGGTAAATTATTTTCAGTAAATCATCCACTCCCCCACCTCGATCATTAAAGTGCATTCCAAACCCAGATCTTGTGTAATTCTTTGCTTGGACTTCTAGTCCTGCTATTCTTCTTACTATTTTAAGCTTAATATATTGTCTTGCCAACAGATATAATGGTTCCCGTAACAGCAGTTCTGTGCAAGACAAGAAAAAATAGAATCACAGCGTAAAGGGTTTTCTATGTAGTAAGTAGTACAGCCAGAACTCTCTGCAAATCCTAACCTGGATATTAAGGAATGTTATTGACAGGAGTTAAGATTAATATTGCAAGGTGGTATTTGTGTCAGAAGGATGATAACAGCACACAAAGAAAGCTTTATCTTTTTTGTGCAAAACTGTACAACATATAACACACACATACACACACACATGCTGTATATTCCCACTGCTCATTTAAGACCAACCTACTCAAGTAACTCTCTCCAGCAAATCCTGGAGTTTATCTGCTTCACTTATTCATTAATTCATTCATTGAATAAATATTAATGAGCATATAGTCTGTGCCAGGCACTGTCAAGAATATCATACCAAAAAAAAAAGTTTACATTTTTTCCTCTTCTCCTCTCCATCACAGTTGTCACTTTTTTGGTATCTTGCTTACCATTAATTGCCACGGCCTTATAGAAGGGAGAGAGAAGATGAGCAAAAGCTTTTAGGGGATGTCCATAGAGTTTAGGTTATAACTTCCAAGTCGAACAACTCAGAAAACTTTATCACTTTAAGTAAAGGGTAAGGGTGGTGTAAGCACAACTTGCCCACATCTTGACGTACTAGAGCTAGGGGTTACCCTTTGAAACCTATGTATAACTTTAAAGACACATAAAATAATGTTTCACTTCTTGCCATCCATAACAAATAATTGGATTTTTCCCCAGAGGTAACACTGAACTAAAAAATGTGTGTGTGTTTCAGTTTATTTCAGTTATTATTTATATTGAGAGGACTTTTTGCTTGAGTTGTGTGCTAAGTGAAAATGTAAGTACACATACACACTCACATATATATGTATCATAATTGATAACTCCAAGTATTACTTTTACTGATATACTTCTTTGGCCAGAAGGATAGAAGGAAGTTCTTCAGACTGGCTTCTGATTCACTTTGTTGTGTCTTTATAGCATTTAAGAGCTTGTTTGCTTTCTGTCATGACAGGATATTCCAAGCTCATGTTGTATATTTCTTGACCTGAATTAATCATTTGTTCAAGAATTCTTGGTTCCTCTCAGTGGTAAATGGTATTTGGAGATAGTGATCAGGGTTCTAAGGATGGTCATTTCTCATGAGGCTGGTCCTTGATTCTGTCTTTTTTCTTTTTGGCCTCTGTGTATTTGAAGAATTTGATAAACTGACTCTCAAGCTGTATTGGAGAAGAGAGTTTTCAAGGTTAACTGCAAGCTTTTTAAAAGTGAAAATAAAAGGATGTTAGACTTTCCTCACCAGATATGAAAAAAATACTATGAAGGTATGGTAACCAAAACTATGTGATATTGACCAAGAGTAGGCAAAGAAGTCAATAAAACAGGGGAAAAAAACAGGTCAGTCAATAATGATTTGAGGAAAATGGCTTCTGGAGTTGGATAAAAATAAAGGAAATATCTACTTCACATCAAAGAAAAGTATAAATTTTTTTAAAGTAAAAAACTTAGAGAAAAGAATATGAGAATATTTTAACAGACTTCGGGAGGGGAAGCTTTCTAAAGCAAGAAGAGACAACAGATAAGCTTACACCAAGGATTTTGGACCAAGCGCTGGCTGCACCATGGGCTTCTGTTTATTGACTGCTAATCACTGAGTGTGTACCATTTGCCAAGCACCATGCAAGACATTGGGAATTAAAGAATTGAAAAAATAGACGATAATACCTGCCTTCAAGGAAGTTACATCTGGGGACCAGACTAGGCTTTTGTCTGAAGTTGTCCTTGACTTTGTCACCTCTGAATACATTTGAGCTGGGCTGCAAGGAGGTTGGATCAAGTGACCTCCTTCTCTCCCTCCTCCTGCCCTTCATCGTCAATCTTTGTCTCTTTCTCTAAATAAGATAGAGTTCCAAAGAGTTTTTTCTGCCTGTTTTCTAAGATATCACAAGGTTCCATCAGGAAGAGAAACAGTGTTTATTTAAAAAGAAAATATTTCCCTATCCATCAATGAAGATCTTTTTCCAATCTTTATTTTTTCTTTTCTAATACCAACTGTCATTTCTATTTGGAGACTCCACCCGATTACAGAAAACTTCAGGCAAACTCAAAATGAGACATTCCTCAAGCGCTTCACTGTTGGAAACTGAGCCACATTCAGGAAGGTTTTCCTCTTCCCTTCACGTTCTAGTTGAATCTGCGCTTTGGAAAGCTTCAGCAACGCTGCAGCGTGGGAGGAGTTGTCCGCCTCTCGGCCCTGACACGCTCTGCATGTTCGTCCTCTGGAACTGTCTCAGTTCTCTCCTCAGTGGTCATGATGATCCTCGCTGGTCACCTGCATATGGGTTTGTCATCTCTGTCACCCTTGGTACAGTCGTATCCTAGGGCTTCCAGGATTTCTTCCAGGATTTCTCCTCTCAGGCAGTCTGAGAGAGGTGTGGCTTCCATGGTCCATGCTGTCAGCCACTCAGTTCAGTTCAGTCGCTCAGTCACGTCCGACTCTTTGCGACCCCATGGACTGCAGCATGCCAGGCTTCCCTCTCCATCACCGGCTCCTGGAGTTTACTCAAACTCATGTCCATTGAGTCAGTGATGCCATCCAACCATCTCATCCTCTGTCGTCCTCTTCTCCTCCTGCTTTCAATCCTTCCCAGCGTCAGGGTCTTTTCAAATGAGTCAGTTCTTCGTATCAGGTGGCCAAAGTATTGGAGTTTCAGCTTCAGCATTAGTCCTTCCAGTGAATATTAAGGACTGATTTCCTTTAGGATGGACTGGTTTGATCTCCTTGCAGTCCAAGGGACTCTCAAGAGTCTTCTCCAACACATCCTCAATATTGCAGGGCTGCTCCAGAAGTCTTCATATTGTCCTGAATCTCTCTTCTAAGTCTCTCCAGGAATATACAAGACTCTTCAGATCCTCTTCCCTTGAACATCCCACATAGTTATGTTCTATTGCCTCATATCACTGTGACTAGTGGCATTTCTGTGGGACTTAGCACTATCCCAAATAAGCACATGGAATGAGAACTCATACATCCCTATGAGTGAAGTCGCTCAGTCGTGTCCAACTCTTTGCAACCCCGTGGACTGTAGCCTACGAGGCTCCTCCATCCATGGGATTTTCCAGGCAAGAGTACTGGAGTGGGTTGCCATTTCCTTCTCCAGGGGATCGTCCCAACCCAGGGATCGAACCCAGGTCTCCTGCATTGTAGGCAGATGCTTTACTGTCTGAACCACTAGGGAAGCCATGCATCTCTATGCCCATCCCCATAAAGGGATGGCAGTCATGCTCCTTCTGTGACTGAGCTGGCGGATGTGGAGAGTTTGGTGTAGAGCAGAGAACCTCACAGCAATATCTAAAATCTCTTGTTCTCCTAGAACTCTCTTTCTCTCCTTGGAGTTCTTTTCTTTATTATTTTCTTTATTTGTTATACAATTTTTAAAGGTTACATTCCATTTACAGTTACTATAAAATATTGGTTGTGTCCCTATGTTGTATAATAAATACATCCTTGTAGCCTAGCTTATACCCAGTAGTCTGGACTTCCCACTCCACTAGCCTTATATTGTCCCTCCCTTTGTCTCCTCACTGATAACCACTAGTTTGTCCTCTATATCTGGAAGTCTGCTTTTTTTTTGGTTATATTCACTAGTTTATTGTACATTTTAGGTTCCACATAACACCATATAGTATTTGTCTTTCTTGTCTGACTTATTTTACTTAGCCTAGTGCCATCCAAATCTATCTGTGTTTTGGCAAGCATCAAATTTTCTTTCTTTTTTATGGATATGTAGTATTGCATTGTGTGTAGGTATACCACTTCTTTTTTATCCATTCATCTGTTAACAGACACTTAGATTGGTTCCTGATCTTGGCATTTGTGAATAATGCTGCTGTGAACTTCGAGGTGCATGTATCTTTTCATTTTTTTTTCTTTTATTATTATTATTATTTTTTGCTTTCTTCAGATAAAGACCCAGGAGTAGGGTTGCTGGAACATATGGCAGTTCTGTTTCTTTAGATTTTTGCACAACCTCCATATTGTCTTCCACAGTGGTTGCACCAATTTACATCCCCACCAGCAGTGTACATGTGTTCCCTTTCCGCCCCGTTCTCACCAATATTAGTTACTTCTGTTCATCTTGAGGAGAGTCATTCAGAGGTTCTTTTCTTGTCTGGAGTGAGGAATTAGCTCTCATGTACTGAGTATTCATTCCAAATCTTCTGTCACTCATCATGAGGGTAGATTTTTAAGCTTCAAGAGCCAAGAACTTTGATGTAGACAGTAAACAGATCTTATTATGATTAGCTTATGCCAATAAATTTGAAGCTAAATGGGGGGGAAAACGCACTAAGGATTTTGAGACTGTCGATGGAGCCGCTTGATGTGTGTCCTTGGTAAATGTCTCCATCAGTATCCCACGTTATCCTGCATCACACACCTGTCCTCAGGTCCTGCTTCAGTGTGGTCCCTCGACACTATTTGTTTTTCTTTATTTCACTTTTTTTTTTAGTTGAAGTATTATTGATTTACAATGTTGTGCCAGCCTCTCCTGTACAACAAAGTGACTCAGTTGTACCCGTGTATACATTCTTTTTTCATATTCTTTTCCATTGTGGTTTATCACAGGATATTGAGTATAGTTCCCTGTGCTGTACATTAGGACTTTGTTGTGTATACTTTGCTAGGTTTTTGCGAAGGAGTGGATTGAAGTGTTTGAATACCTTTTCTCAAAATGCTGGCTTTCCAGATGTTTTCCAGAGTAACTTTTAGTTTGTTTATAAATTCAGATTTAACAGCGTTATCTTTTGCTCACAGACTCTAAAACAAATTGGCAGCAATTACTGAATTAGAATAAATACTTCTTGATTATGTACCAATGAAATATGTTTTCTGTAGACATGAATCTTAAAATCTGAGAATCTAGAGCTTATAGTTGAGTCTGTCCCCTAAAATAAATTGAGGCAAAGTTATTTTTAAAATCACAATATCTCCTTTTAACATTAATAGAATCCTAGGTTGCAATGTTGCTGTTCTTGAATCACTGTCTAAAAACATGGAATTCTGAGAACTTGCCAGAAAATGTCCCCTGGTGCTTCTTTACCTTTCTGATCCATTTCTAATGAACAGCAACAACAACTAGTTTAATTATAAACCAGGTTCACCATTGGATCTTCTGTGCCTCTACAGTATGATATTACAAAACATCAATGGCAATAAAATATACACCTTTTTTTTAAAAGGTTTCATTTTTTTCTTTTTATCTGTGAGAAGAAATAGCATATAACACTATAAAGCATAACTCACTTATCCTAAAACATTAAAGCCCAACTGACAAATTGAGTGAAGCGGTAGTATTTTCTCATGAAGACAGGACACCACCGAAAAAACAGCTGATTTTTGTGCTAATACTGGGTGGTCCAAAAAAGATGAAGTGTTGAATCAATTCTCCAATTTTGGAAGAGCAGTGGAAAAACAAATAGAGGAAGCAAGTGAGCCATTGTTAACTATGGAAAAGACATATTCTGCTCAATTTTCTTCTGGTCCAGCTTTTAGTGTTTGATCATGAGGTGGTTCAGCTAGGTAGGTACATGGGTAACTAGCTAGATATGCTAGGAAGTAGATATATAGGACTCAGATTTGGTCCAAATTTTGAGCCTGAAAAGCAATTTAAAAATAGCTTAACCACAATTGATAATATTAATACAAATTCATTCCATAAACATTTGTTGCTCTTTATTAGCAAGCTCTATGCTAAGTAATTTTTATGGACTTCCACAGTGGCTCAAACTGTAAAGAATTTGCCCTCAGTGTGGGAGACCTGGGTTCGATCCCTGGTTTGGGAAGATCCCCTGAAGGAGGGCATGATAATCCACTCCAGTATTCTTGTTAAGAGAATCCCCACGGACAGAGGAGCCTGGCGGGCTACAGTCCATGGGGTCGCACAGAGTTGGACATGACTGAAGCAGCTTAGCACGCGTGGCAATAATCATAGTGATGATGAGGATGCTGATGATGATACAGAATGCTTTTGAGTTTTATTATAGTTCTGTGAGAAGACTGTTGCAGGCATTTATCTGTGCCTGTTTGTTTCACCCTCACTGATCGGTGTTCCATTCCCCACGCTTGCAGAAAGTTAATGGCCAACACAAGCACTCCATTGCATAAAAAGGGAGGCAACAGAATAGGACACGCAGTACAGACTCGTGCTAATTGTCTCTATTTTATTACAGCAAATTCTTCGTCATTCTAGAGAAAACTCAACGAAAGTTATATTTCTCATTACGGATGGATATTCCAACGGGGGAGATCCAAGACCTGTTGCGGCATTGCTGCGAGATTTTGGGGTGGAAATCTTTACGTTTGGCATATGGCAAGGAAACATTCGAGAGCTGAATGACATGGCTTCCATCCCAAAGGAGGAACATTGCTATCTGCTCCACAGTTTTGAAGAATTTGAGGCTTTAGCTCGCCGGGCATTGCATGAAGGTAATGGAAGCTTAATGGCACACCACAGTGTCTTTATATGGGGCTTTCCTTCTTGCTTACTGCTTGAAACCCACCCGTGGGGAAGACAATGCCAAGCCCTATGGGGTCTTTGCTGAGCATGATAGCTATGTGTCTCTTGTGTATTACGAGATGTGTTGAACTTCAAAAATAGAGATGACACTCTGACCTTGCGACAGGAGTATTTGTTTTTTAACAGCTGTGATATATTTTCACTAAAATATCCATATGCTTCCACCTGGGACAATTAGAATCAGTGGAATGAGTGGAGGTGTGTTTTAAGGCCACACACGGAGTCAGAAACCTTGACTTAGATTTCATCTACAGTTATCTGGAAGGATGAAGTAAACGTTGAGAGACGGACTTCGTGAATCTCACCAGAATGTTTCCAGAAATATTCATGAAGAATAGAGAGAGTAAATACTTAACACGTATTTCTTGGCCTGACAGTTTGAAGACTGATATGATATGCTTATGGTAAACTGAAGAGCAGTGAGAGCAACAGAGGGTAGCATCAGTAAATCCATTCATTAAGTTCTTTGTACACTGTTTATAGTGATGCTTAGTTGAATGACTTAAGTCAGATGATGAACTTCCAGGTGTAGTATGGGCATGTATGTTGCCGTGATCCAGAAGAGAAAGTGTAGATTGGGAGTAGGGGATCAAGGCTATAGCCTCAGACCAAAGCCATGGAGCAAATTAGGCTTGATCTTTCAGATATCCACGTGAAAGATTCAGTTTGATGGGTAAATCATGGCAACACAAGATTTCCTCACAATTAGTGATAAGCTTCCCTTGTGGCTCAGATGGTAAAACCTATGTTGCAATGTAGGATACCCGCTTCAATCCCTGGGTCGGGAAGATCCCCTGGAGAAGGGAATGGCTACCCACTCCAGTATTCTTGCCTGGAGAATTCCCTGGGCAGAGGAGCCTGGCAGGTTATAGTCCATGGGATCACAAAGAGTTGGACACGACTGAGTGACTAATATACACACAGAAGAAGTGGGTCAGCCCTACTGTAGTTCCAGCAGAAGAGTTTGGAGCAGCATCTCAGGCTCCCTATGCATGTAGCAAAAAAAGTCCCCGTCAGTCAACTAGTAACTGAGCGGCTTTGACAGATTATTTAACTTTTGTACTCCTTAGATTTCTTGTTGATGAAATAGGATACAAGATGAGTACCTACTTCATAGGTTTGTTCCAAGGATTACATGGATTAACACATATAAAGTGACTAGAAAACTTACTGAGGGCTTATAATACTAAGCTGTCAATAACTGTCCATTATTGCTGTTACTTTAGGCAATTTATCTAATATCTATGACCTTTAGTTTCATCCGCTTTTAAAATGGAGCTATTATAACATGTGCCATATAGTTTTGTCAAGAGGACTAAATAAAATATTTAAATTTCACCAATGTAATATTTGGCACTTGGCAGAAGTTCACCACCTGGGATTTTCTTTGTTTGTCCTTTTCTCTGGGAAGAGTGATATGTTGAGTGGGAAGACAGAATGGCTGTTGCACTAGATGGGATCGTGAAATTATCAGTGTTATTAGCTGTGTCGTTGAGGACTTGTCTCCAGTCCTACCAGCCTTCTGTCTTGTAGGACAGGGCCCTTCTGCCCTGATGTGAGCCAGAAACTGGATGGGACAGAGTCTTCAGGGAAAGGATTTTGGTTACCATATTGCAACAGGGTTTTGAAAGGCGTAACTTTTATTACTGTAAACTAGTATCTAAAAATGTGTACTACTCTGATGGAGTTTCTAGATTCCATCAGAAGAGATCTTGTTTTTTCTGAAAAACATGATCAAAGCAAAAGAAATTAACCTCATTTCCCCTGTCTTGATGTTCTCTGCAGTTGCATTCTTCTTTTTTTTTTTTCAATAGTTTTTTATTTTCATACAATTGTTAAAGGTTACTTTCCATTTACAGTTATTGCAACATGCTGGCTGTATCCCCCATGTTGTACAATACATCCTTGTGGCCTAATTCACATCCAGTAGTTTGTGCCTCCCAGTCCATCACCCCTCTATTGGCCACCCCCCTACTGGTAACCACTAGTTCTCTGTATTTTTGGGTCTGCTGAAACTACTTTCAATTGGATGGATCCACTTTTTAGATTCCCAGGGTGGCTCCAGTGGTAAAGAACCCACCTGCCAGCACAAGAGACTTAAGAGACTCAGTCCCTGAGTTGGGAAGATCCCCTGGAGGAGGAAATGGCAAGCCACTCCAGTATTCTTGCCTGGAGAATCCCATGGACAGAGGAGCCTGGCGGGCTACAGTCCACAGGGTCGCAAATAATTGGATATGACTGAAACAACTTAGTGCACTTTTGGCCTTAAGACTGTCCGTGTTTGTGGCCATTCTCAGAGGATGTCGGTTCTAGAATAATAGCTTTCTCGATATGCAACTTCTTCATTTACCTCTCCCAGACCTAAATGCCTAGTGCACCAGTCTTACAGCTACATTTTCCTGCTCCCTAGACTGCCAGATCAACCTGTGTCTCAGAGCTAATTCCTGGGTGCCCGTGTTGCAGACCTTGTACCCACACCGCAATCTATTGCATGAGCTTTAATGGGGTACTTGGTTGTACTAGTCTCTTTCCCTTAGTGCTGGAATCTTCCCTTTACTTAGTCCCTATTATTGCTCGGGTCTTAATGCGTTGAGAGAGATGTTCCATAACTGACGCCATCACCTGTCTCTTTTCTGAGTATTCATTAGCAGTTCATGTATGTTGCTGAAACTCACCCATTTGAGTTCCTACTGTGAGCCCATCACTGTATCTTGGCCTAGCACCATGGACCTAGTACTAAAATTTAGGCTGAGACTTTTGAACCTCTTCCACAGTACATAGAACTTACTGTGTGCTTGATTCTAGGCCATCGATTCTTGGTAAGTTGCAATTAATTTTACCCTGCTCTATTAAGTCACTTTGAGAACAGGACAGCCTGCCTGAGTTGTCGAATTCCCATCATGGCTCGCTTTAGAATGTGGCTTGAATAATCAGTAATGGTCACCTTTTACATGTGAAAATTTATTTAAAATTGAGAGACAAAGCAGATCCTAGTTCTATGATTCAACTTGTGTGGTGCCATTGCTTCAGTCTTTAATCAAATAATTATAGAAGTAAAGATACGTGTTTTAAGTCAGTTGCCCGCAATCAACACCCTTGGGCAGCAGTCAGGACTGCAGCTTTATTGTTTGTTTGAGCAGGGACTCTAGAAATCTGGTTACTGCTGCCTGACCTCATGCTGGTGGGGAAGCCAGGAGACTGACCTGGAGAACCGACTGCATAACTTCCTGCTGCATCTGGAGATTCCTCGCTGAAACGACTCCATTTCTGCCTGACCCTGCCTGGCCTGGAGAACTGAGGATGAGGTCCCAGACTGAAAGAGCTTAACCGGCTGCTCCAAATCCCCAGCCTGTAGTTGTGCAAATCACACACTTTCCTATTCGGATGGGAGTGGGGAGCGATTGGGAATTTGACGGAAATGAAAAGATATTTCCTCGTAACAAGAGAATGTAACATTCCACTGCTCATTCCTTTTTTTTTTTTTAAATGACCTCCCTGTCATATGTGCTTGTAGATCTGCCTTCTGGGAGTTTTATTCAAGAGGATATGTCCCATTGCTCCTATCTATGTGAAGCCGGCAAAGACTGCTGTGACCAGATGGCAAGCTGCAAATGTGGGACTCACACGGGTCAGTTTGAGTGCATCTGTGAGAAGGGGTATTACGGGAAAGGTCTTCAGTACGAATGCACAGGTGAGTGTCTGGTCTGTGTCAACTGTATCGGTTGCCTTGTTGCTCTGTAGGAATGGAGCCCCACGCTCAATGGCTTAACCACTAAGAATTTAGTTGCGTTTTTTTTTTATTTCTTTTTTTAATGTGGACCATTTTTAAAGTCTTTATTGAATTTGTTACAGTATTGCTTCTATTTTATACTTTGTTTTTTTGGCCACGAGGCGTGTGGGATCTCAGTTCCCCGAGGAGGGATGGAACCTGCACCCCCTGCATTGGGAAGCAAAGTCTTAACCCCTGGACCACCCGGGAAGTCCCGAGAGTATCTGACATTGCTCATGAATCAGTGAATCGGTTTGGGCAGCACTTTTGGTCCTTAGCTGTGGTGACTGATTACGTTTGTCATTGACCGTGAGGAGGGTTGGCTGCCCTGCGCATCTTACCTGCGTTCTCTCACCTGTTTGGGCATCCGCTGGCTGGAGGCTAGTCTAAAGTGGCTTGCCCAGGATCTCTAGGGTGTTCATGTGGCCTGTCAGACACCATGAGGCCAGCCCAGTCTTGCTCACGTGGTGGACACAGAGTTCCAAGACGAAGTAGAAGGCTTCTACGACCTCTTGAAGCCTAGAACCAGATCTGGGAAGGGGGAAGGTTTGGAGCTTTTTATTTGTAATCAGTCAATAGCCAAATCATCAAACTATGCTTCAGCCTCTGTAAGAAACTGAAACAAGTGGGATTCTGGTCCTCAGGGCACCTGGAGCTTGTGGGATTGTCACAAAAAAACGTAACATTCACTTTATGGTCTTTTAGCTCCTCATAAGTCTCCGCAAAGGAACATCAAAAAGCTCTTAAAAAAAAAAAAAAAAAAAAGCTCTAAAAGTGACATCACTTTAAAATAGAATTCACTTCTTTGACATCTGTAATTTTACCTCCTCTAGGTTTCCTTACCACAATATCTTTGTCATGTTAATATTTTGTTAGAAAAACAACTTAGGATTCTTGTGTTTTAAATTATATTTTAGGAAATATCGAATATTTAGAAGTAGTGTGTGGTTTTTTCTGTGACAGCATTTTATTTGTTCTGTTTTACTTAAAAAGCAGCATGGTTTTTAGAGGTTTTATTGTTTTTTTTTAAAACAACTCTTGCATGGTTTGCTGCTTGGGAAAAATGTATTCCCATGGAAATTAACACCCACCAGGAGAATTTCCGGGCAGTAGGTTTGCTTTATACTGTCCAGTGTGGTCTTTCACTGCTTGTTTCATGTGAACATTGTTTCATTTTGACATTTGGAAGGTAGGTAGGTCTGCTTTGTAACACAGATACGTGGTTTTTCCAGGGTTGAACTTCCCAGCTTTGACCTGATCTGTTTTTCTCTCTTTTCTTCTTGTGGATCATTTCTTTTTGCTTTTTCTACTTGCTGTTACTTCTTTTTTAAAAATTGAAGTGTAGCTGATCTGCAATGTTGTTAGTTTCTGCTGTCCAGCAAAGTGATTCAGTCATACATATGTACATTCTCTTTTTTAATCCTCTTTTCCATCGTGGTTTATCACAGGACACTGAATATAGTTTCTTGTGCAGTACAGTAGAACCTTGTTGATCCTTTCAGTATATAAGTGGTGGCATCTGCTAGTCCCAGTCTCCGACACTGACTTTCATTCTCATTGCCCCTCATCTCCCTTCCCCCAGTTTCTTCTCCCTCTCCCCTACCCCCTCCCACTGGCCCTGATCCCATCTGGCGGACACCCTTCCTGGGTGCGAGCATCCACGCTTGCCCAGCAGAATCACTCCTTTCTTGGCCCCGCTCCCATTCCACCCAGCAGGATTTCTCATTTAAGCGGGGGGAAAAAGTGGGGGGTGTAGAGAGTCTGCCCAACTGCCTCTGATTTGGCAAAATGCCTCCCCTTGAGTCTTCCCACACTTCCATGAACAGCGCAGCTTGGCAGCCTCCCCGACGCCCCCTCCTTCCCTCCGCCCGTCTGAGCCCACCAAACACAGTCAGAAGCTCTCGGTTTCTTTGCTGCATGCTGTAGTCAGCATGTCTGTTTCCGTGTGGTCTGAGCCTGAGCTGCTCCCTGCCAATAAACCACTGCCGAGTGGCTGCCCAGCAGCTTCGGCCACGCTGTGCCCAGACCCTGCCACTCCTGGGCACTGTAATCTTGCATCCCAGGGGACAGGCTGCATGAAGAGAGGGAGGCAGATCACAAACCCACTGCCCCCAGTTACCCAAGTCGCTGTGGCTGCCACCAGTTGTGCATTCCAGGCTGAAAGGCACAGCTGGCTTTAAGATGTATGCAGTGGGTGGGCTCATCAGTGGAGCCTCAGCAGAGGGGACAGAAACACTTTGGCTGCTGGTTCCAGCTAAGAACACCAGGCACAAAAGGATTCATTTATCCATCCCTTTGCTTCAGTTAGTTAAGCCTTCCTTATGTGCAAGGTTTCAGCTAGATCCAGTTCATTGATATAAAAGTTGCTGTTATCATCTTCGATATTTGTTTCTTAGGGATGGGAGAAAGTAGTATCGGAATTCCGAGTTGTGCTTTGCACACTTGTGGTAGGCTCTGCTCATCACTGACTTTTCCTGTATGCTACGAGCTAAGAAAATAAATTATAACCTTCCCATGACCTGAAAGACTCATTACTAGACTCTTCCCGCTTGGAAAGGTAGAAAGAAATATTAGCTCTCCATCACCCAGTACTGAAAACCTGGAAGCCATGAGCCCCTTTTAAAATACATTTAGTTGACAGATGTTCCTGAGCAGTTTCTCTGTGCCAGGCAGGGGTTCAGTGGTGGACCGATAGACATGTTCCCTACCTGCTAGGAACTTACAATCTAGCTACACAAAGCAATTTGTAATCGCAGACTGTGCCATGTTGATACAGTATGAAGAAGGGATGCCAGGGAAGATTAGACTAATATCCTACTCTCTAAACCAAGATCTGAAGGATGGCTCGAAGATAGTTATTTAATTGCTTCAGGAGAGAATGTTACCTTTCGTCCAGAATAGTTGGAATTCTGAGCGTTTAACCTCATGTAGAAACAATGCCTTTCCAAAGCAAATCATTTCTCTTTAGAGCCAAAAGAAACCTTAGAGATTATCTGTTCTAAACTCTTCTTTCTACAAGAGGAAATTGAGGTCTCAGGGAAAGATGAGTATTTTGCTCAAGAGGCCATATCTCACCTACAATCAGCAGGACCCAGGAAGGGACCCAGGACATTTTTCTCTAAATCCTGTTTCCAAGATATCAAACTGCTTATTTTGCATTTTTTTCTGAAAAACTTCTTAGATTCATTGCTTTTCAGAAACCATAAACACTGAATTGTACTCAAAGTATTTAGAAATCCAGAAAGACTGGCTCACATTCAGCCTCTGACACAAACTATGTCATTTTGAATGATTAATTCCTTCTAATTCTCTGTTTCTTCTGTAAAATGGGCTTCATAATGGTATGTTTTATGTGTGTGTATATGTGTGTGTGTGTGTGTGTGTGTGTGTGTGTGTGTGTGTGTGTGTATTCCTGGGTCAGGAAGATCTCACTGGAGAAGGGAATGGCTACCCACTCCAGTACTCTTGCCTGGAGAATTCTATGGACAGAGGAGCCTGATGGGCTACAGTCCATGGGGTCACAAAAGAGTCAGACATGACTGAGCAACTAACACTTTCAGTTTCACATGTGTGTGTGTGTGTGTGTGTGTGTGTGTATATGTATATGTACATAGTGGGTTGGCCAAAACATTCATTCAGATTGTTCTGTAACATTGTATAAAAAACCCAGACAAACTTTTTGACCAACCCAATATATATGTATACTTAGGTATATCTGTAGATATGTGTGTGTGTATATATATCGATATATATCTGTAGATAGATAGATGGTTGGGTAATTGAGACAATACACCTAGAGTGCCTAGGACAGTATCTGGCTTGTCAGTTCTTAATCGGTGATAGTCATTGTTATGATATAATATTGTGAGAAAACTAATGAATGAACACTAAAATGCTAATCTCAAGAACAAGATACTGGAAGATAAAGGACAGCATCTCTTTTGTAAATCCTACTCTTCTGGGTGAGACTAGTGCCCTTAACCTGAGAAATTGTGCTGTCAGGAGGATAAGGAGAATCCCTGCATGCAGGTGAGTACCATCAAGAAGCACTGCAGCTGCCAAAGGTGGACAGCCTATATTGACCTAATGAGTATCCAGTGAAAAGCAAGAATCCTGGGTGAGAAAAGGTATACTGAAGAAGAGATTGTTGGCTTGACTGGGGAAAAGTTATATGCTGAGGCAAACTGTATTTGTTAGTTAACTTCATAGAAAAGCAGAATACTAGAGCTAGCTATAAGGGTCTTTCTCAACATTCACTTGGGAGATGAGGAAAGTGCATCCCATGAAGGAAGTTTTTATTTTTCTTTTTTTTAGTTGTAAATTGGTGCTTTTTGAAAGGCTGTTGATATTTTGTCTTTTTAAATAAACTGACATAACTCATTTTCATTTACTGCAGGTATTTTGTATAATTCAGAAATTCAGGTATGGAATTTTAATACTACATGAGCAGGTTTAAAAGGTTAAGGAAATATCCTGCTAGGATTAGTTATTGAACTTAAGCTAGGGGAAGAAGATTGAAAACCTATGGAATCTAACAAAAAGAAGGTGCTTCCAATTTCTAGCTCTAGGTTTACTTTCTCATTCTTCACAGTTAACAAAGGCATTTGAAAGTGATGAAGAGGCTGATGCTGATGATAGCAATAAAAACTGATGATGATGATAATAATAATAGTTAATATCAATATTTTAGTGGCACTTACTATATCTCAGGCTTAGCTGGTAAAGAATCTGACTGCAATGCAGGAGACCTCGGTGTGATCCCTGGGTTGGGAAGATCCCCTGAAGAAGGGAACTGCTACCCATTCCAGTATTCTGGCCTGGAGAATCCCACGGACTATACATCCATGGGGTTGCCAAGAGTCGGACATGACTGAGTGACTTTCACTTTACTATATCTCAAATATCATTTCAAGCATTTATATATATTAACTCTTTGATGTTCAAATAACTCTCAGGAATAGTGTTCTACTTTAGGGACAAGGCAACTAGAAGTCTGAGAGGTTAAGTAACTTATCCAGAGTCACACAGCTAATAAGAGCTGACTTATGAACCAAAATTGTCTGGCCCTGGAGTCTACCATCTAGCCACAGAAATAGACATTTAACAGATAAACACAATTAAAAATATAATTGCAAAATGCTGTTAAGTATTAATTTGGCCCTTATGAGATCATCAATATTTGTTTACTTTCAACCCATGAGGTGGCAGCTTCATGCAGTTCAATCTAATACAAGGCAGGAAGAGAAGAGAATGAATGACAGAAAGGACTAACCTGATCTTGCCACTGCTTAAAATTTTTTTTAATTATTACTCATTTATGGAATAAGCTGGGCTTCCCTGGTGGCTTGGATGGTAAAGAATCTGCCTGCATTGTGGGAGACCTGGGTTTGATCCCTGGGTTGGGAAGATCCCCTGGAAAAGGGAATGGGTACCCACTCTAGTATTCCAGCCTGGAGAATTCTGTGGACTGTATAGTCCATGGGGTTGCTAAGAGTCTGAGATGACTGAGCAACTTTCACTTCATGGAATAAGCTACAAGTTCCTTAGCAGAGCACTAAGGTTGTATGATTTGACCTCTCTTTACCCTTTGAGCTAAAAGCTGGAACTAGTTATAGTTTCCCCAAAATGCCACATGATTTCATTGCTCAGACCTTTTTTCCTGCTTCTTCGAGTCCCCTTTCCTACCACAACCAACTATTTGCCTTGTTCCTACTCCGTCAGACTAGTGATTTAACAGGCAGTGATTTTCTAGTTCACTGTGCATCCCCATTGCCTGCTTTCAGTGCCCATCAAGAAAACAGATGTAAGTATGAGGCCAAGTTTAATACCAGAACCTTAAGCGAACAAAGAACTCATTATATAAATCAGAGGCAATTGCCTGGTGTCCATGTCCTCCTTGGGCACCATGGATCCTTAGCACAGAGGCACAGGGTAAGGCTTTTTAAGAATGTATTCAGTTTACTTGAATGCAAAATATTGACATTTGGTTAACTTTTGTCAACAATTAATCAAATGCAGTGCATGGTAATGGTTAATTCCCTAGATGAGTCATTTTAAAAGGCTAGTTGTGCATAGCCAATGAACTCCTGCTGTAAATCCAAGCAGTTGCAGCTGTTGTGAATTTCCCCTCAAGGGATTCGAGAGACAGAGTATGGAGACAACAGGCGTCTTGAGGACACTGCTTTGCAGACATCGGCTCCGTTTCAGTGAATTTGGAATGGTGAGCAGGTTGAAAATTATACCTGGATGGGGGCCAAGGCTGAGGACCAGATAATGAGCCAAAGCCCCAGTTATATTGTTTTTCATAAAAGGAGGATACACAATAGAAATGGAAACAGTGACATATTTACGTGGCAATATCTTATTACACATGTAAATATATGCACACAAATCCCCACCTTCACCCTGCACACACACTCATTTTCTTGCCTAACTGCTGTATCATTTCTTTGGAAAGAGAAAGGACAGAGAGCTGTAGACATTCTTGAATAGAAACCAGAACATTTGGAAACCTTGTTCTCTGAGCAGAGCAGAGCTATTTTTTTTTTTTCTCCCAGAAAACTTCCCTGGCTGTGCCTAATAATGGATTTGTAAGGTATAAGGAATTTGTACAATGTATTCCTATTCAATTTTTTATGAGGGAATGTTGCTGGCATGTTGACAGTGGTTCTCATCAGCTTGAGGAGGATGGGTCACTGCTGCCTGGACTGGGCTAGTTAGTTTGGTTTGCCACTGAATGAGGTAGGGATTCAGTCCTGATGGTGCGTTTTCCAGCCTATCATAATTTTTATAACAGGACAACATGTATCATTAGACTGTCGGTGTGAAACACTACCCAACTTCAAAGTCAGAATACTGTATTTCAGTTCAGTTATTATCTTCTTCAGTTCTGTGGCTTCTATTTGGTACTTTACTATAGATTGTATTTCTTGTTGAAGTTCTGTGTTCCCTCGGCTTTCTTCCCGTTTGGTGAGCATCTTTATGACCATGACTTTGAACTCTTTATCAGGCAAATTACTTATCTTTATTTAAGGTGTTTTTTTTCCCCCCGAAGTTTTGTCTTATTCCTTTGATTAGAACATATTTCTCTGTTTCTTCATTTTCCTTGACTCTCTACATTGCTTTCTATGCGTTAGATAAAACAGCTCAGTCTTGAAGAAGTGGCCCCATGTAGGAGATGACCTGTATCTTTCAACCCTCCCTAGCTCTTGGTTGTCTCTTAAACTTTTGTGATTGTGCAGGCAGCTTATTTTGTTGTACTTTATTATTTAAAAAAAAAAATTATTGGAGTCGAGTTGCTTTACGATATTGTGTCAGTTTCCACTCTGCAGTAAAGTGAATCAGCTGTACCTAGACATATATCCCCTCTTTTTTGGGTTTCTTTCCCATTTAGATCACCATAGAGCATTATTGTGGAGAAGGAAATGGCAACCCACTGCAGTGTTCTTGCCTGGAGAATCCCAGGGACAGAGGAGCCTGGTGGGCTGCCGTCTGTGGGGCCGCACAGAGTCAGACATGAGTGAAGCGACTTAGCAGAAGAGTCGAGTTCCCTGTGCTGTATAGGACAGCCTATTTTTTAATTTTTAATGCCTCCCATTAGCTGAGGGTGTGCCAAAACCTGCAGGTGTTCCAATGGGGAGGACCTCAGTCAGCACTTAGATGCAGGCTGTTTGGAGTTCATACCTTCAGGCAGCGGCTTTTAAAAGTATGCAAATACATACAGTCTACAAGTGGAAAACTCACTGGCTGCCAGAGCCGGGCCATTTGGAGGTGTCCCCAGGGTGGTAGTCACAAAAATTGGGGCTCCAGATGAACGTCTGAACTCCTCTCCAAGAAGCATCAGCAAGGTGTGGCGAGGAGGAGAGAGCAAGTAAAGATGGCATCCAACTGCCTGAGTTCCCTGAGAGCACCTCTCTAGGCCTCTGTGTGCTTGGCAAACCTGAGGCCATCCCTCAGGCTCCAGAAGAAGCAAACAGGCCTCTTTCATGGGAAGTCAGAGCAGTGTTTCAGTCTGTAGTCTGTGCAGTGCCCTGGGGGGTGCTAGCCTGCCAGGAACAGTCTCTCTGATTGTTTCAAGGCCCAGAGGACTCCAAAGCACCCCCACCACCATCTCCAGAGCCAGGCGATCCAGGATCATCTTCTGGGAGGCAGCCTCAAAACCTGGCCACCAGACGCGTGTGAAGCCTCCCTCTGGGAGATACTGGCATTTTGGTTTGCCCAAGGAGAGCATGAAGTTAGCACCGCCCCTATGAGAGCTCTGGAAAGGATTGTAATTAGCACTTACTCGTGGGTTTAATTAGAAACCTGCCCCTGGGGCTGCAGCTAGAGCGGTTAATTAACAGAGAAAGTCTGTGCTCCCAGGGGCTATTGCCTCTTCCTGTCTCTTGGGGGCAGAGGTGGTTTAAGAACTTTTTTCCCATTGGTTGCCCTTTCTCCCTTGGGGACCTACAAGCATAAGCCCCACCCACTTCCAGAGCCCAGCGATCTAAGGGTAGTGGCTGCTGACAAGAACTGGGGCACCAGCCACGTTTGAAAGTTCCCCTTTTGAAGGTGCTGTGGCCCTAGAGCATAGCAGAGGGCAGAGAATATAGATGTGCCTGTTGGGAGAAAGAAGGAAATAAGAAAGAAAAGATGGTATCCACTGGCAGCGTGAGGAAGAGAAAGAGGGTAAAAGATGGTGTCCGCCAGCCAGCAGGCCCCCGTGTGTGTCTAAACTCAGACGCTTTAAGATGAGCAAATGAACTTGAGTCGTATCAAATTTGGATGCCTCCAGACCCTCTGCCTCTGCGTTGAGCCCTGGGGCAGGTGAGTCATGAAAGACCCCATTAAGAGGCTTTCCTCAGTTCGTTATAATCTGTGGGTTTCTTGGACTTGAGCGCTGCTTCATTTCAAAGCTAAATGTTTTGGGGTCTTGTCTCTCAGATGCAAATGTTACAAGTTGGGAGCCTACTGTGGGGTTCAACTCCTCCCTCCTCAGGGAGCAGCTCCAGGTTTTGAGTTCTCTCTGATTTGTGGCCGGCCATGCTGGGATGGGGTTTATGATGAGGTTTTGTCCCAGCTCCTCCTGTCTGCTTCTGTGGGAGCTTTGTCTCCTCAGCCCAATGTGTGTGTGTGTGCATGCTCAGTGGTGTCCGACTCTTTGTGACCCCATGGACTGCAGCACGCCAGGCCTCCCTGTCCATCACCAACCCCCGGAGTCTACCCAAACTCATGTCCATTGAGTCAGTGATGCCGTCCAACCATCTCATCCTCTGTCGTCCCCTTCTCCTCCTGCCTTCAATCTTTCCCAGCATCGGGGCTTTTTCATACGAGTCAGGTCTTTGCATCAGGTGGCCAAAGTATTGGAGTTTCAGCTTTAACATCAGTCCTTTCAGTGAACACTCAGGACTGATCTCCTTTAGGATGGACTGGTTGGATTGCCTTGCAGTCCAAGGGACTCTCAGGAATCTTCTCCAACACCTCAGTTCAAAACATCAATTCTTCGGCACTCAGCTTTCTTTATAGTCCAACTCTCACATCCATACATGACTACTGGAAAAACCATAGCCTTGACTAGACAGACCTTCCTTCTCTGGGGAATCTTCACAAACTAGGGATGGTACCCGCATTGGCAGGCAGATTCTTTACCACTGTGCCACCTGGGAAGCCTTGCCCAATGTGTTGTAGTTGCTTAGACAGCCTTTAGGTTTTTTTCAGAGGAAGTTGTACCATATGTATTATAGCTGCAGATTCAGTGCGTGTTGTGGGAGGAGGTGACCCGGGGATCCGTCTTGAATGGAGACCTCCCAAAGTCAGTGTGTTGTTTTCTTTAGAAATATTCATAAAAATATACTCAATATTCTGAAATTGTCAAAGAAAAAAAGATTATGAACAATTCCTGCTTCTCATTGTAGAATATTCCTCGTTTCCTCCTTCTTTCCCCTAGTTGCACTATAAGTAACTCTTTCCTATAGCAGTGAAAGGGAGACAGGGAAAACAGTTAACACCTGCTAAATAAGTAATCTTCAAATATTTTTGCTCATGTAAACACCGAAGAAAGATTAAAATGTATGTGCCCCTCATTGCTTTTTAAGAGGCCATCCAAACTTTTCAACAGGGTTTTTAAAGATGGCATTTCCATAGTACTGTATTGATGTTTAAAAGCTGTTGTGCAACTATACTCCAATAAAAATTTAAAATAAAATAAAACTGTTGTATTACTGTTAAACATTCCCACCAAAGTCTAAATACTAGAGCAAATTTGATTCTTTCTAGTGGTATCCATTTAGGAACAAGCACTTAAATTTTTTTATTGAAGTTTAGTTGGTTTACAGCAGTTGTGTTAGGTGTACAACAAAGTGATTCAGTTATACATATATGTATTCTTTTTCATATTCTTTTCCCTTATGAAAGTGAAAGTCACTCAGTCATGTCCAACTCTTTGGAACCCCATGAACTATACAGTCCAGGGAATTCTCCAAGCCAGAATACTGGAGTGTAGCCTATCCCTTCTCCAGGGGATCTTCCTGACCCTGGGATCGAACCAGGGTCTCCTGCATTGCAGGCAGATTCTTTATCAGCTGAGCTACATGGGAAACCCACTTTTCCCTTATAAGTTATTACAAAATAGTGAGTGTAGGGCCTTTCCTGGCAGTCCAGTAGTTAAGATTCTGTGCTTCCTCTGCAGGGCGCAAGGATTTGAACCCTGGTCAGGGAACTAAGACCCACATGTCTAACAGTGCAGCTGAAAAAAGAGGAAAGTATTGAGTATAGTTCCCTGTGCTATACAGTAGGTTGTTGTGATTTATATATATATAAATAAAATGTGATTTATGTAGATAGTAGTGTGTATATGTTAGTCAAAACCCCAATTTACCCCTCTCTCACCCTTCCCTCTTTGGTAACCAAAAATTTGTTGGTCTGCAAGCACCTTTTTTTTTTTAAATGCAGAAACTTTCCATGTTTTCTTAAATCTTCTTACTCCACTTCCACCACAAAGTTCTGTTCTAATGCAAAGTATTTTTATGTCCTTAAAGCCTTTTATTGATCACAGACTTCTACTTCTCCGCTACAAAAATTTTTGATATCAATTGAAATTTTCACCTCTTCTGTGACCAAAATTGCTAACAGGTTGTTATTTTTTCAGTTGTTGTTTGTATATAATGTGTCAAGCATTGTTATACATTTTGATACTTATTACATGTGATAATAAGATACTGTTGGAGATTCATCTGTTAATAAGATGGCTTGTTCATTAATTCATGGATCCGTGGATTTGTCATGCACTGTGAGAATGGGAGGCCTTACAGCATTCATTTTGGTGTTTTTCATTTCTGTAGCTTTTAGTGCTGAAAACCTTCATACAGAAATGTAGATGGGACTTGAAAGAGTTGGGCTAAGTTGATGTCACTTAGTTCTAGGAATTCCTCCTGAGTGGCATGCCAAAAATAAAATGAGTTATCTATTATCAAAAAGTGATTCTAAATGATCTCTCAGCTGACAATTCCCTTAGGTCCTTTTTCAATTCTATTGAAACTAAGGAATTGGAAAACTTTTCACCAGCAAAAGGAGTTTTTAGTCCATCATTCCAATCATTCACAAATTCCTCAAATTTCTGGGAAGTCCCCGAAGACTGGAAGTTTACCAGGAATTATTAAAAGACTGTCTGTTACTATTTCACTTGGAACCATTTTACTTAACCTAATCAATTTTGGGAAAAACAAAATAGTACTAAGTTTAATAAAATTTTTGCCATTGAATAGTTTTTGATAAAATAATGTTACCCTAAAATGTGCATTAATATATTCTTATCAAAATCTTGGAGCCATAGATTTAGCTTGTTTAATTTCTGAACAAATATCTATCATATCTATTTGTTAAAATATTTATAACAGTCAAAGCTATCCTCCAAATCAGATTTCTTTTCTGAGAAAAAAGGCTAAATAAACTAATGAACATTCCAGTGGCAGTCATATTACTATAGAATTCTATGATTGACACACGAGGCAGAGACACTGCCCTGAATTTGTCATCTGGATGAAATAAGCTGCTGCCACCTTCAGTATTTCTTAAGGTTATTTTCTCCTTTGTTTTGCCCTTGTGGGATTTTTCTAAAAAAGTGGCATATGCTTTGACAGTAGTCAGAGGTTTGAAAAGGGAAAATGACAAATGAACAGCACTTTTACTCCCACCTCCTCACCCTGCAACATACATGAATTTAGAAATCCCAGGAATGAACCAAAATGCCCCATTTCCGGTGTCAGGAAATCTTGTTGAAAGATACTTAATTGAAATATATGAAAGACTAGAAAGGTTTCTTTAGGACTTGTATTGTGATCCAGTGGCTATGACTCCATGCTCCCAATGCAGGGGGTCTGGGTTTGATCACTGGTCAGGGAACTGGATCCCACATGCCTCAATTAAGAGGTTACATGCTGCAACTAAAGATTCCAGATGCTTCCAGGAAGATCAAAGATCCCCATGTGGCAACTAAAACCCAGTGCCACCAAATAAATAGATAATTTTTTTTTTAAAAGAAGAAGTAAAAAATGTTTCTTAGAGGACCTGCTTATTGTGCCTTAACCTGAAGGGTCTCCAGATACAAGATTTTCAGTTGTGCTGGGGATTTATTGCCTTGGGGCAATGCACCAAGATTTAGAAGGGGTGAAAAGTACATGGTGCTTTTGAAAAGGGCACGAAGGGCAGTTGTGTCAAGGTGCAATAGATGCTTTCTCTGGCACATCAGTTTAGGTAAGCGTACATAGGGATGCTGAAGTCCTGGAAATTGGCTCTCTAAGATAATTCATGCCATACATGCCTCTTGCAAAGTCTTCGCCTGCTTATGTTCCTCATTTGCAGAACAGGAGGCAGTGTGAAAGAATGTTAAATTTTCCTAGTGTCATTCATTTCCGAAGATGTTAGTGTGCAGACCCAACTCTCTGGGAGCTCAGTATCCAACACTCTCTCTGCTCCATTTTATTGCCAACAGTCATTCCATAGCACTCATTGCACTGTCCTTATCTGTCAAGGAAATGATTCAGAAATATTTTGCTGCTCTTTCCAGGCTACATTTAAAATAAACAGTTGCTTCTCAGTTGTAGCTTAGCATCTCCCGTGTTTGGTTCCCCAGGCTCTGCATGGAGTTGGTGCTCACTACATATGAGATGATGAGCCATGTTTGGATGGTAGCTAAAGTTAGCAATTTGAAAATGATAGCCCAATCTAGACAAAAGGACTGATGCTGAAGCTGAAACTCCAAAACTTTGGCCACCTGATGTGAAGAACTGACTCATTGGAAAAGACCCTGATGCTGGGAAAGATTGAAGGCAGGAGGAGAAGGGGACGACAGAGGATAAGATGGTTGGACGACATCACCGACTCAGTGGACATGAATTTGAGTAAACTCTGGGAGTTGGTGATGGACAGGCAGGCCGGGCGTGCTGCAGTCCATGGGGTCACAAAGAGTCAGAGACGACTGAGCGACTGAACTGAAGCTAGACAAAAGTCACGCTCAGAGAAATAATGGACCCAGTGAGCTTGCTAAATGCTGGCAATGCTGAGATATGTGATTGAGTCATGTGTGCGTGTGTGCTAGGTCACTTCAGTCGTGTCTGACACTCTGAGACCCTATGGACTGTAGCCTGCCAGTCTTCTGTGTCCATGAGATTCTCCAGGCAAGAATACTGGAGTGGGTTGCCATGCCCTCCTCCAGAGGATCTTCCTGATGCAGGGATTGAACCTGTGTCTCTTATGTCTCCTGCGTTGGCAGGCAGGTTCTTTACCACTAGTGCCACTTGAGAAACCCTTATACAACCTTGTAAATCCATAAATCTATAAATAAATTGTTACGGATTGCAGTTAGTGGCATGAATGCTAGTGATGAATCCTAGTTCTGTCACTTCCTGGTTGAGTTTTTCTGGGCAAGTTTTTTGACCTCTGTGAATCTTAGTTTCTTAGTCTATGAAGTGGGGTTAATAAAGTAGGATTCTTACAAAAATTCAATGAGATAGTATGTGTAAAAAGCATATTACAGTGCTTGGCGTATAGTAAGTCCTTGATTAATTTAAATAATGATGCTTTACCAGTGGTGGTTCTGAACAGAGAGGTTTTGCTCTTTGGGGACAGTTGGCTTTGTCTGAAGACATTCTTGATTGTTACAGCTGGAAGGAACTACTGCTGTCTAGTGACTAGCAGCCAGGGACACTGCTAAGTAGCCTATAGTACACCAAACAGCTGTGACAAGTTCCAAATGTCACCCTCTACTGAGGTTGAGACATCTGCTCTGTATTGACAAAGTGAATTAATGGTTTCATGAAAGACTGAGAAAACATTATTGTATCTCTTTTGAAAGTTTGATTAAAAAAAAGATTAAAGCCATGCAATTCTATCAGGCTTAACTAATGTCTTGGTTATGAACATTACACTATTTTATGCTCCAGCCTTCCTAGGCTTAAAACCCTTTCATGGCTCTGAATTTATCCTCCTTTGCTTAGGATAGTCCATGTCTTGTCTATCTGTTCAGTTTTTACCAAGTCCATCAGGATTCTCAACAAACTCACATTTCTTATGAAACTTCCCCTTTCATTCCTTGTTGTCCTGGCACACTTTGATCTAGATTTTTTTGGTTCTCATAAATATCTTTTTTCTGTTAACACTTACCACATAGTATCACCATTTTTGGTATGTTTTTTTCCTTTGATATTCTCTGAATCTCTTTAGGGGAGGATTATGTCTATGTCTGTCTCTCTCTCCCCCACTTTATTGCCTCTGCTACATGGCCATGAACTTGGAGTAAGCATTAATAAATTTTGAGTGAATGAATGAATGAGTAAGTAAAGTAACTTGCATGTTTACATGCTAGAACACAGCATATGGAAACTCTGCTTGGTTCCCAACTTCCTGGGAATTTTCCATTCCTTTTTTAGAGAAATGAAGGTGAACAAGTCTACTGACCCTTAGAAGCACTGGCTAAGAATCAAAGTCAGCCATCTGGAAGCTCAAGTACAACAGTAGGAAGTGGCTAATCACACATTTATGCCTTTCATGTTGTTTAGTTACACCGAGGTTACTTTACAAATTTAGTTCTAAAACCATGGTATTGTGTATCTATGTTTGTTTGTATGTGTAAAGCTATTTGCATGTATTGATAATTGATAGTTTGGGTAGTGTTTTAATTCATAGCACAAGAGAACATGCCAGGATATTGTGAAGTTTTACCATTTAAACATTAGTTAACAAATACAAAGTAAACCATTATTTCTGTATGTAACATGTGTTACTGGTGGTTGAATCCCTAACTTGTACGTGACTCTTTGTGACCCTGTGGACTGTAGCCCTCCAGGCTCCTGTGTCCATGGGACTTCCCAGGCAAGGATACTGGGGTGGGTTGCCATTTCCGTCTCTAGGGGATCTCCCCAATCCAAGGATCAAACCCAGGTCTCCTGCATTGCGGGCAGGTTCTTTACCAACTGAGCCATCAAGGAAACATATGTTCATGTTTGGGAAATTTTTCATAAAACCTCCACATTTATAGATTTTGTCAAAATACGGAAGCAGTGTAGGAAAATAAATCATGAACTATAGAATAAGTTATGAAAAAAAAGTAATCAAATACACATTATATGTGAAATGTGTAATATGTACAGGCATAGCCATAAAGGTTAATAAGGCACAGTTACTCCTTTTCACCATCAATATTTAAAACAAAAAAGAGCTGTTTCACTATTTGCATATGATGTTATTGCTAACCTAGAAAATCCAAAGAAATCCATGGAAAACCACTAGAATTAATAGAACAGACTTGTAAGGTGGCAGGATAAAGATGTTTCATATCAATGAAACATTAAATTTTAAAAATGTCCTGAAATCCAATTTATAGTAATACGGAAAAAAAGTGTTTCCTAAGAATAGTTTCAAAGAGAAATGTGTGACCCTCATGGGCAACTGTAAAATTTTATAGAAACTGATAGATGCATAAGAGGTCAAATTGTAAATTTCTATAGGAGGAATACCTCTTTCCAGTCATTCTAATACTTGTGCATAATCTTCATCATATTCTGTTCCATGTATAAAGCAGTATCCCTGGCCTGCAAAAAGGCATATCTCTGTAGTGACCCAGATACGCAGGCTCAAGGTAAAGTTTCTGTGTCTCGGGTATTTCTGGATGCACCCTGAAATTTTTGCTTCTCTGCCTTTCACTTTTAAAATTTTTATTACACGTTTTGAGATACTATTGTCACGTGCAGATTTAAGAACTAATACAGAGAAATCCCTTATTAACCATTTTCCTAGTTTTTCCCAATGGTATCATCTTGCAAAACTATAATATCACAACCAGGATATTGACATTGATACAGTCAAGTTATAGAACAGCATCACCACCATGAGGATCCATAACACGTCCTTTTAGAACCACAGTCACTTCCCTCCTACCCCTGATTGCCCCTGCTTTAACCTCTTGAAACCACTAGTCTGTTCTCCAAATCTTTGATGTTATCATTTCGTGAGTGTTATATAAACAGTCCTCCAGCAGAGGGAAGAGGGAGGAGCACTAGCAGGTAAATATAGAAACCCAGGTTCCTCATTTTTATGTGTGTGAGGGGATCCTCATTCCTGCTGGATGTGGATGGAAGTCCATGCTCTTTGCTAACCTCCACTGGTTCCCCTGGGATGGAAGGGGTCTCGATGCCTGCTGATTGCTCTCCATGTGGCCTCCATTGACATTGCGAGGAGGGAACCCCTTCACTGCTTGGGTGTCGTGCAAGTTCTCATATACCAGAGCGTACTCTGAGACCCACTCTGGTGGAGCAGGACAGGACTCTTTGTTACTTCTGGGTGAGTATAGAAGCGAGACACCATCCTCACCCCTATGGTCTCCATTGATATGAAAGACCCATCTCTCTTCTTGGCCTTCTCTCATACCAACCCTGGCAGACATGTGGGGTGCCTTTCTGGATCTTTGCAGGAGTGGAAATTAGGCTGTTTACTTGGCCTCTGCCTGGTAAGGTTCAGCTTGGGCCACAGGTTTTTCTGCCGCGTTTGGCTAGAATAGGGTTGATTGATTATTGTCCAGAAGTGATCTGTTTTGCTAGGCTGCCCTTTTCTTCATCCTTGGCTGAGAGAAGTGTCTTTTGTTGTTTGGGGGCTTTTATGTCCACCCTTGTTGGTGTTTTGAGGTTTCCAGCTTCTTCAGCTCTAAGTCGGGGATATGTGAGGGAAAAGAAAGCCCAGGGAACTTAACAGCATGTTGTTCTTTGAATCTTGAGGTCCCTGGCAGGTCTGCCTTATCAGTGTCATTTCATGTTTATTTTATATATAACATCTACAGGTTTTAGCTGTACTTTAGCAGAAGGACTAAGGAAAAAATACATCTACTCCATCCTCCGAGAAACAGATGCCTCTGCTTTTCATGTGCATCATTTCTTTCTTCTCTGTTGACACTTTTTTCCATGATGGCTGTATCAATCCAGTGATATTGTTCTTTACATGTTATGTCTTTAGAATGGGTGATGTCAGTTTTCTCATATTTTATGCCCAATGATGACTTATATGTCTAGAAAACGAGAAGTAGCCAAAAGGAAAATGGGAGTCATGGAGAAAAACAGTAAATCAGTTAAGCAAAAAAAAAAAAAAAAAAATTAACTGTAATTAAGTTCTTAAATCATCCTTATGTATAGAGATATATGGGAGTGAGTAAATCTTTCCATGTTTGATGTTTGAGGATGAATATTATTGTCTTTCAAAATCATTCTCCAGAAGGCATCCAAGATGATCTTGTCACACGTCCTAACTTATTGTCATTTTTCTCATTGTTTTAAGAATTAAATTCCTAACTTTTGAAAATGACCTATTCAGCCCAGTGGTTCTTGCACTCACCTTTCTAACCTCACCCCCTCTTTGTTCCAGCCAGAGACAACTCTTAATATTTTCAAGCTTGTCCTCTCTTGCCTTTGAGTCTGCACATATTGATCCCTTTGTCTGAAATGCCATCACCCTGTTTCTGTATCCCCTCACTTTTATGCATGGTTCTGGTCTCACCTCTGAAATCTTTTTGACCAACAAAGCTTACCTGACCATCCACCCCTGCCTCAAGTCTGGGTAACATCTACCTTATGTTTTATTGCATAACATGGTACTTTGCCCCTTTATAATCATCTGTTGAAGACGTCAGGCAAAGCTCTATCTTACTCTTCTATCCTAGGAATCCCATTACCTGTCATATCCTTTTCACCCCTAGAGAGGCTCATAGCATTTTAGTTTTACCAGCACTTGGCTGTAAACTTGATCACCCATGTGTCACGATGGAAAAAAACAGTTCTCCAATTGATTACATAACACAGAGAAGGTCAGACAGTGTCATAGCCAGTAGTAATTAGCAGAATTCTCATCCAAGGATTCTGCCTTGTGGCTTTTGCACCACACCCTCCTTTAAGGGATGGTAAGGGAGAAAGGTGGTGACATGGTGAAATTTAACATGTTGAAAGCATATATTGTAATTGCCAAAGTAAAATACTTTCAATTTTCTTTACACGCAGATTAAAATTCAGAAAATAATACAAACATTTGAATATGGGAATCTGGAAAGGAAACAGTGACTAGATGAGTGGAGTATTTCAAGGTGCAGTAGATTAGACCACACAGATCAGAAAGAATGCCAGGCAGAATGGGTCATTCTGAATCAGGTTTTATGGAAACTACAGAAGGAAATCTTTGAAATCTGTCCATTGACTCCCTTAACTATTTATTGAATATCTTTTAGGTATTTCAGAAGATTTGATTATTGCATAGCACTTGCCTTAAAGGAACTTAATATGAAGTAGGCCTATAATTATTACAAAGAAGTAAGAATGTGTGCCATGAACCAAGACTTACATTTAATCCAGTTCTAAGCAATTGAGATCAAATAAAGATAAAATGTGATGCACAAAATATACATATGTGATATATAAAATGCTATGGCTGTTCAAAAAATATTTGCTGTTAGTTGTGAAGATGAACTGCGTTTGAAAAATAGGATTAGCACCGTTAGAAAGGGGATACTATTGTGGACAATGAAAAGTGCAGACTTGTGATGGGGACTGAAGTTAGCTTGTACGGATGGGAAAGTAGGTTAAATCAATAGAACAAGTGGGATTTAGGTGAAGAACAGTAAGGAGGCACTAAATTGTACTGGGACTTGAATTCCAGGCTATAGAGATAGCCTTTGGTCAACTGGCAACTATAAGCTATTGAAGATTTTTGAGCAGGAATATGGCATGGTGAGAGGCATGTTATAAGAATATTAATTTGGTATCTGTGGCAGAAATCACTGACTCTGTATATCCTAGAATAAGAAATGGGTGTATACAGGTTGCAGCTAAATGAAGTCCTAAAATAATAAGGTCCAAAATTAGTACAGCAATAGTAGGCATGGCAACTGATATTTATCTGTACTTCCAAACCCCCAAAGTCCTACTGAACTGAGGTAGAGGAGATGAGGAAAGGAAAACATGAAAGGCAGCTATGGCCTGTGACTTTACTCATACCTCATCACTCTTTATTTGACCCAAAGGGAAACATATTTGACAATACCAAACTATACTCAGAATCTTTCTTTCTTACTGACCACTAAGACAAGTGTTACTAGGTCTAAATGTGTATCGTTTATCTTGTTCCTCAGGACGAGCTAATTCATCACATGTGCATCAGTACAGTTATAAAAGTTGTCAAAATGTTGAAGTACACACATACTCGTTGGTAAAAATAGTGTTGCCCCCAAGTCCCTAAATGCCCTTTTACTGATCTGACCCCTTTCTCTAGGCTCATTTATTTCTCCCGCAATCCAGCACCTAGAGAGGTCTCATCTAGCAGATTAGGGGCGTGTGTGTGTGCGCGCGCGCACGCGTGTGTGCATGCATATGCACGCACTAAGTCACTTCAGTCGTGTCCAACTCTTTGGGACCCTATGGACTGTAGCCCACCAGGCTCCTCTGTCCATGGGATTCTCCAGGCAAGAATACTGGAGTGGGTTGCCATGCTCTCCTCCAGGGGATCTTCCCAAGCTGGGGATCAAACATGCATCTCTTACGTCTCCTGCATTGGCAGGCAGGTTCTTTACCACCAGTGCCACCTGGGAAGCCCAGCAGATGAGTGGGCATGCCAGAACTCTGCTTAATGCTATAGCTTAGGTATGCTCTTGTTGATCAACGATCATGCCATTTTGGTAACATTTTAAATATTACCCTTACCACAGATAAAGTTTTCACCCAGAAGGTTCTGAACTTTTGTAAGCAAATAGACGTCTGCTGGGCCTACACATGTCTGAATCTCAGAGAGAGAGGCCCCCTAAATTTAAGTTGAAAGTCTGTTGCATTAAAATTCATGGGACTTCACATTTTTTTAAACTTTAAAAAATTGCATGTATTTGTCATTTATTTTTTTTTTACTTTTTCATGTTTTATTTTTATTTTTTATTTATTTTTCCATTTATTTTTTTCCCATTTATTTTTATCAGTTGGAGGCTAATTACTTTACAACATTGCAGTGGTTTTTGTCATACATTGAAATGAATTAGCCATGGATTGACATGTATTCCCCATCCCGGTCCCCCCTCCCACCTCCCTCTCCACCCGATCCCTCTGGGTCTTCCCAGTGCACCAGGCCCGAGCACTTATCTCATGCATCCAACCTGGGCTGGTGATCTGTTTCACCCTAGATAGTATACATGTTTCGATGCTGTTCTCTTGAAACATCCCACCCTCGCCTTCTCCCACAGAGTCCACAAGTCTGTTCTATACATCTGAGTCTCTTTTTCTGTTTTGCATATAGGGTTATCGTTACCATCTTTCTAAATTCCATATATATGTGTTAGTATACTGTAATGGTCTTTTATCTTTCTGGCTTACTTCGCTCTGTATAATGGGCTCCAGTTTCATCCATCTCATTAGAACTGATTCAAATGAATTCTTTTTAATGGCTGAGTAATATTCCATGGTGTATATGTACCACAGCTTCCTCATCCATTCGTCTGCTGATGGGCATCTAGGTTGCTTCCATGTCCTGGCTATTATAAACAGTGCTGCAATGAACATTGGGGTGCACGTGTCTCTTTCAGTTCTGGTTTCCTCGGTGTGTATGCCCAGAAGTGGGATTGCTGGGTCATATGGCAGTTCTATTTCCAGCTTTTTAAGAAATCTCCACACTGTTTTCCATAGTGGCTGTACTAATTTGCATTCCCACCAACAGTGTAAGAGGGTTCCCTTTTCTCCACACCCTCTCCAGCATTTATTGCTTGTAGACTTTTGGATAGCAGCCATCCTGACTGGTGTGTAATGGTACCTCATTGTGGTCTTGATTTGCATTTCTCTGATAATGAGTGATGTTGAGCATCTTTCCATGTGTTTTTTAGCCATCTGTATATCTTCCTTGGAGAAATGTCTTTTTAGTTCTTTGGCCCATTTTTTGATTGGGTCATTTATTTTTCTGGAGTTGAGCTAGAGGAGTTGCTTGTATATTTTTGAGATTAATCCTTTGTCTGTTGCTTCGTTTGCTATTATTTTCTCCCAATCTGAGAGCTGTCTTTTCACCTTGCTTATAGTTTCCTTTGTTGTGCAAAAGCTTTTAAGTTTCATTAGGTCCCATTTGTTTATTTTTGCTTTTGTTTCTAAAATTCTGGGATGTGGGTCATAGAGGATCCTGCTGTGATTTGCCCACTCTCACCACTACTATTCAACATAGTTTTGGAAGTGTTGGCCACAGCAATCAGGGCAGAAAAAGAAGTAAAAGGAATCCAGATAGGAAAAGAAGAAGTGAAACTCTCTCTGTTTGCAGATGACATGATCCTCTACATAGAAAACCCTAAAGACTCTACCAGAAAATTACTAGAGCTAATCAATGAATACAGTAAAGTTGCAGGACATAAAATTAACACACAGAAATCTCTTGCATTCCTATACACTAAGAATGAGAAAACAGAGAAATTAAGGAAACAATACCATTCACCATTGCAACAAAAAGAATAAAATACTTAGGAGTATATCTACCTAAAGAAACAAAAGACCTATACATAGAAAACTATAAAACACTGATGAAAGAAATCAAAGAGGACACAAACAGATGGAGAAATATACCATGTTCATGGATTGGAAGAATCAATATTGTCATTTATTTTTGACTGTGCTGGGTCTTTGTTGCTGTTTGTGGGCTTTCTCTAGCTGTGGTGCACAGGCTTCTCAGTGCTGTGTCTTCTCTTGTTGCAGAGCACAGGCTCTAGGGCACCCGGGCTTCAGTGGTTGTGGTACATGGGTTTAGTTGCCCTGCGGCATGTTGCCCTTAGCTGCGCTTCTTGGACCAAATCTGGGTGCCCTCCACTGGCAGGTGTCTTAATGGCTGGACTACCAGGGAGGTCTGGGACTTCACATTTAAATAATGATTAATTGGTATTAAAAAAAAAACCTGTTAATACCCAGTGGTAATGAGACGACAGTAAAAGATGTATTTTTATTCTTGATGATGGGAATATACAATAATTTGACAATACTTTTGCTGGGCTTAGTTGCCCAGTCATGTGTGACGCTTTGTGGACAGTAGGCTAATGAAATACATAGTAGTATAGTATGAATTTACTGTCTGAAGATCAGTGATTTTCTAGATAATCATGAAATTGTAGCTTAAAGAGAATTGTTCCTATGTTGTAGTCTGAGATATAAATGCTAAGGCTTTCGGGTTTTTTGGTAGCATTATGTTGAACACTAGGCCAGTTGACTTGTTTCTCAGGCCCAATATCACAGGTGGCTCTGTGGTCAAGAATCCACCTGCAATGCAGGAGACTTGGTTCAGTCCCTGGATTGGGAGGATCCCCTGGAGAAGGAAACCTACTCCAGTATTCTTGCCTGGAAAATCCCATGGACCGAGGAGCCTAGTGGGCTATGGTCCATGGGGTTGCAAAGAGTTGGACCCAACTTAGTGCCTAAACAGCAACAGGCTAATGAAAAGTTACTATTATATTGCTAAGAAAAAAATATAGTGGATGAAAAATATAAAGAACAAGGTGATTGTAGGAAAGTATGAAACATTTAAAGCATAGTTAAAGCAGAGTAGTATAGCTTATGGTGAATTTTATTTTCTTCTTTATACAAGTCTGAGTTATTAACTATTTTAGGAGGAATAAATAAAATTAAAGATAATTCTAAAATCTCCAGAGGCTTTTCTCAAAGTGATTAGACACAGAGTTTTTGTTATAAAACTCAAAATGATCTCACATTTCTCACGCAGACAGTTCATACCTTAAAACAATTAAGAATACAGAGTTTTCAACTAAAAAGACTTTGCGTAAGTGTTATGTACTCATCCAGGTAATATTTGTGTGTGATATATGTGTTTATGTGTGGTATGTATATATTATGTCTATATGTGTGTGTATGTGTGTACACTATTCATAACATGACTCTTATTTCACTGTCTTCTTTTGGACACAGTCTTCAGACATTTTGCTTTTTTGTTTTTGTGTAGACTTGTCCTAATCCATCACTAATCTCCTTTCTAGTCAGAGCAGGTGTTCACATTGGCAGCATGGCATCCTGCAGCTAGGGTGCCATTTGCTACCATGGCACCACGCAGTTGCCCATAATTTTGTCCAGATAACCTGTGTTCCAGCCAAATGAGTTAACCAATCACAGGGAGGTTGGCAGGATGCGAATTCATTTTACACAGATTCAGATGTGCAGAATCCAGGGCAGTCAGTAGTCTCCTTGTCTAATGCTTGATGAAAATGCAAAGGATCTTGACTGTTTAATAAGAAAGTCCTTCGTATGCATGCCTAGGTCCTTACCTGGTACTTGTGATAAGGACTGACTTAGCGTGGGGAAAGCTGGTTCTTTTCTAGTGCAGTGGGTCCCTGTGTTCAAAACCCTAGCACACTATTTATAGAAATGATTGCTTGTTCAGAATGAATCCATAAAGTTGAGAAGAAGCATGATATTGTAATAATAAAGAGCTTTCTTCCAGGGGCCCCATACTTAGATGTAGCTGAAATGAAAGCTTTTGATTTCCACAATTCCTGGGTATATTTTCATCTTCCTTAGTGAGTGTTCTTGGAGTTGTGTACCTCACAGCCTGAAGGCAGCTGATGCAACTGCCCTAAAACTATATTCTTTAAAGAAATTCATTAAGCTTTAAAGGTGAATTGTGCAAAGAACAGAGGCTCTTAATATTTATGGAGAGTTTTAAAATTAATCTTAGATTATTAGTGAGAAGGAATTTTATAAAGTATAAGTTACTTAAATATTAACTGAAATAGTCATCTAAAGAATTGATAATTAAAGAATGGAGACTTCTTTAGATTTTATGAATTGCAAACTGGTTGATATTTTCATTTACTTCAGTCAAAAATTGTGTTGGCAGAAGGAAAATCTAATCTTAGCGCATGATATCTTCAAGAAGCACAGTTCCAGTAATCCTAGCTGATAACTGCTAAGATGTTTCTGAAAGGAGAAATTTTATTTTGACAACAAAAAGAACAATTTAAAAAAATATTTGGTACATTTCCAGGAAGGGAATCATTTCATATGACAAAGAAAGTAACTGTACCCTAGTCTTTACCATCACTTGTGGAACTTTTTCAAACCACAGTTAACTTCATCTTTTCAACTTTTGCTTGGTTTTAGATGAGGAATTTTCTCCTTCGGGAATCAAAGAAGTTGATTACACCTCTCCCACTAGAATTGTGCAATGCCTTTAAATAGTTCTTCTTAAGTCTGTTTTTGATTATCATTATGAATTTCACAATACACTTCCAAATGTACTTTTGGATATTTTTATCCAAAACACTGTTCTCCAATGTTGTAAATTCTTTATTTCTTAAAATGTTTTGGGGAGTAACAGTGTAAGATTAACTCCTTTTTGTGTAATACCATTTTCAAATAAATTATAAAATCTGTAGATAAAATCTGACTGCTCATGTGATAGGTTTCTTTAACTTACTTTTTAGTGTTAGTCTATTTATAGAATCATTCAGTATTAGCATCAGAAAGGTCACAGCCATCATTACAAGTAACTTCTGTATTTTGTAGGAAAAGAAAAAAACAAACAATTGGCAGCAACCCCGTAGCTTGTTAGTGGAGCAGCCAAGATAGCAACTCAATTGTCCTGACTCAGAGTCTGACGTCCTTTCACTTTGCCCTGGTAGGTAGTCCCTCTGACTTCGGTCCTTCCGTCACACTAACCCATCCTCCACCTTCTGTCCTCCTTTGTCTAAGCGACTGCTAGCTCAGGGAATGAGATGAGCAAAGGCTGAGTCAGATGACCAGAAGACTCCCTAAACTTACAAGAGTGTGTTCCCCCTGGCGGGACAGAGACAAGTGTGTATGTTACACACAGTGTGATAGGTGCCAGGAGAGGTGAGAGTAACATTCTCCGGGGCCCAGAAATGAAGGTGACAAAATCCATCTCAAAAAGTTGGGGAAGCTTTGAAGAGCGAGTCACTGAGGGATGCAGGAGGTTCGCTCGGAGAAAGGACAGCATATGCCAAGGCAGAAGCTAAGTGGAGACAGGAGCGGGAAGAGAGGGAGATCGTGTTTACCGAGTACCAGAGCATCTACTGGGCACAGCAAGCCTATAAAAGAAGTATAATTATCGCTTCCATGGTTAAGAAGATTAAAAGTTGGAGGCATCATTATCACAGTTACTGAATGCCAACTACATGCCTGGCATGTTTCTTACATTATTTCGATTAATCCTAGCAACAAATTTATAAGGGAATTACACATGAAGAAACTAAATCTCAGAAAAATTAAGGAAATTGGTCCAACTGCCAAGTCCAGTAAACTGAGGTGGGGGAGGTGTGGTGCAAACTAATCTCTGCTTGAGACTTCCCTGACGGTCCAGTGGTTAGGACTTTGCCTTCCAACGCAGGGGGCGTGGGTTCGATCCCTGGTCTGGGATCTTAATATCTCACTTGCCTCATGGCCAAAAAAATGAAACATCAGACAAAACAGTATTGTAACAGTATTGTAACATCAGACAAAACAGTATTGTAACAAGTCCAATAAAGGCTTTAAAATAAATAAATTAAGAAAACAAAAACAACTAGTCTCTGCTCAGTTCTGAAGCAGCTTCTGATCAGGATATGGAATTCACCCGTTCATTGTAGCAGACTGACAGGATGGGTACAGATGGATCAAAGATGTCTTTATAGATCTAAGTAAAGAGAGAAGGCTTCATCCTGTTGGTGCAGTTTTTGGTAGAAAGTGATTTGCTCAAATTTATATTTTAGAAAAATGTTCAGGCAGCAACATCTAAGATGGGTTAAACAGTAGAGGTAAAGGCTGAGGGACCAGTGATATGATTTTGTGAAAACCTGAAAGAGAGGTGATGAGTTCAGATCTAAGATAAGAGAAATGCAGATGGAGAGATAGGCAAAATTTGGAGGGCTTTTATGGAGTAAAATCTAAACAACATGGTTTTCATTTCAGTATTGAAAGAGATGGAAGGAGAAGGAGGAATTGAAGTGATCTCTGAGGTCAGAGAAGTAGTTAACTGTGAAATGAAACATATGTGTTTGAAATAATGACTTTATCTTATACATAATTTTCCTTTACTTTTAATGTTTTGGCACAGTACCCATTCAGTGTAACAAAACAAGAAAATGTAGATCAGCAAAAATAAACAACCTTGGAAACCTTGTCATTCTACCATGAATAGATACCATGTGTGTTAGTCGCTCAGTTGTGTCCAACTCTTTGTGACCCCGTGGACCGCCAGGCTCCTCTGTCCATGGGATTCTCCAGGCAAGAATACTGGAGTGGGTTGCATTTCCTACTCCAGGGGATCTTCCTGATTCAGCAATCAAACCTGGGTCTCCTGCAATGCAGGCAGATTCTTTACTGCCTGAGCCACCAGAGAAACAAACCATGTGTACATAACCTTTTAGAATTCTATGCATTTATTAGTCAAAAGATCATACAGCACATATGGTGTTTGGGACATGCTTTTATTTACACTTGACCACACAATTTTATTGACTTTCCTTGTCAACAGTTGTATTTTTATGGCTAATATGCCACTGGATGGATGTGTCGTAAGAATTTAACAGACCCTTCATGTCTTGACACTTGTGTTATCTCCAATGCTGTGTAATGACAAACAGTAACTATACATACTTATGTATATAATTAACAATTATTCGTACTTATATGTGTAGGTAAAAAATGTTGACTTTCACTTGGACAGATTCTTAGAAATGAATTGCTGTATCAAAAGAAGGGCTCTATTTGAGGGTTTTAGTGTCTACCCTCAGGTTTCCCTACAAAGTGGGAGAAAGCCTGTTTTCCCACATGCCTGCCAACAATGGGAATGGGTATTAATATCCTTTAAATTTTTTTCAAATCGAAAAGTAGTCATCAGTTTGCATTTCTGCATTATAAGTGAGGTTAGACTATGTATGCAACAATTATTGGTCATTGTCATTTCTTTAATCTCCAGCTTTTGTTCTTTGTTAACTTTTCTGTTGAAATTATCCTATTTTTCATATATTAGAAAAAGCCCTTTATTTGTTAAACTTTTATTTCTCCTTAAGGTAGTAACTTGATTGCTTCTTGAAGATTTTTTGAAATATTTAACGTCTTGGTACATCCAATTATTTTTAACCTATTTCTCTGGCTTGTTTTAAGTTTATATCTTATCAACAGGGTTAAATTAACCCATTACTCTTATTGATGGTAAATGATATGTTTGGTTTTACTTCCATTACCTTAGTTTATGATATTTTGTTATTAATTCTCTCTGCTATTTTCTTGTCCTATGTTTTTATATCTTTTGCTATTTGTGTTTTTTCCTTCCCCACTGATTTGGTGGTTGTACATTCTTTTTCTATTCATAGTTTTGTGTATTCTTTGTATCCAAATTTAAACCTGTTTTTCTTTCAGTTTTATCATATTGGTGTATACAAAATGAGAACTTCACCTTTTCCTCTTCCCAACCATCTCCCAGTTTCTCTCATATTTTAAATCCTTTTTCTTTGTAATATGTAAAGATTATTTTTTTCCCTTGGATTATATATCTTTTTAAGAAGGGGCTTTATTTGACACTTGTTTTCATTTTTGCAATTATTTTGGCAATATACTACATGTTCCACTGGTTTCTTCAGTTCAGTCATGTCCGACTCTTTGCGACCCCATGAATCACAGCACACCAAGGTCCATCACCAACTCCCGGAGTTTACTCAAACCCATGTCCATCGAGTCAGTGATACCATCCAACCATCTCATCCTCTGTCGTCCCCTTCTCCTCCTGCCCCCAATCCCTCCCAGCATCAGGGTCTTTTCCACTGAGTCAGCTATTCGCATGAGGTGGCCAAAGTACTGGAGTTTCAGCTTCAGCATCAGTCCTTCCAATGAACACCCAGGAATGATCTCCTTTAGGATGGTTTCTTAATCTCAAGCAATTTTTTCAATACCATTTTTCTCAAGTATGAGTTCTTTATTTTGACTTCTTTTCAATCAGTGGAATACATATTGATTTCCAGAAACCATGCACATTCTCAGATGTCTTTCTCTTTCCTCATATCTGCCAATAGTTTGCCCAAATACAGAATTTGGGGTTCAAAATATTTTTTCCGCATAGCTATGTATCTTATTCTTTTTCCTGACATTTGTCTTTGCACAGGAGAAATGAAATGTCAGTTTGATTTTTGTTTCCTTCTTTTTTTTTCTTTCTTAGTTGCTTGTAATACTTTCCCTTTATTCTAGGTGTGAAACACTATTAATTTCGCTTGGAACTTGATGAATTTTATGGTGCTAAAATGTCAAGTAGAGTATTTTCTTACATTAATATCACAACTTCTCCAAGGTCTACTCAATTCTGTTGATTTAGAATTTTACGGCTACTTTTCACTGCCTCCAGTGACAACTTTAATTTTGCTCTTATGGTTTATGTTTTCTTTTCTATCTTTGTATTTCTCTTAATCATTTTCTCCTACAGCTGCTGACTTCTGTTTAAGGGAGACAGTGTTGTCTTGCATCTTTGTGAAGATCTGTGCACATATTTACTGAACTTTTTATAGAAATGACTATTAAGAAATATGAATAATTCAATATTTAATGTTATGATGCTTTGAAGTCATGTTCCCCTTTTTCCTGCTGAAGTACTTTTCATAAGTCACACATCATTATAACTATTTATAAAATAGTTATAAATTTATAAAAACATTTATAAAATGTTTCTTTCATTCTTAAATAGCTACAGATTTATCAAGTTCTGGAATTTTCTACTATATACATGGGAAAATGTTCTCTTTCATTTTTAAATATAATCAAGAATGTTAGAAGCATGAATACTTTTTCTAAAAATAACATTATGAGTCTTCTATCTCAACACTGATTGTTTCTGGGTTTAGCATTATAGTTGTTGAAACAGGACTTTTGCATCCAGGATACTGGGGTGTGAGACATAGAACATGTGGTGATAAAGAATGTGGCATCTGGATCCAAATTCTCCTAGTTCAAATCTCTGCTTTGTCACTTACTATATAATTTTGGCTAGTTTTATTTAATTTCTTAGTGCTTTAGTTTTCTCATCTGTAATATGAGATAAATGATACTTCATAGTATCATTTCTATGATACTTCTTAAAGAGATTAAAAAGATAATTTACAAAATATGTGGAACAGTCCCTGGGACATAGTGAATGCTGTATAAACATTTGCTGTAAAATTCTGGCACAGATTTTCATCTCAATTTTGTTGTAAACATTAAAAAAAAAAATTTTTTTAAAATAAGCCAGAGCTTATCTACCTAGAAACAGGCCTTAAACAAATGACAGCAGGAAGAGGAAAGGTTATATATATTTAATTTAAAAATATTTTGCTTGCTAATTACAACCAAGATAAATGATTTTGAATTTTCAATATAAAAATATAATAAGCCAATGTTAAGTACTAAAAAAAAAAATAAACTCATAGCTCTATCACCTTTTAACTGAGTAACTTTAGCCTAATCATCAGGTTACTCTAAGCCTCCATTTTCTGACACAGCACTAATAAAAATAATGTACTTATTAATACAAATATTAGTAATTATTAATACTAATTAGTACTGTGAGTATTAAATGAGATCATTTGTATCAAATAGCATCACACGTAAGTGCACATTCCTTGGTTGTTACTTTTTAAAAATGATCTAATGCTTACTTGACTATGCTACATTTATTTGGCTTCACTAGGCACTGCAAGTTCTATTTCCACAATTTCTTCTATTATTGAATTCTTAATTTTCAGTTATTTTACAGAAGTGTAACTCTAGAGAGAGTAAATACAGGTTCAAAGCCACATTGTTGGTACAAAGGGAAGATATGAAGCAAGGTCAGTTAGATCCTGCTTTCATCTTTTTTTTTTTTCCCCCCGAGTCTGGGAAAAGCAGAGTCTGTGATTCTCTTTGCTTCAGAGGGCCTATTTCTCATCAGTAGGATCATTTCCCTCAAGCCCTTTACTTTCTCCTCATCCTTTGTCAAGTACTTTGAACCAAACTAAAGGGCACAGTAATTTTTGCACGTCTACAGTCATTCTTCTCCATTGAGAGTGAGTGAGCGGAGCGCAGTGAAGGAGATGCAGCTGCAGAGATGGGGGTGGGGGTGGTTAGAATATGGGTATACCGTCTTTAGAAGATTTTTTTTTGATAGTGAGAAGTGATTTATTAGAATAGGACATTTGTGAGGTTTACAAGTTGGACAGGTGAAAGGATGCCACATCCCAAGAACTTATGGGGCTACAGTTGTATAATCAAAGGAAAAGTGGGGAAGGGAGATGTCATGCTTCCATCATCAACCCCTCCTCCAGGTTGGGCAAGAGAGTTTCCTTGTCCCTACATGGTCAAGCTAGGTCCACAAATTTATTTTTTTTTTATGTGTATAGAGAGCATGTTCTAGGGATCATTAACTTACTGAACAGGATATGGGTCATACCATCATTGTTTTATTGTTTTGAGGCATGTCTCATGCTTCTGTTGCATGGTTTTGTTGCTAATCGAGCCTGCTTAGTTTTGTGGTTAAGCAAACCTGTTTTCTTGAGTAATCACGCTGAGCTTTATGGATTCCTTTTAGTCCCCTCAAGTACACTGTTCTGAGTTTTCCCACAAATCAGCCCAGCCATATCATGCTGCAGTGTGTTGTGATTCTAACTAATTATGGGACGCTAAGAGGCTACTTCATAACCTGAAAATTACAAACTACATCACTCTAAAAAAAAAAATCTTGGTTTCTCTCCTTGCTTGAATTGTACGATTATTTCTGTGGAAAGCTATTGTTTGGGATTCTTTTTGCCCCAATCAGTTTCCAGAATGGTGTTCACTATCCATTGACATATCACATAAAATGGACTTCCCTGGCTTACCCACAGCTTGCCCATCCGGGACATACAAACCAGAAGGTTCACCGGGAGGAATCAGCACTTGCCTTCCCTGTCCTGATGAAAATCACACGTCTCCACCTGGAAGTACGTCCCCTGAAGACTGTGTCTGCAAAGAGGGGTACCAGGCCTCCGGCCAGACCTGCAAAGGTAAGGATCCCACCGCTGGCAGATAGGAAGTATAAAACCTGACCTCTTTTAGGGAGGTAAGACCAGTGTTTTCATCCAGTTCCCTGGGCATGATCCTCTAATCATATTTGGGGAATATTCTTTATTTTTATTATCTAGCATTTCTTATCAGTGAACATAGCCATGTCTTGTTTCAGAGAAAGGAGGTCTGAGACTCCAGAAGTATCGTTAACTATGAAAACAGACTTATAAAAGATTTAAAATGAACATTAAGAGAGGAGTCACAAGGTTTTTTTCAGATAAATATTTTTGGTGGGGCCATAGGATGTGGCATGAGGGATCTTAACTCCCCGACCAGGGATCAAACCTGTGCCCCCTGTGTTGAGAACCAGGAATTCTCAAACCACTGGACCACCAGGGAAGTCCTGAGAAGTCTCAAATTTAACAGCAAATTTGAATAATAAATGAGCTATTTTGGGGCCCTGGTGATGGTTAAATCCATTTAAAGAAAATATTTTTGTAAGTAATGTGCCTTGAAATTATTCATACCAAAAATTAAAAATATTTACTTAGCCAATAATTTGTACAAGAAGCTGTGGGTCCTGGGATTGTGACAGACATGTTTTGCTGGCCCTTCTCGTTCTTTATTTTATGCTGCTTTAATTGAGAAGGGAAATAGCAAATGACACATGAAGGTCAAGAACTAGAAAATTTCATATTCACATAGATAAAAAGATTTTTCAGGCTTAAGTATTTAGTCTGTCTTTAAATTTAATTAGAAACAAATACCTACTAAGCATGAGGTGTAAGTGTCCTTCCAAATATGCACTTACAAACACATGCAATAAATGGGAGTGCTGGAGGTAGTTTAGCTCTGCGTATAAAATGTCCTCTTAAACAGGAAAAGTGGGAGGAGGATGCTCTATAGACAAAGGCTAGCTTTGCTTTTTAATTTTATTTCTGTAAATGTTAGTTGTCCACTGCCCTGCTCTGAAGCCTCCTGAAAACGGTTACTTTATCCGAAACACGTGCAACAACCACTTCAATGCAGCCTGTGGGGTCCGCTGTCACCCTGGGTTTGACCTCGTGGGAAGCAGCATCTTCTTGTGTCTCCCCAGTGGTTTGTGGTCCGGTTCCGAAAGCTCCTGCAGAGGTATGCAGACTGCCAATTCACACTGTTTACTGATTGTCTTGCTCGATGTCCTTGATTGAAACTCTAATGGATCAGTAAATTCTCGGTTGCTTTTGAGCTCATGGACCACGGACCACAGAAAGAGAAAAAATTATAGGAAGTTTAGTCAGAACTACTAAGTTCAATTGACCACATCATCATAAACTGTGCCTCCTGTGTTTCTTTTATGAACAAGCAGGGGAAAGGCCTGCCTGGGAAGGAAATGGACAGGTTACCTTAAACCTCAGATTTCAAGCAGCCAAGACAGGGTCCAGGGAGAGTTAGAGGATGGTCAGCATGGGGCTTTGATGTCTGTTTTGATGGCAGGATTTGGGGAACCATGCCAGTATCCTGTGCCAAGAGTAGTTAGCCAGCATGTACATCCCCAGCCTTGAGTTTGAATAGACAGCGTGCCGTAAAAGTTTTGCTGAGGCCTTGACTGCTCCAAGACCCCCATATCACCTTGCTTACTGCAGTAGAGTGAGAAGTCCTGTTTTCCTGGCTTCTCTCAGCTCCCACACCCATAGGGGAAGCCAACCTACTCACAACTTCAGGGTCACTTGTGAACCCCAGGAGACATTCATCTTTGTATTTATCAGCTACCGATACTGAACTCATCTACAGATTTGCTTAAATCCAGGTCCTAATTCAGACTCTTACCTGTATTTACAAAAAGAACAGACTGAACAAAGGAGAACTGAAAGTAAAGGTTGGGGGTAATGGAATCACTGAGATTCAAAGGCAGTTACAACTGCATTGGTAAAGTAAGATTAGGATTCCAAGAAATGGGATAAACCTGAGATCGTAGTCAAAAGCCAAATTAATAAGTTAGAAAATCAACCCCAGAAATCATTCTGAAAGTAGAACAACATTTGAAAGATTAGAAAAAAGGTGAAAGAATAAAATGACATGAGAACAGTCACAGGAAATAGACTCTTCGCAGACTAGGAATCCAGAGAGAAAATGGAGCCAAGGAGAAGCACTCCTAGAAGATCAAAGAATGTATCTGCAAGCTGAAATCTTGAAGATACACATGACTGAAATCTTTGATACTGAACTTAAAATCACTTACTGAGTGCCAGAAAACAAATTATTGCAAACAGATCCATGTCTGGAAATAATCTTACTGAAACTTCTGAAAGCCTTGGAAAAATTAGAAAATTGTGCCTGTTTGACAGTTAAAAATGTTTAATAACATTACCTATGAAGGAAGGGGAATCAGACTCTCCTTGAGCCCATTACCAGCCACTCTAAATTTTAGAAGATCAGCAAATATTTCCAAAGTTCTGAAGAAAAGAATTAGACCTTAGATCTCTAAACTTTGACAAGCGATTGTTTATGTGGGAAAGCCAAGACCTTCTCAGTCACACAGTTTCAAATGGTAAAAAGCCCGTTCCTGAAAAAGTTAATCGTAAGAACCTCTTAAATATATTCCTGTATAGTTATTAAGGTCTATGTATAATCTCTACCCCTTCTCCTAAATACCTCATGGCAGAAGGTGGAAAGCCTGACATTTTAACTTTCCCCTTACTGGCCTTCCAAAGGAGAGTGAGAAAATCAGGCAGACAATCCCTTTAGGATAAGGTCTAGCCCCTGCCTCTTTGACCCTCTACAATCTCCATCCTGAACCTTGAATCCTATGCTAAAGCCTTAAGAAGTGGCCACACCTGTCAGGAAGCCATCCCTTTGTAAGTTGTTGGAACAACCTTGATCCTCTGATCTACAGGGACCTGTAGCCCCTGTAGATAAGCCCGCCCCATCACTGACCTCCCGCTGGGATGTGATGACCTCTAACCTCCACATGTGCATACGCAGACCTCTTGTGCCCTCATTCCAGCCCTTATGTTCCATGCGTCAGGGTCAGTCAGGAAAACCCAGGAAATGCCCCATCTGTGTTATGGGACAAGGAACTTATTTTAAGAATCAGACCTTATACAATTTTATTTTTATTTTCTTTTTTTTTTCTTTTTTTTTCTTTCTTTCTTTATTTTTTTTTCATTTATTTTTATTAGTTGGAGGCTAATTACACCATTGCAGTGGTTTTTGTCATACATTGAAATGAATTAGCCATGGATTTACATGTATTCCCCATCCCGGTCCCCCCTCCCACCTCCCTCTCCACCCGATCCCTCTGGGCCTTCCCAGTGCACCAGTCCGAGCACTTGTCTCATGCACCCAACCTGGGCTGGTGATCTGTTTCACCCTAGATAATAGAAGGAGCTGGAAAGTAGAAGTTTCAGAAAGAGAAACTGGAGCCTCAGAAGAGATACTACCAGCCCAGGAATCCAAGCCCAGGCAGCTGCTGTAGTGGAATCACAAGAGAAGTGTGTTGGGAAGCCTAGGAGAAGCTTCATTTCTGTGTGACCCCGCCCTGATGTTCTATAGCCAAGAACCTAGCAGTGAGCTTGGGCCACCTTGGGTCAACAGGGTTGGCAGTTGAGATGTAGGGTGGAGACAAGTAAAGAAACATGAATTGGAACCTACTGTACATCTACATTTGTCCATCAGTGAGTCTGCCTGCAATGACCACTGCTTCTCTTCCATCTTCCACAATCAAGTGCAGGTTCTTTGATCAACCCTAAACTGGCCCACTCTAAGGGGATTCTGACAGCATTTGCCAGCTTAACCAGCTTGTTACAATACATACCACTGTATTTTTATTAATTAGCTCGTCTATCATCTCTGCTAGTCTGTGAACTCATTATGAGCATAGAATGTATCTTCTCCTACTCCAGCCAATCCTTGGTTATACCTTTGCTGAATGACTGAAAATCTGAATTTAACAAATATACGTGTTGGTAAGTATTACACTGACAAATACATTGACAAATTACATTGGTGGTCTTCTGTGTCACTTCCCATCATGCAGTTTCATTTTTACAAAGCAGGGTTATTGTCTTTTATGCAATTTGCATAGTATAAATAAAATAAATTTAGTCAAAGTAAAAGCAGTGCTCAAGAAAGTGAATTTTCCTAAAATTCTTTCCATTTCACCTCTAATGCTGCTTCCTAACTTATCAGTGAACAAGGTTGTCCTGAAGGAAGGTACTAATTCAGGCTCTTTCTCTTGCTCCTCATTAATAGATTTTTATAGGCATACTTCGTTTTACTGCACTTTGATTTATTTTGCTTTGCTGATATTACATTTTTTTACAAATCAAAAACCCCATATTGTCAGATTATGGTGAACATTTTTAGAAATAAAATTAGTTTTATTTATACTATGGAGAAAGTAGCATTTTAAAGATCTAATTTAAATCTGTACATCTGAGTCTCTTTATCTGTTTTGCATATAGGGTTATCGTTACCATCTTTCTAAATTCCATATATATGTGTTAGTATACTGTAATGGTCTTTATCTTTCTGGCTTACTTCGCTCTGTATAATGGGCTCCAGTTTAAATCTGATTATAAAGACAGAGGATAATTTTAGCTGTTTTTTTGTTTTCTTAAAAGTCTTTCTAAAAGTGAGACAGAAATGAAAGACCAGTATAAAATGTAAAACTTTTCACAAATTTCATGTCACATCCTGAATGATTTGTAGTGTTAGATAATAACTAATAGGCTTGATTCTTGTTTCTCTTATACATTCTTCATTAAAGCTGTCACAATTGGGAGATGGACAGAAACTGTGAGTCTGAGACAAAATATAGCAATTCTTTCAAATGAGAACCAGAACATGTTCTTAAATTGTCTGCTACCAAGTAAACCATTCTCTTAAAATATTAAATTGCTGTTTTTGAAAGGCTTAATAAATATTTAAGGATTGTTTTAATATGAATGTCAAACACTTATTGCAGAATTTTCCAGCTTATTGAAATAAAAATGTTTTGGAAGTTGAAACTCATATATAAGCATGTTCCTATCCAAAATGATAAAAATGATCATTCTTGGTTGAAAAGGAACATAGATATTTAAGAACTAAATAGGATTTATTACATATGCTTTTGTTTTCCCAGAGGAGCAATGAAAGTTTATTAAAACCAACACTTTTGAGAAGCAATATAATTTCCATGTGTATGAAACACCAGTTCTCATTTACTGTCTTTTCTCTTGAGACATGTTGCAAGTTCGTTTTGTCCCTAATTGGAAACCTGGAATCATTTCAGCAGTTTATTGAATCGAAAAGCAGTTGTTTAATGTGGTTTTCTAGATTTTATATATCTTGATCATAGTAATTTATCTTATTCACTTTTAATCCTACCTGGCATTTGGCATTGTGCTACCACTGATGATTACCTCAAGAAAAGCCAAAATATGGAAGGCAAAATATTTTCTATGCACTTGATGGACACATTTAATAAAAATTCTGCTTACGTGATGGACACACTCAATAAAAAAACATAGAAGTCAATGTAATTATACTCATTTGTCATTAATAATTGACTTCATTTCAAACTAATTGGAAATCTAGGGCTTATGGTTTAACTTCTAATTCTTGAGTTTTCTCTAAGGAGTAATCAATCTTAAATATATCTTTCATGAAATCAGAATTTGTATTCTGTCAACTCACATAATTTGAATGGGTTTCTTTGAGTAGATTCTGTCCAACCATGACTTCAGTTGAATATGCACTGAATATTTTACCCCAACTTCCTTTCCTATTATTTTAAAATTAAACTTTCATCAAAAGTAACTACTTGCTTGATAAGAAAAATTGACAAATTCATAAAAGAAGGAAAGACATATTACCCAGAGTCCCAACAAAGCTCTTGATTACTACGTGGTCTTCTGGCCTTTAGTGTTGCAGGCATGTTACATGAGAGCAAACCATAATTTGTTCTTTTGCAGGGGTGGTTTTTGTGCTTTGTACGGTGCCTGATGCTTTTAGGATAAAACCTGTAAGCTATTAATAGGAATGTATATGCCCATCTGCTGGCACATTCAACAGTAATCCACCTTGTTGTCATCTATGTATTTCTGGGGTACATAGATGGGATGTACATACATTTAGGGGTGGGATGTACACGCCATCTAACTGGAAGGGTCACAGCCACGGGTCTGTGCAGGACTCCCCTTCTCCTCTCCCTTCCCCATACTGTCGTTTCCAGTCTTGTTCCAAGTCTCCCCTCCCCTCCTCTTCTCTATCGCCTGCCTTTCCTCCCCCTTCTCTTCTCTTCCTTCTCACCTCTCCTTATTCTCCCCCTTTCCTTCATCCTCCTCCTGATTTGAAATCCTGTTGGAGTGAGTCTAAATTAGAACTGGAGACAAAGAGGGGTGAAAAGAGTTTAAACTCTTTACAGATGGTTTTATCTGAAGAAGGACATGTAATGGATCAGAGAGTGCAACAGGGTGTAGAGTTTGCTGGAGTTGAAGCTCTTGCGAGAGTAATCTGGGAAGACAGGTTGTTGTCAGAGAGTGGGGTGCTTGGATTGGTCATGGTCAGGTCCGGAGGATTTAGGACTTGGAGGGGGTGCTGAAATAAGGGGAAGGACTGATTATTGGAGAGGTGAGGAATATGACTCTAGGGTACTGGAATGATCATCTGTATGATGAAATCATCATCGTGTGTGTGCATATGTGTGTGAAAGAGAGAGAGGGGAAGAGAGAAAGAGAGAAATATAAAATCATCAAAGAATGAGAAATGGCCTAGAAGCCAGCAGACAGTTAGGGGAAAGAGATGTTGGGTATATGATATGATACTTGAGAGGAGCTGGAGGTGTTCAGGAAGAAAGAGGAGAGAATGACCTGAGAAAGCAATAAGGAAAAAAAATGACCACTCTCTCACCTTCAACTCTGTCTGTAAGAGATGACAAGATTTTTTTATTTTAAACCAGGATAAAAAGTAAGGAAAAGTTCATAAGAGGTCTGAAAACTGAATTGAACCTGAACTCTGTCCCAGAAAAGACCCTTTCCTTTCGTTAAAATGTAGCCTGTAGAATCACAGCAAAGGCCCATTAAGAGCTGAATGTCCCTCCCTTAGTCAGCCATCATCCCCCGGCCAGGGCCAAACTCCTTCAACAGCTTAAGTTTCCTACCTGTAGGCAGAGGCAGACAACAGGAATATTATTTAGGCAGTGCATTTGATAAAATACATACTTTTAATTATGCCATTCTAATTAAAAAAATAATAGTGTATTATTTACTGCTTGCAATATGTAGGCATTATTAAATTTATAATTTTTTCTTTATTGAGTGAAATATTATCTAATCGTTTTCATATAGTGAGAACATGCCCTCGTCTCCGCCAGCCCAAACATGGCCGCCTGAGCTGTTCAACTGGAGAAATGTCCTACAGGACCGTGTGTTTGGTCACCTGTGATGAAGGGTACAGACTAGAAGGAAGTGCTAGGCTTACCTGCCAAGTAAACGCTCAGTGGGATGGTCCAGAACCCCGGTGTCTGGGTAAGTTCTTAGGGCATGGTTCCTTGGATGGGTCATTTCTATAGCTCTCTGCTTTCTCCTATTTTCTGTGAAGACCTGAACTAAAAACTAGCTCATGATGAGTATAAACACACATCCATCCTGAATACCTCCAGCTCCCTCAAGTATCATATATGTATATAGATAGATATACATTTATACTCATGAGTGTAAATACACATGCATATGTACATAGATACATGAGTATAAATACACATCCATATGTACATAGATAAACAAGTATAAACTCACATGCATATATATACAGATATGAGTATAAGTACACATCTGTATGTATATAGATATACGAGTATAAATATACATCCATGTGTATATAGATACATGAATATAAATACACATCCATATGTATACAGGCATATGAGTATAAATATACATCCATATGTGACACATCCATATGTACATAGATATACAAGTATAAATTCACATGCATATGTATATAGATACGAGTATAAATACACATCCATATGTACATAGATATACAAGTATAAACTCATATGCATATGTATACAGATATGAGTATAAGTACACATCTATATGTATATAGATATATGAGTATAAATATACATCCATGTGTATATAGATACACGAGTATAAATACACATTCATATGGATACAGGCATATGAGTATAAATACACATCCATATGTATATAGATATATGATGTGTACATACATGAACAAGTATGTGGTTTTACTGCTCCCACTGGTAAAAAAAAGACTACACCAGAATCCAATCTTCCAACTCCCTAAAGTTTACAACTTCTAATAATAATGAATTTTGTTATACTTGGGGCACATTTGGAACAGATTTGTTTTAAAAGCAAATGCCAATTGGGATGGGGAACACATGTAAATCCATGGCTGATTCATGTCAATGATGACAAAACCCACTACAATATTGTAAAGTAATTAGCCTCCAACTAATAAAATAAATAAATAAATAAATAAAAAGAAAGTAGAGAAAAAACAAAAAAAAAAAAAAAATAAAAGCAAGTGCCATGTAATTCCCTCACTTTTGAAAACAGTTTACTTTTACCTTCTTATTGAAATGATGAAATTATGAACCAGTGAATCTTGGCTGTAGAATTCTGTTTCATCAGAAGATTTTTCTTCGTTGTCTGTCACTAAGAGCTGTGACATCTCACTCCTGTAGTTGGGTCCAGAATGAATGCAGCTTTTCCAGTTTGCTGCTGCTTATACACCACAGACACTTCAGCAGTGGTAACAACAATAATGATCATGATGAAATGATAACCGCCATTTAGTGAACCCTTAGAAGGTGGAAGATACAGTAAACCTGGGAGCATTAACAGCTATTTCATTAAATAACCAACTTCCAAAATAGGAGAACTTTATGTAGGGAATAAGTTACAATATGCCAGGATCCTAGATGGGTAGACTTTTTAAATTGGTTTCTAGGTTTATTCTAGTATGATCTAGTAGTATCCAAGGCTAAGAGAGGGTGTCTCCAGGAAGGATGTTGGGCTTTACTGAGGGATTCAAAAACAGTCGTAGCATTCACCCTCACTGTGCAGGCTCAGAAAGCTTATAGGGCGTATAAAATATTAAAAATAATAAGTAAAGTTTATTAGCAATGAGATAGCTGTTATGGCCTACTGAAAGATGTAGGCCTGACAGGCATTGTATTTCCCGAGAGGCAGAATCTACAAGGATTCCTCAACCATAGACAGACTTAGCTGTAGTTCAGTTCAGTCGCTTAGTCATGTCTGACTCTTTGCGACCCCATGTACTGCAGCACTCCAGGCCTCCCTGTCTATTGCCAGCTCCCGCAGTTTCCTCAAACTCATGTCCATTGAGTCAGTGATGCCATCCAACCATCTCATCCTCTGTTGTCCCCTTCTTCTCCTGCCCTCAGTCTTTCCCAGCATCAGGATCTTCACCAATGAGTCATTTCTTCACATCACATGCCCAAAGTATTGGAGTTTCAGCTTCAGCATCAGTCCTTCCAATGAATATTCAGGACTGATCTCCTTTAAGATGGACTGGTTGGATCTCCTTGCAGTCCAAGGGACTCTCAAGAGTCTTCTCCAACACCACAGTTCAAAAGCATCAATTCTTTGGCACTCAGCTTTCTTTATAGTCCATCTCTCACATCCATACATGAGTACTGGGAAAACCATAGCCTTGACTAGATGGACTTTTGTTGGCAATGTAATGTCTCTGCTTTTTAATATGCTGTCTAGATAGGTCAAAAGTTTTCACCCAAGGAGCAAGCGTCTTTTAATTTCATGGCTGCAGTCACCATCTACAGTGACTTTGGAGCCCAAAAAAGTAAATTCTGTCACTGTTTTCACTGTTTCCCCTTCTATTTGCCTTGAAGTGATGGGATCAGGTGCCATGATCTTAGTTCTCTGAATGTTGAATTTTAAGCCAACATTTTCACTCTCCTCTTTCACTCTCATCTACAGATTCTTTTGTTCTTCTTTGCTTTCTGCCATCAGGGTGGTGTCATCTGCATACCTGAGGTTACTGATAACCTTAGACTTAATTGGCATAAAACTAAAACAAAGGGAGTTAGCTTCTCTAGATATTTCACAGATTTAAATGAAAATGATGGATCTGTCCACCATAGAAAGGATGGGTTAGCAAATGGAACATTAAATTTTAATAAATCCCTTTTGTTGGAAAGTTGTCTTCCTGCCTTAGAATTTGTATCTAGATATTAATGTTTACTCCCAGGAGTCATCTATGGTTCCATAGCTGAGCAGCTTTTCTTATGAGGGACCCAGTCTTGAATTAAAAGTGGTAATATATTTAATAAAGTTGCTCTGGAGTTATTCTTTAAAACTTTAATTCTTAAGTTTAACTTAATTTTTAAAATTCTTTAAGCTTTAAGAATTCTCTTTAAAATTTTTGTACCCATCCCTGTAATGATTTAAAGCGGATGTCAGTCTTGGTTGTTTTGAAGTATAACCATCCTTATTTAATACAATTTATTGAGGAACAACTCATTATAGCCCCCAAATTCTGACAATAACCATAGTTACTATGAAATTCTCCACTTAAACGTTGATGGACATGAATAGAAAGTGTATTAGGGACTTCCCTGGTCATCCAGTGGTTAAGAATCTGCCTTCCAATGCAGGGGACTCACATTCAACCCTTGTCTGGGAACTATGATCCCACATACCTCAGGGCAACAGAGCATGCAGACTCAATAGTTGTGACAGACTCTGGGGTCCACAAGCCACAACTAGAAAGAAGCCTGTGCACTGCAACGAACGATCCCTCATGCCACGACTAAGACCTGATGCAGCCAAGAATAAATAAAATAAAGTAATTAATTTTAAAAGAGTTTTGAGTAGACAGTTGCAAAATAAGAAAATTCTGAACATGAAGTACAATGAGAGAAACCTTATTCTTAAGGCCAATTATGAACACCCAGTAATTAATATGGTAGGTTTGTGATACAAGGATGCACAGAACAATGGAAGCAAGCATGCCTCAGAAACAAACATTAGTTTGTAGAAAAATATAGTATTCAATAAGGGAAATTTTAGATATCCGTAGGGGAAAAGCTTATCTAAAAACTAGTTTGGACTCTTGCTTCATTTAAAAAATTAAGTTCAATTAATTTTATTAATTAAATGAGGCAGGTTAAGGAGTGAAATGTAGGAAAATGGGCAAACTATGGATTTTAACAGAGCATAACTTCCTAAAAAGGAAAGGACAATAGATCTGAATATATAAAGCTTTAAATTTCAGTACTGCAGACATATATTCTCTATATTTAAAATGCAAACAAGAAAAAGGAAAAGTTATTTGAAACACATGTTAAAAAGTCAAGGTCCTTAACATTTTCTGACATATGAAACTAGACCAAAACAGAAAAATATGAAGACTCCAAAGAGGGATAAAAGAAATGAATTAAATGGACGAAGGAGACATTTTAAAAATACAATTAAAAAAATAACAAAATTGAGAAAATTCTGAAGCCATAGTTATGTGACCTAAGTTAAATTATATACTGATGTAACTTCACGGATATAAATATTTTCATTAAACAGGAAGAATGAAAATAACTAAACATTAAATTAAATACTAGGAAAAGAGTGATTGTGAGAGAAGTTGAAAGAAGCACATAATAATGTAAAGATGAATTATAAAAGGAGATGGGATGCAGTAAAGTGGATGAAAGGAAAATCTTTGAATAAAGTCATAGATTGTAGAAGAAAGAAAAATGCAAAAATGGAATTTTTCTAAGAAGCTATACCAAAGGACTATATAGAGGTCTGAGGTTTTTAAAGTAATGAAACACCATTTATGATGCATGATTTTCTAAGAAAATGAAAACTATTAAATGAACCAAGAAAAAAAGTAGAAAAGCAAATAAATACTTACCTATGAGTGATTTACAAAGTAATGGAAATATCAGAATTTACTTAGTTGTTGCTTTTGCTGTTTAGTTGATAAGTCGTGTCCGACCCCATGGACTGCAGCAAACCAGGCTTCCATGTCCTTCATTATCTCCCAGAGTTTGCTCAGATTCATGTCCATTGAGTCAGTGATGCTATCTAACTATCTCATCCTCTGCCACCCCCCTTCTCCTCCTGCCTTCAATCTTTCCAAGCATTTGAAAACGACTGAGGAAAAAATTAAACTCTTTCAAACTTTTAAAATGAAACAATTCTCATACCATCTGATTTGGCCCAAATAGTGGAAAATAAATCAGTTCATACTATTGAGCTATTGTTATTCTGTTGCCAATCTGACATTTACCAAGAGGAAGCTAGAACTATGACAGCAAATATACTAGCAATCCATACTCAAACCAGGATGTGTAAAGGTTTATCCTAAAAATGCAAGAAGGGTTTAAAATTAGATATTCTATTAATATAATAAATTACTTCATAACAAATAGGAAAAATTCATATGGTTGCTCAATATAAGATAAAAATGTATTCATTATCATTTAAAACAGATTTTTGGTAAAATTCTTAGAAACTCATTGATAACTGACATTAAAAAAAAGTTCATCTTAAAAAAAAAAGGAAAAAAAAAGTTCATCTTACATCTGTATCTACTTAAAGAAAAAATGTGGACAGTCTTATTAAATCTGGAAAACAAAAAGGATGCTAGAATCATCCATGTTATTTAGTAAGATTGTCTAAGATTTAGCTCTTGTAATAAATCATAAAATTAGAGCTTAGAGGATTCAAAATAATCATTTGTAAACTACGTGTTTACCTCTAAAATAAAATGAAACTACTAAAAGACTGAAAGTTCATTAAAGTCTTAAGAATACAAAATAAACAACTCCTCTGTATAAATGATAAACAGAATATATAATGAAAAACCACAGTCAGAGATCTATATAAAATATAAAATATGTAAGAATAACCTCAAAAAAATATATGGAACCTATATTACACAAACTACGAAATATTGCTTAGATAGAAAGAACATTTTAATATATTTATAAAATTTTGTCAAAAGGCAAAGTTTTTTCCAAATATATGTATAGGTAAAATGCAACCTATTCAGTAGCCCAAAAGAGATTTTCTTTTTTCCCCTTCTTGGAACTGGGGAGTGATTCCAGGATTCATCTGGAAGAATGTGCAGGCAAAACTCACTAAAATAAGATTGAAAGGGAAGTGTAATAAAGAATAGTAAAAAGGAAGTAATTCTGCTGGGTTTTAAAATATATACTAAATTACAAAAATGAAAAGTATGTAAAAATTGCCATCAGATCAGTGGGACTTAATAGATTCCCAGACTTATGAGTTTCATTATTATTAAGGAAGCATCATAGCTCAGTTGAGAAGATAAGATTTATTCAACTGATAATATAGGAAAATTGGCTTGCTCCTTGGGAAAAAACAAAATGAATCAAAATGAGGTTTTCATATGTCTTTAATATACACCAGACACCAATGTAAATACTTTATAGTTTTAAAATATACATTAAAAATAAAGCCATTAAAAGCTAGAAGAGAGTATAGTTAATATACATGAAGTAAGTATTAATCCACTTCAGAATGTATTAAACATAAAAGCAATGGGAAAAAATTCTCCATTACATTAGAATAGATTAAACTGCCAGTGCAGGAGACATGGTTTGATCCCTGGGTCAGGAAGGTCCCCTGGAGAAGGAAATGACAACCCACTACAGTATTCTTTCCTGGGAAATCCCTTGGACAGAGGAGCGTGGTGGGCTCCAGCCATGGGGTCACAAAGAGACAGACACAAGTTAGCAACTAAACAACAATATAAAAATTCAAAATGCCATAAACAAACAATAAGAAAGAGAATATTAGCAGGGAATAAAATCTTGATATGAGAGCTAAAAGGATAATTTTCCTAATTTATAAACAACTGTCCTGAAATAAAGGATTTGAAGTCCCATATGTTGTTTATATTTGAACCACAAATTTGTCTCTGACAGTCCTCTTGATCAAAGCAGAACAGGAAATCTGGACTGTCATTTGGTACGTTTGTTCTTTTTTGTTCAGTCGCTAAGTCATGTCCAGCACTTTGCAACCCCATGGACTATAGCACACCAGGCTTCTCTGTGCAAAAATAAAGAAACATAGCAATTCTCAGGAAAAATTACTTCTATTGACAGAGAGGTTTGAAAGCAGTCATTTCAGGAGGAGGCTTGATTATAGAATATTTGGGGGGCACACAGGTTCTGCCATTTACCTGTTGGTAGCTTCAGGAAAGTTAGCTACAAGAATTACTATTATGCTCCAGCGCTCTTGTTTGTAAGTGAAAATAATGACACTAGTCCTTCCTGCATTGGATTAAATGAGTCTATCCATGTAAAGCACTTAGAATAATGCCTGGCACGTAGTAAACACTGGATAAACTTAGTGATTATCACATGGGAAATACAGAGTAAAGCTGCTGGCAGTGCTACCAGTAGAATCACTACTACAATAAACAAATTTGTATGTGGGTTCATGTGCGTACACACACATATCTTGTATTAAGTCTTCATCTGATTTTCCTTTCTCTCCTTTCTACCTGATTCACCTGCTGTTCATCAGTGCTGAAAATAACATCAGTAAGAGTCTGGGCCCTAACATGACACAGTGATTCTAGGGAGAGTATAAAAACTTTTCTCAAAATATGCTTGCTTAAAGATGCCACCATAAGCTCATAAAAATGGAAACTGGTTGTTGAATCATCACTTACCCCATGAAAAACAGAATCTAATTCACTATTTTACACTTTGGAGCCATAACGTAATATTCTGCAAACTGAAGGTTCTCTAAGCAAATGATAAAAGTCACAATCAGCATTGATTTAAATACTAGTTAGAAATCTTTTAAAGTTTTGGTACACTGGCAGAAAACATGAGGCAACCAAAGAGATGTGTGTGTGCACTTAGTCGCTTCAGTCATGTCTGACTCTTTGTAACTCTGTTGGCTCCAGTGTGGCCAGGTCCTCTGTCCATGGATTCTCCAGGCAAGAATACCAGAGTGGGTATCCCCTTCTCCAGGGGATCTCCCTGATGCAGGGATCGAACCCATGTCACGTCTGCCTGCATTGGCAGGCAGGTTCTTCATGACTAGCACTACCTGGTTGAGCATAATTAACAATACAATATTTGTTCTGTGTCATATGTAGACATCTGCATGCAGACCAATTGTATTTTTCTTGAGTAAAGTGAATCTGTGGCATTTTGTAATTTGTGAGAATGCAAATAATATTTGCTTGCTCTCCTGCAATAGAACGCTACTGTGCCACCTTTCAGAAGCCCAAAGGTGTTACCGTATCACCTCCCAACTGTGGCAGGCATCCTGCCAAACCTGGGACGATCTGTCAGCTAAGTTGCCGCCAAGGATTCATTTTATCGGGGGGCAGAGAAGAAGTGAGGTGTACCACGTCTGGAAAATGGAGTGCCAAAGTTCAGACAGCTGCTTGTAAAGGTAGGTCCCCACGTTGGTCAAGTTGAAAAGCAAGTTCTATATAGTGGTGTGTTGGTGTAGTGTTGGACTGTCACTCTTTGCATCTTTCGCTGCATACCTATGGTAAAAGGGTAGATGTCATCCCAATACATGCTATGAAGATTTTGGCTTTGGGGTGGTGAATTTACAAAAATCCAGTACCACATGCCAGGCAATGATAGAAAAGATAGAAAACTAAGGATGATATTAGGGCCAGAAATCAGGTAAGTTTTCCAGTTGGAATTGAAAATCTTAGAAGAACTTCTGACTCCTATTAAGCAAGTGAGATTAAATTAATTTTTTTCTTATAAAACAAGTGATCAGCACTTTGAAACCTGCATCTCAGTACGTTCACAAGAGAACATTGCCAGCTTCCTTACAGCAAGAGCAGACTGCTATGAAAAAAGAGGTCTGGAGAGCAAGAAAAAGTTCTTAAAAGTAAAAATATATCTCTCTCTAAGTAAAGGGCAAAATGGTGGAGTGGAAGTTGTTGAAAACAGGATTAGTGATTTGAAGAAACAAATTGAGAATTCCTTCAGAAGGGAGAACTACTGAACAAGGAACTTGAATATCCCAGTGGATCGAGTTCAAAAGATAGAGGTTAAGAGAGATACCCAGGAGAAATCGAGAAACACCAGTGCCCTTTAATAAGGAGCTCCAGAAGCACAGAGAGAAAAAGGGATGGAGGAGAAGAATTTTCCTACCAGTAGAAGAAAGTTTCCCTGAGCTACAGAAAGTCTTGAACTTTTAGATCGAAAATAACCTCTGACCTTGTTGGTTATCTATTTTATATAAAGTAGTTATATCTGTTAATCTCAAGCTTCTAATTTGTCCCTCCCCTACCCCCAACAATACGGTCCTACTGTATAGCTCAGGGAACTATATCCAATATTTTATAATAACCCGTAATGGAAAAGAATCTGAAAAAGAATGTGTGTATGAATCACTTTGCTATATACTTGAAACTAGCACAACATTGTAAATCAACTATGCCTCAATAAAAAATAAAAAGTTCCATTATCAGGAAAAGAGTTTGTTGGTCCATATGCACATAAACACTGAATAATGTGAGTCGAAAAGTCTGAGTATTGGGCAGGCATACTTTCACTACTCTGTGAAAGTTTTAAGATCCAAAGGTAAGGAGAAGATCTGAAGTTTCCAGAGAGAAAAGAGGAACTTCACAAAGGACACAAGATTCAGACAGATTACACTACGCTTTTCGTTTGCAACTCAAAATGCCAGAAGGAAATGTAGCAGTGTGCTAAGAATACAGAGGGAGAGTCCATATAAACCTGAAATTCCAAGTTCATTCAAGCTATTATTCAAGTCTAAAGAAAAAATGAAATGCTTGTTTAGATTTTAAGAGTCAATATGCTCATGCACCTTTGTGGGGGCAAATTGTCTACATGTTAGCCCCTCTGAGAAAGGGAAAATACAAATTGAATAAAACTTTTAAGAAACAAGAAAGTGAGACACAGATTAATCTGGATATATTCAGCTGCAAGTTGCAGAAGACTTGATATAACTGAAGAGGATTTATTATATAATAAGAACTTAGCTCTACGGTGACTGTTGGAGCTCTGTGGAATGTTACCACATCTAATGCAGTATCTGTACCGCAAAGTTTCACACTGCAAAAAATATCTTTGGCTTTAATTTGTTGTTTGCTTTGACAGTACATTTTAGCATACTAATTAATTCTACTTGACAGTCTGTTTTCAAGTAGTCCCCTCCTACCAGACTCAGCATTCATTTTTTCCTGTTTATTTCATTCCATAAGTATTAATCAAGTTCATATTATATTCCAGAAACTATATAATACAATGAAATAAGAAATCGTGGCATTCAAAGAACTTCAATTATTTGGGGGGAGGAAATTCAGTTTAAAAATGGCAAAGTGCATCATGGCTGGGAAGGACAGAGGGCAATCAGAACTTGTGCAGTGAGCACCCAAAATGGACCAGTGGGTCAGAGAAGCTTCCTGAGGAGCTTGTGTCTAAGCTGAGAATTACAGGACAAGTAGAGGTTACCTGCCTCAAGGAAGAAGAGAGCGTTGATTCAGGCAAATAAAAGAGCGTGAAGAAAGGCCCAGGTATAAGAAGGATCATGGTACTCTTGTGGGACATCTGATGTGGAGACTGAGTTCTGACTGGGGATCTGTAAGTGATGAGGCTAAGAGAGGAGCAGGTACCAGTTCAGGAAGAACTTTGGAAGCCATGCTGAAGTACATTAGAAATCCTCTATGATTAGATTAGGATTAAAAATATTTCTTACCTGTCTCTTGTGGCCTTCCTTGATGGCTCAGATGGTAAAGAATCTGCCTGTCAATGCAGGAAATGTGGGTCGATCCCTGGGTAAGAAAGATCTCCTGGAGAAAGAAATGTCAATCCACTCCAATATTCCTGCCTGGGAAATCCAATGGAGTAGCGGAGTCTGCCAGGCTACAGTCCATGGGGTCACAAAAGAGTCAAACACGACTTAGCTGCTGAGAATGCATGCCCCAGTTTCTTAAATGACTTAGAATTATATCACTGCATCAATACATTAACTGCTATGTGAATTTTCTGAATTAGATGTGGAAGCTCCTCAGATCAGCTGTCCTGCGGACATAGAGGCTGAGACTCAGGAACAGCAAGACTCTGCTAATATCACCTGGCAAATCCCAACAGCTAAAGACAACTCTGGGGAAAAGGTAAGGTTTGAGCAAATATCTGTATCCTTTTTCAAATGGACTCTAAATACACTGTAAATATGTGTGCTATTGAAAACTTTCCAGTACTCTTTATGATTGTACTGTCTCTAGCTGTACTCTACTCATAAATGCAAATGCCCATCTGATAACAGAATGATCAGCCTTGAATTTTTCATTAGAAATCTCCGATGAAAATCTAAAAACAGAAACTTTTCATTCTGTGGGTTTTTTGTGTTGTGTATCTTCTAAGATTACTTGGCTAAAGTTTCTTGGCACTTTACTATGCTCTGAAGATCTTTTAAGAAAAAGAAAGATGGGGAATCAATCTTAGTTCCTATTTATAAACATATCTTTTAAAATATGATTCTGAAATGATAGTCTAAAGAAGATAACAGTGTTTCTTACTCTGCTTTCAAAAACCAGCATTATTATATTATCTATCCAAACTCTATAAACTGCCTAGGTAGAATAGCCTAGAAAGGAATACACCAAAGACTATGCCTGATTTTTTTTTTCCTTTTTACTATATGTAAAATATTGTATCATTTTTAACTTCACTTTGCTAATAATATATTATAAACCAAAAAGTAATAAAAGTACTATTAATGTTAACTTTAACTTTCCAAATATTTGGAAATTTCTTTCCAAAAGGTATCAATCCACGTTCATCCAGCTTTTACCCCACCTTATCTTTTCCCAATTGGAGATGTTGCTGTCACATACACGGCAACTGACCCATCCAGCAACCAAGCCAGCTGCACCTTCCATATCAAGGTTATTGGTAAGTCTTCAGATTACTTTGGTAAGTTTGTGAAAATAATCCAGAACCCCCAAAAGCTTTGCCTCTCCTTTATCTTCAGCAACTCCTTTTTCACTGATTCTTCCTTCTGTCGTCGAAGCCGCTTCCTCTCTGAAACCTATGTACCCTTTAACTATTACTATATCTCTTTGATTCCTTTCTGTCTGCACCTTTTGAAAATTCCCCAGTGGTTGCCATATCTTTTAGTTTAACTGCCATTTATTCTCAAAGTCACTCAATTCTGGCTTCTGTCTCCTCTACTCATAGAAATCAAGGTCACCAGTAATCTCTAGAGTTAACCCTACTGCACACTTTTTAGTCCTTATTTTATATAATATTTCTATGGATTTTACATTATTAACAATGTTCTCTTTATCAAAACTGCCTCCTTCCCTGTCTTCTCAGACACCAGTCTTTCTTGTTTCTTTCCCTCATTTTTCTCATTTTTTCCACCTTGATTTCTTTTTTAGGTTTCTCTTCCTTAGACCAACTCTCAAATATGGATCATCCCCAGGATTCCAGTCTTGACCCTCTTTCTTTCTCTCTAGTTTTCCTGGTAATTTTGCTAACTCACAACTCCCGGATTTCTGTCTCCAGCTCAGATTTCTCTCCTTAAATTCAAATTTTTATATAAAACTGCATACTAAACTTTCCCATGTGAATGCCCCACAGGCATTTCAAATTCACTCAAACTTAAGGTATTTCTTAGCTCAGAAAATAGAGTGAAGACCTAGCTACCAGGCAAGAAATCTGGAAGTCATTCTTTTTTTGTTAGTTTGTTTTTGTTTTTGTTTTGTTTTTTTTCCATTTATTTTTATTAGTTGGAGGCTAATTCCTTTACAACATTGCAGTGGTTTTTGTCATACATTGAAATGAATTAGCCATGGATTGACATGTATTCCCCATCCTGGTCCCCCCTCCCACCTCCCTCTCCACCCCGATCCCTCTGGGTCTTCCCAGTGCACCAGGCCCAAGCACTTGTCTCATGCATCCAACCTGGGCTGGTGATCTGTTTCACCCTAGATAATATACATGTTTCGATGCTGTTCTCTTGAAACATCCCACCCTCGCCTTCTCCCACAGAGTCCACAAGTCTGTTCTATACATCTGAGTCTCTTTTTCTGTTTTGCATATAGGGTTATCGTTACCATCTTTCTAAATTCCATATATATGTATTAGTATACTGTAATGGTCTTTATCTTTCTGGCTTACTTCGCTCTGTATAATGGGCTCCAGTTTCCTCCATCTCATTAGAACTGATTCAAATGAATTCTTTTTAATGGCTGAGTAATATTCCATGGTGTATATGTACCACAGCTTCCTCATCCATTCGTCTGCTGATGGGCATCTGGGTTGCTTCCGTGTCCTGGCTATTATAAACAGTGCTGCGATGAACATTGGGGTGCACGTGTCTCTTTCAGATCTGGTTTCCTTGGTGTGTATGCCCAGGAGTGGGATTGCTGGGTCATATGGCAGTTCTATTTCCAGCTTTTTAAGAAATCTCCACACTGTTTTCCATAGTGGCTGTACTAATTTGCATTCCCACCAACAGGGTAAGAGGGTTCCCTTTTCTCCACACCCTCTCCAGCATTTATTGCTTGTAGACTTTTGGATAGCAGCCATCCTAACTGGCGTGTAATGGTGGAAGTCATTCTTGACTCCTCTCCCTCTGTCACCAACACTCAATAAGTTATCAGGTTCTACTGGTTTCATCAAATTAGGATCTCTGAAATCTGTCCCCATCTCTCCATCCTCATATCCCACTGCTATAGATCAGTCCTTTTAAATTTCATTTTCTTGACCTGGTTTACTCCATCATCTCCTAACTGGTGTTTGTACTTTCAGTCAATTCAGTAGATATTCAGTAGATACCAGATGGTACTCGGAAATAGCAACCCACTCCAGTACTCTTGCCTGGAAAATCCCATGGATGGAGGAGCCTGGTAGGCTACAGTCCATGGTGTCACAAAGAGTCAGACACGACTGAGCGACTTCACTTTCACGTTCACTCTCCAGGCAAGAATGCTGAAGTGGGTAGCCATTCCATTCCCCAGAAGATCTTTCTGGCCCAGGGATCGTACTCAAGTCTCTTGCATTGCAGGCAGCTTCTTTACCATCTGAATCACCAGGGAAGCCCACCGATAAGACTTAATATGTGGGGAATATATGAGTGAGGTGGTCTGTAGTGCTTAAAAGTTCAGACTGTGAACACAAACTGCTTGACTCCAGAGCCATCTCTCCTACTTAAGACAGTGTGACTGGCCACTGCTCTGTGCGTGTTTCTTCATCCAGAAATATAATTAATAAATATATTACCTCATAGGGTTATTCTGAGGTTTTTAATTAGTTAAGATATACAAACTACTTGAAGTAGCGTCTGACACATTCAATTCAGTTCAGTCATTCAGTCACGTCCAGCCCTTTGAGACCCCGTAAACTGCAGCACACCAGGCTTCCTTGTCCATCACCAACTCCCAGAGTCTACGCAAAATCAATGTCCATTGAGTCGGTCATGCCATCCAGCCATCTCATCCTCTGTCGTCCCCTTCTCCTCCTGCCCTCAATCTTTCCCAGCAGCAGGGTCTTTTCAAATGAGTCAGCTCTTCGCATCAGGTGGCCAAAGTATTGCAGTTCCAGCTTCAACATAAGTCCTTCCAATGAACACCCAGGACTGATCTCCTTTAGAATGGACTAGTTGGATGTCCTTGCAGTCCAGGGAACTCTCAAGAGTCTTCTCCAACACCACAGTTCAAAAGCATCAATTCTTCAGTGTTCAGCTTTCTTTATAGTCCAATTCTCACATCCATACATGAATACTGACAAAACCACATCCTTGACTAAATGGAACTTTGTTGACAAAGTAATGTCTCTACTTTTTAATATGCTGTCTAGGTTGGTCATAATTTTCCTTCCACGAAGTAAGCGTCTTTTAACTTCATGGCTGCAATCACCATCTGCAGTGATTTTGGAGCCCCCCAAAATAAAGTCAGCCACTGTTTCCACTGTTTGCCCATCTATTTGCCATGAAGTGATGGGACCAGATGCCATGACTTTAGTTTTCTGAATGTTGAGCTTTAAGCCAACTTCTTCACTCTCCTCTTTCACTTTCATAAGAGGCTCTTTAGTTCTTCTTTGCTTTCTGCCATAGGGTGGTGTCATCTGCATATTTGAGATTATTGATATTTCTTCCGGCAATCTTGATTCCAGCTTGTGCTTCTTCCAGCCCAGCGTTTCTCATGATGTACTCTGCATATAAATTAAATAAGCAGGATGACAATATACAGCCTTGACATACCCCTTTTCCTAATTGGAACCAGTCTGTTGTTCCATGTCCAGTTCTAACTGTTGCTTCCTGACCTGCATTAAGCTCTTTGTAAATATACTAACGTTTTGCTCTTTTGGTTTCATATGTATTTTTAATGTTTATTTTGAAATTCAGTATATTGAATTCATTTTAAGAATTGTACATAACCTCTTGAAATAACTAATGTGTATCAAACTGGCTTCTTACCCTAGAAATGGTAGGTTTTGGTGAAAGTAAATAAACTGACTTATATAAAAACCTATGTTTATGTCCTAATGCTTAGTGTCTTTAATTGCTTTTTTAATGTTTTAAATATGAACATCACCAGTCACATGAAAAATATGTTGGGTTTATTTTTATGGTGCTGTGATTTTAAACATGGACATGTGAGTGAAAAGTTTGCCACGTTTTCATTTTTCACAATGAAGAGTCAGCATGGTGAAATATAAAAAGTATACTCGAGTGTCTAGCTAGATACTAGCTGAATTTTCAAATTCTGAAAGAGAGCAAGGAAATGGGAGGGAGGAGGGAACGGAAGAAGGGGAGGTAATGAGACCGGGAAGGCAGGGGGAGAGGGAGACCGAAAATATTCCAAAGCCTACATTTTCTTGTTTTCCTCAGATGACAGAGTGTTGGTGTCTTAATGATAAATGAGAGGGAGTAGGAATGCTTTTGCTTAACATTCCACAGAATGCTGTCTCATGTGCTTTGAAATGGACTTTCTTTTTCTGGAGATGCTGCATCTGCTGGGACCTCCAGTTATTTGACAGACACTGGCCTCTGCGGACTGCTCTCTCTCATCCCCAAACTGCAATTTTTAAATGTTTGGCTAAAATCAGATAACTTTAGAAAATCTTGGAACTATTTCATTTGTACTTTCTTTGGGGAGCACAGTAAATACTGTTAGATTTATAAATTTAACTATGCATTGGCTTGATTCCGAATTCTCAAAGTGCACTGGCCTCCTACGAGCATTCCTTCATTCTTTTCTTCATGTGAGCAACTTTTTCTGAGCATCTGTTATGGCCCAGGTGCTGTGCTAGGCCGTGGAGACCTGTGAGCCAAAGAGGCTCCATTGCTGGGTGACAGAGTTCACAGCCTAAGAAAGCAGTAAATCAAAGATCCTACACTGAGGAAATGCAAATACTAGGAAAAGAGAAAAACTGAATATTTATTCACAAGACTTAGCTTCAAGCAGAAATCTGTATATTATTATAGGTACAGCTTGTTTCATTTCAGGATATGTGTTTCCATATACATAGACAGTATATCATCCTAGTCTTGATGCCTATGACTGTAATTTACCAGCTTACTGACCTCGGGCAAGTCTCATAAATTTGCCTGGTTTGAGATTCCTTACCTATATAATAAGAAAAATATTATTTGTCCAGTCTCCCTCAAAGACATGTTACTACAGATAGAAGGACATTTCATATATGTAAAAATCAATAGTTATGTGAAAATATCCTCCTTAACGACTTCTTGGTTGTACTTTTCTGACCTCAAATTCCACCGCATTCCATCAGAGTTTGAAACCTGGCTCACCCGCAACCCCCTCAAACCCTTCCTTCAATGTAGATTACAGTGCCCAGCAACAGACTCACAGTTCTTTCATTTCTACCGTGGCTTTCACCCCCTCTCCATTGCAGCCCCCTATTCCCATGTCCACATGCTCTTCTTTGTCTTTAACTGGAATTTATCAACCTAGGCATCTTAGACCCCATAGTCCCACCTATGGACATAATCTCCTAGCCTTTCAGCAATATCACATCCTCACTTTTTGCTGACAAAGGCTCGCATAGTCAAAACTATGGTTTTTCCAGTAGTCATATGCAGATGTGAGAGTTGGACCATAAAAAGGCTGAGTGCCAAAGAATTGATGCTTTCGAACTATGGCGCTGGAGAAGACTCTTGAGAGTCCCTGGACAGCAAGGAGATCTAACCAATCCATCCTAAAGGAAATCAGCCCTGAATATTCATTGGCGGGATTGACGCTGAAGCTGAAGCTCCAGTACTTTGGCCACCTGATACAAAGAGCTGACTCGTGGGAAAAGAGCCTGATGCTGGAAAGATTGAGAGCAGGAGGGTAACAGAGGATGAGATGGTTCGATAGCACCACCGACTCAAAGGACATGAGTTTGAGCAAACTTTGGAAGATCGTGAACACCAGGGAAGCCTGATACACTGTAGTCCATGGGGTCACAAAGAGTTGGACATAATGAGAAACTTAACAACGACAATGACACTTAAATGCCCTATATATTCTGCAGCATGACTCAGATCTCTGCCCATTGGTCTTCCATGTAGCATCTGTCAACCCTTCAGTTAAGAGGAGGATGATTCAAGAGATCCCTGTGAAATGACTGCTTTGGTCATTTCACACCTTCTGATTATCTGGGAATGTTTTCTTCATTTCTGGGTGAATCAGTTCAACTACCACTGGCAAAACTCACAAATTAAATGCTCACCACATCCCGAATTTACCATTCATACTGCTGTGCTCATGGTGATTTTAGCAATCCAGTATTTCTTCAACAAGTAGAGTGAAGCATAGCAAGAATCAGCTTTTTCTTGTGATGTTGAGATCAGGGATGAAACATGCATGTGTGCTCAAGGACTATAGCCCACCAGGCTCCTCTGTCCATGGGATTATCCTGGCAAGAATATTGGAGTTGGTTGCCATTTCCTCCTCCAAGCATCTTCCTGACCTAGGGATTGAACCCACATCTCTTACAGTTCCTGCATTGGCAGGTGGATTCTTTACCATGTCATCATCAAAGGGATCCCAGGGCCAGCCTTGTGTCAAGGTCAAGGTTCTCCGCCAGCACAAGTAGACTTTGATTCTCTCTTGCAACCCTCCTCATCAGTTTTGAACATCAGTTGTGACTTCATCCTCTGATTTCATGTTTTTTAGATGTAGAACCACCTAGCATAGACTGGTGCAGATCCCCGCCTCCAATCCAGGTCTCTGAGAAGGAGCATGCTGCAACCTGGGATGAGCCTCAGTTTTCAGACAACTCAGGTGAGAATGTGGATATCTTGTTGTCAACATGTTACCACCAAATAAAAAGCTTTTAAAAAGATAAAAAAAGGCATGAGACAAGTGCTTGGAGCTGGTGCACTGGGATGATCCAGAGGGATGGGATAGGGAGGAAGGTGGGAGGAGGGTTCAGGATGGGGAACACATGTAAATCCATGGCTGATTCTTGTCAATGTATGGCAAAAACCACTACTATATTGTAAAGTAATTAGCCTCCAACTAATAAAAAATAAATGAAAAATTTTAAAAAATACCAAAAAAAGATAAAAGAAATAAAAAACAAATTACATCTAAATATAGTAGCATGGATAATTAATTACCTAAGATGTTTTAATGCTAGGATAATTCTATATATTTTAACATTGTTATTCTTTCCTGTCCATGGCTTTTCATTCATTATTCAGTGGGGATTTATTAAACTTGTACAGTGTATTTTATTTGAAAATGTTCTAGTAAATTCGTTGAGCCTCTAAGCTTCCTTTATCCTAGAGACATAAGCTATGCATCCTATTGGCAAATCTAATGCATTTCTATGTATTCATACTCAGTTCTCAAACATTTGCCAAAAATGTTACAAAAGCTCATGGGAAAACAGAAAAAAAATGAGCAAATATAGCTGAAGTTCACTTTAAAGTTTTCACAAACACCCTGAAAACAAGAATGCAAGTGAAATATGCTTCTAATTCAATTTCCAATATTCACAGAGACTGACCTAGTAAAGGAAAATAATCTATTTAGCAAGAATGCCTTCATTTAATGAGGCTTCTGAGTCAACTATTTCTATAGTTTAGTGTAAGATTTTATAGTTTATTTTCTGTTAGCAGCCCAGTTAGTACCAATAGAATGTTCAGCTGGTTTGTATAAAGAGTAAATGAAAATTCAAATCAAATAAAGTGACTGCACACAATAACCCCCGGATTGGATTCCTTCTTTCCCCTTCTCTACTTTTTAGGGGCCGTGTTGACCATCACCAGAAGCCATACACCAGGAGACCTTTTCCCTCATGGGGAGACGATAGTGCGGTATACAGCCACTGACCCCTCAGGCAATAATAGATCGTGTGACATTCACATTATCGTAAAAGGTATACTCTGCATAAGCCTCCAAAATCTAGCTGACACTTGAGATATGTAATCACTATTGCACTCTCCTTTGTGAAAGAAAATAGGCTATGAACATAGCTGTTTAAAGTTAGAATACTGACAAATTGTATTGAGGTTTCAATTATTATTTCTTCACTTCATGGTAAATACACATGCTTTCTTCTGAGCTAGTCTATAACCACTTATTAATATTTTCTTCAAAGTTACAAAGTATTGTCATGATCCTATTTTGAATGCTTGAGGAGACAGATTCTGAAAATATATTTGCTATGTAACATTATTTGGTTTTCCTTTTTATTGAAAGAATGCCAAAAATATCACAGTTATGCAAAGATCATTAATTACACATTGGTACAGCTTTTTGGCATACCCACCTAGGAATCAAAAAGCAGAAATTGCAGCAACCTCACACTATGGATTTATTCTGAGAGTTTTTCTGGGAGTAGTGGTGGACAGGACTCCTTTTCAAAATTCAGCTTAGACACCTAGATTTTAATTGATATTTTTATACCACTGTATATGAATAATTCAATTTTTTTACACAGGTTCCCCCTGTGAAGTTCCATTTACACCTGTAAATGGGGATTTTGTATGTACTCAAGATAGTACTGGTGTTAACTGCACATTAAGTTGCTTAGAGGGCTATGATTTCACAGAAGGATCTACTGACAAGTATTATTGTGCTTATGAAGATGGTATCTGGAAACCACCATATTCCACTGAATGGCCAGACTGTGCTAGTAAGTTCTAAATTTTTCTGGGCTTCTTTAGTATGTGTAAATATGTGTTTGACTACCTATATGTGTAAATTTCTTAACATTAAAGAAGAAAATTGCCTTAATACAGGGTTTAGATTTGGTGAGTACAAAATGGTGCCATGAATGTGAAGTGTTTATAGATAGGAGAAATGTCCATCCTTCAATTTAAAATATTAGCCCAGAATCTTATTGCTGATTGGATTGCTATAGGACAAGATTCAGTTTATGGGAAAAACATCTTGGCCCCCTCATTATTATTTACCAGAATTGTCAGAAGATTCAAGATGTCATTCTTGAGCTGTAAACTTGAACTAATGTATAGTCTGATGTCTGGAGAAGAACTTATATTTAAAGTAAGAGCCTGTATACATGATGCAGTCAGATCAGTCATACTCTTTTTAGAAGTGATTTAGATCTATTCTGTAATCTTGTGTATTATTCTAAAAATAATCCAATGTCTTTATCTTGTGTAAATAATCATCTCTGGAGTGGATATTTGATCCACTACTATAGATGAAGTTTAAATGCCAGTGTCTTAGAAAGTAAAACTCACTTACTTGAACTGTATTGTTCATAAATTTGGGAAATACAAGTGATATTACTCACCTCTATCAAAGATTTAGACCGTAGGATTTTAATGTTGATATTGTTAGGAGACTGTGAATATTTCAAGACATCTTGCTGTCTTAACTTCTTAACTTCTGATCCAAGGAAAAGTTTATCTCTGTGAAATTACACTTTTAAGAAATATAATTTCACATACCATTCAGAAATTGTTTAGTGTCTATTGGTTGAAAATATAAACATATACATTATAAACTTATATAATATCTTTGCAACCAGAATTTTTCAAAGATTCCAAGGAATATAATGAAAAAATGTTTATATCTCTTTTGCCCTTAAATGTTCACTTTGTCATATGATTGGAAGGTAAAGAATAATATAGAAAGCAAATATATCACCAGGTAACTGGGTACACGGCTGCTTGGCTGGTGGTTTATGATGATCGATTAATGCCTGGAAACATTCCTTAACTGTCAACTTTTGTTTTTATAACAATCCCACAAACCATGTCTGGATGAAAATACCAGTTTAATTCCACAGAAATTAAATTTGTGTTTTGAAAACACTAACCAACTGAAACTGATTTTTTCCAGTAAAACGTTTTGCAAATCATGGGTATAAGTCCTTTGAGATGCTATACAAGGCAACTCGCTGTGATGACACAGATCTGTTGAAGAAGTTTTCTGAAGCATTTGAGACCACCCTGGGGAAAATGGTATGTCAGTAGCATTCCTTGGTTGTTTGCCACATTGTAAAGGATGCTGTTGAGTTTTCTGTAGTTGCTCTGCATCACCTGCAACAGAAATTCTTTGTCTTGATGATTTCCTTTTTCTTTGTGGCCCAAACTTGCTCCTCATATTTAGCGTTATTCATAGGTTTTGGTCTCCTGGAGTGAATTATAAGTAAATCTGTGTTAAAGCACTTTGAATTTTTTAAAACATTCAGAAAAACTTAAGAGTCCCTTTGCTTTGAGAATGTCTGCTTTGTTATTTAAAGCATGACAAAAATGCCCTTGTAGTCTGTTTTTTTTTCCCTCTCCATTTACTTTTATTAGTTGGAGGCTAATTACTTTACAATATTGTAGTGGTTTTTGCCATACACTAACATGAATCAGCCATGGATTTACATGTGTTCCCCATCCCGATCCCCCCTCCCACCTCCCTCCCCATCCCATCCCTCTGGGTCATTCCAGTGCACCAGCCCTGAGCACTTGTCTCATGCATCCAACCTGGGCTGGCGATCTGTTTCACACTTGATAATATACATGTTTCAATGCTATTCTCTCAGATCATCCCACCCTCACCTTCTCCCATAGAGTCCAAAAGTATGTTCTGTACATCTGTGTCTCTTTTTCTCTCTTGCATATAGGGTTATTGTTACCATCTTTCTAAACTCCATATATATGCATTAATATACTGTATTGGTGTTTATCTTTCTGGCTTAGTTCACTCTGTATAATGGCCTCCAGTTTTATCCATCTCATTAGAACTGATTCAAATGTATTCTTTTTAATGGCTGAGTAATATTCCATTGTGTATATGTACCACAGCTTTCTTAGTCTGTTCTTCTTTTATGATCACTGAACATTTAAAGGGTTTTCTTTTTCATGCAAGTTTAGGACTCTTTCGGGATTCCAGGAGAGCAAAGCAATGTATTTAAATGTATTGAGCATCTTGAAAGCAGGAAATGTTCTATATGCATGTGGTATATGAATGTTTTATATATGTTTTTTATATATTTATATTATATATATGTGTGTGTGTATGTATGTATAACTTCTGTGAAATCATAGTCCTCTAAGCAACTTAATGTGTAGTTAACTCCAGAGCTATCTTGAGTACATACAAAATATGTATATATATATTTGTATCCCTAACAGAGCTGAGTGGCTTAGCTTCTGGATAGATTCTGAAAGTAGATGCAATAGCAGTAGATTTGATATAGTCTGAGAAAGAGAGGTGTCACGAAGGGGTGGCGTACATGAGCACAGGTACCAGAGTTAGTCCACCTGTGATATGTGTGAAAGAAGGATCTTTTGTGACTATCTGATTTGTGAAAAAAGATGCAGAATGATCAGTCTGGAGTAAGGTTGGGGAGGAGTTGTTGGAGGTTTGAGAAAAGAGAAGTGGTACAAAATGATTTTCTAGGAGAGCATAAATGAATATACTAGAGAAATGTAGGATTGGCTGTAAGCAGGGATGTGTTTTCTCCCAGACTATAGTTGAACATGTGGGCACAGATGCAGAGGAAGCAGAGCAATAAATTTAACTGGGGTTAAAGTTCTCCAGACAAATTGAGGAGGGTGCATGCAAGGGAGTATTTCATGGTGATAGACCAAGGAGGGTACGTGCAAGGGAGGAAGTAATTTATGGTGATGGATCATGATGGGATCCAAGATGGGTAAATGAGGAAGTGAAGACATCATGGGCTGAGGGACAGTGAAGAGGGGACAGTGTCAGTGAATTAGAGGTTCTGATGAAGTCAAAGAGTTGTTGGATTCCTGGGTCTAAGAGATGGTGCAGTGACTGGTAATGACAAGATCTGAGGGTATGACTGTGAGAGTAAGTGACAAAGTAAAGCTGGAAGATGGAAGAAGTGAGAATTCAAGGTGATGGAAGGATCAGCTGGGTGAATATACAAATCACCAAGGGCTATACCAGGGACACTTACTAAGGTTCTTGGAATGAGGGAGTGACTCAGAATAGAGGAGGGCTGTAGGTGACAGGCACAAGGAGATCAGTGTGTGGCACAGCTTATTGCAGGAGCTTCAAAACTCTGAGGCTTCAAGGAGGTTCATGGGAGTATGATCTAGAAACAGCACCAAGGAGTAAGGCGGACACTTCCTCACCTCCATGACCACCACCTAAAAAAACAAGGAAGTCAGGTTTCATTGAGAGCAAAAATGAAGAGAACATAGAGAGAGGAGGTAAATACTAATAAGGGTTGGACTGGTAATTGACTCTGAACTTCAGAGGGCACCAAAGAAAGTTTTGAGGACTTTACTTGGAGGAGGGTGGGAGATGGGCTCAGAGAAAAGGGGTCTAAAGAGTCATTAATATAAAATTGTAAATCAGCTATACTTCAATTAAAAAAAAACTCAATTGGGGTGAAAATTCAGAGACAGATATCCCGGATGTCCTGAGTTCCTTGCGATAAGTGATGTGAACAGAGAGAAAAGGCTTGAGACTGATCTCGGTGGTCCACTGTGCTGAGAGGAGGTGGGGGGGAGGGCAAGGAGGAGGATCAGGAGCCTTTTTAAGGACAGGGAGCACTCTGGGGTCCTTTCTTCCTTCCTGCTGATGGAGACATGAGGAACAGGAGCACAGAGCTTATCCAAGGCACACCCAGATGTGAAGCAGAGTTTGTCCTCTTCATTTTTTATTTGCAGGTCCCGTCATTTTGTAGTGATGCTGATGACATTGACTGCAGACTGGAGGATCTGACCAAAAAATACTGCCTCGAATATAATTATGACTATGAAAATGGCTTTGCAATCGGTAATGAAATTATTTGGTGTGGGTAGTTGGGAAAACTGTTGTGCAAACTAAGAAAATCATTACAGAAGAGTGGGGCAAATTAGAAAAAAAAATGACCTTTCACTTATTTATTCATCAAGAATTCTAGGATGACTAGATAACCTGATCCTATACATAATGATCTTTATGGATATGTAATTCTTTCAAAATATTAGTCAGAATGCTTCAGGATGATAAATACTAAGAAAACCAAGTCACATTGTGATTGTAAAATTCAAATCTTTGTATGATATCTTAGAATAGTAATAAAGTACTAACAGCAATTTTTATATGGCATTTAACTTAAATTGCAAGTAAGTCATTTGTTCAAAATAGTAAATATTTCTATTTATAAACATAAAATATTCACATTCCTCACTTATAATATGTTAAGACTCAATCTATTCAAGTCTGATATACCTTCAAGTAGAATTTGGATGTTTTCTTCATGTAGACGCTGAACTTTTCTTCTGTTTTTTTAAGATATAATTGACATACAACTTTTATTAAGTGTACTCCAAAGTGTGTTGTGGGATTTCTTTGTCCTTTTCAGTAATTATACCTGTTTTTATTTCATTCTTATAAGACTGTCTCTACAGAACTTGCACAGTAATGTTTTAGAACACAATGGTGATGCGGTCCCGTTTAAATACATGAACTCTGCAACCAACTAGTAAATGTCTGAATCCTGGCTTACCCCCCTACTAGGAGGCAGGGGAAGAACTTAAGTTCTCAAATCACTCTGTGCCTCAATTTTCTCATCTTTAAATTGGGTATATAAGAGTGCTGAACTCATAGGGCTGTTGTAAGGATTAAATGGGGAAGTACAAGAATAATAAAGTGCTTAGAAGATTATTTGAAGCAGTATTAATTCACATGACAGTGGACATTCTTTTTGTTTCTGACACTAATCATATTTCTCTTAGTGATTTAGCATTAAGAGTGATATTGACTATTGCTTTAGAGTTTTTAAATTGAAAAATATCATTTCTGCATATATTTTTTTGCAAATATTTGAAAAATAATGAAGAAGAATTAAAGAATTAAAATTAAAAACTAAAAAAAAGAATGAAATTAAGATAACCTGCAGTTCCAGAAATAATTGTTACTATATTAATGTTATATTACTGTACTGCATTTGTGTGTAGACCCATACTATTTCATAAACATGAATTTCTAGTTAATATTTTATTGAGGATACTTTTATGTTATAAATATTATACTTCAATGCAATTTTTTGCATTTTTTATTTTCTATTGGGGTACAGCTGGTTAACAATGTTGAGATAGTTTCACATGAACAGTGAAGGGACTCAGCCATCAATATACATTATCCATTCTCCCCCAAACCCCCACTGCCATCAAGGCTGCCACATAACATTGAATAGAGTTCCGTGTGCTGTATGTGGATCTTTGTTGGTTATCCATTTTGAATACACAAGTGTTGAAGTTCCGTACAGTTTTAATGGCTACATATGTTATCAATTTGCCATAATTTATATAAACAGTTTCCTATTGGTAGACTTTAAGTTGCTTTCCAATTTTAACAATTATATACAAGTTCTCAGTGAACATACTGGAAGTTAAAGTTTTAGACAGAAAAACAAAAAGTGGCTTTGGCGGGGGAGTTGGCAGTGGCATGTCTAGAAGAAGAATGCCTAGTGGCACATCTAGAATATCAATGCCTCTTCTGTCACACGTGACCCAGGTCCCCACTGCCCCCGGATTGTTGAGGTAGGTTGCAAGGGTCCAGGGCTACACAGAGTGAGTCAGCTATCATCATGAGACTTTGTGATGGGTGATGTTTGTCATCCTGTAAGAATCTGAATGCCGTATGGTGCAAGTGATACAAGTGATCCTAAGAGGCGAACCTTCTTCCTCAAGTGTCTTTACACCACTCACAAAATCAGTAATATTTATAACACCTTGGCATGTCATAATGTGTGGAAAATAAAGGGCCAATAAATATATCAAAATGGCTAGATCTTATACTAATCATGTCATTCAAATTAAAGCTAAAAGGAGATGCCATTTTTGATCTGTCAGATTAACAAATTTGAGTAAAAATCTCAATACCCAGAGTTGGCAAGGGTGTCATGAGATAAAAATCATACTCACATATTGTGTGTAGAGAAGAAATTGAAGGGCATTTGGCAATATGTAACTAAAGGGTTAAAAATGCTCAGACCCATCTGAGGATATTTCTCAAGATAGAAGTCATACTAATGTACAAACATGTATCATATTTTATAAATTCTAAGATGTACATTTTTCATTTGGGTATTTATGGAATTGGGTGATGTCTTCTCACTGATGGTGTCTTTTATGACATAGAGTATGCACAAGGATGTTCTAAAATTTTGAAATAACCTCAACGTCTGAAAATAGAAACTTGGTTAATTTGTAGTATAGCTATAGAAAAAGATATGAAACCATTTGATGCAGAAATATTATATTGTTGAGAAGATTTGAAAAGTGATTGGCAAATAATATACATATAGTATGCTCTTATTTTGTTAAAAATACAGTATGTGTATATTTATTCTAGTTGTATATATATATATATAAAGAAAGCAAGTGAAGTCACTCAGTCATGTCCGACTGTTTGTGACCCCATGGACTGTAGCCTGCTAGGCTCCTCCATCCATGGGATTGTCCAGGCAGGAATACTGGAGTGGGTTGCCATTTCCTTCTCCAGAGGATCTTCCCCACCCAGGGCTCAAACCCTGGTCTCCTGCATTGCAAGCAGACTCTACCATCTGAGCTACCAGGGAATTCCCCTGCCCACCTCCCCTGCCACATAAATATGTATGTGTGTGTTTATATATTCATAGAAAATATTCTTGGCTAAAATGTTATGGTCATTATTTCTGTGTGGTGGAATTATAGGCAATCTTTTACATTTTTCTCTTTGTTCCTCTGGGGTTCTGTGTTGTGTTTTTTATAACGGCTACCTGACACTTGTAGGGAAAAATGTTTAAGTGAAAAATAAAACTATTCCTCCCAGTTCTTTTTAAATGGCTGAAAGCATGAATTAAGCTAAAAAAGAAACTAAAAAACCAACTTACTTAAGTGGACAAACCTGTATAAATAGATTTGATGTTTAAAGCACATAACTAAGCAACAACAGCATGCCTACATCAATATTAATATTTACTCTCACCGAGCTTTTAGAATGAATCAAATATGAGCTAGTTTGCATGAATTAGCTCAGTTATTCTGCAGACCTACAAGGTGGGAATAATGATCTCAATGTAGACATAAAGAAACAGAGATTCAGAGTAATGAAAGTAGCTTGATTAAGATTGTACAGCCATACATCATTTATCAAGAAGTTACAATCTGAGTCCACGCAGTTGATCACAGTGATATGGAAGGCATCTAAAGAAACACATACAACCATGCTACTCACTCCAGTATTCATGGGCTTCCTTGCTGGCTCAGATGGTAAAGAATCTGCCTGCATTGTGGGAGACCTGAGTTTGATCCCTGGGTTGGGAAGATCCCCTGGAGGAGGGCATAGCAACCCACTCCAGTATTTTTGCCTGGAGAATTCCATGGACAGAGGAGCCTGGCAGGCTGCGATCCCTGGGGTCACAAAGAGTCTGCCATGACTGAGTGACTAAGCGTGGCACGGCACTCTGCCTCCAGCAGTTTCTTAAGTGTGTAAACATTCAACTCATATGCCGCCCTCAGAAACCAGTATAGCTACAGAAAAAGATATTAAACTGTTTGACACAGAAATATTATATAATGTATTGTTGAGAAAATGATTAGCAAATAATATACACAAAGTATTAGCTTTGTTAAATACAGCTTGTTTATATTTAAAATATACAGATATGCAAATATCTTGAATAATCTTCACAAAGGGAAATCTGATTATGCACATTCAGTTTATGACACTCATATTAAAAAAGACAAGAATGGAACAAACCCTGAAGGGAAATAGAAATCTATACCCACCTCCTGTTTCGTCTAAACCTATGATAATTAATTATTAGGCCAAAGATAGAATGGTTTGCTCTATAAATAGTTTTCCTTGTTCATTGCTAATCTAAATTTAATATGAAGTGCCCAAAATTACAGTATAAAATTACAGGCAAAAACTTTATATGTAGAACATTATGGGCAATTTAAATAGTGATCAAAGACAATGTAATTTGTGGCTTAACATTAGACCCTAAAAGCTGATAAAGATGCAGCTCTTCAATCTTTTGTTTCTCTGCTCCAACTTTTCAGGACCTGGTGGCTGGGGTGCAGCCAACAGGCTGGATTACTCATATGGTGACTTCCAGGACACAGTGCGAGAAACACCCACGGGTGCTGGCAAAGCCAGGTCTTCACGGGTAGAAAGAAGTGCCCCATTATCTGACCACAAAATCAGGTTAATTTTTAACATCACAGGTAAGAATAGACTGTCTGTTTGAAAAGGTTAATAGAAAATTCTTGGTTGGAGATCTATTTTCAAACTTTCTATGTGTTGTCATTATTAGGAAATTACCCTGGAACTGTATATTAGGGCAAGTGCAGTCACCTGTTCTATTATTTTTCATAATATCACAGATACATTTTACGATTCTCATAGCAACAGGCCCCCAGCTTCATATTCATCTTGACATGATGAACTGAGGCCTGTTTTTAAAAAATGAGAGTTAGCTGGAACTGAATATGTAATCATTAAGAACTCTACAAAATGGTGATATAAATCCAGCATAGGACAGAAGGATTAAAACAAAACATGTTGTTCTTAATATTCTCTATATACTAGCTACTCAGTAAATAATATTTAAATTTGTGTGTATCTTTCCTGGAGTGTTTTTTTAATTGTGATTTAAAAGTCACAAAATATAAAACATACTATTTTAACCATATTTAACTGTACAATTCAGTGGCATTAAATACATGCATCATCTCCCACCATCATCTATCTCCTGGATTTTTCACTTTCCTAAACTGGAACTCTATCACCATTAAACAGTAAGTCCCCATTCCCGCTCCCCACCCCAGACCTGACCCCAGGATCTACTACTACTGTCCTTTCTGACTTTGAATTTGACTATTCTAGGTCCCTCGTATAAGTAGAATCAAACACTATTTGTCTGCACCTACTGTATATTGGAGTGCATTTTTAAAGTTAATGCAAGTCATTTTTTTAGGGTGGAAACTCACTCCAAATGGTCTGCTGCAACACGGCATGTGTGTGTGTTATGTTTTCTTTTGCTTTGTTTTTATCTCAGCTAGTGTGCCATTACCCGATGAAAGAAACGATACCCTTGAATTGGAAAATCAGCAGCGGCTCATTAAGACGTTGGAAACTATCACAAATCGACTGAAAAGGACCCTTACTAAGGAGCCCATGTATTCCTTTCAGCTTGCCTCTGAAATGCTTGTAGCTGACAGCAATTCCTTAGAAACAGAAAAGGCTTTCCTCTTCTGCAGACCAGGCTCCGTGCTGAGAGGCCGAATGTGTGGTAAGATTTCTCCCTGTCACCAAAAATATTTGGTGCCTCTTGGGTCAGATGACACAGCTACAGTCATCCTACAGCTGTGAAGGGGTATTGTCATGAAACCGACATTTTGTTATTGTTGCATGCCTTTTGTCTCAAAAGTCTAGATAACCACTATTGGTCAGGATAAGATTACTTTAGGTAAGGGACTAAAATCTTAGTTTTATTTATAGATCTTTAGACCTCACAGCTTTCAGCAGCAACACCAGTAACAAAAACTAAGACTTTTCTGACCACCTCTGTGTGCTGACTGAGACCCTGTCTTGTTTAATCCTGTTTAGCTACTGTGTGAGGTGCCATTATTATTAAGTACATTTAATGCATGAGAAAACCAAAGCCAAGAGGCTAAGAACTTGGTCTTTTAAGACAATAAGTGACTTAGCTGATATACCCACCCAGGCAGCCAACACAAAATTCACATAGCATAAAATGAACTGTTTTGAAGTATGCAGTTTGCGGTATTTAGTATAGTCACAGTGACATTCAACCGTCACCTCTATCACAGTTCCAAAACATTTTCATCACCCCCAAAGGAGACCCCAGACCCATTAAAGTGCCAGTCCCCATTCTCCCTCCCCCCACCCAGTCCCTTAGCTTTTACTCTGACTTTAGACTGTCACATCTGAGTCAATTCCAGTCTCTTTCCTAAGTGAGTCATCATTTATAGACAGCAGAGTCTCCTCCAAGCAAAATCTATGTGCTCAAACAGAACCAAATGACATGAGGCTTCTGTTAATCTCTCTATAGTGGGGGATATTGTGTCCTGGTCAGAAAACCTTCATCAACAGTTCTCATTGCTATTCCCAGAGCTCAGCTAGATTTTTCACACTGGAATAAACCCAGCTCATCAAAAGCACATTAATATTGTCATTCTGAGCCTCCTCTTGTTTCTTTCTCAACTTGTGAGTAAAAATCAGGAATTGCCTTGGCCAGCATTTTGCAGTTCTTAGTGTGGCCTTCAGACTACCTGTGTCAGCATCCCCTGAAGTGCTTGTCAAATCGCAGCTTGATTCAGGTCCCAATCCACAAGGGATGTCTCTGACCCTTTGGGGTCAGGTCCTTGGAATCTGAAATTTTAGTAAGTTGCCTGATAATTCTTTCACACATTAACACCTCAGAATCACCCAAGTGATTCTTTCAGGTGTTCTCTCTGTAAGAATACTAACTTTGATAGCAACCTCTCAGGGAATTTAATATCCCACTTTGATTTCAGAAATTCTGCACTCCAAGCCTGCCAAAATAGTAGACCAAATCTCCAGGGGAGGAAGGTTTTGAAACTGGCCAGTTTCCGCGGGGGGTTTGGGTCTAAGGATGCCTCAGACTTGCACTTGGCTTCAGTGCAAGCAGTCTGAGCAGGAAGAGGGGTCGACTTAACTCATTTGTTCTAAGCTCACCACCCTTGTCTGTTTTTATTTCTAGAAGTGATGCTATAATGGACAGTTGCATAGGGAAACCATTCAGAACAGCTAAGAAACCATTTTTTAATATCTCAAAGCCCCAAATTAACTGCTTTATTCTTTTCTTCCATTAGCTGTGTGTTTCCAGAATGATCTGGTGTATGCTTTAACCCATACTTCAAAGCCCCCATCCTATAAGCTGTAAGCTTGGTCAGTTAAGAATTTGCATTTTCTCAAAAAAAAAAAAAATCTGCTTGTGTAGAGGACTGCATTTATGGAAGGTTTATCTTGTGAATAAACCTCTGACAGTAAAATTTAAATCATAAACAATAGTAGCTGGAAGCAGGCTTTATTAGTCTCATACCTAGGGGAAAAATGTATGTTCCATACAATATTCAGTGTTTCCTGCTTATTTTCAGTCAACTGCCCTTTGGGAACCTACTATTCCCTGGAGCATTCTGTCTGTGAGAGTTGCTTGATGGGCTCCTATCAAGATGAAGAAGGGCAGCTTGAGTGCAAACCTTGTCCGACTGGAACTTACACCGAATATCTCCATTCAAGGAGCAGCTCGGAATGCAAAGGTAGAGGCTTAGACCAGAAGCCTGAATTTTATTTCCACTTAGGAAATCTCGCTAGCAAATAGGATTAAATTAATTAAAGCAATTTTATTAACCGATTTTTTTTCTTTCTTTCAATTATAAGCTATTACTTGAATGTTTCCCTCACTTAGAGAAGTCCATTTATCTTCCTTTTGGAACAGCCTATTGCTGTCTAAATCAGACTCCACTGTCAAGAACTTTAACCTGTTTTCATCAATTAATTCCATGTGTTTTAGTGAATCTCACATTAACTGGTGGAAGGGACTTTCATGACTCTTAGCAAGCATTGGGCTGCTTTTTGTTTGAATAATATTTGATATGATGAGATTAACTCCATTTGCTTGGAAATGAATAACCACAGACCCATATGCACATATTCTTGCTACTAAAGTATCCAATCTTTCCAAAATACTGTTACTGTTATTCTCAATGACCATTCCAAATGGAAACATTCTCTTTCACATTATGGTTAAGATGCACCTAAAAGAAGGAATTGCAGGGTGGTTCCTCCTCGCCTGTTGCTGCCAGCGCAGGTGTGGGTGCTTCGTGACACACTTGAGCTTGAGAGCAGTGCTGGGTGACTGCAAATGCCCTGAAAATGTTGGCAGTGCTGAAAGTGGGGTTAATCTGGAGGAAAAGGGCAGAAGAAGAGGACAGTGCACTGGGAGTGGAGGAATCTGGCCCGAGGCCCACTCTACTACAAAACCATTGCTGTGCATTTTGGAAGGTTGTTTAATTCACCTCTCTGGGCCTGATGCTAAGACTGCTCTTACTTCCTCCTCTGCCAACTCTCAAATGAAATGGTGTCTGTAAGCACAAGGAGGTAAGAGGGCCAGTTCTTATTTAGTGTGAAAATGGTACCAGCATAGTTACAAAATGAAAGGCCAATTGTGAGTTTTGTTTCTGTCACTCAAGAGAACAGCGTACAGGCTGGGAACTTGTACAAAAGCAAGTTTCCCTGTAACAGCTTGACCTTGTCAGATGCAGATTTCTAACTTCACCCCAAAACTATTTATCGACATTTTCTATGTGTCCAACACCATGCTAGGTCATAATAGAAGGAGCTGGAAATGAGCCTATAACTTATTAGTATACAGAAGTATGAAGAATCTAAAAGATAATGTGTCTGCTTGGAGTTCTTTATGACCCTCATTTTATCCAAAATAAATCAAAATATGGAAAACCCTATTGTACACAGTGCTACTTTTGTACAGTTGATGTCATTATTATTAACCATATTACATTTTTCATTGTAGCTCAGTGTAAACAAGGCACCTACTCATCAAATGGGCTTGAAACATGCGAATCATGTCCACTGGGCAGCTATCAGCCAGCGTTTGGTTCCCGGGGGTGCCTCTTATGTCCAGAAAACACTTCAACTGTGAAGAGAGGAGCCGTGGATATTTCTGCTTGTGGAGGTTAAGTCTTACACATTGCTTTTTTTTCCCCCCAAGCCTATGCAAGCCTGTGCGTGGAATAGTGGAATCTTGTTAGGAGAGCCGTATGTCTGCTATATGCGAAGAATGTAAATAGCTGTCTCTTCATAGAGCGTCTCCTTATATTCAGCCAGTCGGTACTTAAGTGTAAACACCCGTAATATAAACACCACCCTGGTACCGTTAGGGACACACAAGAAGCACATGACTTGGTCCCAGCCCTCAACACCAGTAAGCATGTGACCACATGGTATGAGAGAAATACTTGTCAACCAGGAACTTGGATTTTTCATGTATAAAATGAGGTCTTATCTTATGTTCCTTGAAACTCAAAAAATATATCTTTTGGATTGTGACCTTTGTTCCTTACAGTCTGAAGATTTTCAGCAGTGCTTATCCACTCTGGCTGCCTACTAGAATCATTGCACATTCATATCAGTATTGTAGCCACTTATTGACTAGAGACATGTTAGTACATCTTTTGTTACCTGAACACTGTTGACCAGAATGTTTCAGTTTCACTTACATAACAGATCACTGGGCCGCAGGTGTTAATATCTGCAAAAAATGCCCCAGTCAGTAACATGTTAAAATTCTGAAGCCCAATCTCCAACTCCCAGATAATTCTGGTGTAAGTTTACTGGTTTTCTTCTGAAGATCCCCCCCCCATCTCCCCATGTTGTTGTTTAGTTGCTAAGTTATGTCTGACTCTTCTGTGACCCTGTGGACTGTAGCCCACCAGCGTCCTCTGTCCTTGGGATTCTCCAGGCAAGAATACTGGAGTGGGTAGCCATTTCCTTCTCCTGGGGATCTTCCCAACTGAGGGATCAAACCTGTGTCTTCCTCATTGCAGGCAGATTCTTTACCACTGAGCCACAAGGGAAACCCAAAGTTCCCCCAGGTGATTCTAAAATATGACTAATTTTTGGTTCTCAACAGTCACCATGGAGGGTTTGCTGAAACATGGGTTCCTGGGGCCGCCCCAGAGTTTTTACTTCAACAGGTCTGGTAAAGGCCTTGAGAATTTGCATTTCTACCTAGTTCTCAGGCTTCCCTGATAGCACAGTTGGGAAAGAATCTGTCTGTAGTGCAGGAGACCCTGGTCCAATTCCTGGGTTGGGAAAATCCATTAGAGAAAGGATAGGCTACCCACTCCAGTATTCTTGGGCTTCCCTTGTGGCTCAGCTGGTAAAGAATCTGCCTGCAATGTGGGAGACCTGGGTTCAGTCCCTGGGTTGGGAAGATCCCCTGGAGAAGGGAAAGGCTACCTGCTCCAGTATCCTGGCCTGGAGAATTCCATGGACTGTATAGTCCATGGGGTCACAAAGTGTTGGATGTTCTCAGGTGATGCTGATTCTGCTTGGTCCACGGACCACACACTGAGAGCCACTGGTTAGATAGAAATATGAAGATTAGAGTTTCAAATAGTTCTACCATCCTTACCAGGTACAGCTTTCCAGCAGTGTAAAAACTGGAAGACAGAAACAAAAGTAAAAGATGAAAACTTAGAATGATGGTGGGACTCCATTTGACAAATCAATGTCAGCCTATTGCCAGAAACTCCAAAAAAAAAAAAAAAATCCTGCAGTGACATTACAAATTCAATGTAACTTTTTAAAAATAAATTTATTTATTTTACTTAGAGGCTAATTACTTTATAATATTGTAGTGGTTTTGCCATACATTGACATAAATCCACCACGGGTGTACATGTGTTCCCCATCCTGAACCCCCCTCCCACCTCCGTCCTCATCCCATCCCTCTGAGTCATCCCAGTGCACCAGCCCCAAGCACCCTGTCTCATGCATTGAACCTGGACTGGTGATCTGTTTCACATATGATAATATACATGTTTCAGTACCATTCTCCCAAATCATCCCACCTTTGCCCTCTCTCACAGAGTCCAAAAGACTGTTCTATACATCTGTGTCTCTTTTGCTGTCTTGGGTATAGGGTTATTGTTACCATCTTTCTAAATTCCATATATATGCATTTGTATACTGTATTGGTGTTTTTCTTTCTGGCTTATTTCACTCTGTATAATAGGCTCCAGTTTCACCCACCTCATTAGAACTGATTCAGATGTATTCTTTTCAATGGCTGAGTAATATTCTATGGTGTATATGTACCACAGCTTTCTTATCCATTCGTCTGCTGATGGACATCTAGGTTGCTTCCATGTCCTGGCTATTATATTATAAAATAAACAGTGCTGCGATGAACATTGGGGTATACATGTCTCTTTCAATTCTCATTTCCTCATTGTGCAAGCCCAGCAGTGGGATTGCTGGGTCATATGGCAGTTCTGTTTTCAGTTTTTTAAGGAATCTCCACAGTGTTCTCCATAATGGCTGTACTAGTTTTCTTTCCCACCAACAGTGTAAGAGGGTTCCCTTTTCTCCACACCCTCTCCAGCATTTATTGTTTGTAGACTTTTGGATAGCAGCCATTCTGACAGGTGTGAAATGGTACCTCACTGTGGTTTTGATTTGCATTTCCCTGATAATTGGTTATGTTGAGCATCTTTTCATGTGCCTACTGGCCATCTGTGTGTCTTCTTTGAAGAAATATCTGTTTAGTTCTTTGGCCCATTTTTTGATTGGGTCGTTTATTTTTCTGGAATTGAGCTCCTGGAGTTGCTTGTATATTTTTGAGATTAATTATTTGTCAGTTTCTTCATTTGCTATTTTTTTCCCCTATTCTTAAGGCTGTCTTTTCACCTTGCTTATAGTTTCCTTCATTGTGCAAAAGCTTTTAAGTTTCATTAGGTCCCATTTGTTTATTTTTGCTTTTATTTCCAATATTCTGGGAGGTGGGTCATAGAGGATCCTGCTGTGATTTATGTTGGAGAGTGTTTTGCCTATGTTTTCCTTTAGGAGTTTTATATTTTCTTGTCTTACATTTAGATCTTTAATCCATTTTGAGTTAGGGTTAGGTGTTAGAAAGTGTTCTACTTTCATTCTTTTACAAGTGGTTGACCAGTTTTCCCAGCACCACTTGTTAAAGAGATTGTCTTTTCTCCATTGTATATCCTTGCCTCCTTTGTTGAAGATAAGGTGTCCATAGGTGCGTGGATTTATCTCTGGACTTTCTATTTTGTTCCATTGATCTATATTTCTGTCTTTGTGCCAGTACCATATTGTCTTGATGACTTTGTAGTAGCTTTGCAATATAGCCTGAAGTCAGGCAGGTTGATTCCTCTAGTTCCATTCTTCTTTCTCAAGATTGCTTTGGGTATTTGAGGTTTTTTTGTATTTCCATACAAATTGTGAAATTATTTGTTCTAGTTATGTGAAAAATGCCATTGGTAGCGTGATAGGGATTGCATTGAATCTATAGTTTGCTTTGGGTATTATACTCATTTTTACTATATTGATTCTTCCAATCCATGAACATGATATATTTCTCCATCTATTTGTGTCCTCTTTGATTTCTTTCATCAGTGTTTAATAGTTTTCTATATATAGGTCTTTTGTTTCTTTAGGTAGATATTTTCCTAAGTATTTTATTCTTTCCATTGCAATGATGAATGGAATTGTTTCCTTAATTTCTCTTTCTGTTTTCTTATTGTTAGTGTATAGGAATGCAAGGGGAACTTTGCAAAAAATAAAAAGTTGTTGACCTCCATCTGTTATACCACTGGGAACAGAACAAGCATGCCTGGCAAAAGATGACTTTTTAAAAAATTGTGTGTCCTACCCATTCTGTATATCCTTATTGAAAAACCCAAGACCTGTGGCAGTCTGGACTTCCCAGGTGGCACTAGAGGTAAAGAACCCACCTGCCAATGCAGGTAGACTTAAGAGACATGAGTTTGATCCCTGGGTGGGGAATATCCCCTGGAGAAAAGAATGGCAACCCACTCCAGTATTCTTGCATGGAGAATCCCACAGACAGAGAAGCCCGGCAGGCTGCAGTTCATGGGGTCACACAGAGTCGGACACAACTGAAACGACTTAGCACATATGCATGACAATCTAAAGTGTAAAAACTTCCCTTATTGAATGAGTGATGTTTTTAATCATCAGTGGCTTATTAGCCAGTCTGATGGTTCCTGATTTCCCCAAGCTACACACACATATATACATTTGTATCCAGTCAGAGACTGAGCTTTCTAGAAAATAAATACTTAGGATGTTTTGAGTGTAGATGTGGGCAGGGGGCAGGGGATGTCCAGCATTGCGTTCTGGGAGTTGTAGTCCCCGTAAGTTAAGTGCTACCCTAAATATATGTTTTATATGCTGCATCTGTTTGAATCTCAGAACCAGAATCACAGTAGATGAAAGCCTCTTAGACATGAGGAACTGGGCAAAAGTGTTCATCAACCTAATGCTTCACTGAAGAAATGAGAAGAAAGATTAGCTAGGAACTACTTGAAACTCATAAACCATGTGTGTTGTGTAATACCAGCTGTGGATTTTTTTTTTTTAATTGAAAGTCAGACAAAACCTCACATTATGGTTAAAAGAGATCTACCAAAGACTCTCTCATTTTGTCAGTATACAGTCTAACTTCGGAACAAAGTCCGCAGGAAAAATAAGTGTTCTCTCTTTCCCTTCCTCCCTCCCTCCAACTGCAAAAGCCAACTGGGATTTTCGCAGTGAAATAAGTTCATATTTGACAATTTTTTCCTTTAAGTTTCCGAACAAGCCTTGAGGTTTTCTCATACCAAATTGCTGCGATTAAGAAATTGTAATTCCCAGAAAATCTTTAAACTTCTGGTAACTGCTCTATTTCTAATATTCCTAGCATATGTTTAACCATATTCTACTTGTCGTGAGTGGAATATAAGTAGTAGTTGGTAATGACACTTTCCCCTGTGGTGCTGGATAAGCACCGTTTTGTTTTTACTTAAAGTGTTCTAGAATAGTCCCTCATATATATTTCTGTAGTTTTCAATCAGCCCCCTTTCTGTCCCCACCCCATCTTTCTCTCCTTTTCCTCTTTTTCTTTCTGTACTGGTTTATTTTTATGGGCATGTTGTGCAGTTTACCTTATTTTTTGCTGACGTACCACTTTTTGCATTATTTAGCCTTTGAACTTAAAACATCATTAATAAATATAGTGATTATATTTAAGTATATTACTATATTGGGCTACCTAAGTGGCTCAGTAGTGAAGAATCTGCCTGTGGTGCAGGATACCTAGCTTCAATCCCTGGGTCAGGAAGATTCCCTGGAGAATGAAATGGCAACCCACTCCAGTATTCTTGCCTGGGAGAATCGCATAGCCAGAGAAGCCTAGGAGGCTACAGTCCATAGGGTCACAAAAAGAGTCAGACACAACTTAGCAACTAAACAAGGACAAGTATAACTATGTTAGTATAACGTAATATTCTTTATACATTTCACCTATCATCATGTGTTAGGATATTAAACAGTTTTGAGTCCTTAGTTAACAGTCTTGAGTTTTGGTTACAAGAGTCTGAAATTTTTAAGTTTTTAAAAAGATTTTTACCAAAACAATAAGTCCCACAAATGGGTTTTTGGTGATGGTGTGGTTTACATGTGGTCCCAATAGAAGGAAAGATTATTTGTGGAACAAGATAACATCACCCCTTACCTTGACCCTCTAGGATGAAATTAAAAGGAGGCTCAGAATGAGAGGCTTTGACTTCTGGCTTTGTCATCAGAAACTAGTGTCTCTAAAACTAAATTTTTCCCTTTATACCATCAGGGGACAGGCGTGTGGGGTTACATTTTTTCCTGTTCATTTCAGTGCTCTATTTTTAATTCTATTTTTATATCACTTTTGGCATATTTAAATATTTTCTCTCCTTCTCTGCAATATAAGAGGTGAAAAGGATTTTGTTTCATTTTTCTTGACTTAGAAACCATAGTTTCTTTGTCCAAGATTCAAAACAAAAGCTTTCTCCCCTCTTTCCTTATGATGTTAATCCATTGGGAACTGTGTCATGTATGTGTCAATGTCTGTATATTTAATACTGTAGTAGATAGTGCTATTATTATGTATATGTGTATGTTTATACATTCATGTGTTGTTTGAGTGCGTGCTAAGTCACTTTAGTCATGTCTGACTCTTTGGAACCCTGTGCACCGTAGCCTGCCTGGTTCCTCTGTCCATGGGATTCTCCAGGCAAGAATACTGGAGTGGGTGGCCACATCCTCCTCCAAGCGATCTTCCCTACCCAGGGATGGAACCCACATCTCTTACATCTCCTGCATTGGCAGGCGGGTTCTTTACCACTAGCACCACATGTGTGCATGTGTATGTACTAACTACATATATAAATTATATATTAAATTCTGATTATCCACTCTTAGAAAGTACATTTGTGATGACACCTGTTTGCCCTTGGAATGTAATTTAAACTAATTTCCACACGAAAGTTTATTTTGCACTTTCTGGATCAAAAAGCATAGAATAGACAACACAGTACCATGTTTGCTGTTTTGAGATGCCAACTGGCTTATTGAGTTTTAATCTTAAGATTTTATTATTATGTTTTAGTGTAATTTTTGACTGTTAAAGTATAATTATATACTACAGCTGACAGTATAATTCTGTCAGGTTTTCTTTTTAAGAGTGAGGTTGTACTGAAAAAATTATATTAAAAAAATAGTTTAATTCATTATAGCATCTTGAGTTTTACAGGCAGCATTTATGTTTCTAGCATATGATACACATTCATAGATATCTTTTCAAACAGAAAATTTATGCTTTTTCCAGTAGAAGATTTATGCTTTCAGTTAACTATTAATAATTAGGTTTTTGGCAAGTATTAATACCTCTTCTAAATAGGCAGTTATTTTTGGAAATTTGAGAATGAGGAATTCTTTATAAACTCCTGTAAGTTTATGTTTTGTGCAAAGCCTCTGTTACCTCTAGTAACAGAGTAGATTATTTATTTTATTCCTGGTGAAACAAAGATAATTTAGAGTTTAAAACTTTTCTTGAATGTGGCAAATGTACCCACCAGAATTTTTTTTCTAAATATGCATTAATATCTGTGTTATCTTCTGCCATCTCTTGATTCAACTCCTGAGTTTTTGTCAGTTGGGTATGTAAAAGAGATCTTTTGCAAAAGATTTGGCTGGCTGTTTTTGCTTAAGAAATTTGATCTAAGCATCTTGAGATTATGACAGATGTGTTGTCATTTATTTAATGTTTATTGTCCTACCGATAGAGAGATGCCACCACTTGGAGTATCCTGCTCCCTTGAGCCTCAAGTGTATCTCTAACTCTTTAAACCTTGTTGGTAATTATTTCTGCTAAACTAATTTTTGTTATCAAGAATCCAAGACCTAAAGGGTAAGTATGCTGATACACTGAGTAGCTGTTTCCCTGTGTTCTATCTTCCATGCCTAATTTTATACAGATAGGTCTTAATAGTTACAGTAGTTTTCTCAGCTTGTAATGACTTTCGGGCTCACCCAAATGACTCCAGTTCACACACTCCACCTGAATTTGTCTTTGGATCATTGTCTAAAACCCCAACCCACAGATTTAGTCATGGGTAATCTTTCTCACTGCCCCTCCGCCACATGTAACCAAAATTTATTGAAGAAAATCCATATTAGGTTTTGAGCTCTTTTCTTTTTAATTTTATTTATTTATCTAAGTATTTTTTGGCTGTGCTGGGTCTTTGCTAGTTCACTGGGCTTTTCTCTAGTTGCAGTGAGCAGGGGCTGTTCTCTAATTGTGATGCTTGGGCTCCTCATTGCGGTATCTTCTCTAGTTGCAGAGCATAGCCTCTAGGGCGCATGGGCTTCAGTAGCTGTGGCTCCTGGGCTCTAGAGCACTGTCTTAACAGATGTGGTGCATGGGTTTAGTTGCTCTGTGGCTTGTGGGATATTCCCAAACCAGGGATCAAACTCCTGTCTCCTACATTGGTAGGCATGTTCTTTACCACTGAGCCACCAGGGAAGCCTGGGGACCTTTTCTCGTATTCCACCAGAGGTTGGCAAGAGAATTTCATACTTGGTTAAATGACAATATTCAACTGAATGTAGTATATGAAAAGCATTTAAAGCACAAAATAACATTAAAAGGTTTAAAAATAGAAGATCCCTCCCAATACATAATAGACAACTATATAGGAGCAAGAACCATTTCAGATAAACATAAAAATACAACTTCATGTATCACGAAAATGCAAATTAACAGAGCAGTTCCATTTTTACCTTCAAATAGAAAAAAGATCATTTTCAATGCTGATGAGCATGCATTGAGAAGGGTAATTTCATATACTGCTGATGGGGTTGTAAATTACATTTTTTTTAATGATTCAAGCATGGTATATTTATGGCTTTAGATTTTCATATCTTTAGCTTTAACTAAAGCCAAGTGTTATCCCAAGGAAATAATCAGAGTTATATAAAAAAATTTGTATAGAAAATTTCATGTCAGCATTATTTATAATATTAGAAATTATTAGAAACAAATAGAACTAGTAGAAACAACTGCAGTTGTTCAATAGTAGAGGAAATACAAGATAATTATGGTCTGCCAGTGAGATATAATATATTTCATTTATTAAACATTGTGTTATTTAATGATTTGGGGAATGATTTGCTTGTATATAAAGTGGAAAAATTGGAGTACAATATTATATGACCAATTCTGATTTTTATTAAGTTAATGTGTGTTGTTAAAGGTGGAAAGGAAACAACAAAATATTTACTTAAGTGGTCTGAGTGTTACTTAATGACCTAGGTATTAAATACGTGCAAGAGAAAATATCAGCAATGTGATAGCTTTCTTATAACCAAAGGTTAATGCACTTCTCTTAGAAGGTAGGGTATATTGCTTTATAAGCACAAATGGTTTTTTCTTTCTTTTGCAGTTCCTTGTCCAGTGGGAGAATTCTCTCGTTCTGGGTTAATGCCCTGTTATCCATGTCCTCAAGACTACTACCAACCCAATCCAGGGAAGTCCTTCTGTTTATCTTGTCCCTTTTATGGAACTACAACCATCACGGGTGCCAGATCCATCACAGATTGTTCCAGTAAGATGATAATACTTCATTTCTCATCTTATCCTGTATTGGAGAGTTTTGTTTGTCTCTGCGGTAACTTTAATTGCGAATATTATTTATTTTCAATGCCTTTGGGTGTCTGGATGTGTTTAGCTGTCCTTTTGAAGGTGTTTTTGATGACAGCGACTCGATGCTTCACTCTGGGACTGTCGAACTTGATAACCTCCAAATTTCTAAGAGTCTAGAATTTAATGACATGTCACATCTGTCTCTCATGTTCTGTCTTTTTACTTGACTAAAGGAAAATATATGTGGCTTTACTGACTCTGAGAATCAAAATCTTGACCATGGCATTTAAATAGAGTCAATTCATAGAGAACAGACTTGTGGTTGCCACGTGTGAGGAGGTTGTGGGGGGGGATGGAGTGGGAGGTTGGGATTAGCAGATATAAGCTATTGTATATAGAATGGATCAACAGCAAGGTCCTATTGTATAGCACATGGGACTATATATCCAGTATCCTATGATAAACCATAATGGAAAAGAATAAGAATAAAATATATAAAAATATATATTGCTATATATTCACTCATATATATATATATATATATATATTAAACTGAACCACTTTGCTACCCAGCAGAAATTAACACAATATTCAAAGACAACTATACTTCAATTAAAAAAGAAAAAGGAAAAAAATAGAATGCACTTAATTTGCAATATCTACTATACCAAATACTTTTCTCAGATATTTCCCCTTTAACTTTATTAGGCTTTAGTTCAACTTTCTCCGCAGCAGAGGAAAGTACAGTACTTCTTGCTTCTCCTGGACATGTCAAAAAGAAGTATGAAGTCAGCAGTCAGGCAAGTCTACTTTGTACTTATAAAATTTTCTCTAATGGAGTGCTTGGAAAACAATTTGTCATTATACATGTCGCACAGAGGAAAACTACCAGACTTGAAACTTCAACTAATCAAGGCTCATGAATATTATCAATGAATAATTACATTTGCTTATGACTTATAATAGGAACTTTCCAAGAATGTGCCATTAGAAGTCCTAAGTACCAGAAATTGGAATTTTTCCCTGTGATGTCTGGTGTAGAGAATTATGGATGTGGAGAGTCTTTTGATTTGCTAATAATTATCATGTACCATGAGCATAACCCATCATTTGAGTAAGCATGTTGGGATTAGCCAAAGGCTTTTTCTGATTAGCAGGACAAGTTACTCAACTTCCATGAAAGATATTTAGATTTTTTGCCAGCGGGAACGGGGGGAATCATTTATTGGAGAAAAGCTGTGACTTTTTTAAAAATTAAGAAACATAACTCATAATTGTTCTCCATTTATTTTTTAAAGACTAGTGAAGACCAATTATTTTGAGTGATTCAGCCATTAATCTGAATGCACCTTGCCCAATGTCATAATAAATTCCAAGGCTTTAAGTATCTTTAAGGAGGATAATGAAGTTATATTTCTTATTTTAACTTCCAGCATCCAAACATTCTCACTTGTAAGGGCTTCATAAGTGAAGCTTTGAAACTGAGCCCAATGGACATAGAACCTCTAAAGACATGGCTATCACCTCTGGAGACATATTAGAATCCACTGGCTAACTTTTTAAAATAATGATGCACAGATATAACTTCCAGAGATTCCTGATTTAACTGGTTTGGGTTGGGACCCGTCCTTAGTAAACTTTTTAAATTCCTTAAATGAAGTCTGACATGCAGCCAGCATTGAGTGACACTGCCTGGGTTTAGCAGAGCATCACTCAAGAATAATATATAGCATTTGTGCCAGTATATGGCAGGTACCAATGTTAATGCAGGCAGCAGTCCTACTGGACTCACTTGGAAATTGGAACCAGCTAATGCTGTGAATCTTCTAACTCCCTACTCAGAGTTGCTTTGAAATGGACTCGTCTCTGATGAATTTTCTTTTCACAGGTTTTCCATGAATGCTTCTTAAACCCCTGCCACAATGGTGGAACCTGCCAACAACTGGGCCGTGGTTATGTGTGTCTCTGTCTGCCTGGATATACAGGTAACACAGAGGAATGCAAATTTTCGTGTTATCTTTCATACTGCATCATTGTAACTTGAAGTATCAAACTTTGAAACTTTAAAGATGAATGCCATAAGATACATCAGACTGGGGACTTCCCTGGCAATCTAGTGATTAAGATTTAACCTTCAAAAAGACAGGGGGGTACAAGTATGATCCCTGGTTGGGGAGCTGAACATCTCACATAACTTGTAGCCAAAAAACAAAACACAGAACAAAAGCACTATTGTAACAAATTTAATAAAGACTTTAAAAATGGTCTACATAAAAAAAAAAAAAAAACTTAAAAAAATAATGATGCACAAAAATTTGGTTGAACAAGACAAACCAATATGTGAAAAAACTATACAGATCTTACAAATGACAATTTTCTTTGTATGTTTTGGAGGAAGAATAATAAGAATCATCTTCTCTGTGAAAAAATCACATCGTAACTTATAATTTAAATTTGAATACTGTTCCAGAGGTCATGTCCAAGGTTGCATTCTGACACAAATTAAATGCATGACACTCAACCTAGAACAGATTGTCTAGCATAAACATTTTTAAACAAATTCCAGTTTCTCTCATTTGTTTCACACGAATGGAAGTTCTTATGGCCATGATGTGTTGTTTATTTCTGTCTTTCTGCAAGCTGTGCTTAGGAAAACAGTATGGGTTTGAACTTGATTATGTAGGAATTATGTAAGAATTGTGTTTTCTTGCAGCTTGGTTCAAATTCCAGTTCAGTACAGAAAGATAATGTTTTTTTTTTTTTTTGAGGAGAAATGAACTATATATTAAATGTTGCAGCTCATTTAAAATAATTTCCTGTTTTCTTCTGGAAATGCAGTTTTTCCTTTTTGAGTTTTGTGTCACCAGCATGAAGTATTTTAATGCGAAAAGTGGTATTTAGATAAAAGAATTCACCACAAAAGAGAAGTTGGAAGGCAAAATACCGAATATTGTCATTCCACTTATTTCAGCATGTGCACACATGTATGTGTGTGTGTTTCAATTTTTATAAGAATTTTTGTCCCAACATTCCATAAGAAATAATAATCTTGTCCTAGAATTTTATAAACGAGAGTTTGTTGAGAAAAGCGTAGTATATGACAGGGATTCTCAAATTTTGATGCGTATCAGAATCATCTGGAGGATTTCCTAAAACACAGACTGTGGCACTTCTGTCACATTCCCAGGGGATTACTGATGCTATTGATCCAGAGACCCTTCTTTGAGATCTCCTCATGTAGAAGAATATGGGTTTCATCAGAGTTAGTCCATAGAAAGACTGTGTGTACCCTATGAAAAGATAAACCCTATTCTAGGACGCCTGGCATATGAGTTGAGATCTGGCAGGATCTAACACCACCCCCATTTCTTAGCCAAGTGGCCTTGGTAACAAGTACATATGACTTTTTACTTTTCACTTTGAAATCAGACTAATTCCTGATTAGTCTGATTAGCATACATTTTATGCTTCCAGATTTCCCTCTATCCCCCCTGCTTCTGACTTGGGATCTTTTGCTGTCTTTTATGTATCCTTGTAAGGAGAGCTTAAATCTATTTAGAAAGAGGTAATACCTTCATGAAATACTTAATTAGATGGTAATTCCTAACATATTGCCTTTTTTTTCATCACTGCCACTCCCTATAAATTCAGGTTATTGGGATAATTACCTTTAAGGGACGGTTCTGTTCATCCTTTCTTTGATTGACCTTCAGTGTTTGCATTTTAGGCTTAAAATGTGAGATAGACATTGATGAATGCAGCTCACTGCCCTGCCACAACAATGGAGTTTGCAAGGACCGAGTTGGAGAATTCATTTGTGAATGCCCATCTGGTTACACAGGTAAGGAAGGAGTGTCTCATTCTTACAATATAAACCTTTGAAACCTTAAAATAATGAGTTGCCATCTCACACCTGTTAGATTGGCTATCATCAAAAGGTAAGAGATAACAGTGCTAGTGAGGACATGGAGAAAAGGGGGACTATTGTGCACTCTTGGTGGGAATGTACATTGCTTCAGCCGTGGTGGAAAACAGCATGGAGGTTCCTCAAAAAGTTGGAAATAGAATTACCATACAGTCCAACAATCCTTCTTCTGGGTATCCATTCAAAGAAATGAAATCACTATCTCAAAGAGATATCTGTACTTCCATGTTCATTGCAGCATTATTCACAATAGCCAATGGCCAAGATATGGAAACAAGCTAAGTATGTATCAAGAGATGAATGGATAAAGAAAATGTGAGGTAGGTAGGTAGGTAGATATCCTTCAATGCTGTGTCACTTCAGTTGTGTCTTAACTCTTTGTGACCCTGTAGACTGTAGCCCACCAGGCTTCTCTGTCCATGGGATTCTGCAGGCAAGAATATTGGACTGGCTTGCCATGCCCTTCTCCAGGGGATCTTCCTGGAGGGCAGGGATCAAACCCACATCTCATTGTGTCTTCTGCATTGACAGGCAGGTTCTTTACCACTAGCGCCACCTGGGAAGCCCTATGTATAACATTTATTGGAATATTATTCAGCAAATAATTATATTTAGCAAAGTGCATATTTTTCCACAAGCATATTAGCCTTGATTTCCAATTTCTCTGCTCTTACACCTGAACAACTTGCTTGAAACGATTAGTCTTAAATTCCTTTAAGTTTTGTCAAGTACAAATATTCTATGATTCTATGATTCTTTACAGGTCAACTATGTGAAGAAAATGTAAATGAGTGCAGCTCTAGTCCTTGTTTAAATAAAGGAACTTGCGTTGATGGCCTGGCTGGTTATCACTGCATGTGTGTGAAAGGATACATGGGTAAGATGTTTTCATTCTTCCTAGTTGTCTTTTAAATAGTTCTGTAAAGTCTCATAAATCATTATATTTACTGTTATATATGTGACATTATATAAGTTAATGTTAATTTTCTGATTTTATAACTGTGCCATGATTTTATAAGTGAAAGTCCTTATTTTTGAGGAAATTCACACAAGTATTTAGAGGTAAGAGAGCATTGGGTCTAAAATTGACTAAAGCAATTCAGAAAAAGTAATATGTTCTTGTACATGTCTGTGTATATATGTATATGTAGAGACAGAAAGAGAAGACTTGAGTTTATATGCTAAGACAAACACTCAAGAAGTAACTGGAGATGAATTATATAAAATATTATTATAAGTGAATGCTAAGTAATAGAATGTATATGTGTGTGTGTATATATATACACACATATATAACTGGTAAAGAATAAGTCCAAAACAGAAAATGATCAGTGATAGAAAGAGGCAAGATCAAAGATACAGATGAACATTTTGAACTATATGTGCTAGTTTCATTTTTATTTAAACATTATCTCAGTTAGATGTTCATTGCTAGTGTTAGTTACAGAAAAAGGTAAGATTGAAAGAGCAGATTATCAAAAATACAGTCCTAAAATGACTTAGAAACGCCAGAACTTATTTAGGGATAGGTCCCAAAACTGTTTGGTCAGCCAGTCGCTCTGCAGCCTCCCTTTCATCCTTTCGAAGCAGCATCCTCCAAGGAGTCCTCACCTTGATTCCAGTTTTCCAAAGGGGTTAACCTTTGGGCTGTCTCTCATCCTCATCCATCCCCAGGCCTACACTGTGAAACAGAAGTCAATGAATGCCAGTCAAGCCCATGTTTAAATAACGCAGTCTGTGAAGATCAGCTTGGGGGGTTCTTGTGCAAATGCCCACCTGGATTTTTGGGCACCCGGTGTGACATAAACATGGATGAGTGTCTCAGCCAACCATGCAAAAATGGAGCTACCTGCAAGGATGGTGCCAATAGCTTCAGGTAATAATAGACTAAGCCTGACTTAATCTTAACTGTTCAGTCATTCTGCCGTCTTACAGAATATTACTTTGAATCCCAGGCCAGCCCTTCCCAAATCCTAGCCCAAGGATAAGCTATGGTAGAATCTGACTACCATCTGATGTTCTGATTTCCTACCTCTTGGGTAAAGTCTGGAATTTTATAATAGACAATCTGTATGTTTTAAGTTCTCCTGTGTTTCTGAAGCACAGCCAGACTTTGAAACCACTATCCTATGCTTGGGAAGTCATAAAAGATAAAAGGAAGGACATTTATTCAAAAGCAAATGCAGAATCACTATTCAAAACCCAGTTTTAAATGTTTTATATTTTAGCTGGAGTTTTCGCACCAGCTAAAATCAGAAGGAATAGTGCAATCCTACTGTCACAGTGCCATTCTATGACCATGGTTTTCAAATTTTTTTTAGTTTGGTGTCCCTTGTTTCCAGGGAAATCAAAGTGTAAACAAATAAAAAAATTAAAGCTAAGCTTTTATGGTTGAAAATAGTGGTGTTTTGGAGGAGAAAGACTGGCTTCCTGAGGCAGGTCTTAGGGTACCAGTAGAAAGCAATTTGAAAACCAACACTTTTTTTTTAATCATTATCAACTCTGCTCTGTTCCATTCACTTCCCCTTGCAGGATCTGTGGCTCCTGCAGTACAAAAAGAGACTGGCTTTGCTTGCAGAATTTTAGGGATCTTTACTATCCTCAGCAAGCAACTGGTTCTGCAAGTTTTCAAGTTAAAAGCAAAAAAAAAATAAAAAATTTCTACCTCAGTTGCAACATTTCCCAGCCCCCTTCCATTACCATCCCCCAAAAGAGCTAGGACACTATCTGGAAGAAATAAGGAGCCAGTTCTGCCAGTGAGACTTTCACTGTCAATATGAAAATGAGATCTTCACGTAGCATCAACTTGTCATAGGTTTTTTTGTATCTTCAAGCATATGGCAATGAGACATTTCCAGATGAACAGCAAGAGTTCCAAACTCTCCCCAGGGTCCAAAACAATTGATAAATACCAAATTTGTCTAAATCCTAACTAGAGGAAAGGTGAAGAAGGCAAACTCTCCTACTTCAAAAGCAATGCTAGTTGCCACCAAAGTGAATCTGTTTCACAGAGATACTGAGCTACTATAATGATATCAAACATGGACAGATATACATCAGAAATTAAAACAACATTGTAAATCAACTATACTTCTATAAAATTTAAAAAACAAATATTTTTAAAGCATTGCCAAAAAAAAAAAAAGCATGGACAGATAAAGATGAGTGAAATTCTAGCCAAAATAGGTTTACCATCAAATATACAGAACTCCATAAAGATGCCCACCAATTCCAACTGAAATTTTCTTTTAAACCTCCAAATACCATTTATTTATATTATTACCAATATCAAAGAGGCCCCCATATAAAGATGCTAGTAGTAATATTAACTACATTTATTGGGAAGATCCTTTTTAATTAAAGATATTTCAGATATACTAAAAATTACGAAGAATAATAAAAGTCATACACTCACCACAGTAGTGATCAATCCTTAGTCTTTTTCTATATTTGGTTCATATCTTTCATTTTTACAAAAATAAATTCTAAAGATAGATTTGGAGTCCCTCCAATAAGTGTGCACATACACACACATTCCTCTTCTTCACTAGTAGTAACCACTGTCTTGAAGTCGGTTTATAGCTTTCTCATTCAGACTTTGCTTTACTATATATATGACTTCATAAATAATAAATAGTATAGTTTTACATGTTAATATAAGTAGTATCATAATATACATATATATATAATCCTTTTGTATTTTGTTTTTCCTTTCAACACTGTGTATTTATTAATGTTGATATATTTGCCTCTAGTTTATTCATTTCAACTGCCAATTAGTATTCTATTGGATAATATACCATAGTTTATTTTCCCATTCACTTCTTCATGAACATGCAGAATGATGCTGTTGTGAACATTTGTTATACGTGTCCTTGCACACCTGGACAGTCATCTCCTAGAATTCATACTAGAAGTGAACATACAGGGCTCTGAGAGTGCAAACCCTCCACTTTCTTTGACATTGCCACATGGTTCATGACACTCTGTCAGTATTTGACATCATCCAATGTATTTTCCATTTGGAGGAGTTTAAATGGCTTCTTGCATTCCCCAGAGACTGTATGGCATCCTGATCGAGATCAAAGTCCCCCCCCCCCCCAACTTAGTATCAAGAGGACTTGGGCAACTTAACCTTTCTGAGCCACAATTTACTCATTGTAAACTGAGAATAATAATATTCTTCATCGTTATAAGGATTGAATTAATGTATGTGGGGAATTCCAGGTGGTGCTAGTGGTAAAGACCCCACCTGCCAATGCAGGAAGACCATAAGAGACACGAGTTCAGTCCCTAGGTCAGGAAGATCCCTTGGAGGGCATGACAACCCATTCCAGTATTCTTGCCTGGAGAATCCCATGGGCAGAGGAGTCTGGTGGGCTACAGTCCATGGAGTCACAAAGAGTCAGACACAGCTAAAGCAACTTGGCATGGCATATATAAGTGTTTAGAAGAGCGTGTGAACTTTTTACATTTTTTCCTAGCACTTCGTGGAGAGAGAAATTGGCAACGGGTGAATAATACTTTACCTTGACCTGAACTAATTTCTACTCTATTTTTTACCACTGTAACATTTCAAGTATATGTTGTCTTAAATAGGTTTATTTGAATGAACTTTAAAAAGTAATAGTTAAAACACCGTTTTAATGTGGAAAATGTGTTTCAGCATGTCAGGATTTTTTAACAATTCAGTTAAACTGAAAAAAAGAGAAAACAAAACAATTCACCCATTTTTCCCACCCCATGCCTGTGGCAACCACTAGTCTATTTTCTAGGCTATGGGTGTGTGTGTGGGTGGGTGTGTATACACATATATATATATTTAGATTTCACATGCAAGAGAGCTCATATTAGCACTAAACTTTCCAGAGTCTTTTGAGACGATGCTGTCATTAATGGGAGGCTGCTTCTAATGCCTTTCTGCAACTATGCTAATTGTTATAACATTTTGTATTCTTTCAGGTGCCACTGTGCGGCAGGCTTCACAGGGACTCACTGTGAGTTGAACATCAACGAATGTCAGTCTAACCCCTGTAAAAACCAGGCCACCTGTGTGGATGAATTAAACTCATACAACTGTAAATGTCAGCCAGGATTTTCAGGCAGCAGGTGTGAAACAGGTATATGTGAGCTTATTGTTGTTAAGAATGATATCAAGTATAGGGATACAATAACGACATCAATTTTTACCTGTGCTAAGCACAATCTGTATACCAAAAACTATGTGAAGCATTTTGTACTTGTTTAGCCTTCACAGCCATCCAGTAAACTGGCTCATGTTATCTCCAGGAGCACAGAGGAGGAGGTTGAGCTTAGAGATGCAAGGGTGAAATGGAGAAAATCGAATTTAACAGAACTCTTCACATTCTGCGTGTTTAGAAAGGACACTTGGATAAGTCACTTGATTTAGATTGTTCAGAGTCCATGGATATGTTTGAAGAATTAATGCTAAACTGCTTTCTTAAGCATAGGAGTCTTCTAGCTATAGGACTTTTGTTCTGTTGAGTGGGATATGCAGGATTGGGGCTCCTGAAATGGGGAAGAGCCAGGGCCCTGAGCAGGAATGGACTGTTGCCCTCACAGTGGACCCCCCTCTCTCCTGCAGTGTCAGTTACCCCACTCCCTTGATTATTCCCATCAGCCCACAGGTGCTTAGTGTCTCAACTTGAATGACTCCCCAGCCCCACCTCTCCTTCCAGGTATTCTGTTTCGAAGCTTCCTTTCACTGCAGAGTGCTTCTCCTGTCTTGGATATGCACTGTTGGTTTTATTTCAAACAATTTGTTGAACAAAAAGGAAACAGACTCACAAATACAGAGAACTAGTGGTTACTAATGGAAGGGGGAAGATGGGAGGGTAGGGTGGGTATAGGGATAGAAGAGATACACATTACTATGAGTAAAATAAATAGGCTGCAGGGATGAGCATAGGAAAGACAGTCCGTATGTTGTAATAACTATAAATGGAATATAACCTTTAAATATGTGAGTCACTGTGTTGTACACCTGAAGCTTATTTAATATTGTAAATCAGTTATATCTCAATAAAAATAATAATAGTAAAAGACACACAAAAGAAGGAATATGTTATTTATTTTGTAAGCAATATGTATTTAATTTTGAAACTGCTTCTTAGATTATCATATTTACTGAAATGAGCTTCTTTGGCGATAGTATTACGTACTTGGTACTACTTTAGACAATTGAAAAATGCTTCACAACTGCCATGATACTTCCTTTTTATTAAAGTGTAGTTGATTTACAAGGTTTTGTTAGTTCCTGGTATACACAGAGTGACTCAGTTATATATGTTTATATATACATGTATATATATTCTTTTTCATATTCTTTTCCCTAGACTATATTACAAGATATTGAATACAGCTCCCTTTGCTAAACTTGCTCATTTTATGTACAGTAGTTTATATCTTCTAGTCCCAGACTCCTAATTTATCCTGCTCCCCTCTTTAGTAAATATAAGCTTGTTTTCTACGTCCATAAGCCTGTTTCGTGAATAAGTTCATCTGTATCATTTTTTTTAGATTCCGCAGATAAGTGATATCATGATATTTGTCTTTCTCCATATGATTTACTTCATTTAGTGTGATAATCTCTAGGTCCATCCATGTTTCTGCAAATGGCATTAGTTCATTCATTACCAGGCTTCCCCAGTAGCTCAGAGGGTAAAGCGTCTGCCTGCAATGCGAAAGACACAGGTTCGATCCCTGGGTCGGGAAGATCCCCTGGAGAAGGAAATGGCAACCCACTCCAGGATTCTTGCCTGGAGAATCCCATGGACGGAGGAGCCTGGTAGGCTACAGTCCACGGGGGTCACAAAGGGTCAGACACAACTGCGTCACTTCACTTCATTCTTTTTATGGCTGAGTAGTACTCCATTTGTGTGTATGTGTGTGTGTGTGCTGTGAACACTGAAGCACATGTATCTTTTAGAATTAGACTTTTCTTCAGATATATGCCCAGGAGTGCAATTGCTGGGTTATATGGTAGTTCTGTGTTCTGGTTTTTGAGGAAACCTCCATCCTGTTTTCCACCGTAGCTGCACCAGTTTGCCTTCCAAACAGTAGAGGAGGATTCCCTTTTCTCTACACCCTCTGCAGCATTTATTATTTGTAGACATTTTAGTGATGACTCTCCTGACCATGTGAGGTGATACCTCATGGTAGTTTGGATTTACATTTCTCTAATAATTACTGGTGTTGAGCATCTTTTCATGTGTCTCTTGGCCATCTGTATGTCCTCTCATACTTTTCTTATTTGTTGCAGAACAGTCTGCAGGCTTTAACCTGGATTTTGAAGTTTCTGCCATTTATGGTTACGTCATGCTGGATGGTGTGCTTCCGTCCCTCCATGCTATAACCTGCACGTTCTGGATGAAATCGTCTGACGACACGAATTACGGGACGCCGATCTCCTATGCCCTGGAGAATGGCAGTGACAATACCTTCCTCCTAACCGATTATAACGGGTAAGCAGAGACATCAGGAAGGCCATATTAGGACTTATCCTGGCACCAGGTTAGAACTGACATGGGTGGGGATGGAGCGGTAGGAGGCTCAAGTGTTCCAACAGGACAACAGGGTGACAAGAGTCAAACAGAGCATCTCGACAGGTCCTGTACGAAGGCAGCGTTTCAGTGGTAGTACCTTATACGTGTATTGTGTTTTGCTATTTGCTAAATATGACCATCTGAGCCACCAAGGAAGCCCAGGTATTTTCATATGTTTTATTTTATTTGAGCTTCACAAGGACTTGAGGAACCTGATGCCCCTTAACAGGTGAAATGAATGAGAAGCTAAATGCTTTACCCATCCCCCCCCCAAATTTCACACCATGGGAGTGGCAGAATTGTCAAACTGACTGTTCAGACCAGTGCTCCTTTATTTACATATCAGAGTGGTCAAAGGTCAAAGGATTTCCATGGCACTGTTGGTCCTTGGAAGACCCTTGTATTGAATAAGAATCCATTTGAAATCTCCAGCGTGCAAGGTGACATTTTTTGGTGTCTTTTTGGATCAATTAGTTCCAGTTCAGGGCCCCATCCCTCTGGGCTGATAGGAAAGTCAACTTCAGCTGTTTCTCTGATTTCTTTCACTAGTGACTGCTTCTCCTGTCTTAGATACTCGTGGATCATCTAAAACCCACAGAGTTTTGCTAAAGAGCCACTGGCTCAGGCAAGACTTCCATCACTGGTTATCTGTCCACCCTGCTGATCACTGAGCTGCCTCTGTGGTCCTTTCAGAACCTCTGCTGTTTGCCACGTGTGGAGTCCTTGGCAAGGCTGTGAGTTTATGCCTTTTGATTAAGAAAGATGCTGTGGCACACCACATGGCCTTTTCCTCCCAGGTCTACCCAACCGTGTGGACTTTTGCTCCAGTTGCAGGCCTCAAGGACAATACATTGAGCTCCCCTTCCTTGCCTCAGTCCATGAGATTCTCACTATTCTGGTGGAAATCTTCGCGTCCTCAAACCCTATCCTTCTTAGTGGACTTGAACATTCAGAAACAAAATGTAAGAAATTTCAAAATCCTCCCCCAAGACAGATTGCATAGGAAGAGAAAACCTGTTGCCTGCTTGAGTTTGGGGAGGAAAAACAGTGGGGAAACAATTCTTGTTTTAGAAATATCTTTTCATAAACATCTTTGAATAGGGGTTTAGAAGCTGCTGATACAGTTACTCCAATGACTTCTTCTTTATCAGTTTCCCCGAATCTTTTCTTTTTCTCCATTTGTTTTTGAAGATACTCCACTTTCCACTGCTTCTTAACTTGAACATTTCTCTAAGTGACATGGTTGTTGGAACCCTTTTGTGGCTGGTCACCTAGTTTAGTGCCAATTATTCTTTCTCTTGCATCAATGTACTTCATCTGCCAAGTGACTGTTCTGGCAACAGAGAGATAGGACTGACTTCCTAGGACATCTCTGAAGTCTGTTCCAAGTTGTAGGAACATACATCCTAGAGAAAAGAAACCAGACTGACATTTGCGAAACTCTCATTCCTTCCATTCTTGACTCATTCTCTCTAGAATAGACAGTTGGTGAATTATCTCAAATTGGGCCAGTTTGTTTCAGCTTGTCCTAAGGCATTTTCCCTACCCCTCAGTGTTTAGGAAACACAAACCAGTTTTCAATGAGCTACAATACAATCAAAGGTAATTAGTAATCAAATCTGCTTCTATAAAATGTGGCTCAAATGGAGAAAAAGAGGTAATGGTTGTACCCGAAGTGCTTTACCGGCAAAAAAGGAAGAAAGATCGTAACATGCCCCACATATGGGATTACAACATGTGACTGATGATTGTATCCCTTGAATCTTTGTGCAGCTGGGTTCTTTATGTAAATGGCAAGGAAAAAATAACAGACTGTCCCTCCGTGAATGACGGCAATTGGCATCACATTGCCATCACTTGGACGAGTACTGGTGGAGCCTGGAAAGTCTACATCGATGGGAATTTATCCGACGGTGGCATGGGCCTCTCTGTTGGATCACCCATCCCTGGTACGTCTTAGCAAACAGAATATAATTCCATCTGATGCTGGAGGCGGTGGTGCTTTGATGAACATCAAGTTTGCTGAGTCATCACTCCCATTTACCACCTCCTAATTATCCAGACTGTGAATTATTAGAAGCTTTTCCTAGGCGAACTGTGTGACTTTGTATAAGAAATGCCTTGGGATCGAAAATAAGACTACCAAGATGCATGCTGAACTGACTGTGCCTGATTACTAAATTATCTTCCAAGAAGGAGATTAACTGCTGGTGTTTTGTTTGTTGGTTTTGTCTGTTATTTTTTTTTTTTAGGTTTGGTTTGTGATCAGTATACACACTAAACAAGTAGATTCAGAATATAAGCTGAAGCACTGCTAATAGTTATCTATCTTTTATGCCCTTTTTCTCATAGAACTCAGACTCTCTTCTAAAAATACTTTTAAACAAATATTTAGAGAGTTGAGTTTTGAAGGAATGCAAAAGTATTAAGTGTTCCAGGGTTCTCAGCATTGTACCTGGCAATAAGCCTGCTCTGTCTAGGTTCTTCTGTGACATATGTCATGTGAGCAGGAACAGCTAGAGGCTCCCTGTAGTAAATAAGGAAACATTAAAAGTGTTTCTGCAGGAAGTGGTATTATCCTCTGAAGGGAAGTGCTGGCTTCTTTTTGTGTTTAAAGTGTTGTTGTTTTTAACTTGCCCTTCTCTGAGTGGTGAGATTTTAGGTGGCTTTTATATTTCTTCTTGGTCCTTTTCTGATAATTTTATAATGAGCATTTATTTCATTTATGGTAAAAAAAAAAAGTTTCTATCTTAAAAGAATTGGAACTATAATAGTAGCTACCCATGGGGACAGTTCTCTGACCACAGTAATAAGAATGAATTATAGTCCATAACTATTGCAGAACTCCATTTGACCGACCCTAGTGAATGACTGACTGTGGTTTGGCTGACCAGATTTATTGAAGACTGTATTAGGTGAAATAGAAATTCTTCGGAAAGGACTGTCATTAGAGCAAGAATTAGGGGTAGAGGAAGATTCTGTGTTTGGTTTTAGACATACTGAGTATGAATTTTAATCCCACGAATGTATGAAGCTAAAAACATAATTTGATACCATTTTATATCAAAATGACAGAATTGTCTTTTAGTGATAGGCTATGTTTGTCAAGAATTCAGCATGGTGAATGCTCTTATAGAGTCCTGGGGGGGTGTGAAAATTGATCCAGACTTTCTGGGAAACTATTTAGAAACATTCATCAACAGCCTTAGAGAAACTCTTTGCATGGAACCAACAATTCTCTACCAGGAATTAATCAAAAAGAAAGAATCAGTGATCTGAATAAATATCTATGTATATATATATTTAGTTCAGTGTTACCTTGGTACCAAGCCTGGAAACAACTCCAGTATCCATTAAGAAATAGTTGTTAACTTAGTTAATTAAGAAAATTATGTATTGTTGTGCATTCACATAATAAAGTAACTATTAAAACTCATGAAATGAAAATATGTTCAAGAAAAGCAAGCTTCCAACATCATGTGTAGTAGGATCCTGTTCTGTGTGTTTTAAAATCTCTCTCATACACACATACTAAAAAAAATAATTTTAAAAACATATAATCTAGAAAGAAATACACAGAACTGTTAAATGATTTTTCCTGAGTAGGAAGAATTCCTTATACTTAATTTTTAAAAATGTTCTTCCATGTGTATTATTCATTTTTAATTGTTAATTTTATAAGAGGAATATATAGATTGGGAAATCATGAATGAGGGTTCTACAGACGTGGAGTGGCAGGATGGGAGAATAACTGAAAGAAGAGAGGAAGCCAAGGGTAGAATCCTGGGTTTATCAGAATCTAAGAGGCAGGTGGAGAAGGGAGACTGAGGATGAGCAGAAAGGTTCAGGGAGAACCAGGGGAGGATGCTATCATGGAAACCAACTGCAATCAGGAGGGCTCCTGGCAGGAAGCAAGTGACACACGCAAGAAGGATAACTGAAGAATTTCATGAAAGGACTGTTTTCAAAGATGTGGGCTTCCCAGGTAGTGGTAAAGAACCCGCCTGCCAATGCAGGTAGACGTGAGAGGTGGGGGTTCGATCCCTAGGTTGGGAAGATCCCTTGGAGTAGGAAACGGCAACCCACTCCAGTATTCTTGCCTGGAGAATCCCATGGACAGAGGAGCCTGGCAGGAAGTGGTCCATAGGGTCACAAAGAGTCAGACACAATTGGAATGACTTAGCATGCTGTCCTGAGCAAAGTTAAGAGAACCAAAATGTAGTAAAATGCCCCTTGGCTAGTAGCGATGGAAAGTCACAAGAGATGCACATGAAGTGACAGAGAGTGGGAGTTGTCACCAGAATGTAGGCAAACCTGTAGTGATGGTTTGCCTACAAACCAGTGATGCAAGAGAGAGGAAAGCAGCCCCTTCCGTCTGTTGCCTGGGCGGAAGTTATCCAAGAAGTTAAACTTGTCTCTCATCCCACTTTCTTACCTTGGGCTGGTCTCTCCATTGGCCAGACAAACAGAGGCCAGAGGATTGAAGAAACCAGGTGGTGTAGTCCATGGGTGTCAACCGTGCGGCCACAAAGCAGAGTGGAGAAAGGGGGAGGGTGGCTCTCGAGGGGTACAGACCTTCTAGAGTGCCAGGAAGGGCAGGTTAGTAGAGTGAAATGCTTCCAAGAAGCAAGTGATATAGAGAGGTCACCAGAGGTGAATATTGAAGAGTTTCCTTTGTTTTGGGTCATTAGGTGGCCACTGGAAGGAATGTTCCTTGGAATTAGTAATAGAACTTTAAGCATTATAGGCTAAAGAATAAGATAATGAAGAGCAGCTACTGGTAATCTGTCACAGAGGATAATTTCCTAGAGCAGAAGAGGCAAAAAAGGACTTAGTTACTTTGTGGACATAAAATACTATATGCATATATAAGTATATATGTAGTTTTATAGTTAAATATTTATAAATCTAATCTTGTGTTCCAAATCGTCTTTGACTGATTTTTTAGTTGCTGTATAAAATGTCGAACTCATCTTACTGATAAATCATGCAGTGAATGTAGATAATTTAACTTCTCAATAATTTCCTCTGATACATTTGTATAGGCTGTGCCTTCATTAAGTTAGCATTTTAGAAATAACAGCCAGGCCACTCTTCTTCCTTTTTTCTTTCCTTTTCTCTTTAGGTGGTGGTTCATTGGTTCTTGGGCAAGAACAAGACACAAAAGGAGAGGGATTCAACCCAGCTGAGTCTTTTGTGGGCTCCATAAGCCAGCTCAACCTCTGGGACTATGTCCTGTCTCCACAGCAGGTCAATTCCATTTTCAGTGTATGACAGTAATGACATGCAAAGGTACAAACCTAGTACAAATGTGCACAGCCTAATGCTACCGTATCTATGCCACCGCTGAGTTTTCAGAAGTTACCGGCAGTATCATTTGCTGCTATGGTAGTAGACTAAGCGAGGCAGAGGTTATTTACAGTGTCTTGGTGATGTTTTATAATTTTATTGGACATGACTTTCATAAATCTTGTGATTTCAGAACTAGAAAGAATCATAGAGAAGAATATTCCCAATCCCTCTGACTCAAGAAGCAGAAATTTAGGGCTGGCACAAGATCACACATACAGAGTAACAGATGGGCTAGTGGTTAAAGCCAGCCTACAGTCCAATGGCCTGGGTTCAAGTTCCAGTTTCACCATGAGCTCACTCTGATGATTTTGAACATGTTACCCCATCTCTTTATGCTTCAGTTTTCAAATCTATTAAAGATAAACAAATAGAACTGCATAGTGGAGTTTTGGCAGAATGGAACAAAGTCCTACATACAAGATTGAGGTATCGTTTGTTACATAGTAAGGGTTTGACAGGCTTCCCCAGTAGCTCAGTGGTAAAGAACCCATCTGCCAATGCAGGAAACGTGGGTTCGATCCCTGAGTCAGAAAGATCCCCAAGAGAAGGAAATGGCAACCCACTCCAGTATTCTTGCCTGGGAAATCCCATGGACGGAGGAGCCTGGCAGGCTGCAGTCCATGGGGTTGCAAAGAGTTGGATACAACTTAGTGACTAAACAATAGCAAAAGTGCTTGATAGATGCTTACTCTTACTATTATTGTGGAGGAACTTGCCTGAACCTCAGCTTTCTCGCCTCCAGATCAGACATAGGAGGCCAGAGAGGAAGCGCCCCTACAACACCTTGACAAACTGCAGAATTTTAGACGAGAAATTCTATATGTAGAATTTCAGAATTTCCAGTGACTATGAAATATTTGGTAAAGGGAATGGTGGGGGAGGAGGGGAGAGAGAGAAAAGGAAGAGAACTTTCCTTTGCCCCTGAAATCACACCCTACATCCAAAACTCTGCTTCCCACCCCCTGCCCCTCACAAGTATGTGAATGTTCTCAGCAGGACCAGATTACGATATAATAACTCTCTTCCAGAAGCAAGTGAGGTTTGTCTAAAAGATGCATTTGTAAATTTTCAGGTGAAATCGCTGGCCACCTCATGCCCAGAGGAACTCAGTAAAGGAAACGTGCTAGCCTGGCCTGATTTCCTGTCGGGAATTGTGGGGAGAGTGAAGATCAATCCGAAGAGCATATTCTGTTCGGGTTAGCTTCCTTCTTCTTTAGACTCTGCTGTCTCTTGATTACTTGGGGATTTTCTAGCAAAAGGAGACATTTGATTCTCTACTGGTCAAATAGTGTGTGCTTGTCAGTTTACCTAATAATTCATGTTTAGCCTACTTTATCTAAAGGGTCTGTTATTTTTTAATACTTAAATACACAATACTGCACAAAACACTGCTCAAAATAATTGTGCAGGAAATTGAACAAAGGTAAAATAAGGAAAATAGGATGAGCAGAGGGATACGGTTAATTTTTTTAAATGCCCATCGAAGTCCTGTCCCCCAGTTTGAGATGGGGTACTCTCTTGGCTCTGTAATTCCTAGCCATCATCCATGTGCAGGTAGCACAGAGGGGAAAGAAATAGATATAATAATATATAATAGATATTATATATATATAATAATATAATAATAATATATATACTGAGTTGTTAAACTCTGCCCTCTGGTCCCAGCTCCCTTCTAAAATTCAATATATAATATTTAAAGAAGTTTCTGAAGATATCCTAGAATTCATGGCTTTTGTTAACTCATAAGGACATTTTATTAATTCTGAAATACTATTTGTAATTCAAAAATACCATTTTCCTTAAAAATATTCAGCAGACTTCTGCTGAAAGAGGAAAAGTTGTTTGTTGACTCCAGTAGTTTTTTTCTAGAAATTTTGCATGCCAGAGATCTGGTTACACGTTATCTTGTTTTAGTATCAATAGAGTGGCTCTCAAATGCTGGTACAATATATGATTTGAAACCCTTAACCTAATGATGTTGCCTGTGTGTTTCTGATAAGCTCTGAACCAGTGTTCTTTGCCCTCAGATTGCCCATCTTTAGAAGGATCGGTACCTCATCTGCGAACTGCATCAAGAGATGTAAAGCCAGGCTCCAAAATCAGTCTGTACTGTGATCCAGGCTTCCAGATGGTCGGGAACTCTGTGCAGTATTGCCTGAATCAAGGACAGTGGACACAACCACTGCCTCGCTGTGAACGTGAGCAGCCTTTGTTGAAAGCATTTCAGTAGCTCTTGAAAATTAGTGGAACCCTAAGAACACTTTTTGAGGAATGCTAGATAAAAGCGGAGTGCTTCTTAACAGCCAATATAGCAGATACTCATTACTTTCTTTGTGTAATGAAGTGTGCTGGGCACCATGAGGGAGGTGGGAGATGAGGATGCAGAGAGCCCACACCTGTGAAGGCACCCAAGTGGCCCAAGGAAATGAATGGAGGGAAAGACAGGTGTGAAGCCTGGAGCCCAGAGGGAGATGGGTCGTTGCTGGGTGGGAAAACAGGACTATATCTCTTTAAGTTGGATGCACCCATTCATTCATTTATTCAACAATTTTGAAAGTACCTAGTATGTGCTAGTGGAGAAGGCAATGGCACCCCACTCCAATACTCTTGCCTGGAAGATCCCATGGACGGAGGAGCCTGGTAGGCTACGGTCCATGGGGCCGCGAAGAGTCGCACACGACTGAGAGACTTCACTTTCACTTTTCACTTTCATGCATTGCAGAAGGAAATGGGGACCCACTCCAGTGCTCTTGCCTGGAGGATCCCAGGGACGGGGGAGCCTGGTGGGCTGCTGTCTATGGGGTCGCACAGAGTTGGACACGACTGAAGCGACTTAGCAGCAGCAGCAGTATGTGCTAGACACTGAACTAAGTTCTGGAGATACAGCAGTTGGGGGAAGTCTGTCTCCTTGTGGAGTTTACATTGTGGTAGGAAAGGCAAGAAGTAAGAAGTAACATTATTTATTTATAGTAAGTAAGAACTGCAAAGGCCAGAAGTATAGGCTTTGAAGAAAACTAAAGCAGGGTGGTGGAGGTGGTTATGTCTAACTCTTGGGACCTGTGGGCTGTAGCCCTCCAGGCTCCTCTGTCCATGGGGTTTCCCAGGCAAGAATACTGGAGTGGGTTTCCATTTCCTTCTCCAGGGGATCTTCCCCACCCAGGGATCAAACCTGCGTCTCCTGCATTGGAAGCAGGTTCTACAGCGACTGAGTCACCAGGGGAAAAGCAGGATAGGGAGATATAAAGTGAGAGGGTTGGGTGGAAGCAGGACTGCTATTGTAGACGGGGTGATTGGGGAAGTTCCTTCAAAACATCTCTTTCCACCTGGTGCTTATTTATCTGTTTCATGTATCTCATCTCTGACTAGACAGTACACTTTGTAAGGCAGGGATTTTGTCTGCTTGGTTCAACCTAAGCACCCAGACAATGTCTAGCAGGTAGCAGGGTCGCCATAATTATTTTTTTTAGTATTTATTTATTTGGCTGTGTTGAGTCTTAGTTGTGACACTTTAGATCTTTACTTGCGGCATGTGGGATCTAGTTCCCTGACTAGGGATGGAACCCAGGCCCCCTTTTTTGGGACCGTGAAGTCTTAGCTATTGGATGACCAGGAAAGTCCCTCCATAATTATCTTTTAAATGAGTGAATTGCATGCCCATTGTGAGCCAGACACTGTGCTTGATGCTCTGGGCACAAGAGTGGCTGTAGCCTGCCACCACACCTATAGTATTCTCAGTGTAATGTTTGTGTGCATTGAAGAGTTCATGTTTAACTCAACTACAGGTTTAATATAAATAAGATGTCCATTGAGTATTTTGCTCCTAAGGTAATTGTCACATTCCAGGCATTAGTTGTGGGGTGCCACCCCCTTTGGAGAACGGCTTCTATTCAGCAGAGGACTTCCATGCTGGCAGCACAGTGACCTACCAGTGCAACAGCGGCTACTATTTGTTGGGCGATTCGAGGATGTTCTGTACGGATAATGGGAGCTGGAATGGCATTTCACCATCGTGTCTTGGTGAGATGAATCTTGGCAATTACTGCGTGCCTTTATTCTGACTCTGTGGGAGATAATTATCCCAAATTCCTGAGGCTCTTGCGGCGTGCCTTTGTTAATTTCATCTTGTCCTAGTCAGCTCTGGGCAAGCCATAGTGACAAAGCAGCTGTCCATGGACATGCCAAACATGTTTTAAATTTTTACCAGGCCCAATATAAGAATATCTTTTTCTTTCTTTCTTTCTCTTACTTATCCACCTATAAACTGTGGAAATAGCTTTTTTGTAGATCTGCAATATGATTATGACTATTACATCTAAACTTCATAAAAAATATATATAATGTGATGCATTAAGTGATACATAATGATTTAAAAGTAAAAACAAATGTTTGCTCCATAAGACAAATCCATCAGCCTTATGGCCTGTAAACGATCTCTATTTTAGATGTTGATGAATGTGCAGTTGGATCAGACTGTAGTGAGCACGCCTCCTGCCTGAATACAAATGGATCCTATGTCTGCTCATGTATCCCACCCTACACAGGAGATGGTAAAAACTGTGCAGGTAACTAGGCTATGTGTAATTGAGAAGTCTCTTTCAACTTTTTAATTCAAGTATATAGTTTAAATGTATGTCATATAAAAATAAGACAGTATTTTCAACTTCAAAGGGGATATGGAGAAGAAAAGTCATCTTTAAAAAGATACTTAGAGAAAGACAAATACATGATATCCCTTACATGTGAAATCTAAAAAAAAATGACACACATTACCTTATTTAGAAAACAGCAGCAGACTCACAGACATACAAAACACACTTATGGTTATCAAAGGGGAATGTGGAGGGAGGGATAAATTAGGAATTTGGGATTAGCATATACACAGTATAAATGCTATATGTAAAATAGATAATCAAAGGACCTATTGTATAACACAGGGAGCTATATTCAATATCGTATAATTATGTGTAATGGAAAAGAATCTGAAAAAGAATCAATATATGTATAAGTGAATCATTTTGCTGTACATCTGAAGCTAACACAACATTATAAAATCAACTTATACTTCAGTAAAAAGTGTTTAAAGATAGACAAAGCAACAGTTGGAGGTGCTTTAAACTAGCACTGTGCTTTTCCTAACTTCACAAATTCTCGCATCCAAGTACTAACCAGGCCTGATCCTGCTCAGCTTCTGAGATTATCAGACGAGATCTGGCACGGTCAGGGTGGTGTGGCCATAGATCCCAATTTCTGAAAAACAAAACTGAGAGCCAACTTTATCACCTGACTGTTGAAGAAATGTCTCCATAATAGAAGAATAATAGAGTGAATCTAGAAGTATAAGCGGTGGCCCCTGCTGCCTTCAGGCAGAGCAAAGAGGTTACTTCATCACCTCTTCTCTTTCAGAATCTTTCCTCTGCCTCAGCCACACAGAATCATTGGGAAAAAATAGACATCTTGCCTTACCACTTGCTTTACCTGTATTTTGTGGTAAGGTCGATAATACTCACCCCATCAGTGTCTTTCTATACTAATTGTGAGAAAGCAGCTACTTGAAAAATTAGAACTTAATGAGGAATTCTCAAAATCAGTCTTATAATTGCATTTACTTTTTGCGAGTGTTCCATGTAAAGTCCAAGAGATCTTCAGAAAGATTGAATCAGTGTATCTCCCTTTTTTGAGAATTTCAGTGTTCATTTGGTCCCATTGTTCGACTCTAGCCCTAAATCTCCCTTTCTATAATCCCCCTTCCTAGAAGGGGTGACTGACCCTGGATTTGCACACAGCAGCCTTATGATCTGGGGGCTGTTTGAAAGGGGAGGTGGGGAACTTCCCCCCAGTGTGCTTTGCGGCTGCCTCTGTATCATCTTGAGAGAAAGTCAGTTGCACTTAAAAAGTGGTCTTTTCACTGGAAAAGACCCTGATGCTGGGAAAGGTTGAAGGCAGGAGGAGAAGGGGACGACAGAGGACAAGATGGTTGGATGGCATCACTGACTCAAAGGACATGAGTTTGAGCAAGTTCCAGGGGATGGTGAAGGACAGGGAAGCCTGGCGTGCTGCAGTCCATGGGATTGCAAAGAGCTGGACATGACTGAGCGGCTGACCAACAACAGATGAGGTTGGGAGGAGCAGGGGCTGAAGCCCTTCTGAGCCATGCCCTGGCACCACCACCAGTTCCTCCCTAAACAGCTTCCTTTGGGGACAGAGACATTTTGTTTCTTTTTCTTATTCATTGCTGTTTCAAAATACTGTTTTTCAAATGCCTATTAAATGATCTGGTCTGTCCTTGGAATTCATGCCTTTCCCTTCAGAAGTTTTTCCTCCCCCCTTCAAGATTTAATTGGTACCTTAACTTCAGTGGAATTCTTTTGCTATGAGACCTCATGTGGTTATGTGAAAGACCCTGTTGACCCACAAAAACTGTTTTCTCTCTTTCAAGAACCTATAAAATGTAAGACTCCCGGAAATCCAGAAAATGGCCACTCTTCTGGGGAGACTTATACCGTGGGTGCCGAGGTCACATTTTCATGTGAAGAAGGGTACCAGCTGGTGGGGGCGGCCAGGCTCACATGTTTGGAGTCTGGAGAATGGAGTCATCTGATACCATATTGTGAAGGTATGTTGAGTAAGCTCCCCCCTGCGTATGGTGTACAGCAGTGCTAGAAAGTCAGGGTGGAGAAATACCAAGTGTGGTCCCAATATTTTTTATATTTAAAGCCCAATATTGGACTGAATGTATTTTTTAAAGATTTTTTTGATGTGGACCGTTTTTAAAGTCTTTACTGAATTTTTTCCAGCTTTCTTTCTATTGTTCATGTTCTGGTTTTTTGGCCACAAGGCATGTACATCATAGCTCCCTGACCAGGGATCAAACCCACACCCCCTGCATTGGAAGGCAGAATCTGAACCACCAGACCACCAGGGAAGTCCCTAGGCTCATATTTAAACATGACCAGAGTCTTGGAGCTGCCCTTAAAGAGATTTTTACGCATACTGGCTATGAAAAGCAATGCCTGTTGGTTTTCCTTCTTTCAGCTGTTTCCTGTGCTGCACCAGCTATCCCAGAAAATGGTGACATTGATGGATCTGTATTTACCTATGGCAATAAAGTAATATATAGGTGAGTGTCTAAGATTAACACTGCATTGTAGATGTTATTGATAACATGCTGGCAGTCAAAAAATACTCGTAAAAAAAAAAAAGACAAAGTAATCCCAGAGGATGTTTTCAGATTAATATGGAATTAATTGAATTCTATATTTGGGCTTGGATCCAAAGCTCCAGTTTATGACCAAAAATATTCATTAGCTTGTAGGGCCTTCTTTCATAGCATCTTAAGGATTTATTTTAGATAGGACCATTATCAAACCAGGAATTTTCTGTTTACCAGGAACAGACTCACAGACATGGAGAACAGGTGTGTAGTTATCCAAGGGGGAGGGGAGGAGAAGAAGGAAGGATTGAGAATTTGGGATTAGCCAGATGCAAACTACTATATATAGAATGGATAAACTATATCCATTATCCAATGGATAAACTATATATATATATGGAATGGATAAACAAGTTCTTCCCGTATAGCATAGGGAACTATATTCAATATACTATGATAAACTATAATGGAAAAGAATGTATGAAAGTGAAAAGTGAAAGTGAAGTCGCTTCAGTTGTGTCTCTTTGTGACCCCATAGACTGTAGCCTGCCAGGCTCCTCTGTCCGTGGGATTTTCTGGGCAAGGATACTGGAGTGGGGTGCCATTTCCTTCTCCAGGGGATCTTCCCGACCCAGGGATTGAACGCGGGTCTCCCACACTGCAGGCAGACTCTTTACCATCTGAGCCACATATATATACGAATATGTAGAACTGAATGTGTACATGCATATAACTGAATCACTGTGCTGTGCAGTAGAAATTGGCATGACATTGTAAATCAACTGTACTTCAATTAAATTTTCAAGAGTGAATTTTCTGTTGGCAGATGCTAACTCATGACACAAACTGGAGGCAAGTCAAATGCTTAAATCCATCCTTCTCTTTATTACCCAGCAGGGTCCCTGTGGGCAAGATGCATAGTATTCAATGTTGAAAAAAAATTTATCAAAGCATTATTTCAGTAGGAAATAGTCTAGCAATATGTATAAAGTTTTAGTCTTTTTGGAGGTTTTGGTACAGATGAAATTATGCAAAGTGAATTCCATTCTGTCATTTTCTTTTATCTGCTTTAGGTGTAACAAAGGATATACTCTGGAGGGTGAGAAAGAATCATCGTGTCTTGCTAGTGGTTCTTGGAGTCATTCTCCTCCTGTGTGTGAACTGGTCAAGTGTTCTAGCCCCGAAGACATAAATCATGGGACCTATATTTTGAGTGGGCTTACCTATCTTTCTACTGCATCGTATTCATGTGAGAATGGATACAGGTACAGTCCTAGACAGCAGCCCAGCTTCCTATATACCCTGTTATTCATTATTTACTCAGTGGGTTTCACTTCCATGTGATTGGCTGGCTCTAAATACAAGTTTCTAAGTGTAAAAGATATTCTTAAACATGTTTGCTTCTTAAAGCTCAGCCTATAGTAAATGCTCAGGGAAATATTTCATCTAACTTTGAGAGCTCCAATTCAATACTATAAACATTTAGACACTAAACATGAAAGCAAAAAATGTTTATGAAGCATAACATAACACCTAATAAAATGCTTTGATGATTTTTTTTTTTGGTAAACAAAACATTGCATAGAATTTTGTTAAAAAATCATGTCAAGATAAGGGCCTGGATCTTTAATACTGTTAAGAGGTATTAATTGATTAATGTTGTGTGTGTGTGTGTGTGTGTGTGTGTGTGTTCAAAAAGAAGTGAAAGAGTCAGGCTGTGATCAAAAACTTGGCTAACAGATCAACTGAACGGAAAATGGAGTGAGTTGTACAATCAAAATCTGGTTAGCAAGTGAGGCTGGGTAAACCATGCCATAGAACTCCTAGGTTTTTAAATTCAAAGGCAGCCCAGAGGTCAGAGTGATGAACAACACTGTTCAGATGCCCAGGCTCATAGCAAGGATGGTGCCCTTTGATTTGAATTACTCTGACTTCCTGGGTGTCTGTCTCCCTTATCACTGGACCTTAACCAGCCTAATACTGCTTCTCATCCAAGTGATCTGCTAATCACAAGGTTTGGAGCACCTGACAAGATCACCAAAGAGCACATTAAACCATTGTATTTTATACCCCAGTTGTTGCTATGTTGTTTTAGCCTACTCATAGTTTTAAATGAATCTACAGCCAAACTCAGATTTCCTTTGTTTTTATATAAAACAATAAAATAGAAAGAAAGCTCACGCGTTAAAATTCCCAAGTGGCCCCTGTTCTCTGCTAAGTCCTTCCTAGTTCACCTCTAGAGCAGTAAGTCAATAGCCAGTGAAAGAAGCGGCACCTTTCTTTCCTGTAGTTTGCAGGGCCCTTCAGTCATTGAATGCTCGGCCTCTGGCAGCTGGGACAGAGCGCCACCTACCTGCCGTCTGGTCTCCTGCGGCGAGCCGCCGGCCATCAAAGATGCTGTCACCACCGGGAGTAACTTCACCTTCGGGAACACTGTCACTTACGCTTGCAGAGAAGGGTGAGTAAACCCGGGGAAGGGAAGGCTTATTGGGAGAGGGTGGTCCCAACTGCAGATGGACTCCATTGAACACTAAATTAAATTTCCTGGCAGCCAAAGCCAGAGAGAGCTTGGTATTCTTTTCTTGTACCAAAGGGAGCATATTCTCCTGTAAAAATAGTGTTTTCCTGGAATTAAAGTAATTTATCCAGTTGGGCCTTGAATAATGGACATTGGGCAGTACAGTGGAAAGCATTAGATATTTTAGTTACAGATGCAAAAAGCACATTTAAATAAGCATTGGTGCCTTGTCCCCTGCAAAACCAAAGGTAACACTTTAGGTCACAGCACTAAGATGCCACGTCTGCATGAAAAACAAAAGATAATAGAGTTCAGATTTTTACATTTTTGCTGGTCTCATTTTGTTTAGAGATGTAAGCAAATAGGAAGCAGTTTACAAAGTGCTTTCCTACTCCTTGTCTCATTTTACCCCCACAGAAGCCATGTAGGACACAGAAAGAAAAGGTTCCCTCTGGGACAGTGATGTGCCCAAGGTCTCAGGCAAGCAGTAAAGCATTGAAGGATGATTCAGTCCCAGATCATCTGGCGTTTAATTGCTCATTTTTTCACGTGCTTCCTCAGTAAATGGTTTAGCAGTGACAGTTGATAGCGTTCACACTCCAGATTTACAGTTGCTTTTCACCCAATTGTAACAAAGAACAGCAGAGGCGTTGCCGTTTTCTGGTGTGTGTCTCAGTTCGGTCATTTGCTTACTGTGTAGCCTGGAGAAAATGGTATAACCTCTTTGTGCTTTTTCTACAAGTTCATTAAAGGGTCGTACTCCTTATGGCCATTGTGAGGATTAAAACTATATAAGGCATGGACTAGCCAGAAGACGATATCTCAACAAACTCTGCCATTATTATGATGTCAGAAGAGAGGACAGTTTCTAGAACATGAATGTTGAAGTTCTTGTCACTTAGGTAAAAAGACCATCCCACTAATACGGGCCGCCAGAAGGTGGCGACAACATTTTCTTGCAAAAAGCTCTTGAGCGTCAAATACTCAAATAGTTGACAGAAATCCCAGATCTTAACATCACTTAACGCTTGTTAAGTGGTCTTAACACTTAACAAGTGAAAAAAAAGAAATCTTGAATGTTAAAATGTCAGTGTAGGAATTAGCTTTTCAAAACTTATTTTATTAAAGTATAGTTGATTTACAATGTTGTGTTAATTTGTAGAAGTTAACTTTTGATGGCCTCATCTCTCCCCTGTGGATTGACTCATTTAAAAACTGCTTCCTAATGAACTGCATAGTACTATATAAGATTAGTTATTTAAATGTTTGTGAAATCTTTTCAAATATAAATGTTTCAAATAATAACTAGATACTGACTACTTCTGGGTTTTTTTCTGATTACAAAAGTAATCTATTACCACTATGTAAAACTAGAAAATAAAAATGTATTTTTTAAATTGCCCAAAGATAAACACTGGTAATATTTTACTATATTTATTTATTTATTTACTATATTTATTTATTTATTATATTTACTATATCTCCTGCCAGAACTTTGTCTTCACATATAGTTTTAAAGTTCATCTCTTATAAAAATTCCCATATTTTCTTTTTTTTCTGTATAAATCATTCATTTGTATCATAAGAAGAGTTCTGTATTTGCCTAATGTTAAGTCTATACATTATGGGGAAAAAAAAGGATTTATTAAAAAACGAACTAAAGATAACATTGAAAATGGTGGTAAATCCCAGCCTTTGTAGAGGGTTTTGCATTCTTCAGAGGAGTTTGCTGTGAATTATCCCAGGTGTTCTCTTCCACAAGGAGGGGGTTTTGGCCGGAGAAATATTATTCCCATTTTATAGTTAAAACAGAAGGTTTGGGGGCCATACTGTCATACAGACTCCTTCAGCTCTGAGCAAGTAGACACTCTGTGGGAGCTTTCTTCTCATTGGAAAGATGGAAACCAAGTCTGTCCACCTAAATGAAATAGCTGTTAAAGGGCAGGAGGCCGTTTTTATTAGAGTGCTTTATGTATGCAAGACATGCTATGGCTTTATCAGTATTTTCTGTATCGTTGCTGGGCATCCCTAGTGTCTCAGTGGTAAAGAATCTCCCTGCAGTGCAGGAGATGCCGGTTTACACCCTGAATCGGGAAGATACCCCAGAGAAGGAAATGCAACCCACTCCAGATTCTTGCCTGGAAAATCCTGTGGCCACAGGAGCCTGGTGAGATACAGTCCATGGGGTTGCAAGAGTTGGACACAGCTGAACACGCATGCACCTATCATCATCATTACGTAAAGAGATGATATTTTAATATAAGGGAACCTATCTTAACCAAATTAGTAGAAAGTACACGCAGTCACAAATCACTACCACCCATGTTTTTTTTCTAAAAGAAAAAAATATTAATAGCTATTAAGAGATAGCTTCACGTTTTTGAAAGTAAAATTTGATGAGAGGAAGAACAGTTTTGCCACTTGACATACATTTACTCATCTTTAGAGTGTTATGAGGATGGCCAGACTGGAGACCTTCTGTCTTATTCCTTTTTTTCTGGGCAAATGTCTAATGAAACATTTAAATATACAAAAGAGCACAGAGCCCAAATAATCTCTATTAAAATTACCTGTGTGTCTACTGCTGAGATAAAAGAGCATGTTAAAATTTGGCCATAGTTATTGTAGATTTCTTTTTATAAAAAGAAATACAATATTACAGAGATAACTGTAAGCCATTCTCACCACCTACTCTTTCCAAAGTAAATATATATTTTTCTGTATTATATATTAAAGTGAAAGTGAAAAGTCGCTCAGTTGTGTCCGACTCTTTGCGACCCCATGGACTGTAGCCCACCAGGCTCCTCAGTCCATGGAATTTTCCAGAAAAGAGTACTGGAGTGGGTTGCCATTTCCTTCTCCAATTATATATGAAGGTCCTCGTAAATATTCTGTTAATTTATGTGTTTTAATTTTTGTATATTTTGCTTCATATTCAGAGTATCATTTTGAAGCTTGATTTTCATTTAGCATCATGTTTTTTATATTTATTGATACATTGGAAAAATCCCTGATGCTGGGAAAGATTGACGCTATTAGAGAAGGGGGCAGTAGAGAATGAGATGGTTAGATAGTATCACCTACTCAATGGACATGAATTTGGGCAAACTCTGAGAGATATTGAAGGACAGGCAAGCCTGGCATGCTGCATAGTCCATGGGGTTGAAAAGAGACACGACTTAGAAGCTGAGCCTAATATATAACTATTGATACATGTAAATCAACAGAATTCATTTTAATTGCAGGATTAATTTTAATTTCCTTGTAAGAATGAGCAATCTCTAAATTACCCATTTCCCTACTGGTAGAGGGTTAATTGATTTCCACTTTATTTCCTGACACAACAGTGCTGATGTAAACATCTTTGTACATGTCTCCTGGTCCCTAGAAGGAAGTATACCTCTCATACTAAGAGTTGGAATTATTGGGTCATGGAAATTGCTTTTTCCATCCCCCTGCTTCCTTTTGGGTTTAATGCTTCTACTTCCTGAAGTACGTCCGTTATATTCTTCTTTTGGCATATACTTCAGACAATCTTTGTCTGAAAATAATAGTATTTTACCCTTGCTCTTGAATTATAATTTAGCTGGGTATACATGCGTGCATGCTAAATTGCTTTAGTCATGTCCAACCCTTTGTGATCTATGGACTGTAGCTCACCAGGCTCCTCTATCCTTGGGATTCTCCAGGCAAGAACACTGGAATGGGTTGCCATTTCCTTCTCCAGGGGATTGTCCCTACCCAGGGATCGAACCTGCATCTCTTACATCTCCTGCATTGGCAGGCATGTTCCTTACTTCTTGCGCCACCTGGGAAGCCCCCAGCTGTGTATACAAGTCTACGTTAATAGTTTTCTTCCATAAACATTTTTGAAGATGTTATGCCATTGTCCCATGACTTCTAGTGTTTCTGTTGCAGGTTCCATCAGTCTAATTTATTCGTCCTTAATCAGGGGCAGTATTGCCCTTTAGGAGCATTAGACAAGGTCTGGAGATGTTTTTGATGTCCCAACTGAGGGAAAGATGCTATTAGCAGTGAGCGGATATACTCTGTGGATGCTGCTAAAACATACTACAATGCATAAGACAGACTCCCACAAAAAAGATTTGTCTGATCCAAAATGTCGGTAGTGCTGAGGTTGAGAGAATGGTTGAATTGCTCCTTTATACACAATGTGTTTTCCCTTTGATTTTTTTTTTTGTCTCTGTTGTTTTGGTGGTTCTCTGTGTTATGACTGAAGCTGCATTGATTGTCATTCATCTTGTTCAGGGCTCACTGTACTTCTTACATCTGAGGATTTGTGTCTTTCACCAGTTTTAGAATAAACTCTTTTTTACTTCACTCTTCTTCACTTTCACTTTTCTCTATCTCTAGATATATATTAGTTTAATTAGATATATACTAGAGCTTTTACTTCTGTTTTACATATTCATTTATCTGTCACATTTTCCATATTTTTAAACACTTGGGTTGCATTTGGGTAATTTCCTAATTTATATCTTCCATTTCACTAGTTTTTCTTTCTGCTGTCTATAATCTGCTTTTGAATGGTGTCCATTTAAAAAAAATTTTATTTCCTATATCTTTATTTTTAAAATTACTCTTTGTTTATTTTTCAAGTGTCCTTTCATGTAGTCTCTTCTTTTTAAATAGAATTCTGAGGCTTTTGTCTTTAATTATTTGAACAAATTTATTTCATATTATTTTTAAGATTCTAGACCACTTTTTCTTTTATCTCAATTTATTGGTGCCCTCATCTTGCTGTTCTGTCTACTGACCCATTCATGATGAAAAATATGCATGTGTTTTATAATTTTATATTGTATCCTTACAGTATTGGGGCTATGACAGTTCTTTAGTGGTCTGACTGTATAGACTATTTTTTCTACTGTGTACCCCAAGAATATCACCAACCAAAACCCAGTTTTACATTTATTTATCAGTTTGAAGGCTTTCCATATGAAATGATTGGTATAAAGTTGCTCAGTCATGTCCGACTCTGTGATCCCAGGAACTATATAGTCCATGGAATTCTCTAGGCCAGAATACTGGAGTGGGTAGCCTTTTCCTTCTCCAGGGGATCTTCCCAACCCAGGGATCAAACCCAGGTCTCCTGCATTGCAGGTGGATTCTTTACCAGCTGAGCCACAAGGGAAGCCCAAGAATACTGGAGTGGGTAGCCTAACCCTTCTCCAGTGGATCTTCCCGACCCAGGAATCAAACTGGGGTCTCCTGATTTGCAGGCCCATTCTTTACCAACTGAACTGTCAGGGAAGCCCGATTGGTATAAATCCTATCCTCAAATCCACATGAGATGCAGCCCTGGGTTCTGCTACCTTAGCTGGAACTTTTTTTCCTAACCAGATTCCCAGCAAGTGCAGGGATCTCACTTGTCATATCACTGGGCCTCAAGGTGCAAATTTTCTAGTGAACATCCTTTCACCGAATGTCCTTCCAGGACATAGAATCATACCAGCGGCTCAACTTTTACCCTCTACTTCAACTCCAAGGTTATATTTACTGCCCTTACTTCTTCCCTTTCCTGGCCAACCCAAGGGCAACCATAGCATTCATTCACAGACTTTTCTGTTTTTAATTTCCTCTTCAATTCTGGCATATTTGTTGTCAGCCTAGCTATGCATTTAAAATAATTTTTGTTGTATTTCATCAAGTGTTACATAGAGGCGGTTTTCAGACTATATTCTAGCCAGAACAAGAAGTCAGTGCTCGGCCTTATCACTTCACTTCTTTTCCATCTCTTCCCTCACAAGGGATAGTGCACAGAACATGCCCTGTGTCTGTTCTATGCCAGGATAGAATCACTGTGCTCATGTCATAGCTTTTGTGTAACGGCTTTTCTGTGCTGTCCTTTCCTCCTGTTTCCTAAAGTGCTGTTGGCCTGATAAGAACCTGTTCCCTCTCTAACCCTCTCAGCTTCCTTTCCTCCCCTGGGCTGCCTAACATGGGCCACTGCCCTGCGCAGTGTGTGAGCTACCCACTCCTGCTTATTGGGAGCACATACACACTTCTTGCTTTGGTCTCAGTGCTTTTGTCTCCTTATACCGGTATTGTGCTTTGCATGGGCCTTTCCTTGGATTAAGAAGGGACTATATACCCTCTCAAGATAAGGATGGAAGAACAGAGACTTTAGGAGCCTAGAGTAGTAAGATGAATGGCAGAAAAGGAATGTCTCATTTCTGTCTCCTGCCCTGAAATTGGCCTTCCAAATCCATCTTTTATCAAAATATTACCCTGGGGGTTTTTAGCTTTCTGCCCCAACTTATAGAATGATTGCTTATTTCCCATTTTCCTTTTCATCCTTATATATTCTCTCGGTAAGAAATTCAATAGGAAGGAAGGATTATTGATGTCCTTACATCCTGATAGAATGTTTCCCTTTTGAGTCTTCTCAAATAAAGACTTTTAAAATGCAATTACTGTATATCCTATAATAACATTTTTATAATCTTTTTCAATTGAAAACAGAATTACTTGCTGATACAGATTTATACTTTCTGTTGATCTTATTAAATTACAGCTCTTTAAATTATCTAGTATGCTGCTCTTTTAAGACTTCTTAAGAGAAGAGCTAATAACCCACTCATAAACCCACTCATAAAGTCTTCTCATAAAGCTGCCCCCCCCCCAAAAAAAAGCTGCCCAGGCCCATTAGTAAGTGTTCATGCCATGAATCAAACCACTGAAAATTGCATCTGGAGATTACTCTGCACATTTTCAAAGGATTTTTTTAATCATTCTAAAAGTATGATAATGCATTACAACCAGTTCATCCTAAAATGTTCCTTCCATGGCTTCACTGTAATATCAGTGGGACAGTTTTCTTTGGAATTACAGAGATTTTTCCTTGTTTTAAAATATATATGTCCTGGTTTTAAATAACAGACTTCAAGGGTGTCCCCATTGTTTTTTGAATGAGACTACAAAATGTCACACAGAATAAAATTAAATATTTCAATGTTTTAGATTTTTACCAATTCCAGTTTTTCCTGTTTTGGTAGCCAACATTTATAGGCCATATCTTATCATTAGTATAAAACTCCATCATTTTTAAATGATTCTTTTACATAAGCAGATTAACTGTATCCTCCAGAAAACTGAGCACTCATTTAGATTCCTACCATAATGGAATGATGTGGCAGTTTGATCAAAGACTGGTTATAGTTCTTTCTAGGCAGTAACTACAAATTAATTCCTCTTTTTGTCGTTCAGAGAACATATGCTTCTTTAGCATCTTAAAAGACTAACTAATGTATCTTAGAAGGCAGTTATTTTTAATAAGCTCCTATCCTCATCTTCATTGAATATTCTATCCAGTCTAAAGCACTGGCTTTATTTCCACTTTTTGAAGTGATTCAGTATAAATTTCTCTGCTTCTCTGAAATGCCAGCTATTCAAGTTTTGATGGCTTGGTCCCAAGGTTCTCCTACAAGTGGATCATTGGAGCTAACTGATAGGTTTCAGAAAGGATCACAGCCCTTCATACATTCCCATGACTGAAAAACAAAAAAAGATCCTACACTCTGGTTAAGATGTCCAGCTCGCAGCGTTGGAAGTGAAGGTGTCGGGAGACAGACATTTCAGCCAGCTCAACCTCAAATCTGCCTCTCTGTTTCTCATAGATGGAAGTGATGCCAAGTCTGTTCAGTCTCAGAGTCACTGTGCTCTGAGCCTATTCCAATAGGCCTATAGCCATTTTTGAACTGTGATACCCAGAGCTGAATGTACACTGACACATGCAAATTAGAAGATAACTGCAACAAAAACGACACTAAATTTAGGGACTGGTGCATGGTACTTAAAACATAACTGTTTATTTCATCTCTCTTCTCTTTCTGAATAAATGAGTTTCTAGAGATACAGTAACCCTTTGAAGGATGTCACCATTGACTCACTCAATTCGTTTGATGAAACTAAAGTCTTCGGCACTGGTTGCCACTGGGCCGGCTTTCCCTCTGCGTGGTTGTTCTTTGTTATCTATATACAGGACCTCCATTTTATCTTTGTTAAGTATTCCCTTGTAAGATTAGAAGCATTGAACTGGACTATTAAAACCCTCATCCTTCACCCTACAGTTATGTGTCGTTTACAAACCACTGGGCTAAGGACAGAGTTTTGTGGCATTCACAAGATAGGAAATGCCCAGCTAGCTTACTTCTGTTAACCAGCACTCTTTGGGTCATCCAGTTAATAAACCACTTAAGTATCTTTCTGTTCTAGCAACATTTTGTCAGCTAAAATCTTATGAGATGCCTTGTCAGAGCAACTGTCAAATACAGTTTCCAGTTCATTTGTGCCTGCCACACTTTCACTCATTAGCCATCAGAACCTGTCAAAAACACACAAGATCCTAGAGACCGCTGCTTCCTTTTCCAGTTGTTCATATGCCATTCCTGTTTGTAAGTCTGCAGAAGGCCCCGGCTGTACCACACTCCCATTTCTTTGCTCCTGTTACTTTTCATCCTTTCCTGCTTTTTTCATGACTCCTCTCAAAAGCTATTTCATCTGAGACACAGATGTGTAAACAAGTATAGGCACTGGTATTGCCTTGTGCACTAGGGGAAGAGATTCTAGCACATAGCATCGCCTCATTGTCCAATGAAGGACTAAATGTTGACTGAGAGTGATAAAGAAAAGTCAAGACAAAGGGATGGTGTCCATTCTAGGAGAGTATGGATAGTATCAAAATTGCATTCTTTAAATTCATTTTGTTCAAAATACAAGTATTTAGTGGTAATCTCCTACTACTACATTACAGAAGTGCTTTTTCGCTGTGATTTTCCCATTAGGAAAGAGTAGTTAGTGGGACTAGTTAGTGGAGATTTTCCAGCAGATCAGAGGTCAGAGACCTAACAAAATGCTGCCAGATTACAAAGCACCATTTTTGTGTCCCTGAGAGGCCTTCAGGAATAAGGAAGGTTTTGGAGGCAGAGGTTTCTGCCTCAAAGCAGCTAGTCTCATGACATAAAGGAAGCAGTTTATAGATAGCACAAAGGATCCTCGTAAATCAGGGATGTCTCAGGTGATGTCTGTAAACTTCAGCCAATGAAATATAGTAGCAGCATTAAAGGACCTTGTGAAAATGATGATGTATGGTTCCAAGGATGTAAATTGTACCATGAAAATAGAAAACATCGAGAATATCTACAAATGGAGCGCATTCTACACAGTAATAGCTGAAGCTAGGCACTCAGACCTCGGACAATGGATTTTTAATAATAAAATTAAAGTTTTAATATACTGTCTTTGTATATCTTCCCGGACCCTTTAAGATGGAAGCCACCTAACAGTTTATTAAGTTCAGATTCTTATACAAAGAACTGTGCTAATCCACAACCTTGAGCTCCAGCAGACACCAACTGGAGACTCCTTAGCTATTGAGTACAGCTATGAGTGTTTGCTTTGAGACCATTTCTACCCACAGCATAAAAATATAATATGATTTTTATAGATAGGGAGGTTACAAACATCTCTGATGTTCCTCGATCATTTTTTACCTGATCTCTGTTTTCTACAGATTTCATAAATCTTACCAACAAAGATAAAGGAATTCCACCCTCTCTATCATAATTGAAATTGGAGATGTTTACTAACTGATGATTTGAGAATCTGCTGAAGAGTTGGTCAGATAATTTGTACTAATAACACTGACATACAGTTTCCACAGGATACCCACCATCTGTGATGTAACTGATCTCATTTTAAGGAGAGAAGGAGAGAGAGAAGGCAAAAGTTAGAATTCAGTAAACCAAAATCACATCCTAACTCTGCTGCTTGCATCTGTGTGATTCTCAGCAGATTATGTAGCCTTCTGAACCTTCACTGTAAAATGAAGAAATTAATATTTCTAAGCAGAGTTCAGTTGCTACCAAATTATTCCAGTCCCCTTATCCTTCATTAGTATCAGAACGACGGACTGATGAGATGTTAGGCATTCCTCTCAGTGTCCCCATCCTCTTTATCTTCAGTAAGAAAGTGAAAATGAAAGTCACTGTGTAATTGTTGTAATACTGCATATCCTAATATTGTGTTCTACTTCATTGAAAGAGTACTCGAGAATAATTTAAGATTTTTGTAAGTCATCAGTCTATCATCATACATGGTGAAAAGCCTTGTGCATAAAAAAGACAGTTATTAAGCAAAATGTATTTGTTCTGGTCAAATAGCCATATTCAGACACAGCTTTTAATGCTAACAGTGTGGTTAAGGCCTTAGGAAACATTGGAGACTGAAATTATAATCTCTCCTTTACAGTTCATTGATTATAAGTAAGAGAATAACTAAGAGTTACATAGAGGCTACCTATGGTTCATCAGAGCTTTTAGGACTAATGATCAAGTCAAGCAACTGAAACCCTCTGTAGACAGACGAAGTTCCAACTAAGTTTAGTCAAACAGAATCATAACTTATTCCTCATTTTTATTTGTAAGAAAATGTGTAACATTTTTAGAGTTTCTTAAATAGCAAAAATCCATTTCCCTTCTGAACAAGCCCTAGTATTATTACCAAAATGTATATCTTAAATGAAGCTGATTTGTTCAATAGGCTCAAATTCAAGCAGTAAATATTATTTTAAAAAAGGATAAAGGTAAAGTCATTGTTGGAAAGATCAAAAATAAAGACAGAATAAGAAGATGCAAACAGCTTTTCTCAAATAATATCCTTGGTTACTGTTTCTTTCTCCCCAATCTAACAGCTACACCCTTGCTGGTCCTGATACTGTTGAGTGCCTGGCCAGTGGCCAGTGGAGCAGAAGTGACCAGCAATGTCTGGCTGTCTCCTGTGATGAGCCGCCCAGCGTGGAACACGCCTCCCCGGAGACTGGCCATCGGCTATTTGGAGACATCGCGTTCTACTATTGCTCAGACGGCTACAGCCTGGCAGACAACTCCCAGCTCCTCTGCAATGCCCAGGGCAAGTGGGTTCCCCCAGAAGGGCAGGCCATGCCCCGTTGTATCGCTCATTTCTGTGAAAAACCCCCTGCTGTTTCCTACAGCATCTTGGAATCTGTGAGCAAAGCAAAATTTGCAGCAGGCTCAGTTGTGAGCTTCAAATGCATGGAGGGTTTTGTCCTGAACACCTCAGCGAAGATTGAGTGTCTGCGAGGCGGGCAGTGGAAGCCTTCCCCCATGTCCATCCGGTGCATCCCTCTGCGCTGTGGGGAGCCGCCCAGCATCACGAATGGCTATGCAATTGGGTCAAACTACAGTTTTGGAGCCGTGGTGGCTTATAGCTGCGACAGGGGCTTCTACATCAAAGGGGAGAAGAAGAGCGCTTGCGAAGCCACAGGACAGTGGGGCGGCCCCATACCCAGCTGCCACCCTGTGTCTTGCAGTGAGCCCCCGAAGGTCGAGAACGGCTTCCTGGAGGTAAGAGACTGGTTCCCAAGTGTCCCTGGCTTTCATCGCTGACAGGGCCAGCCCACTGTGTGGCTTACTCAGAAGCAGGGGTATGGAGGGAAAGCCACAGAAGAGGGGATGCACTTATACATGTGACTAATCAACCTTGCTCTGTAGCAGAAATTAGCACAACATTGTAAAGCAACTCTACTCCAATTTTTTAAAAATGCTATCGAAAAATAAAGAAGCAGGGGCATATAATTGAATAACAAGAGACTAAATCTATAGGCAGTAAATATTGGAGAGAATTTGATAGAGGTTATAAATCCTTTTAATCTATAGCTTTCTACCTTCTGCTAGCATACAGACACTTGAAATACTTTTTAGCAATATCTTAGCCCTAACCATGAAGTTACAGTAAAACCTTTTTAAGAAAATGTTATTTTGCTTTATAAAAGTTGTTGCAAGATGGATGTATTATTTATTTTTATAGAATCAAGGTGGAAAAGGAACCTAGAGAAATCTGTTATCATCTCTAATTTTTAGACACAAGGGAGGGTGGTAAACCATCCATTCACTGTAGGACGGCTTTTGCGATTTTCTTTTAGGGCACCTAAAGGTAATTTTATCAGGGCAAAGCATTATATCATATCCACAAATGTCCTCCTTTCTCATTAATATGTGTCTGCTCATTAAATCTATCAAAAAGTCTATTCCCTCAAATCAAGGGCCATTTTAAATAGATTATATTCTAATTAAATACTTTTAAAAAATTCACACATGCATATAGCACCGTTTCTCCTTTATGTTTTAAAACAGTGAAAGCCTTTGTCTAAGACCTTTGCTCAGATATATTAACTTTCCATTGAAATGAGAGTGTCTAGTATATGTAAGAAGGCTTTCTTCATTTATTCATTTAACAAATATTTCTGGAGCTCCTACTAGGTATCAGGTAAGCAATCGAGATCTAGTATTTAATAATTTGGAATAGATCTGTGATTAGGTCCATCATGGTATTTACATGTATGTGGGGTACCCAAGAAATAAGTAGGTAGACAAAGTAAATAATTATGTCCAAATACTGGGAGGATTACTGCAGCACAGAAGCTACACTTCACCGTGATCACTAATGAAAGAACCATTGTAATGTTTTTAAAGTTTTCATAACTTATGCATCTTAGTATTGCCTAAAATGATTATTATATATTTACGTATCTGAATGTTGAGATCATGAATATTATATTTTTTTAAAAGAGAAAATACTACTTTTTATTTTCCACCCTTATGTTATGACAGCAATTTTTTTAAAGTGCATTAAAAATGAATTCATAACTCTGACAATAGGTCCATACCCATTAAAAAAAATTTTTTTTAACAGCACAAACAGATGTATCTTTGTGTTGTGTATGTTTTCTTTTCTGTGAGTAAAACAACAAACTATAGCATTGTGAGATTTTTTAAATTTACCAAGCAGTTTATAATTTTTGGTATTGCTCCATCTTCTCATCAATCAATTTAGAGACTTGATTTTTTCCTTATTATGGTCTTACCACTGTGGCTAGTATTTCTGCTGTAGGGACTGATTACTTAATTTGGCCTTCTACCATCATTTTCATGTATTTAAATTGAAAAAATAGAGTGGACCTATTGGAAAAATATAAGTCCTCATTTGCTTGTTTTAATTGAGTTATTTTAACACAGACATTTTAGTTCTTTCCTATGATTCATTGTATTTTGTCAGTTATATTATCTGTTATACAAACTGTGTTTAATTGTTTCTCCCTGTTACCCAGCATACAACTGGCAGGACCTTTGAGAGTGAAGCGAGGTACCAGTGTAACCCAGGCTATAAGTCAGTCGGAAGTCCTGTGTTTGTCTGCCAAGCCAATCGCCACTGGCACAGTGAATCCCCTCTGTCATGCATCCCTCTCAACTGTGGGAAACCTCCCCCGATCCAGAATGGCTACACAAAAGGAGAAAATTTTGAAGTAGGAGCCAAGGTTCACTTTTTCTGTAATGAGGGTTATGAGCTTATCGGTGATCATTCTTGGACCTGCCTGAAATCTGGCAAATGGAATAAGAAGCCAAACCAAAAGTGTGTGCCTGCCAAGTGCCCAGAGCCACCCCTCTTGGAGAACCAGCTCGTATTGAAGGAGTTGACCACGGAGGCAGGAGTGGTAACATTTTCCTGTAAGGAAGGGCAAGTCCTCCAGGGCCGCTCTGTCCTGAGATGCTTGCCATCCCAGCAGTGGAATGATTCTTTTCCTGTTTGTAAGATGATTCTGTGCCTCCCACCTCCCCTCATTTCCTTCGGTGTCCCTGCTCCTTCTTCTGCTCTTCATTTTGGAAGTACTGTCAAGTATTCTTGTGTGGATGGGTTTTTCTTAAAAGGAGATCCTACCACCTCCTGCCAAGCTGATGGTACCTGGAGCTCTCCACTGCCAGAATGTGTGCCAGTAGAATGCCCGCAACCTGAGGAAATCCTCAACGGCATCGTCGATGTGCAAGGTCTTGCCTACCTAAGCACAGCTTTGTACACCTGCAAGCCAGGCTTTGAGTTGGTGGGCAATACCACCACTCTTTGTGGAGAAAATGGTCACTGGCTTGGGAAAAAACCAGCCTGTAAACCCATCGAGTGCCCAAAGCCCAAGGAGATTTTGAATGGCAAATTTTCTTACACAAAGCTTCATTATGGGCAAACCGTTACATACTCTTGCGACCGAGGCTTCAGGCTCGAAGGTCCCAAAGCCTTGACTTGTTTAGAGACAGGTGATTGGGATGTGGACGTCCCGTCTTGCAATGCCATCCACTGTGATCCCCCACAACCCATTGAAAACGGGTTTGTAGAAGGTGCAGACTACAGCCACGGTGCCGTGATCATCTACAGCTGTTTCCCTGGGTTCCAGGTAGCTGGTCACGCCATGCAGACCTGTGAAGAGTCTGGATGGTCAAGCTCCATCCCAACATGTGTACCCATCGACTGTGGTCTCCCCCCTCACATTGATTTTGGAGACTCTACTGTGGTCAGAGATGGTCAGGGGTATTTTAACCAAGAAGATATGATGGAAGTTCCGCATGTGACTCCTCACCCCCCTCATCATCTGGGAACAGTGGCCAAAGCCTTGGGAAACACGAAGGGGTCTCCTGCTATGCATTCGGCAAAATTTCGGTACAACACCCTGATTTCATACAGCTGCAATCCGGGGTACGAACTCCTGGGGAACGCTGTGCTGATCTGCCAGGAAGATGGAACTTGGAATGGCAGTGCACCGTCATGCATTTCAATTGAGTGTGACCTGCCCGTTGCTCCTGAAAATGGCCTTCTGCAAGTTACAGAGACGACCACGGGCAGTGCCGTGCGGTACAGCTGCAAACCTGGGCACACTCTGGTGGGCTCCGACATCAGACTTTGTCTAAGGAACAGGGAATGGAGCGGTGCTTCCCCACGCTGTGAGCCCGTCTCGTGCCCCAAACCAAGTCCACTTACAGATGGCTCCGTCCAAGGAAGCAACTACTCGTACCTGAGTGTGTTGTACTACGAGTGTAATTCTGGGTATGTGCTGAATGGCACCAGCAGGAGAACGTGCCAGGAAGATAAAATGTGGGATGGGGACGAGCCAGTTTGTATTCCCGTGGACTGTGGTTCACCTCCAAGCTCAGCCAACGGCCAGGTAACGGGAGAGGAATACACATTCCAGAAAGAGGTTGAGTACACGTGCAACACAGGCTTCTCACTGGAGGGGGCCAGCACTCGTGTTTGTCTTGCTGATGGAAGTTGGAGTGGAAACACTCCCACCTGTGTGCCTGTCCAGTGTGCCCCCCCATCACAGGTGGCAAATGGGGTGATGGATGGCCTGGACTATGGCTTCGGGAAGGAAGTGGTGATCCGCTGTCAGGATGGGTATGCGTTACATGGGGCCTCCAGACTCACCTGTCAGTCAGATGGTAACTGGGATGCCCAGGCTCCTGTGTGTAAACCAGTCAACTGCAGCCCTCCTGAAGATCTTGACCACGGCTTCACTAACGGCTTTTCCTTTTATCGTGGGGGGCAGATAGAGTATCAGTGCCTTCCCGGTTACAAGCTCCATGGAAGTCCTTCCAGACAGTGTCTCTCTAATAGCTCCTGGAGCGGCAGCCCACCTTCCTGCTTGCCTTGCAAGTGCTCCCCACCAACCATTCAGAGTGGAGCTGTTAATGTGACAGATTTCAGTTGTGGAAAGGCAGCTCAGATTCGGTGCTTCAAAGGCTTCCGGATCCTGGGACCCTCCGAGATCACCTGTGAAGCCGATGGCCAGTGGAGCTCTGACTTCCCACGCTGTGAACACCCTTCCTGTGGTTCTCCTCCAACGATACCAAATGCGTTCATCATTGAGAGGGGTTCATTGGAGGAAAATGTGATCACTTACACCTGCAAGCCTGGGTATGTCATCCGAGGCAGTTCAGATCTGATTTGTACAGAGAAAGGGACGTGGAGCCAGCCTTCCCCAGCCTGTGAGCCCCGGTCCTGTGGACCTCCACCATCTGTCTCCAATGCAGTGGCAACTGGAGAAGCATATACCTATGAAAGTCACGTGAAGCTCAGGTAAGACTGTGGCTCTAGAGACTCCAAGGGGCAGGGGCGCAGACAGGAGGGTTATAAAATGAAAGGTGATAAATCAGAAATTAAGCTAGTTGGGAAGAAGACATCTTCTCTGGGCTATTCTCTGAAAACTGAAGCTTTTAACACTTCGCCTTATTCTGCCCATAATTATCCATACATTGGCTTGTAAAAGTAAATTTCCACATTTTCAGATTATAGTTTCTAATATAGTTATCATAATTAATGTGTTCTGTTGAGCTTCTTGGACCAGCAAGATTGTCTAACTAGCTTTAATACCTATTAAATCATAGGCTCTTTTTTGAATGATACATTGATAAATTTCTTTGGTATCACCTTAGAATTATATTCATCTATGTAAATGTCGGGGAAATAGGGCAAAAACAAGAATTCAGGTCAAAAGTCACATACTTTCAATGGGCAACATAAATAAGGAGATAGTCTTAAGAGGACGTCTAATCTATGCTATCCGAGCAAACTAAGCATTTAATGCACAAATGGTGATGTTTGCTGAAAAATTCTCTATTTAAAATGTACTATTAAAAAAAGATGAGAAAATATGGAATGAATTTATAATTTAGATTTTTATTGGAATGAATGCCTGTAATGTGCAAATATATCTCAGCCCTCTAAATCAGTTTAGATTTTATTGGTATCTCTGAAGGAATTAGGGATTATTCTTCACATATTGGCTTCTTAAGTTTTGTGAATAATAACTCTTCTTCAGCCTGTTTGTTGTAGATATTTTAGCCCTTCATTTTCTCTTACTTGCAGTAAGAAACAGACCCAAGGGAAGGTTGTTAGTGAAATGAAAGCTAAGGAATAGTGGTTTATGCACCAAGAAGAAAAACAAAAACTATTCTTTACTTTTGAAGTGCATTTGCAGTTTTCTGTTTGGATGTTCATGTGTCAGATAGCTTGAGAAATCACAGTACCACCTGCTTCCTAAGACTCTCCTGTTTGTTATTCCTTGTGTGTTGACTGTCTTCAGATCTTCACTTGTTAGTAAACCGATCATTCCAAGTTTGCAAACCTGTGACTGTTACATAGCCTGGTGGTTTGTGAAATTTTGAAAATATGCCCACCCAATAAATATTAATTAAATGGTTTCAGTATAGTGGTAAAAGCAGGGCCTCCAGAGCCAGATTCCCTAGGCAGGAATCTCAGCTCTGCTGCTTCCTGGGGAAGTTATTTCATCTCTCTGGTGTGTTTCTTCACCTGTAAAATGGAAATAAAAATAATCACACCTATTCAGAGAGTTGACATGAAACTGATTTAGTATCTGTAGAGCAATTAGAACAGTGAGTGGAATTTAATAAATATTCTGTAGACATTTGTTGAATGAAAAAAATGCAAAATTTTCAAAATCATTGAGAGTTTAGCATCAGATTGACTTGAGTTTGAACACCAATACTACTGTTACATGATAGCTAGTAAACAAGATTAAAAGACACACACTATGTAGAGGATTTAGAACAATGCTTGGAACAAAATAGATTCCCAGTAAATACTAATTGTGCTGTATTCTTACTAGTATCTGAGTTTATTTTGAACCTTGTCTAGAGTTTCTTGAACTGTTAGGTATTTTCAGAATAAAAATGAATTCAATAATGGTATTATCCAGAGCAAAGGTAAATCATGTCAACAAAATTTAATGCAAGTTTAGACGTGGCTCCTCTTTAATGTGAATAACTGAGCATTGATCTGATTATCATTGTTATCCTGGTGTTTTTGCATGGCAACACCATCTCCCTGACATTTGAGTCAGTTTTAATATGTCGTATAAAATGCCTGCTGAGCTTTGTAGCAACTTCTTGAACCCAAGAATAAGTCACCAGCTACATTGCACTCCATTTAAGGCACTCACTTTATTTTCCATTGCAGGTGTCTAGAAGGTTATATGATGGATACAGATATAGACACATTCACCTGTCAGAAGGACGGTCGTTGGTTCCCTGAGATAATTTCTTGCAGTCCTAAAAAATGTCCTCTGCCAACAAATGTAACACATATACTTGTTCATGGAGATGACTTCAGTGTGAATAAGCAAGTGTCAGTGTCATGTGCAGAAGGGTATACCTATGAGGGAGTTAATATATCAACATGTCAGGTAAGATTTTCTTAATTGGAACATGTACAGTATAACTCATCTATATATATATTATACTATATGTGAGTGTGTGTGTATGTGGATATATATGTAAGTGTGTATTATGCTGTGTGTGTGTGCATATGCATATATGTGTAAGTGTATAAGTAACTGTGGGTATAAGTGTGTGGATATAGATACAGATATAGCCACACAGGCAGTATCTTGCTATCCTGAAAAGAGAAAATGCCTCAAGTTTCCAATCCTGTCAAAGAATTTGAGTACTTTTTTCGTAGAAATATAACAGCATATATTTCTTTCCAATATTCTCATTTTTAAAAATAAAGTGCCAAGGGTAGGTGAAAAGTATCAAAGATAGAAAAAATGTTAAAATATCTATAACAAAAGATTTCATGACAGATTAGCCATGTGAATGCTTTACACATGGACAGTCTGTGCTTAATGAGCCCTGATTGTTACCACGTATGTTTCTGGTTTTAGTAAAAGAGCAGAGTCAGAAGAAAGAAACTGGAGTCAAATTCTGCCTCTGCTTATGTCACCTTATAAAGTCACTTAGAATTGCTTAGCTACTGTCAGCATAGCATTCCTAATCCAATCTAATTAGGGATTTTCAGATGACTGCAGCCATGAAATTAAAAGACGCTTGCTCCTTGGAAGAAAAGTTACAACCAACCTAGTTGGCATATTCAAAAGCAGAGACATTTTGCTGACAAAGGTCCATATAGTCAGAGCTACCGTTTTTCCAGTAGTCGTGTATGGATGTGAGAGTTGGACCATAAAGAAGGTTGAGCACAAAAGAAGTGATGCTTTTTAACTGTGGTGCTGGAGAAGACTCTTGAGAGTCCCTTGGACTGCAAGGAGATCCAACCAGTACATCCTTAAGGAAATCAACCCTGAATATTCACTGGGAGAACTGATGCTGAAGCTGACACTCCAATCCTTTGGCCACCTGATGCAAAGAGCCAACTTGCTGGAAAAGACCCTGATGCTGAGAAAGATTGAGGGCAGGAAGAAAAAGGAACGACCGAGGGTGAGATGGTTGGATGGCATCACTGAGTCAATGGACATGAGTTTGAGCAAACTCCAGGAGATAGTGAAGGACAGAGACATCTGGTGTGCTGCAGTCCATGGGGTTGCAAAGAGTCAGACACGACTTAGTGACTGAACAACAACATATCAGCATGGCATTAGTGTGAAATTTTTAGAAGGAGAAATGAATGAAATGGAAGAAACTGTCAAAAGCAGATCCTAATAAAGGAATCATGACAACTTTTCCCAGTAGGGGAAAAGTTAATACATGCTAAAATAAACTCCATATACATCAAAAGAAAATAACACTGTGTAGCTTTTAAAAGTTAATAGTAATACCTAGGATAATCTGTACAAGACATATATTTATTGAAGCATAATTTACAGCATTGAAAAATTAGATATAATGTGTATTTCCAACATTAAGGGAATGGTTAATTATGCGACAGGTGTATATTAATATATATAAAATTACTTTTGGCTCATGTGTAGAATAAAATGTTTAGTCTCAAGTCCTGTTTCGAATGCTATTCAACTCATAAGCTATTTCCTCAAAGAAGACAATATAATGTTAGCAGAGAATAACTGTCTTCAAGGGAAACATCTGTATGCACCTCTTTGTACACCCCAAAAGAAGACTGGAAAATGTTAATACTAATTGTGGTGGTGGGGGAATAAAGTAAATGTGTGTGTGTGTTTGGTTGTTCAGTCGCTTAGTCACGTCCAACTTTTTACAACTCCATGGACTACAGTACACCAGGCTTCCCTGTCCTTCACTATCTCCCAGAGTTTGCTCAAACTCATGTCCATTGAGCCAATGATGCCATCCAACCATCTCATCCTCTATCACCCCCTTCTTCTCCTGCCCTCAGTTTTTCCCAGCATCAGGATCTTTTCCAGTGAGTTGGCTCTTTGCATCAGGTGGCCAAAATATTGGAGCTTCAGCAGCAGTCCTTCCAATGAATATTCAGGGTTGATATCCTTTAGGATTGACTGGTTTGATCTCCTTCCAGTCCAAGGGACTCTCCAACACCGCAGTTTGAAAGCGTCACTTCTTCGGTGCTCAGCCTTCTTTATGGTCCAGCTATTGCATCCATGCATGACTACTGGCAAAACCATAGCTTTGACTCCACAGACCTTTATTGGCAAAGTAATGTCTCTGTGTGTGGTGGTGGCTTTTTTTTTCAACTTTGTGACTTGCTCACAATATGTCATAGAATGTTTTCAAGTATTTATGTTGACATGGAGAAAAGGAAGCCATCTTTTTAAACTTTAGGTGATATGCCTAAACGTGACTATTTCTTATCAGCTTTAGATTAAAATGTAGAATTATGTAAAATATAAGAGTGTGTTAAGTCATGGAATATTTGTATCTACCATACAGTTCTCATCATAATGAAGATGTACTTCTTGGTGTTCTTGATTTTTTTTTTAAAGGATTTTATTAGGAAGAAAATGCTTGTTTTATGAGTGTTAGAAATGTCTAAAATTGTTTACTAATGACCATCTGATAATTAACGTGTGTTTCTTAAGGTCAAAGATAATAAGTAGCAGAAATAGTAGCAAGTTCTAGATCCTTTGACTATCATTTGAGGATTATCCTGTTATATGAGCAGTATTTGCAGACATCTTCATTCATGTGCACTAATTCCTAAGTGTAACTTATAATTTGTTACTTAGCTTGATGGCACCTGGGAGCCCCCATTTTCTGATGAATCCTGCAGTCCAATTTCTTGTGGGAAACCTGAAAGTCCAGAACATGGATTTGTGTTTGGCAGTGAATACAACTTTGAAAGCACGATTACTTATCACTGTGAAACTGGCTATGAATTAGAGGTAAGCAAACAAATTGTTTAACTAGAATTAATTTGTTTTTCCAATATACTTAGGAATATTTTTAGTATTACACTATTTTACCTCACTGATTTGGGTCCTAAAAGACTTTTTAACACTTTTTTATACATTGTTGCCTTATAGCTTAATCTTTTCTTAGAAGTATTTAAAGTGACTTATAATTTTAAAAAGCAGAATAAGTTTCAAATTAAAAAACCAAAGCCATGAAAAAAATGGAGTTTACATACCCGCCCCAAAACTGATATTGTTACTTTAGTTGGTCACTTAAACCTATGTTTTGGCCTCCTGTTAACTATATGGGGCAGTGTCTACAGGAATTTGAGTATGCACAGCTAGAATTTCCTCAAGCCATGGGCTCAAATACCTTGGAGGGTTTTTTATTGAGATGCCAGGTTCCCTTAAGGTAGGCATAACCTGAAAAAAACTCCTCAGAGCTGTTTTAACCAAATGATGGGTCTCAAGATCATGCCTGCCTGGTTTGTAATATTAGAGGGGTTGGGTGGAGAGGGAGGTGGGAGGGGGGACCGCGATGGGGAATACATGTAAATCCATGGCTAATTCATTTCAATGTATGACAAAAACTACTGTAATGATGTAAAGTAATTAGCCTCCAACTAATAAAAATAAATGGAAAAAAAAATAAAATAATAAAAATAAAATAAAAAATGATGTTGTTAAAGTGTTGCACTCAATATGCCAGCAAATTTGGAAAACTCAGCAATGGCCACAAGACTGGAAAAGATCAATTTTCATTATGGCACTCAAAGCTGGTGCACTGGGACATCCCCAGAGGGATGGGATGGGGAGGGAGGTGGGAAGGGGGCTCAGGATGGGGGATACATGTATACCCCTGGCTGATTCATGTCAATGTATGGAAAAAACCACATTATTGTAAAGTAATTAGCCTCCAACTAATATAAATAAATGAAAAAAAAAATCCTGTTAGCAGCACCAATTTACTCTGGTGGGAATGCTGCCATCAAAACATGATCACATCATCAAACTTGAAATATAAGAGGCCTTTTTTATATTGTGTGATGTTGCCCTTTGGTTTTTCAGGAAACTTTCTTCCCTGTTTTTGTTGTTATAATGGTATTAAATGTAGTTTTTTCAGAAGTGTTCATTGCCAGAGATTTGTTAAATGTGAATGGTGTGTTCCATTATTTTCCTGCTGACCATAGAATCAGAGAATTTTCATAAGCAAGGTCCATGAGAGATGAAACTAGGCTTATGTGGATCTTGTTTTATTTCCTCAAAAGATTCTTTTTCAGGGGAGAAAAGGATGATAATGTAATGGTTGATGGCAATTGGAGAGCTTTTCTGTTTTTGAAACTCAGTTGTTCTTCATGTGAGAGTACTAACCTTGCATTTTGTTAAGAAGAAAAGTGGTATAAAATCTAGAGAAAACTGATGGGTCATTAAATTTGAGGAAGTGGATAATTTACCTTAAAATTTTTGGAAATACCCAGTGGTAACCACAAAATCGAAAGAGATGTTATAGCAGTTGTTATTATTCCAAGCTACATGTTTGAAGCACCTAAGAGACTATCTCTAAATATTTATGTCCAGTTATTTACAGAAATAATCAAATCTAGGTCTAGAACATGGTATGTAAAAGATTAGCCTAGAAAATCTTTATCATATGAGATAAGAGGAATCTATCAAGGACAATATATTAAAAAAAAAAAAGAAAACTCAGGAGACGGACTTCCCTGGTGGCTCAGTGGTAAAGAATCCACCTGCCAACGCAGGAGACATGGGTTCAAATGCAGGAGACATGGGTTCAATCCCAGGGACAGGATGATCCCACATGCTGCTGCTAAGTCGCTTCAGTCATGTCCGACTCTGTGCGACCCCATAGACGGCAGCCCAACAGGCTCCCCCATCCCTGGGATTCTCCAGGCAAGAATACTGGAGTGGGTTGCCATTTCCGTCTCCAATGCATGAAAGTAAAAAGTGAAAGTGAAGTTGCTCAGTCATGTCCGACTCTTCGCAACGCCAGGGACTGCAGCCCACCAGGCTCCTCCGTCCATGGGATTTTCCAGGCAAGAGGACTGGAGTGGGGAGCCATTGCCTTCTCTGGATTCCACATGCCGGGATAGCAACTAAGCCTGTTCACAACTATTAAGCCTTTGCTCTAGAACCCAGGAACTGCATCTGCTGAAACTCCCTCACTCCAGAGCCCAGGCTCTGCAACAAGTGAAGCCACTGTAGTGAGAAGCCTGTGCCCCACAGGTAGAGAGTAACGCCTGCTCACCGCAACTAGAGAAAAGTCCACGCAGCAACAAAGATCCAACAAAGCCAGAAATAGTAAATAAAGTTTTAAGAAAAGACCTCGGGAGCCAACTGGATGAGGTTCCCAAGATGGCCAAAATGAAACCTTTTTAGCGTAGTTAAGGGTAATAACTTTAATGGACACATCAAATACGTCATGAATGACAGACTCATAATGATACTAAAAGATTATTTGGTGACTTTTAGGGGATTTCCATGAGCAAATTCATTATTTTGAAAGTGCAACAAAAGGAGGAAAAGTATCTTTTCAAGGCTAACTCAATGACTCTTTGAGACCCCATGAACTATACAGTCTCTGGAATTCTCCAGGCCAGAATACTGGAGTGGGTAGCCGTTCCCTTCTCCAGGGGATCTTCCCAACCCAGGGATCAAACCCAAGTCTCCTGCATTGCAGGCAGATTCTTTACCAGCTGAGCCCCCAGAGAACCCCAACTGAATGACTAGATAACCAAATAGTAAATGAGCTCCAGTCAATAATGATAGAATTCAAATCTCAGAATTTGCAGCTCTTATGAATTAATGGATTTAGGTTTTCATCAGCATGGCTACTGCTGTCAAACATAATAATAATAATAATGGAGCCGGACATTATGCCTCTCAATGGAAAAACAAACCATTAGGGGAAAAGTCTTACCATAAAAAGAACTTTTGAATTTTTGCACTTTTTAACAAGTTCCCCCAGTGCCAAAGGTCAGTGGCTGGGAAGGAATAGGGACTTAGTCCCAGCACACCTCTTTTGCAGGCTCTCTGCTTTTGCTGGATGTAAAGGTGCTGGGGAACTGACTGAACCTCTCTGAGCCTCTGTTTCATCCTGTCTGCAGTATGTGATAACCATCTTTGCAAAGTTATTACAAGGATTAGAGATAAAAGAAAGTGGCAAGCACCGCACTTTATACAATGTCTGAGCTCAACAGAGGGTAGTAATTGTCATTACTCCTAGTATTCATGATTACCAAAGTCAGACAAAGCAATTAAGACAACCAATGTAAATCATGGTCAGTTTTTCTACTCTGTAAATGTTATCATTTTTATATAAGGATTGCCAACCTTTTTGAGACATCTAAATCCCCCAAGTGTCACTATACATGTGATCGTCTCGAAATATAAATCCCTACAGGCAACTGAGGAATAAATCAAAATAAAGAACACAAAAATGGTATAATCATGCTCTAAAATTGCTGTTAATGAGCAGTAAAGTGGTTTCTATGATTCTAAAAATTAATATAGCTATCTAACTAAATTGCTGATTAAGCAGATATATTGTGTCAAAAATAGTAACTTGATGTTAATCTGGATTTAAAACTCCAGCTTAATCATCAAAAACAAGATATGTAAAGGAATAGAGAGAGAAAAAGAAAGGAAAGTAAATAATAAATCATAAAATAATAAATAGTAAAATTTGCAATTTGCTCAGAGGGGAGCCAACAGATAGTGTTTGATTTTCTTTTTTTTTTTTTTTCTTTTTTTTATTTTTTCCATTTATTTTTATTAGTTGGAGGCTAATTACTTTACATCATTACAGTAGTTTTTGTCATACATTGAAATGAATTAGCCATGGATTTACATGTATTCCCCATCCCCGTCCCCCCTCCCACCTCCCTCTCCACCCGATCCCTCTGGGTCTTCCCAGTGCACCAGGCCCGAGCACTTGTCTCATGCACCCAACCTGGGCTGGTGATCTGTTTCACCCTAGATAATATACATGTTTCAATGCTGTTCTTTTGAAACATCCCACCCTCGCCTTCTCCCAGAGTCCACAAGTCTGTTCTATACATCAGAGTCTCTTTTTCTGTTTTGCATATAGGGTTATCGTTACCATCTTTCTAAATTCCATATATATGTGTTAGTATACTGTAATGGTCTTTATCTTTCTGGCTTACTTCACTCTGTATAATGGGCTCCAGTTTCATCCATCTCATTAGAACTGATTCAAATGAATTCTTTTTAATGGCTGAGTAATATTCCATGGTGTATATGTACCACAGCTTCCTCATCCATTCGTCTGCTGATGGGCATCTGGGTTGATTTTCTTTTTACAGCAATAGCTACAGAAAATAGAATTTTATTGGAACAAAAATTGACATGATTGAAACAGAATATTTATTATGCAAATTATTAAAGAATGAGAAAAATTCTGTTGGCTTAAGTTAACTACTTGAGTGTAGTCCACTCTGGAATACCCAAATGGGGAGCTGACTTCAAGAGCTTGTCATATACTTCCTCAAAATTAATAAATAGTTAACAAACTAAAATGTTTATTTTCCTTTGCAAATGTAAGTATATAAGCACAGGAGAAGTACAGCAAATATTAACAGGGTTTATCTCTGGATGAAGAATTCTAGAAAACTTTTTACTTCTCTTTCATATTTTCTAAGCCTTCTATAATCAACACATATTACTTTTTCAATAAGAAGAAAATAATATATATTTTTTAAAACATTTATTTTTTTGGTTCAGTTATTTTTTGGAAGATCAGGTGAGTATCCTTCCATAGACATCAGTGGAATTTTTGTAGGTGAAGCTTTGTCAGTAATTAAACTCAAAGAAAATACCTTTGAATAGTAGAAGATTAAAGATAAAAGACAACAGTTGAGCAGATAAAAATCATAGTAGAGGCAATAGCTCCTTTTCAGATATATTGCTAATTTAGAACCAGCTCTGAGAATGTGTATCCAAAGAGATCTGAGGATTGAAAAACTGTGAGACAAAATCATATGCTTAAAGCCAAGTCCCTTAACACACTACCATAATGTTACAGAATTTTATTTATCTTATTAATTGTTCCACAGCAAATTAGGAATTTAAAACATAGGAAAAGGTTATCATTAGAAACAGTTGTGATTACAAGAAAAGATAAACCACAAAAAAAGAGGACACATAAAAATTCTATCCAGAAATAAAAACCCAGTAATCTTAGCCTAGCTCAGCATATAGTAACTCTAAGGGGTAAACAGCTGATATCCTCCCCCTACCCACTACCACACCCCCACCCCATGTCAAAGGGCTGTGGAATATAGGAAAATATATCAAAAGTCCATCGAGGATAACAACTATAAATGATTTTTCAAATAAGTTTATATTATTTTTACTCTATTTCAGAAGGCAGGGAAATAAATTTTTATTACTCAGCCATTAAAAAGAATACATTTGAATCAGTTCTAATGAGATGGATGAAATTGGAGCCCATTATACAGAGTGAAGTAAGCCAGAAAGATAAACACCAATACAGTATACTAACGCATGTATATGGAATTTAAAAAGATGGTAACGATAACCCTATATGCAAAACAGAAAAAGAGACACAGATGTATAGAACAGACTTTTGGACTCTTGGGAGAAGGCGAGGGTGGGATGTTCTGAGAGAATAGCATTGAAACAAGTATACTATCAAATGTGAAACAGATCACCAGCCCAGGTTGGATGCATGAGACAAGTGCTCAGGGCTGGTGCACTGGGAAGACCCAGAGGGACCGGATGGGGAGGGAGGTGGGAGGGGGGATCGGGATGGGGAACACATGTAAATCCATGGCTGATTCATGTCAATGTATGGCAAAAACCACTACAATATTGCAAAGTAATTAGCCTCCAACTAATAAAAATAAATGGAAAAAAAAAAGAAAAACAAAGAAAATTTGGAAACCTAAATAAATAAATAAATTTTTAGAAAGATTTTTGCTCAAAATATTTAAAATTTTACTTGCTTGGGCCCTTAATAGGGTAAGTTTATATATAATGGATAAGTTACATTGTCAAAAAATTCAATCCTGATATCAATAAGATATCTTGACCTAGTTCATGTCCAAGGGTATATATAAACAAATGCACTTCTTTGCTGTATCTCTCAGATACTGAAAAATGAACTCAATTCAAAATAGTTTTTAAAATCCTAAGCAAATATACCTCTCAGACATTTCAGACACATTCTGCTACTGGTTATAGTTAGTTGTCATTTAAGCAGAAAGTGAAACAAAGTCTGTACCTGAATTACCCTGGTCAGCCAGAATATGAATTTTGAGGTAATTTGATGAAAACATTTTTTGAAAGTCTAAACCTACTTCTTAAACTGTATTTATTTAATGAACTCATTTAGCATCCCAATGCCAAGAATTTCAAGTTCACAGCTGAGTTGGCTTTGCATTCTCGTATTTTTTCATTATAGAGGAATCGTCTTGTCAGTAACCTGTTTTTATTGATTCTCAGGGGAGCAGAGAACGGGTATGTCAGGAGAACGGACAGTGGAGTGGAGGGGTGGCAACATGCAAAAGTAAGTCTAATGACTCTTAGTCCCAAAATGATACTAAGGACACAATACAAATGTGGCCTCATTTTCTTTGCAAGTTGTTTACGTAATTAAAAACAAATTTTGACTCCATGAACTATATGAAAGCCTTTTATGGGCTTTTGCTCACAGGCACCAAACCAATAAAGCAGTGGGAAAACTGTGGTAGAGATTAATGATTAGATTGGAACAGAGCAGAAGATTGCTGACTCTGGAATGGCAAACATTTTGTTTTGAAACTAGTTAATTATTGAGTTTACTTGCCTTCTTTTTGTGGGTTTCCCCCCAAATGATGATAATTTAGAAGACTTAGAGCTGTTGCCTTGGTAACAGTAGTGGGCAAAACTGACATCTTCTTAAAGTAACGTTGACACATCTGTCCAGCAAATGAATATTCACATTTTTGGTGGAATTTTGCGTTAATTCATCATATGAGAACAGCCAAGTTTATTTAGCAAGATGTGGGTGAATTCAAGTGACTCAGTTCCTAGGATATGGCTCATATGATTCCTCTGCCAAAAAGCAATGTATTCAAATGCAGTAGTTACAAACCAGTCAAATGGCAAGTTTAAAATTTGTTTTCTGTTAATAACTCTGGAGGAGTCATCAAATTTTCAAACCAGAAGAGACCTCTAGGATAATCTCGCTCTACCCGCTTCAGTTAATCAATGAGGAAGAATGAACTGGGAGAGGGGATGTGACCTGCCCAGTATCAGAAATGAAGTTAGTGGCAAGCTAACACTAGGACTTGGGGTACCTGAGTTTTGTTCACTTTGTTTCTAAAGTAGATTAATGAGCTGATTTTGTATGCAATAGGAATCTTAAGTCTTTTAAGCAATATTATATGGCTAAAATTCAATGGAGAGTATGACTTTGTAGCTCTGAAAGGGAGCTCTGTGTGTGTGCATACAGAAAGATATACGTAAACACTGAGTAACATCTCAATATTCACATCAATGAGCATTCCAGATAATAGCATTTTTTTGGTGCATGATCAAACTTGAATGTATGTACAGAGGAGGGAAGAGGGGACCAAAAAGGAAACATGTCTGAAGTAGGAAACTGCTATGGTGGGGGCTTCCCTGGTGGCTCAGAGGGCAAAGTGTCTGCCTGAAATGCGGGAGACCTGGGTTCAATCCCTGGGTCGGGAAGATCCCCTGGAGAAGGAAATGGCAACCTCCTCCAGTACTCTTGTCTGGAAAATCCCATGAACTGTAGCCTACCAGGCTTCTCGCAAAGAGTCTGACATAACTGAGCTACTTCTCTTTCTTTCTTTATGGAGTTGGTGAGGGGATTGTTTCCATTTTGCAGTAGGTTTAATTCAAACAACAGTGATAATGGTTTGTATAGCTTCTATCTCTGGAATGCAAGATAGTAATAGAACACTCTATGTGAATCCTGTTATTCTCTGTGGTTTTTTCTTTCTAAATTATCAAATAAGTGATATAAAATCCTTGTATAAAGAAGAGGGTTGGAAGAATCATTTAAGATGAGGCTTTGCTTTTTCTTCTTAGAGATCATGTGTGAAGCTCCACTTGAGTTTCAGAATGGGAAAGCTGAAGTTGAAAACAGTACCGCTGGGCCCAACGTGATATATTCCTGCAACAGAGGCTACAGCCTTGAAGGGGCGCCCGAGGCTTCCTGCACAGAAAATGGGACTTGGAGCCACCCTGTTCCTCTCTGCAAACGTGTGTGTTGACCGTAGGAGGGGTTTCAATCAGATTTAGTTTCCCCGGATGTCTAGAACATAGTAGAAACTCCACTGACAAGTGAGATTGGCCCAGAGAAAGAAATCTGTGCATATCCAAGCTGAATACTATGGGGTGTTTTAAAAATCAACTGTGTTATATTAAATAGCCTATCTGAGAATCAGCCTTCATAAGATTCCTTGGATGAGTACAAGTCCAAAACACTCACAGAAAATGCAACTTAATTTTACAAATTTGCCATAAATGTATAATGAATTACATATGATAGGAGTGATAAAAGAAAATATATTTAATGTTCAATATTAATATAATAAACATAAATATAGTGTATGAAGATAATTAGCTATAGCCACTGGAATGAAAACAGTATTCCCAAGCAAGGTATAAATTGAGAAAACTCTAGCTATTGTTTTAAGTATTACAACAAATTAATCAAACCTTTAGAATTCAGCTGACACCCTTCTTATTCACAAAACTTCATTTGTGCCCATTGAAAATTAGAAAAACTGAAATTACATGAAATTGGTGTTGATATGTGCATCACACTCTTACACTAAAAGCAACACTTCCTGTATTTCCTTCAAACCCATAGAGAAATGAGTTCATTTTTACCAAAAAGCCTGGGAAACTCTATAATTTAAGCTCTGATGCTCTTATAGAGTGGTGTGGGTCTAAAGTTATATTCAGCTCTCTGAGAAATGTCTGACTTTTCTCTGGTCCATCCTTCTGAAAGATGTTCAGTAAAAGAAAGTACAGGGACAGTAGGTAGCATTCATCCCACGTTCTTAATAGTCTTCAGATATGAAGGGGATGTTTGATATACTCCTTGGGTTTCTAGCACAGCTTTGGTTTCCCTGGGGAAGAGCTGCAGTTGTGAAGCATTTCATTTGCCATCTTAGAATTTTAGGACCATGCATTAGTGTTTGAAGAGCTTGATGTTTTCAGATCTTACCTATTTTATCCTGACAAATAATTGCATGGGGATGCAAAATAAGTCTATTTAATGTTTGAAGTTCTATGTTTTGAAGCCTCATATTGTCATCACTGGGAACTCAACTCTGGCAGAGTTCATACTCTGCCTTCAAAGAAACAAACTAAAAAAGGAGAGAAAATATCAGTAAGCATTTTCTTTTCTTTTTAACAGCAAATCCATGCCCTGTCCCATTTGTGATCCCTGAGAATGCTGTGCTTTCTGAAAAGGAGTTCTATGTTGATCAGAACGTGTCTATCAAGTGTAGGGAAGGCTTCCTGCTCCAGGGCCAGAGCACTATCACCTGCAACCCTGACGAGACGTGGACGCAGACAAGTGCCAAGTGTGAAAGTGAGTGGACACGTGGGAGCCAGTGAATTTACTGAGTGGGGAATGAGATTTTCTCATCTTCCTGAGATTATTTTCAATCAAGTAACTTACATGTAAATATTTAGATCTCTGTCTTATCATGGTCATCAACTCTGTGTTGCTATTTTAAAAAAATTTTTTTATTTAATTTGAAATCCAAACATAAAGAGAAACTTACCAGAACTAGGCTAAAACTTGCCTGACCAGGATTCACTGAATAGATTTTCAAATCACACTTTTCTAGGAACGGGCAGGATGTTAAATCTAAAATACATATTTTTCTCTGCATTGTTGAGTCTCTAAACTATCCATTAACAGGCTTTGGAATACAAAATTTATTTCACAGTAGTTCTCCAACTTGAGCGGATAGCAGAACTACCTAGCAGGCATGGTACAAACAGGGCCCACCCTGGAGTATCTGATTCAGTAGGTCTGGAGTGAGCCCTGAGAATTTGCATTTAACAGTTTCCCGGGTGTTGCTGATGGCAATACTGCTGGTCCTAAAAACACAACTGGAGAACCTGTGGGCTAGCACTGTGTTGATACATAACAGTCTGGCAGCATCTCTTGCAGCCTTGTGACAACTCTCGACATATCTTTGTGGGTTTTTTTTTAATATTTTAATATATATAAGCATTTGCTGTTTTCTTTTACTTATACATATCTGTATATAATCTTTTAAAAATTCTTTTCCATTATAAGTTATTACAAAATATTGAATGCCACTCCCTATGCTATTTTATATATGTGTGTGTGTGTATGTATATATATATTTCTGTGTATCTGTTAACCCCAAACTCCTAATTTATCCCTCCCGCTCCTTTCCCTTGATGACTTGGATAACCTTGATTAACCCTTGATGACTTGGATCACCTTGATTAACCCTGCCTTGGCCTGGATAACCACAGTGCTGTGGTCATTCACCTAGAGCCAGACATCCGGGAGTGTGAAGTCAAGTGGGCCTTAGGAAGCATTACTATGAACAAAGCTAGGGGAGATAATGAAATTCCAGCTGTGCTGTTTAAAATTCTAAAAGACAATGCTGTTAAAGTGCTGCACTCAATATGTCAGCCGATTTGAAAAACTCAGCAATGGCCACAGGACTGGAAAAGGTCAGTTTTCATTCCAATCCCAATCGTATTCTTGGGCAATGCCAAAGAATGTTTGAACTACTACACAGTTGCACTCATCTCACATGCTAGCAAGGTAATTCTCAAAATCCTTTAAGCTAGGCTTCAGCAGTATGTGAACTGAGAACTTCCAGGTGTACAAACTGGATTTAGAAAAGGCAGAGGAACCAGAGATCAAATTGCCAATGTTCGCTGGATCATAGAAAAAGCAAGAGAATTCCAGAAAAACATCTGCTTCATTGAGTACACTAAAGCCTTTGACTGTGTGGATCACAACAAACTGTGGAAAATTATTAAAGAGATTATTAATGAGAATTATTAAAGACCACCTTATGTACCTCCTGAGAAACCTTATGTGCAGGTCAAGAAGCAACTGGACATGGAACACAAACTAGTTCAAAATTGGAAAAGAAGTTTGTCAATGCTATATACTGTCACCCTGCTTATTTATATGCAGAGTACATCATGGGAAATGTTGGGAATGAATGAATCATAAGCTGGAATCATAAGCCAAAACTATCAACAACCTCAGATATGCAGATGATACCACTCTAATAGCAGAAAGTGAGCAATTAAAGAGCTTCTTGGTGATGGTGAAAGAGGAGATTCAAAAAGCTGACTTAAAACTCAACGTTCAAAAAACTAAGATCATGGCATCTGCTCCCATCACTTCTTTGCAAATGGAGAAAAAATGAAAACAGTGGCAGATTTTATCTTCTTGGGCTCCAGAATCACTGAGGATAGTGACTGCAGCCATGAAATTAAAAGACACTTGCTCCTCGGAAGAAAAGCTATGACAAACCTAGATAGCATATGAAAAAGTAGAGACATCAATTTGTCAACAAAGGTCCATATAGTCAAAGCTATGGCTTTTCCAGTAGTCATGTATGGATGTGAGAGTTGGACTATAAAGAAAGCTGAGTGCCAAAGAACTGATGCTTTCGAAGTGTGGTGCTGAATAAGACTCTTGAGATTCCCTTGGACAGTAAGGAGAGCAAACCAATCAATGCAAAGGAAATCAGTCCTGAACATTCATTGGAAGGACTGATGCTGAAGCTCAATACTTTGGCCACTTGATGCAACGAGCCAACTCATTGGAAAAGACACTGATGCTGGGAAAGATTGAAGGCAGGAGGAGAAGGGGATGATAGAGGATAAGATGATTGGATGGCATCACCAATCAGTGGACATGAGTTTGAGCAAATTCCAGGAGATAGTAAAGGACAGGGAAGCTAGGTGTGCTGCAGTCTATGGGATTGCAAAGAGTCAGACACAACTAGCAACGGAACAACAATTCCTTTCCCTTTAGTGACTGTAAAATCGTTTTCTGTGTCTGTGAGTCTGTTTCTGTTTTGTAAATAAGTTCATTTACATCCTTTTTTTAGATTCCACATATAAGCAATATCATGATATTTGTCTTTGTCTGACTTCACTTAGTATGATAATTGCAGGTTGATGCAAATGGCATTATTTCATTCATGGCATTATTCCATTAATAATAATAATAATAATAATGGCATTATTTTGTTCATTTTTTTTTTTGAACTCTTGATACTTCTTAACACATGTAATGCATCTTTCCTGTCCAATATCCTACCCTCCTGGGTTTGAATTCTATCCTCAAAATGTCCTAATCCTCAACTTATGCTGGTGCCCTAACTTCTTTAATTTTGGAGTTCTCATCTGCAAATAGCACCAGAAATTCCTATCTTATAGGTTTGTTTTAAAAAAATAAATTAATTGATATATATTTGTGACATTGCTATCTCCTGATAGAAAGCGTAAAATAACCCCAAACCCCTGAATTTTCCACTAGCAGCCTACTGCAGCATTAGAATTTTGATTTTACTTCAGCAAAGTGTTTATCATACTTTTAGCTGGGGTTTTGCATCCCAAATCCTTATGAAATCTATCCCCAGTTAAGTGAGAAGAACTAAGTATGTATAAGCCAGACGGTCTAAGCTCCTTTAAAGCCATTAGCCTGAACTAAAGTGAGCCAAGTGGCCCGATTCTACCCGCATATCCTCACGTTGGTCTTGGCTCGCAGAGACTTACTACTCAGAGCACCGGAAGCAACAGCAAGGAGGGACATGCCTTTATTACAAATGTCCTTTCAGTGCATGCTTAATTACTCCTCAATATTCTTGAGAAGATCAGGGGTTGCCTAGGAGAGGAGACAGTTTCCACAGTTGTTTGTTATCCTCAGTCCCTCTTTTGCATTTTCTATTAGACAGGAGGTCTGTGGCTTAGAACAAATATCCTTCCCGAGACCAAATTAGCCACCTTCCTCATCCTTTTCACCTCATCCTGCTATTTATCACTACAAATCAGTGATTAAAATTCAGTGGGCATGAGACTCTCCTGGGGAGAGTATGTAAGATACAGACTCATAAGCCAGAAAGCCCAGAAGTTTGCATTTTTAATAAGAATCCAAGCTGATTCCCACATAGGTGGCCTGAAACCTCTGCTTTGATAAGCACTTCTGTAAACTATCCAGCAGCTCACTGTTATCTCTGTACCTACTGTTCCTCTAACCTGGGAGCCGTAGTCCTCTGATTCACTCAAGCTTTACAGTCTAGTCCAAAGACCACTGTCACTGAAAACCGCCTAAGCATAATTAGTTACACTGACCCCAATTTTCTGCAGTATGGTAACCAGGCCTCTGATACAGCTGTTTTTAAATTATATGACTATATTTCTTCGTACATCTTCACCCATTTGTTTGAGCAAAGGTACAGCATTTTCTTCATTTATTTCTTTCCAGTTTCTTGTACACAGTAGGCATGAATACATGTTTATTTGATATGTGGCTGATTGAATTAATGTTTTTAACTACCTTAGAAGGAAAAGAAAATTTAGAAGAATCAGAAAAAGTGACCATGGCCTCTGGCAAGTTTTTCAATAGTATTATGGCCAGAAAGTGGCCTTTTAAAAGCCAGTTTATGAAAACTCATCTAAAAGTTAGCCTTGTACAAACTGGAAACGGATGAGAATCCTGGCTCCAATCCAGCCTTTGTTGTGTGAGGCAGTACAGAACAACACTAGTTATCTAGTTTATCCCCATAAAATTCTCAAAGCAAAATTAGCTATAAACATTTTTATTTAAATATTCAAAGCATGTACTTTTAAAAGAGAGGATTATCCTTCCGTCTTACACATTCCGAAAGAAGAGGGTCACTGCTTATAGTCTTGAAAAGAGGGAAACGAATGTGAAAGCTTGAATTTCATAAACCCCGTCAGGCTGTGTAAATGGAGTTATCTTTAGGTTAGAGACAATATTCATTCCTTTACTCATTTTTCAAATATTTATTGAGAGCCCATTGCACCAGGCACTGTTCTGGGCACTGATAAAACAGCCATGATGGTATTTGTAGTCTTGCAATTCGTGATCTTTAAAGTGGTAAGCTGTAAATAATCCGAATGCTACTTCTCTTCTTATCTGATAAGCTAAGCATGCTGCAATGAAATTCTTATATCTCTTTGGTGAGGTATAAGAAGACAAGACTTCATGCCTTGAGTATAAAATACCTCAGCTTCAACATATGAATCAGAAAGCAAAACCTTTGATCTTGTACATCAAATTTTTCTAGAGAGCAGCAGGTGGTGCTTTTAGTTTCTGGTGCCTTTTAGATTTAATGTAGTTAAAAAGGTTACCTTTGTGTATTTTATCTTTCTTCTTTCAGTCTTAGAGGTGAGACTATGCTCTCTCCTCTCCACTGGCTGGGTTAGTATTGCAAGCTTATTTTTTGTTTGTTTATTTTCCTATAGAAATCTCATGTGGTCCACCAACTCATGTAGAAAATGCAATTGCCCGAGGCGTACATTATCAGTATGGGGACATGATCACCTACTCCTGTTACAGTGGATACATGTTGGAGGGTTCCCTGAGGAGTGTTTGCCTAGAGAATGGAACCTGGACATCACCTCCTGTCTGCAGAGGTAAGGAGATATTTGAATGGTTAGTTATTAGTGAAACTGTAGAAAAATGTATATGGAAGTCTGATATGGCCAACAACTAGTAGGCATGCTATTTTATCTTTCCTTGACTTTCAGTTTTCTCATATCATGTGTGTTACTTTCCTTAACTTTGCAAGTTGGAGTTTTGAAAGCTTGCACACAGACCTTTGGTCCAGTACCTGGCCCCTTCCTGAGTCAATCATGGCTCCTTAAGCAAGTCTCCTCTCCGCATCTTGGGAGTGTTCTCCAGTCCCTAGGCAGAGCTGTGTCGTGACTGGGTCATGAGGGCAACCTCCTGGTGTTTCAATACAGATACCAGTTCTAACCAACCATCCTCAGCAGACCCCTGTGCCCCATAAGGAATGAGGCCCCATATGGGATCCTATCGTGACTAATATAGTACATTTTAAAATCTTTTAAGGAGCTTCCACATTGTTCTCTATTGTGGCTGTGTCTGTTTACATTCCTACCAGCAAGGTAGGAGGGTTTCCTTTTCTGCACACCCTCTCCAGCATTTATTATTTTAGACTTTTTGATGATGGTTATTCTGACCAATGTGATACCTCATCATAGTTTTGATTTGCATTTTTCTAATAACTTGGGATATTGAGCATCTTTTCATGTGCCTGTCAGCTCATAGGTTGTAAGAAAATACGCAAACTCCTCTTGAGAGGGGTGTTGAGGAGCTACCTCCTTAAGCAACAGCTCGTGTCACTTAAAGTCAGAAGTCAAATGAGAGGTGTGTGTCTGTTTACCTGTTTGTTTCTTCACTTCTTTAAGGTAATGTGGAACGCTGGCAGCACCAGAGAGCTATTAGCCATCAAAGGCTTCCTTTAAGGGAATTTTCAAATCTCCTAGAAAGGCATTTCCCCTGTCCAGATAAACGGAGACAATCTTTTATATGAACCACTTGGTTCTCTTTTGCCCTGAATCCCCAAACTACTAAAACGTTTGATAGTTATAATCTCAGAACTACCCGAACTTGTTTATGTCCCTCCTGAGCCCCTCAGGTTCATCCCCAACCAAAATCTTGAAACTGGGTTTCATTTCTCTTCCTTAAGACTTGATTCGAGGAAATACTCTGAAATGTAAATGATCAATCCTATTTTCTGACAACCGGCCTTGCTTTTCCTAATTCCCTAGATGTATGACCCATCCTGCTTGTTTTCCAGCTGTCTGTCGATTCCCATGTCAGAATGGAGGGATCTGCCAACGCCCAAATGCTTGTTCCTGTCCAGATGGCTGGATGGGTCGCCTCTGTGAAGAGCGTGAGTCTGTCCTCGTATCTTACAAGTTGTGTCCTAAGATTTTACTTTGAGTTCCGATGGTTTGCCTGGAAGCTGCCAACTTAGGGGCATTACTAGGAACTGGCTTCACTAGTGGCAGGAATTCTCTTGCTTAAATCCCGTGACAGACCAGACAAAGGTCCGAGAGCTGATTTATATATGTCATTTAGTTGCAGAAGATCTATAATATTACAGGCCTTGAAAATACAGTTATCAAGCTCCATCTAAGGCCATCTCAACCTGCCTACTGGCACAGATTTCCAAGAACTTTCTTGGGAAGGAGCTTATAATAAAGGGTTGGTTTCCCAACCTTGGTCTCCCTTTATCTCAAGTCCATTTATGTTCTGTGCTGCTTCTTGCTAGATTAGTATAAATTCATGGCATTGCATAAAATTGTACTTTGCAGGTAAGATAGGGAGCCCATCATTCATTAAGGGTAGCTCTTTCCAATTAAAAAAATAAATTGGTACTCCAGTAGCTATACAATGCTTGATACTTTAATACAGAATTTCAGTCCTCAGGAAAAAATACATTTAAATTTGAGTTTCCAGGAGAATGTGAAAAAGTGGCTTTAATTTTTTTAATGTCTAAACTATACTTTGTTTCAAAATCTCTAAAAATACATACACATGGATAAAATTATTGGGAGTATATTAATCACATTGAGTCGTTGATATGATGGCCATTGGTCTATATCAGTTTTTCCTAAGGCCAAGCACTTTATTAGAAATTCTGAAACTTTTTAAAGTGTAAGTATTTCAACTAATGTAGAAAGGAAATAATACAATGGAAATCAGTTTAGGCTGCTAATAGCTCACCAAAACAAGTGTTCTCACAGTCACTCAGAAAGAAGAGAATTTTTCCTTCTACTTCTCCCCAGTCCTACATTCCTACTTAGGGCTTCCACATGTGACCTGCTAGAATACCAAGGATCATGACAAGCCTGGCTTAGTTCGCTGAACATGTGCCTATAGTGCATGAGATCAGGGCTTCCCAGGCTTTCCTGCGCTTACAGACCACCTGGGAGAGGCTCAGTGCAGCTTCTGATTTGGTAGACCCAAGACAGGACCTGAGATTCCGCATTTCCAACTAAGTCCTATGTAATGCCAGTGCTTTGGTCTTGAGAACCATGCTTTGAATACCAAGTCAGTAGACAGTCTCACTTCTTTTAAACAGATAATGCCTCTTTACGGAGCTCAGTGATTTCTAGTAGGAGAAATGATTGCCATGAAGAATGTCAGGGAGGCCAGATTCAGTCACCATTAGGCCTCGGCTCCAAGGAAATAAAGGGTGGCAGTTACTAACGTGTTACCCACACCAGCCCACGGAAGAGCTTATCTGACTGCATTTTCACATTTAATTACAGCCAAGAAGAGAACCTCAAGGCAGCCAAACCCTCTTAGATCATTTTCTGTAATTTGTAATGGAAATTTGAAACGATAATAAATAAAAAACATTCTGCTTATTTTGTGAAGAGAAAGCAAAGCACTTAGCAGGCATCGATTTTGGTGCGTCCTCCCGGAAGAGTGCATTTGGCATTGGAGTCCATTACACGGGGCTAAGGGTCCAGATTGACTTTCTGGATTGTGTTTTCCCAATAATACTGATTAATAAACACAGCATATACGGGAAAGTTATCTGAGGTCATCTGAGGTTTTACTCCTCCTGGAAAATATCTTCTGAAAACTCTGATCATATCTGTGGGTTTTGATCCAATCCATTTTGATCTCCTTTCTAGCGATCTGCATTCTCCCCTGTCTGAACGGTGGTCGCTGTGTGGCCCCTTATCAATGTGACTGCTCACCTGGCTGGACAGGGTCCCGCTGTCATACAGGTAGGCATCCTATCAGAGTTGGTTTTCTTGGTGACTGGACTCCATGAAACCTTAGAGAACACCAGTGAGTGTGACTCAGATTCAGAGGTGGCAGTAAGCCCAAAGGGTATCGGGGTTTCTCACGAATTCCTCGAGATGGTCCCTTGAATGGTGGTCTCAATGCTCAACCTGTGTCTGCCTCAGAGACACCTCTCAGGGTTGTGTGACCAATAAGAGCATCAGAGGTGACTCATTTGTCAGCCTTCTTCATGTCATTTGCTCTGTTTTGCAGAATTAGAGAAAAAATAATGCAGAAGTTCAGAAGAATATTTATTTAAACCTCTATGAAGCTAAATCACTAAATTGGTAGTAACTATTTAGAATGAACAGGCTCTAAATAAATACAATTGAAGTTAAAGTGAAGTAACTCAACAAGAGATGGTTCCTTATCATGGAAGACAGTAAGAAACTGTTGTTGATTTAATTGGTGATAAACCTGTCCTCATAGCAACCCATGCTCAAATACCTGCCTATCCACTATACTTTGCTATCTGTTTAATTGCTTGACTTTGATCTTTCCCTGCCCTCACTAGATTATATGCCACTGGTGGGCAGGGATATTTGTGATCTTTATATTCTCAGTAGCTAGCATAGTGCCCACAATATGACAGGTTTTTCAGTAATTGTCTAAATAATCCAGCAGTCTAAAATGATAGATTTTTTTTTTACCTTTTTAATGTCCTAATTGTCAGGCAACTGTTAAAAGCACAGAACTCACTGTAATTATTTTGTGTTAACTCTAACCCTTCTTGTTCCTGTTGTAAATAATATTTATACCACTTCCTAGTGAGGTTAATTGTAAAACAGAGCAGGCCAACTGACACCAGAGCTTGTCACGAACTCTAAGGCTCGAATGACTATATAATTTAGCCTCCAAACTGGGAGATTTTGGAGGATGAAAGGGGCACTATTAAGAAGCAAGTCAGGGAAATGGGAGTCAAAGTTGTAAAAACGCCAAAGCAGACGTGCAGCCACCCCACATAAAGGTGAAAGTGAGCCACCCATGAGTATAGGGAAGGAAAAATGTAATACTGGAGGCTAAATTTGAAGTTTTTATTTGAAACTTTTTTTTTTTTTGCATTTCTCCATTTTTATTTTCATCAGAGAAAAGGCAGACTTCAAATGAAATGGTACAGTGGTTGACTCCTGATAGTATTATCATTAGCGGTCTATTGTAAACCTTGTTGATTTTAGAGGACCATAGGTGAGCTTTGGGTGGTGTAGGAACCCGTGACATTTCACTCTTGTATTAAAAGTTTAATATGTTATGTATCTTGCTGTATAAGTGGGCTCATAACTTTCACTGAAGTCTCAAGCCTGTAACACCCCTTAAAATCTGATATCACCATCCCATGTCCTCACTCATTATTTAAACTTTTTATGGAAAACACAGACAACTTTTAGATTACTTTAATGCCTTACATTGGTTATGAACTTTGTTTATAGAGGAAAGGAACCAATTTGAAATACCTCAAGAAAAATTGGGAAAAATAAAAAGAAGGGCTAGGGCAAGGGGTACTTGACAGTCTTAAAGTAATGTTTCGTGTTTCTTTATCACAAATCAACCTTGATTTTTTTTTTTAGCTTTTTATTTGTTTGTTTATTATTTTGCTACGCTGGGTCTTGGTCGCTGTGCGGGCTTTCCTTTAGTTGCCGCAAGCCGGGGCTACTCTCTAGTTGCGGTGCTCCGGCTTCTCATTGAAGCGGCTTCTCTTCTTGCGGACCACAGGCTCTAGTGGTCTACTTGGGCTTCCATAGTTGCAGCTCCCAGCCTCTGAAGCATGGCCCAGTAATTGTGGTGCACAGGCTTAGTTGCCCCTAGACACGTGAGATCTTCCCAGATCAGGGGTGGAACCCACGGCTCCTGCATTGGCAGGTGGATTCTTTATCACTGAGCCATCAGGGAAGCCCCAGCCTTGATATTTATCTATATTTCTCATGCATACAAAATTCAACCTACCTGCAAACCAGCTTTGCCCTTTCCCGGGCATCTTATCTCTGTAGGTGTTGGCAGCATGCTTCCAGACGGAGACGCTCTCAATTCTCCCTCCCCCTTCATCTACCAGTATCAGCACTCCTTTCTGTTCCTTCCGACTCCATATCTCTTGCATCCTACTCTATCTCCACTATCACCAGCTAGTAGAAGACCTTTCCTTTGGATCACTACCAGAGTCTACTACTTAACCTTCCCATTTCTATTTCCAAAATAACACCATTACACACAGCTCTGGGCATATCTTTGCCCTGTTTAAGAACCTGAGATGGTTGCTTGTTGTCTCCACATCCAGCCCAGATTCTTCTGCCTCCTGAGGTACTGTGTGTACTGGCACCAGCATACATGATACACTTACTTCCCTTCCTGCCAGTCACATCTTGTCCCTTGCAGACATGGCTATTGCCTATTAAGACTCACCTCTGAAGCCCTGCCTAAGTTTCCTGTTATCCCTAAACTTGCTCTCTACAACGGAAATCTGTTTTCTAACATTCCATCTCTATAGATATTGCACAGTTAGCTAGAACCATGCCATTTAAGGATCTTTCCCAGTCACTCAACAGTAAAGAATCCACCTGCAATGCAGGAGATGCAGGTTTGATCCCTGAATCAGGAAGATCCACTGGAGGAGGAAATGGCAACCTACTCCAATATTTTTGCCTGGAAAATCCCATGGACAGAGCCCAGCGGGCTAAAGTCTATAGGGTCACACAGAGTCAGACACGACTCAGGGACTAAACACAGACACTTGCCATTTAAAGCTCAGTTAATCTGGCTGATTTGTATTTCTTTTAGCTCTTTAGCTCCCTGACATTAAGCACCTCACTGACATGAGCCATACAGCCTTTATGTTTTTCAGTTTTGCTGCAGCTGCCTCAGCAAAGATCCCATTTATATCCATTAGGTATTAAACATACAAAAGAGTGTACAACAGGAGATCTCGCTCTCCAGAATCCAGTCTAGAAAAGAAGGGATGAGCAGAATGGCCTATCAGTATGGAGGTATACTATATAATGACTGGAGTCATTAAGTATAATAAGTATATACTCCAGTCATAAGTATAATGACTGGAGGCTAATTGAACTCTCTACATGCTCAATAGTAAAATGAGTAAACTACCCAAATGTAAAGTGAGGTTGCTCAGTCGTCGACCCAGGGATCGAACCTGGGTCTCCCGCATTGCGGGCAGGCACTTGACGGTCTGAGCCACCAGGAAAGACCCAGTAGATGTTCAAAAAAGGCTCCGCAAGCGTAGACTCAAAGGAAGAGCAAGAGGAGTCCCCAGGTGGAGCTCATTCCAGACAAAGGCATAGAAGTGTAACACAAGCTTGGTCAGCTGACTAGAGCCAGAGCGGAAGCCATAGCGGCAGTGGAGGGGTGTGGCCGGAAGTGGCGTATAAAGCTAGGCAGAGCCAGATGAGGAAGTGCAGTGCATACTTAATTATGGCTTCTGAGCCACAGAGGCTGTTAAAGGGACTTAAGCAGGAAAATCATGTGATTAGGTATTCTTTTAGAAAAATTATTTTGGGAACAGTACAGAAAAGGGCAGAAAGCAAGACTTAAAAATAGACTTGTTAGAGACTTATCCCAGCCTGAATTGGCAAGAGGTAAAGAATCTGCCTGCAGTGTAGGAAACCTGGGTTCGATCCCTGGATCGGGAAGATCCTCTAAAGAAGGGAAGGGCAGCCCACTCCAGTCTTCTTGCCTGGAGAATCCCACAGACAGGAGCCTGGCGGGCTACAATCCACAGGGTCCTAAAGAGTGGGACATGACTGAGTGACTAACACTTTCACATTCAATGAAGTCTAGAGAAATGGTGACCGAAAAGGATAGATTTGAGAGAAGATAGATGAATCAGCACTACCTGGTTATAGATTTATTGTGGAAATAAAGGTCTAAGGAGAGTCACGGTTGATATTTCCAGTTTAGGCTTCTGAGTGGAAGATGGTGCTATTGGCTGAGACAAAGAACCCAAAAGGAAGAGCTTTGAAGGTACAGATAAGGAGTTAAGTAAGGACAGGCTGAGTTTGAAGATACAGATAAAGAGTTAAGTAAGGATAGGCTGAGGTTGAAGGTACAGATAAGGAGTTGAGAAAATACATGCTGTGGAAGAGGAACTGGCAACCCATTCCATTATTTACTACGTGAAAAGTACCTTACTGTCCATGAGGTCACAAAGAGTTGGACATGACTGAGCACACATGCATGCATGCACAAAAACACACTGAGTTGGAACATACAAGGGAGAGGTCTGACAGGCAATTGGATGATGTATCTTCCCAGAAGATACACTACATTGAAGATAGATATCAGTCATCACTGGAAAACTTTCGTAGAGGGAAAAAAAGAAGTCTGTGCAGAAGGTGGCATGAGAAGGTGCCCAGAATGGAACGTTGGGGTCACCCATGTTATAGGGAAGGAGGAAGGTGTTAGGCTTTTACATGGAGAAATGAAAAATAATAATGTAAAAAAATTGTTAGTACAGTCAGTTACTGCTAAATCATCATGCGCTTGAAAAGGAGTGATTTTTTAATATTAGTGAGCAGCTATGGAGAATTAAATGGCACCCCACTCTGGTACTCTTGCCTAGAAAATCCCATGGACGGAGGAGCCTGGTAGGCCACAGCCCGTGGGGTTGCAAAGAGTCGGACACGACTAAGTGACTTTGCTTTGCTTTATGGAGAATTAGTTGTAGACTATTGAGTTTTATTTTTGCTATTCTTGACCCTGCTTCATTTCATAATTTCCTTTTGGTTATATTGCAAATATGTGCATTTTGTTGGCTTGCTTGTCAAGAAAGCTCACCAAGAGCAAAGACTGGTGTGTTTTCATTCTTATCCTCTCTCAATGCTTATCAAGTGCCTGGATTGCTGATGTTTTCCCTATATTTTACGAATGAGTGATAAAGAAGTGATATTTCTTCCTCTCTCACCAAAGATGAGTTTTTCATCTGGGGAAGCCTGCTTTTCCAAGTTATAATGAGACTGAAATGTTTCTCATTTCCAGCTTTCTCCCAACAGGCATCTTATTTTTTTCTTTGATACATTAAACTGGCTGGCCTTCATCTGTTTTTAGTGTCCTTAAGATTTTTTTAACAAGTAGATTCATGGAGAAAAGTTTGACCCTGAGACTATGGACCTGTGAGAAAGATGACTGTACAGTAAATCTCCCAGTTTTCACTCAGGGTTACATCAGTGGCTCATTTTTAACTCGACCCCAGGCTCTGTAATTCCAATTCAAGTTGGTAAAAGCCATGAAATAAATTTCCTAGCAAGCACAAAGGGCTTTTGAATCATTTGTTATGTTAGCCAGTCTATGTGCCTAATCTAGTGTCATAAGAATTAACATCTGATATAATGACTTCATCAGTCATAGAGTTCATTGCTGGCTGTCTCAAGAGCTTGACAGTCTCACTGAGCATATGAATAATTTTCAGTTCAAACAGTGTCAAATTAGTTACCTAAATAAGGATTAAAGAAGAGAAAAATTAGTGGACTCAGAGTTATCAGCAAAGGTTTCAGTATGCAGGTAGAACTTAAGCTGGGATTTAAATATAAAGATCAATTCTTGCTTGGAAGGACAGAGGGAGGTGGTACCACATAATAATGTGAGATCGAGCAAACTGGCAGGATGCAGTCCATTAGGAATGGTGGCAGCTGGAGCAGAAAGCAGAGTCAAATCTTATTCTCCGTATCTTCATGAGCATCTTCATGATTGCTAAGTATTCATTAAGTAAATGCATGAATTTTTCATCCCAGCTGTCTGCCAGTCTCCCTGCTTAAATGGTGGAAAATGCGTAAGACCAAACCGATGCCATTGTCTCTCGGCATGGACGGGACATGACTGTTCCAGGTAAGACAACCAAAAACTACTGTTTATCTACAACATGAGAAGACTGAAGTTCAAGTTAAGTTGTCCCAACAGCCAGAAGATATCTCAGGTTTGAAGGTAAGCATTTTGTATCCAGAAATAGCCATTTTGAGATTTGAACTAAAGCCAAATGAAGAAGTATTAGTTAATATTTGACAGATAAAACAATGATTTCTCAAAAACACACATTTATTACAGCACAAATAATAAAATTGAAACAACATAATTTTAGAGGATTAGCATAGCCTCTGCATGAGGAGGACATGCAAATTTGTGAAGTTTTTTGACAAAGAGCTTAATTAAACAAGTTAATGACTTCTTGGATGGTAGATTGCACCCTTCATAAGAAAGAAAGCAAATGATAAACTCAGTATGTTTTACTGACATTCATTTGCATTCCTATTTGTAATACAAATAGTATTGAAAGTGATGATAAGGACCATTTATTTTTAAAGTCAATTATTTTTCCATATTTTTTACAGTATATACAGTCAGTATTTAATGGACTGCAAGAAAATTTATGTAAAAATGTGTTCTAGGAATTGATTTCTCATTTGTAACCAGATAAATATCATAGTTGAGAAAAGATTATCACAAAAATAAATCAAAGGAAAAAGTTTGAAAGTTTAAATATCATAAACTTTTTAATAAAGTATAATGGACATACATTATATTAGTTTAGTATATTACTATAACATAGTGATTCAGTATTTCTATATGTACATATTGTGCAGTGATCACCACAGTATAGTTAACTATGTAAGTCCACATATGTAGTTATAAAAATTTTTTTCTTGAAATGAGACCTTTTAAGATCTACTGCTCTTGGCAACTTTCAAATGTGCAGTATAGTATTATTAATTATAATTGCCATGTTATATATTCTATTCCCATAACTTATTTATTCTATAACTGGAAATTTGTGCCTTTTGACTCCTTTCACCCAGTTAGCCCAGTCCCCCACCCACCTCCACCTCTGGCAACCATCAATCTGTTCTCTGTAAGTTTGGTTCTGGTTTTTGTTTTAGATTCTACAAATAAGCAAAATCATACGGTATCTGTCTTTCTCTTTCAGACTCATTTCACTTAGCCTAATAACCTCAAGGTCCATCCATTTGTCACAGTTGACAAGATTTCATTCTTTTTATGGCTTAATAATATTCCATTGTGAGGTGTGTGTGTGTTTATAAAGAAAATTTCCTTTATCTGTTCATTCATCAATGGGCACAGGCTGTTTCCATGTCTTGGTTACTGTAAATAATGCCAAAATGAACATGGGAGTGCAGACATCTTTCCAATTAATGTTTTCATTTTCTTCAGATAAATACCCAGAGAGTTGCTGGATCACATGGTAGTTATATTTTAAATCTTTTGAGGAAACCCCATAATATTTTCTACAGTGGCTGCACCAATTTATACTCCCATCAGTAGTGTACAAGATTTCCTTTTCTGTATATCTTCAACAATGCTTGTTATTTCTTGCCTTTCAGATAATAGCAATTCTAACAGGTTTGAGATGACATCTCATTGTAGTTTTAATTTGTATTTCCTGATGGTTAGTGATGCTGAATATCTTTTCATATACATCTGTAATTTCTTTATGTAGTTTGAACATTAATCCTTATATATGGTTTGCAAATACTTTCTTCTTTTCAGTAGATTGTCTTTTCATTTTGTTGATGCTTTTCTTTGTGGTGCAGAAGCCTTTGGGTTTGATGTGGTCCCACTTTATTTTTGCTTTTGTTGCCTTTGCTTTGATGGCAAATCCAAAAAAAACCATACCAAGGCTGATGTCAAGGAGCCAACGACCTATGTTTTCTTCTAGGAGAAAGAAGAAGTTATGGTAACTTCTTTTACCATAAGTTAATTGACCATATATATGTGGATTTATTTCTGGGTTCTGTATTCTGTTTCATTGATCTATGGTCTGTTTTTTATACCAATACTGTATCATTTTGATTACATACTGCATCATACCATTGATAAAATATTTTCAATATTACACCATTGTCCTCATAAATATTGCAGTGTTGGAATATTACCATCTCTATTTTAAAATTTTAATATATGTCATTATATTACATCGCTTAGATTTGCATTATGTACATTTACTTCTATATTATAGGAATCATTGGAAAAAATGGGTATTTCCATATTCATTTTTTAAAGTGAAAAATTCAGTTAACTGAGAAGAATATTTCTTTTTTTCATGTCCTTTTACTAAATTTTGATTGGACAATTAAAGTCAACTTGCCAAGACAAAAATCTATTTACATATAAACTTAACTGATGAAAATATATGTCTCATGCCAATGAATTTCTTCATATCATCTCAAGTATATGCATCTCTGCAGAGAGAAAAAAAATTGAACCCTAAAGGACAAATTTGGATTGTACAAGTAGATTTAGAAGTTTCTAACATAAAAGTGATAGTTTTACCTGACAGCAGAGTTGAAAGAACTTAAGAAAATGAGAATCAGACTGGAGAGGATTTCTGGGGAAAAAAAGAGAGCAAAGAAAAGAAAAAACAAAGATAGAAACAATAAGGACAGTGACTCAAAAAGGAACAGGAAGTATTTGTAACATTATTTAAAGCTTTATGTTTCAACTACTTCATCTTACAGATAAATAAAGGAAGCTCAGAGTTTGTATGGTTCCCTAATATCAAAATACAATTGACCCTTGAACAAAACAAGTTTGAACAGCATGAGTCCCCCTATATATAGATTTTTTCCCCAATAGATCCATAATATAGATCTACACAATCTTCAGTTGGCTGAATCTGTGGATGTGGAACCACATACAGAGGACCAACTGATTATAAAATCATCCACCAATTTTTGACCACTCAGAGTGTCCGCTCCCCTGACCCCCACATTATTCAAGAGTCAACTACCCCTATAGGAAATTTTTCTTGACCAGAGGATGTCAATAAAGAACTTACTAAAAAAAAAAAAAAGAAAGAAAGAAAGAAAGAACTTACCTTATAAACAATAAAATGCTATTAATAAAGGTAATAAAATCTAGATTTTTTTTAATTCAAAAGCTTGATAAAGGAATCGAAAAAATAATAATAATAATGCAAATTCAAGGAAAGGTCAAGCCAGAAGACCCAGCAGCCCCCCTCTCCTTATACTGTGATGGATTTTTCTAGGAGACCTGCATTAGCTAGGACTCTCTTATTGCAACTCCAAGTGGCTTAAGCAAAGAAAGCAATCTGTTATCACAATAATGGGACCTCATATGGAACCCCATACATGGTTGGCTGAGCATGAGGGCAAACAGACTAAGAACTTGAAAGACATCTGAAGCCTCTCCCCTCCCATCTCACCTCCTGTCTCTAACATCTTCTCCATCCTCCCGCTGCAGAATGGTTTCCTTTGCTATTCATTTCACATGGAAGGACCCCACTGCCCACAGAAGTAGTGTGCTGACCCATTTTAAAACTGCAGGAGAAGAACTCATTAGCCCAGATTGATTCAAGGGCCCATGATGGATCAGTCAATGGTGACCCTAGGTTGGGTTATTCTAATGTGAAAGTTCATTTTGCTAAAACTTTTACCATGCCTTTGGGTAAAGAGTGGAAGAGACTGGCAATTCATTGGTGAAAGAGATGGAGAGAAAGCTTTTCTGGGAAATCAAAACAATAAATGTTTACACATACTTTCTTTCTCTTCCACAAGATTGAGTGCCTTAAAGATTGTCTCCCTCATACTTAGTAAAGACAGAAAAATTAATGCTCATGGTAAAGAACCCACTGCCAATGTAAGAGACGTAAGAGATACGGGTTTGATCCCTGGGCTGGAAAGATCCCCTGGAGGAGGGCATGGCAACCCCCTCCGATGTTCTTGCCGGGGGAATCCCATGGACAGAGGAGGCTGGCAGACTGCTGTCCATAGCATCTCACAGAGTCAGATGACTGAAGCGACTTAGCACAGCACAGCTGGTTGACCGAACAGTTTTCAGGCATCGTGACAGCTGGTGGAGAGATAACCCTGTGGCATTCCATTAGGTCCCTCAATCTGTAGCCTTCTCTACTGATGAATCATTCCCAAATTGTTCCGTCCTCAAGGAAGATACTGTGTTTCCTCTGACTATGCACAGAAAATGGATCCTAAACAAATACCATAAATAAAAACCATAGACAGTTCATGCTATAAGAGACCTTTAGGTTCACGAAGTCCAAAGCCCTCATTCTGCAGATGAGCAGGTTATCAGACAGGAAACTAGTGACAGAGCCAGGACTCAAACTCCAGTGTGCCGTGTACATTAGTACTTTTTCTCCGTGTCCCTTCGTTTTCTCAAGGATTGACCCCCATCCATCCAAACCACATCACAGATGATGCCCAGGTATCTGAGACTTTCAGTTGTGTTTTAATCAGCCCCCATACAGATGTTCCCCCTTTCTTTACTGTTGAATCTTTGTTTTTTGTTCTAGGAAAAGGAGGACTGGGTTTTAACCACCGCACAACCAACCAGCTCTCCTGAAATGCAGGATCATCTCTTCCTGGCCGTCTTGGACATCGCACAATTTACGTGAAGACTTTCCAACACGGTGCTGGGTCTTGTCTCGTTTCAGTCATCTTGTTACTTTGGGTTGACCTTTTTATTTTGTGTTATAGTTTATTTCTTGTGACATACCTTCTTACATGTTTCCATTTTTAAATATGCCTGTATTTTCTATATAAAAATATATTAAATAGATGCTGCTCCACTCTGACAAAATGTACATACTCTGCTGTCTATTGGAAGGTTCCTGGTATACATTTTTATTCAGTTACTTAAAATGATTTTTCAATTAAAATATATTTTGCTACTAAATAATGTTTTGCCAGTAGTGCCATTTTGTGAGGGAAAAGAGGATTCATCATTGGTGCCGCTAGCATGCTATGAGATTACATGCAATGTACTGAGAAATTACAGTAATGGAGACTCCTTCATGGTAGATCCATCATGTCTACAATATATGTAACAGTAGAAGTTTCCTTTTGTTCAATCAGAAAGTAACTGTTGGACCCACTATCCTCCATGCAAAACACTGTTCTGGTGCTGAGGGTAGCCTGACTAATTCCTTCTACAGCATTTGGAAAGCTGTGGGCATCAACCTAGTGGATGGGGGGAAAAAAATAATGACCATGGTTCACAAAATAAAGTGCTTCACTTCCTTCTCTAAGCTGGAATAAGAAATGCAAGAACTGGAAGATTAACAGAGAGCCCATTTCTGGGTCATAATCCCACCACTCACTACTTTGGGAGAAAGGAGATTGGAATAACACAACAGAAAAGGGGAAAGGAAAAGGCAAATGGAGAAAATCGCCGCAATTGTGCTCCTGGCTCCACCTGCCAAAAAAAAAAAAGAACTGAGTTTGCCTAAGGCAGAGCTGAGCTGCCTCTCAATTCCCACTGCTTCCCCCTAAGTCCATCACCATCCTTCTAGCAGGATAAAGGTTTTCTCAGACTTTGTGGCGGGGGGGGGGCGGGAAGCCACAACACTGGATTTTGTTTAAAATAGGAAAATCGCAGTCAGCTCATCTCATCCTTTGGAGAACTGCTTCCACACAAGGCATGGTGCACAGTGTAACACTGTGAAGAGACGAATGGTGAAGATCCTGACTGCCCGAGTGGTTCTCCTCACTGTCTTCTCTTCTGTCAGCCACTGACGCCTCTTCCTTCCTTCTTCGGACAGTCACCCTCTGGACCAGTCTTCCACGCTTATGAGTATGCCTTTTATTTAATTGATGCCCCCATCGACTTCCAAACTATGTTGATTTTTGTCATTTATAATCATAAAACTATCAAATAAAATCCAAAATCTAAATAATAAAAAGCAAGGTGGTACCAGAAATTTTAAGCTAGGGAAAGCTACTACACTTGAAAGCAAAACTCAGTTCTGAAAATGAACCTACCATGTAAAATTTGTATTGGGTTAGTTTGAATAGATTAAAAGATCTATACTTGACAGTAAGTTATATTAGTTGCATTATGCAGACAGGACAAGGAAGTGAAGCACCATACGAGTAAGGTTTGCAAATGATATGAGGCTCTACATAACTAAAAGTGTGATTCACAGGGAAAGAATATTAAAAGCAGTTGAAAAAAATCTTTTTTAATTTATTGTGATATAGTTGATTTATAATTGTTAATTTCTGCTGCGTAGCAAAGCGATTCAGTTACGTGTATGTGTGCGCGTGCATGTGCGGGCACGTGTGTATGCATGCTCAGTCATGTCCAACTCTTTGCGACCCCATGGATTGTACGCACCTGGCTCCTCTGTCCAAGGAGTTCTTCAGGCAAGAATACTGAAGTGAGTTGCCATTTCCTAGTCCAGGAGATCCTCCTGACCCAGGGATTGAACCTGTGTCTCTTGCGTCTCCTGCATTGGCAGGCAGATTCTTTAGCACTGCACCACCTGGGAAGCCAATATATATTTATTTAGTATGTGTTTTTATGTTGTATATATATATATGCATATATTATATATACATATATAGTGTATATATCTTTCATACTCTTCTCCATCCTGGTTTATTACAGGATATTGAATATAGTTACCTCTGGTATACAGTAAGACCTTGTTGTTTATCCATTCTATACATGATAGTTTGCGTCTGCTAGTCCCAAACTCCCCGTTCATCCCTACCCCACTCTGCCTCACCTTAGCAACCATAAGTCTGTTCTCTCGTCTGTCTGTGAGTCTGTTCATTTGTGTCATGTTTTAGATTTTACATGTATGTGATATCATAAATTTTTCTTTTTCTGACTTCACTTAGTATGATAATCTCTAGGTCCATCTGTGTTGCCGCAGTGGCATATTTCATTCTTTTTTACGGCTGAGTAGTATTCTGTTTTATACCTACCACATTTCTTTATCCATTCATCTGTCGATGGACATCTAGGCTGTTTCCCTGTTTTGGATTTTGTAAATAGGCTGCTGTGAGTGTAGGCGTGTGTGTATCTTTCTGAATTATAGCTTTTCCTGGGTATATGCCCAGGAGTGGGATTGCTGGGTCATATACAACTTTATTTTTAGTTTTTTGAGGAACCTCCATACTGTTTTCCAAAGTGGCTGTACCAATTTACAGAACGATGTTATTTTTTAAACTTTTAGTACTAAGTATATTCACTGTGAATTCTTCAATTTCTAAAAAAAACTGAAGTAAGGGTGTTTGTCCAGTATTAAAATCTGTAGGAATTAAAATGGTGCATTCTGGATTGAGAAACATGAAAACAGCAGTGTGAAAGTGTATACCTACAAGTTTGAATATTCTACTTAAAAACTCAGAAGTCATCAAGGAAGCATCAACAACCAGTGAAATTTTTGTTGTATTAAAAAGTTAAGTTACTGGCATTAGACAGTTGGTAAAAATTTGAAAATCTTTTAATTTGTATTCTCACCACATAAAAATAAATTCAAGGTGGATTGGGGGGTTAAATATTGATTATCTAAAAAATTTAAAGACTTAAAATAATCTTCTAGTTTAGAAGTTACAGAGGAATTATGGTAGGAATAATAGATTTGATAGCATAAATAAATAGGAAGTTTAGGCTGTCTTTCAAAAAATCATACCCAGCATGGAAAGATAGAGAATCCCTTGGTGGTCCAGTGGCTAGGATTCTGCTTTTTTAATTTATCTTGGCTGCGCTGCATCTTTTTTGCTACCTGGGTTTTCACTAGTTGCGGTGGATGAGAGCTACTCTCTGGTCGTGGTGCTCGGGCCTCTCATTGTGGTGGCTTCTCTTATTGTGGAGCACAGGCTTAGTTGCTCTGAGGCATGTGGGATCTTCCTGGACTAGGGATCGAACCCGTGTCTCCTACATTGGCAGGCGGATTCTTTACCACTGAGCCACCAGGGAAGCCCATGGACTCTGCATTTTTTACTACCAAGAGTTTGGATTTGATCCCTGATCAGGGAACTAAGATCCCACAAGCCAAGCAGTCTGGCCCAAAAAAAGAGGGAAAAACGTATGTAAAATGGAAAGATATATTTTTATGACAGACCAAATAGTAGTCTTTATTATAATGGTTTTATTATATAAGTTGAAAAAAATTTATGGAACTGCAGAACTCAAACAACTCACCAAAGAAATGCCATATATTCACATATGTGTGAGAAAAAGTTTAACCTCACAAATACGGAGAAAACATTTTGTATATCAGATTAGCAGTGACTTATTTTTAGTGTTAATAAACAATGCTGGCAAGCATGGGATAAAACAGGACATTTTATATATTGTTAGTGAGAGTGTAAATCAATATAATAATTTTAGAAAGCACTATGATCTGTATCTCTAAAAGTATCTCTGTATGCTTTGAGCTAATAAAACATAAGTGTTAAACATAATAAAGCTCATCACAGAATTATTACTGGTGAAATGTGGACATAGATGAAAGTCCCAATAAAAAACTCTATGCTACCTCAAGCACAATTCTCAGTCATATATTATACCAGCCTTCAAAAAGAATGCAATAACATGGAAAATGTATGTAGTGTAAAAATAATGAGGAAAAGAGGAAGATATAAGATTTTCTATATTCACATGGTCAAAAATCTACAAAAATAATGCAAAATGAGGATGAAAAGGAAAATGTCCGAGGTCACAAAATTTTATGTATTGTAATTTGAATTAAAACTCAGATATGCTGGCCTTAAATACCTGTGTTTTATAACTGTATTCAAAGACTGCTTCTTAACTTTGTTACATCCATATGGCAAACATAAAACAGTTAATGTGATAACAGATAAAAACAAATTCAATAGTCCATGATAGTCAAATGGGATATGGTTTTTTGTAGCAAGAATGAACAATTTGTCCAACTATAGTAAAATTGCTCCTACTGTATATCATAGGAACGTCAAATACTAAAAGCTATATGATCATTTCAATAGATGTAGGGAAACCTTTCAGAAAAATTTAATATCTTTTTAAAAAATATTTATTTATTTATTTGGCTGAGCCAGGGTGTGCAGGATCTTCAGTCTTTTTTGTGGCACGTGGGATCTTGAGTTTTGTCCTGTGAACTCTTAATTGCACCGTGCTAGGTGTAGTTCCCTGACCAGGGATCAAACCCGGGCCCCCTCCATTGGGAGCATGGCATCTTAGCCACTGGACCACCAGGGAAGTCCCTCTATTTTTAGCAATCTCTAAAACTCAGACTAGAAAGAGGATGTAAGAAGCAGTAGAAGCTGAATAGTAAATTAACCAAAGTCAGTGGATTAAGGTGTACTATGAACAGATAGATTTTAAGTTCCTGTAGTTTCTCAAAAAAGACAAAGTATGTAGCAAAACCAAATGTGGTCAAAAGGAGACAAAAAACAAAGGCTAACCTTGGGAACCTTGAAGATATTATGCTAAGTCAAAGAAGCCAGACACAAAAAGCCCTGTAGTATCAGATTCTTTTTATATGAAATGCCCAGGACAGGCAAATCTATAGAGAAGATGAGGGAGGAGAGAATGAAGAGTAATTGCTAATAGATACAGGACTGATGAAATTCTCTGCCATTAGATAGTGGTGATAGCTACACAACTTCATGAATAGTATGATAAAAACCTCGGAAGTATATACTTGAAATTTTTTTTAAGTAAAATTTTAAAGGACCCACACAGTAAATATGTTTCACTGAAAAAATGTGGAAGCTTCTCTCATAAGTTGAAATTTAACACAAACTGCATTGTGAAACCAAGCAGAAATATGGATGACAAAATAATAATGCTCTAAAATATTGATCCCATCGCTTCATGGGAAATAGATGGGGAAACAGTGGAAACAATGACCAGGCTTTATTTTGGGGGGCTCCAAAATCACTGCAGATGGTGATTGCAGCCATGAAATTAAAAGACGCTTACTCCTTGGAAGGAAAGTTATGACCAACCTAGATAGCATATTTAAAAGCAGAAACATTACTTTGCCAACAAAGGTCCATCTAGTCAAGGCTATGGTTTTTCCAGTGGTCGTGTATGGATGTGAGAGTTGGATGGTGAAGAAAGCGGAGCACTGAAGAATTGATGCTTTTGAACTGTGGTGTTGGAGAAGACTCTTGAGAGTCCCTCGGACTGCAGGGAGGTCCAACCAGCCCATCCTAAAGGAGATCAGTCCTGGGTGTTCATTGGAAGGACTGATGTTGAAGCTGAAACGCCAATACTTTGGCCACCTCATGCAAAGAGTTGACTCATTGGAAAAGACCCTAATGCTGGGGAGGATTTGGGGCAGGAGGAGGAAGGGGACGACAGAGGATGAGATGGCTGGATGGCATCACCGACTCAATGGACATGGGTTTGGGTAAACTCCGAGAGTTGGTGATGGACAGGGAGGCCTGGTGTGCTGCGATTCATGGGGTCGCAAAGAGTTGGACACAACTGAGCTACTGAACTGAACTGAACTGAACAGATAAGTATAAGAAAACTATGTTTTGGGCAGAGAGATAAGCAAGCAGATCACTAGAGGAGAAATACAGGTAGAAAATGAGCAACTTCATTAATTATAAAAGAAATGAGATGAATTTTCACCTACCCACTTGGCAAAGATTGTGGTGGTGGTGGTGGCAGTGTTTGTTTAATGACTGTATGCAGTTGGCTGTTAGATAAAATCATTTTCTTGAACATTTGTAGGGAATATAAACTGGAACAACCTTTCTTCCAAACAACTGGCAACTTGTATCAAAATTTTTTAAATGCATGACATTTACTACAGTAATTCCTTGCCTAAAACAGTCTCATTAAAAAAAAAAAATCCAACCAAAAGGCAAATATTTATGCACAAGCTAATTATCACAGCATTTTTTAATGTTTTATCTATTTATTTTTGGCTGTACTAGGTCTTCAGTGCTATGCCTGGTCTTTCTTGAATTGCGGTGAGCAGGGTCTTCTCCGTAGTTGCCGAACACAGGCTTCTCATTACAGTGTCTTCTCTTGTTGCGGAGCACAGGCTCTAAGGCACTCAGGCTTCAGCAGTTGTGGCTTGCAGTTTCCAGAGCACAGGCTCATTCAGTTTGTGGCGCAAGGGCTTAGCTGCCCTATGGCAGGTGGAATCCTCCCAGACCAGGGATCGAACCTGTGCCCCCTGCATCGTCAGACAGATTCTTTACCCCTGGACTACCTGGGAAGTCCAGCATTTTTAATATTAAAAATAAGCAACAATTTATATGACTAAAATTCGTGGAGTTGGTTATAGAATTCATGGTACTGGTTATGGAACTCATAAGATTAAATATTATTAAGCCATTAAGTATTACATTTACAAAGAGTTTTAGTAACAGGAAAAATCATCATGGCATAGTGCTCAGTGGAAAACAGTATATAAAATGTGTTTATAATGTGCTTTCAATTGCCTAGAATATGCATATGCAATATTCATAGAAATTTACTAACTTTGTTAATAGTGGGTTTCCCTAAGATAGAAAACAATGGTGATTTTTGTGTCATCCATCCAATTTTCCCTTTATTTCTATTTTCAATGAGAATGTATTACTTTTACATTCTTAAATATACTTTAAGATTCATACAAATATAACTTAAATTCATGAAAATGAATTGAAGTAAAAGTATAATATCAATCTTTCTGTTTTCTCTAATTAATCTGGTATTTGCATTGGCATGTATTGTATAAGTTTAAAAATCATGCCTCCATGTAATTTAAACTCTCCTTAGAATGAAACTTTAGAGAAAAGTTCAGAGCAAGATGGTTAGTAGGTTAACGTAAAAATGGAAACTGTTACCAAGAGGAAATATCAGTCAATTGTGAGCTGTTTATATATACACCAAAGGGAAATATTTGCTGATGATCAAATTAAGGAACTTAAATCAGTTATTACAACTCTCAGTGTATTTCTAGAGTATATGCTTGTGCTTTATGCTCCAGGGAACATAAGAGACAGACACTTACAATACCTGAAATTTACCAGCCAAGTTACATCAGAATCGTACTTCCTTAACAACCAACATAGCAACAGCATTGCTTTTTTGTTAGGAGGAATTATACTTAATACTCGTGATTCTGTCCTAACTCTGACCTTAAAATAGTGACAGTAACTTCAGACTTTCACTCCCCCCCCCACCTCCCCCTCGCTAATTATCTTATCAATCAGCTCTTCAAGGTCACCTGGGTCAAAGTGTAGCATTGCATAGCGCCTGAAAGAAATGCACTGTTTTGAAAATAATAAAAAAGCTGCAAACATATTTTAAGGGCCACATGTCTTCAGCTGGTACAACAGCTACCTCTTCCAGCCACAGTAATCAGCAGGCAAAGTCACTTAAAATATATGATCCTCAGTGGAATATTTCTGGGCTGTTAAGTTTTGTGCACACAGCCAAACTGCTTAAAAGAGACACACATAGACTGAGGCTGTTGGGATGTCTGTAAACATTACAGTACAGACCGCTATTTCCTTCTCTTCGGAGAAAATGCTGATCACACCCACTCATAGAAACCACTCTGAAGTGTGTTTGCTCCACCCACATGAGTCCTGACCTGTCTAATTACACACCTGATCCTCGCCCTCCTGAATCATTAAAGTTCTTGCTTTCATTACATCCACTGTATCTTTTACTTTCCCAGCAGTGTTCAAGCTCGTTTATGCTCCTCTTAAGTTAAAGAGTATTCGGTCAGCAAGGGTAATAAACACTAACCGACAAACTAGAAAAACCTGAAGGAACGGAGTAAGATGAGGATCACAAAGAAGTGGCAAAAACCACTTGTGTGCATTTCTAAGTTATGCCACTTTCTTCAAAGAAAGCTGAATCCTTTATTGAGAGTCTATGAAATGTATAGTCAAAAGGGAAATGTTTCCAAACTTTTTTTTGCACACCTTAGAGTTTGTATTCTGCTTTGTAATTTCAACTGTATTTTCTTCTTCATTGTCTCATAAAGTTGTGAGAACAGCAAGTCACATGGGTGCCTGGCATTTAGCAGTAGCTGGATACATAACTGCATCCTTCATGCTTTTTAGGCCGTCCCCACCCCATTTCAGCTAATTCTGCAAAGCTCCCTCTTTACATTTAAGAAAACTGAGGCAGTGAAGGAATGTCTACAAGATCGAGAAATTATTGCCTGACACCTGAAGACTAAGGTTCAGAGTAACCAGTCACAGCACATTCTCAACCTTCAGGAACCTTTATAACTATGGTACTTTATTATTACAGCCTGTGTTTCTGAGGTTTGCGAAAGAAAATGTTCCTAATCACAAAGCAACCTTGGTTTTCGTAGGAGTCCCACCAAATAACTCCAGGCTGTGTTTAAAGGACAGCTCAAAATGTTCCATAAGTCATGGCTGCATCATTGAAAAGCTATCATGACGAATGGCTTTCGGTCCTCTGAATATCCATGGGCTCATCTTGAAGCCTTTACACAGACATTTCCTTTATCTGTGTCACTTTTCTTTACTCCCAGTTCTCCCCCAACCCCAGTATCAGCAACGGCATTTGTTTTAGAGCCTTCAGATACTGTTGTCCTTGTTCTAAACCCTCCTGCCTCCATCCCATTCTCACTTCTCGTCAACATTGCCAGTTAGCAGAACAGACAAACCAACATTGTTATTCAAGCATAGAATGAATATACTCTGGGTGTTTGTGGGTATGGGTGTGAAAGATGTAAGATTCAGGGGGAGAAACAATAGGTCAGGTATGTCTGAAAGTGGTATTACACACAAGTGCATGCATACCACAAACCATTTTATTCCTATCAAAGTAGTTCACAATCTTGGTCCTAAGACTCTGGCTAACTTGCTACACTTGAACCTTGAGTCTACCCCAAAATACAGAGATGGCCCCCAGAAGCCTATAAGCATGGTGTGAGTATGCGTATACTTTAACAGAGTAGACTCTTGGGTGCTAAGGTGTCTTCTATCAAAGTGAAAGAGCAGGCACTGAGCTCCAGTTGATTCCTCATTGCCCGGGTTGTCAAGATGATCAAACTCTGATAACTCCAACAAGTGGATCAAAGGAGTCGACAGAAAGGTCCACCCACTCATGTGTATTATTATATGAGTATTTGACTAATCCTCCAGTAGGTTAAAGGAAAACAAATCTACCTAAGTCACGGTAACCATCATCCTACTCCCTAAGAAGCAGAGTCAGTCATTGTGTTTTCTCCTCATTTCACCTTCTGATATATAAAACACTGTAATTTGTCAATTCAACTCTTTTTCTGTCTACTTCTAAACTTGATACATTTTCTCTCTCTCATAGAGGAGATTACCCTTCTTATTTTTCTCCTGACCAATAGTTGCCCTCTCCAATCTGTGGTTCTGAGGCTAAGCCATGGCACATAGTAAAAATCATAAAAAAAGTATCATAAAAGTAAAGTATCATAAAAATATAACATGATATTTTGGACAATATGTGTGTGTGTATAATTTTTCCTCAGAGGCAAACAACCCAGTTGCTTAATCCTTTTTCATAATTTGCCTTTCCAAAGTCAAAGAAGAAATCTGAAAGGTGAAAATGGTGATAGCTGGATTGATTCAGGGGATGCTGAGAAAGGTCCAGCATCCTGAACAGTTGATGCCCTGAAGAGGTTTGGAAAGACATTTGATAGTGACAAAAGTCCTTCTGATAAAAAGCATGTTTATTAATCAGGAAAAATTAGATTTAGACTGGGTATTAGATGAATATTTGGAATTATTGTCAATTTCACTGGTTGGCATAATGGCATTTTGATTATTTTTTAAGACTTGGTAGTTTAGACAGTCACACCAAAGTATTTACTAGTATATGTGCATGCTTAGATTTGCTTTCAAATGCTCCAGAAAAAACAGGTTGGGGGGGGGGCGGGAAAGGAAAGATAGGTATAGTTAAAGCAAGAACAGCAGAGTGTTGATAATAGTTGAAGTTGAGTTAGAGATGCTTGAAGTTCATTATTCTCTCTTCTCTACTTTTGTGAGTGTTTGAAATTTTCCACAATCAAGAAAAACATGTTTACATCGCATTTATTGGCCAGTATCCAATGAACCTGAGGTTTAATATTCAGGAGTCTGGGAGTAAAAGCATTGTGATTTGAGCCACAAACAAGCAGATACATGGTACTTGGAAACCCATAAGCTGAAATTATGAAACAATAAGATGTATTCCAGGAGAAGGCAATGGCAACCCGCTCCAGTACTCTTGCCTGGAAAATCCCATGGACTGAGGAGCCTGGTACGCTGCAGTCCATGGGGTTGCTAAGGGTTGGACATAACTGAAGCAACTTAACAGCAGCAAGATGTATTCCTTCTTTTATTCTTTAAAAATATTTATTTATTTTTGGATGTGCTCAGTCTTTGTTGCTGCCTGCAGGCTTTCTCTAGTTGTGGTGAGAGGGGGCTACTCTCTAGTTGCAGTGCAAGGGCTTCTCATTGCTGTGGCTTGTTGCAAAGCATGGACTCGAAGGTGCTCAGACTTCAGTAGTTGCAGCTTGCAGGCTCACTAGTTGTGTGTTCCTTCTTTTAAAAAAAAAAAAAAAAGATAGCTGACTCTTTCTCATGCTTAGTTTTCATATTAATATATAAGATACATAAACTTAGTTGCTTCATTCCCTGGGCTCCATAGCGTTCCATACATGTGTCGATTAAAGCACTTTTGTCATTCTATCATGGCTGATTTATGTCTGAATCTCCTTAATGGCTAGATCGAGTTCTTATTTATGGGTGAAGTGAAGTGAAAGGTCACTCAGTCGTGTCTGACTCTTTGCGACCCCATGAACTATACAGTCCATGGAATTCTCCAGGCCAGAGTATTGGAGTGGGTAGCCATTCCCTTCTCCAGGGGAGCTTTCCAACCCAGGAATCTAACCTGGGTCTCCTGCATTGCAGGCAGATTCTTCACCAGCTTAGCTACCAGGTGCAGTTGATTAAAAGCACAAGCTCTGGAATTTAATCAACCACATTCAAGTGCTAGCCTCTTCCGTTATAAGCCATGTGAATTGAACAACGTGCCTCTCTGTCCTCATCTGCATAATGAAAGACCTGCTCCAATTGTTGTGAATTGTTGTGAAGATCAAGTCTCACAAATAAGTAGATACTCACAGAATTTACTGAGTCAGTCCATCTTTGTCAATCAAGTACATTTCCTTGTGAGTTTCACTACTATGCTAACAGTCAGTGGGTCGGTAATCTAGGTTCTTTTATCTCCTAACCTCATATTCAGTCTGAGCAGCTGAGCTAGACTATAGGAAACCTGGACACAATACTGAAAGCCAAGCCCTTCAGTGGAAATTGCAGGCAAATTAGTCCCAATGCACCATTGCTGATGCTCTAGATGAGTAAATAAGACATTTTGTGGATCTTACAGATTTGATGCCTGGATGACTCCAAACCTCTTCCACTAAAGAAGGGACAGTATTTGTGTGTGTGTGTGTAACTCAATCATTTTTCTGGACAGCAGAAATTAACATTGTAAACCAACTATACTTTAATGAAATACTTTTTTAAAAAAAAAAGAAAGGACAATATTGAGATAAGGGCACTGTCAGCATTGGGAAGTAGAATTGAAAAGCACTCTTATCCTTGGTCTGTCGTGCCATGCTATTAGTTTGCCAGGACAATCAGTTTTCCTGTTACTATCCAGCACCCCTGCTACCAACACACTACCATGACCCTCCCCACTTAGTTCTCCTGGCTTGGTGTATAGGATTCTGACCCAGGTATCACAATAAGGCCCTGAGAATTAATAAACTCTTGGCTATAGTTGCCTCACCACATCCCTAGAGAGTATAACAATGCTAGGGTAGCAGTTAAAGTTAAATAGAAATCACAGTATTCAACAGGATATTAAATATGCTTCATTCATCCTAAATGCATGTTTTTTAACATCTTGTAACTAGGAATACCTCTTAAAATGGCATTGTGTGGTTGGCAATTTAAGAGTATACCTTGCCATCATTATAGCTTAGACTCTATAAGAAGTAATCAGATGACATCTTCAGTCCTGGCATTGTATCAGTATAACATTTGACATATGGAAACTTACAAGCTTAGAGCTCTAGAGATATTTCCTGGGTCTGTGCAAAGCCATAGTGAATCTGTGTTCTCTAAACCCTGCTATTTCTAATTTAAAAAAAAAAAGTAAGCATCAAGATAGGAGAAAAACATGTAAGTTCTTTGAAACCCTGACCTTTAATTTGAGAAAGGCTTTTTCCTAAGCATCACTGTTTGTATGAATCATTGTGGAAGATCTCTCTAGACCCTGACCCGCATCTACCCTGGCCCTCAATTCTGTCAGTTTTTCTTACAGCTAAGTGGAAGCTATGGGAAAAAGGAGTTGGCTAAATCCACCTTCTTTCCACCTAAGATGCCACTTATAATAGTCATTGCCTTTCACGTACTTGAAGTACCTTCTCCGCCCAGTATCTTCCTTGTCATCAAGTTTCTGGGTGATTCACATTAGCATGCACTGGAGGGCTTGTCTGTTTGGCAACAGTATCTGGACTACACCCCTCCACCCTGAAGAGGAACAGTTAGTCTTCCTTTATTTTTTTTTTTTTTTTGGTTGCACTGGGTCTTCCTTGCTTCCTTACATGGGATTTCTCTAGTCGCAGGGGCTACTCTTCGTTGAGGTGCATGGGCTTCTCGTTGCAGAGCACAGGCTCTAGGTGTGCAGGCTTCAGTGGTTGTAGCTCACAGGCTTAGCTGCTCCGCGACATGGATCAGGGATCTAACCCATGTCACCTGCATTTGCAGGCAGATTCCTATCCACCGTGCCACCAGGGAAGTCATGGTCTTCCTATTGCTGATATGGTCATTTTTCCCTTTTCTCTTGGTGTGCTGACCTTGAGCTTTACATTCTTCTTTCCTGCTTCTACAGTCACAATCACAGCCAATCAGTCCTGCTAACAGCACAACTCTCTGTAATGTTATTGTTACTTGAAGGGATACAGACTTTAGTGGAGTTCTTAAGGTCCTTGAGAGTCATGAACTCTCTTTACTTTTAGATTTTTAAACATGAAGCTCAGGGCTAAGGAACTTATACAGAGTGACATCATCATTGTGAACAGAGTAAATAATAGAACCTTGGCCACCACCGCTAGGGAATAGGTACCTCTTCCCTGTGTTTAGATGCTCTCCAACTGCAGTTTAAGAGAATCAGATAGATTGCAGTATTGAATAGCTGTCATCCTCTTTGTAGTCATTCTAGATCATAAAAGGGTTTTTTTTTTTCTCATAAAAGGGTATGCAAATGCCCTGGACATCACTGTTATCACCCAGAATGTGGTGACTTTATAGGTGCAGCAGTGTGGTTGGGAAATGGAGCTTGATTTGCATAGGATTCCATTGAAGATTAAGAAAGAATCAGTTGTCCACATTAAAGAGTAGAAGGTGTGTGGAAAGGATTAAAGCACATCCCAGACTGTATTCTTGGCACCCTCAATGCAGTCAGGAAATAGGTCCCTAATCTTTGACCCCTTAAATGCCTTCACCACTTGAGGATCTTCCCTGGTTGGATCCATTCATGATCATTCATTCATTACAGTAAAATTATTTAACATGGACTTGGGGATGTATTCTTCTCCCCATGCTATTAAAGATCTTGAAAGCCTACATCCCTTCTTGAATAAAAATATACAGAAACAGACACAAAATCCAAAGAAGATTCATTTCTTTTGTCTCAAATAAAGCTGTGACCAACCTAGACAGCATAGTAAAAAGCAGAAACATTATTTAACTGATAAAGGTCCTCATAGTCAAAGCTATGGTTTTTCCAGTAGTCATGTATGGATGTGAGAGTTGGACCGTAAAGAAATCTGAGCACTGAGGAATTGATGCTTTTGAGCTATGGTGTTGGAGAAGACTCTTGAGAGTCCCTTGGACTGCAAGGAGATCCAACCAGTCCATCCTGAAGGAGATCAGTCCTGAATATTCATTGGAAGGACTGATGCTGAAGCTGAAACTCCAATACTTTGGACACCTGATACAAATAACTGACTCATTAGAAAAGACCCTGATGCTGGGAAAGATTGGAGGCAGGAGGGGAGAATGAGATGGTTGGATGGCATCACTGTCTCGATGGACATGAGTTTGAGCAAGCTCTGGGAGTTGGTGAAGGACAGGGAGGCCTGGCATGCTGCAGTTCATGGGGTCGCAGAGTTGGGCATGACTGAGTGACTGAATTGAAAGGAGATAAAATCCCTTCCCCAATGGCTCAGATGATAAAGAATCTGCTCACAATGTGGGCAGTGCCATTGTTGCAATAATCTAGCATAATGATTGCCAAAGGGCACTGCCCACATTTCCAACATATTATGAAATTTATGTAAGAGGTCCAGCTCTTTTGTGACAAAATTCCCCAGGGTGAGCCAGAAGACCATTCTCTGAGACTCTGCTCCCCAAATCCTCCGGAATGTCTGGACCATGAACAGGGCTGGAGCCTCTGGGTTCCTACTAGTTTTGTGATGGTCAAACAGAGAACCAAAATTAGCCCAAAATTCAAGACTGAAGACTGAAGTAAGGTCAGTAGTCATCACCTTATATTCTGATGAGATGGGCTAGATCACCCTGGAGGGCTTGTCTCCAAGACCTGGAAGAAGGATGAGAGCAGTTTGACCCTTTTCCTCCTCCTGCATAAACTGATGATAGGGACCTCGCAGGTGGAAAACCCCCATTAGAGTTTGTCCTGAGTGGGACCTGGGAAGAGTGGAGGGGAGTGAAGATCACCTGTAAGTCAGAGCACACGACCAGTAATCACAACTGGATTCTCCATCCACGGATTGATGGACAAAAAAAAAAAAAAAACAACAGAAATGTTTGGGTTCTCCTTGGGAATTATTGTAGAGAAAAATAATGAGGACAGAGTCTTTTGGGGATTAGTTATGGTGAGTTGAGTAAAAAAGGGGTATTCCTGTAGCCTACACAGTAGGAGAAAATGTTCCCATTTTGATCAGTGGTATTACTAGTATAAGGCTTGTAATAGTGGCATTCTCTCTTTCTTGTTCCTTATAGACCTAGATTATATAGAAACAGTAAATATCTGTTGAGCCAGTGCCGTCATTTCTATTTTACATATGGATGATACATTGCCTTCTGCTCCATTGCACTCTTATAAAATTTCTAATTCTACTATAGATGAATTTCTGTAATTCCCAACATGGTTCTCTGAATCAGTGTCTCTGCCTCTAGCCTGTATAGGACGCATGCTCAGTCGCTTCCAACTCTTTGTGACCCCGTGGACTGTGGCCCGCCATGGGGGGCCATGGGATTTTTCAGGCAAAAATACTGGAATGGGTTGCCATTTCCTCCACCAGGGGATTTTCCTGACCCAGAGACTGAACCCCTGTCTCCTGCACTGGATGGTGGTTCTTTATCACTGAAGCCACATAACATTAATATAAAAATCCTTCCTAAAGCATGCCTTTCCACCCTCGCTGTTTCTTCTCAAGAACCTGTAATGTTTCTTCTTAGCTGCTTATTAACATCAGACTCTTCTCTGTAAAGTCCCTTTATTATCTGACCACAGTCTACCTATCCAATCAGTTTTCTTACAACTCATCTCCAAATTGCTCTACATAGAGGATACAGTGTTGAAACATTCAACTTTTATACAACTCACATTTCCACGTCATGTAGTAACACTCTTTTGTCCTTCATGTGCAAAAGCTATTTTTTTGCTTTCTTTTTATTTAATGGAAGTATAGCTGATTACAATGTTGTATTAGTTTCAGGTAACAGCAGAATAATTCAGTTATACATATTTTTTGAAGATTCTTTTCTATTATACATTATTACAAGACATTGAATATAGTTCCCTCTGTTTGACAGTAGGTCCTGGTTGGTTATCTATTCTATATGCAGTAGCATGTTTCTGTTAATCTCAAACTCCTAATTTATCCCTCCCTCCACCTCTTTCCCCTTTGATAAATGTAAATTTGTTATGCTTGTGGGTCTGTTTCTGTTTTGTATATAAGTTCATTTGTATCATTTTTCTTTATATTGCACATATAAGTGATAATATATTTGTCTTTGATTTATTTCACTTAGTATGATAATGTCTAGGTCCATTGGTGTTGCTGCAGATAACATTATTTCATTCTTTTTATGGCCGAATCATGGTCCTTGTATAAATATGCCATGTCTTTTTTATTCTTCTTTATCCACTTTCTGTTGATGGACATTTAAGTTACTTCCATGTTTTGGCTATTGTAAATAGTGCTGCAGAGAACATTGATGTGGATGTATTTCTTCATTATAGTTTCCTCTATATGTATTCCCAGGAGTAGGATTGCTGGATCATATGGTAGCTCTATTTCTAGTTTTTTAAGGAGCTATTTTTTAATATAACAGCACAGATTTTTTTTTCCAGACCTGTTTTTTTCTTTTTCTTTCTCTTATTGATTTACAATAGTTGATTTACAATATTGTGTTAGCTTCAAGTGAACAACAAAGTGATTCATTGATTTTTTATATATATATATATATATATATATATATATACACACACACACATATTCTTTTTCAGATTCTTTGTCATTGTAGGTTATTATAAGATATTTAATATGGTTCCCTGTTCTATACACTGGGTCCTTGTTGTGTATCTATTTCATATGTAGCAGTGTGTATCTGTTAACCCCAAATTCCTAATCTCTCCCTACCCCCCCCCTTTTATTCATATCTAAGAAAAGTTTGCAGTGGAAAAGTAATATGAGTTTTTATATTTTAATTAAATGTGTGATAAACACATGTGGGCCTGGTACAAGAATAAATACATAAAGCAGTGGTAGAAAAATAGAAATGCTTAAACATGCCCTGTCAGATGAAAGATTGACATTCCCTAAATCAGAGCAAGGAAAATGTAAATATATCCTCATCTGTTCCTCAACAACAAAGGAAATGGTGAAAGTATTAAAAAGTAAAGTGTACATGGGCAAATGGGGGAGGAGTATATGTGATATTCTATTTTTTGAAGGATGGGTACATCCTTTGTCCTTTATGTATTATGATTGTCCTAGGTTTTTATAATAAGTGTTTTAATCGTTACCAAAAAACAGTTTAAAAACTAAAATTACTTTGTTATCAGGAAAATTATGAGTATTCACTAATAACCACAAAAGGAAGGTATCTTTCCTAGTATACAGTCAGTGGAGAAATGGCAAGATACATGATCAACAGATTTGACTAAAAATTTAACTTCTGTGCCTAAAAAAAGTATTAATTACCAAAAAACCTAAAACATAAAGAGACGCTCACAAATTAAAAATCAGACATCCTAATAAAAAATACTGAATGATTTCATGTAAAAAATAGAAATATGTTCAACCACATTAGTAATCAAGGAAATACAACTTTAAACTATAATGATATAACATCTTACCTATCAGTTTACCAAAAAGTAAAGTCATAAAAATCAATAGTAATAATTAAAAAACGGTGAGATGAGCAAATTCATGGACATGGTGGTGTAAATAAATTGGCACAAGCACTCAAGAAGGAAATTTTGCATAACACATCAAGATTCCTTAAAATAGTACATTCCTAGGAAATTACTCTCAGAAAATAAGAGTTTCCACAATTACTTATTGGAAAGACACTCATCACAGTTTTATGTGATGCTTTGTGACTGTGAATTTGTAAAAAAATGTAAGAAAAAGTCATTGAAGATACAACAGAAACTAGCACAACATTGTAAAGCAAGTATACTCCAAAGTAAATTAAAAAACAAAAACCCCACAATGCACCCAAATGATAGAATGGTATGCAACAATTGCAAATTATGCAGTCTGAGTTCATTAGATAATCAGGGAATGTCCCTAGCATAACATTAAGGGAGACAGCAGAATGCAAAAGCACAAAGTAATAAAATGGTGATTTGATTAAACTGAATTGTGTGTGTGTGTGTAACATCAAAATATAAACAATGGTAGTAATGCGATCTTGGAAATAAAACCTCCATTATTTTTCTAGTTTCCTGTTCTCAGTATTTTGAAATGTTTTTTTTTAATAAAAAAGCAATCAGAAATGCACAAGTAACTAGATTTTACAAGTAGCTTTGGGAACCATGGGAGGACTGTAAGCCACCTGTGGACACGAGAGAAGTGAATGAAGACTCCAGTGTTCTCTGAAAGAAGGAAAACAAGGGCATCTTCCAGTAGGAAAGAAGCTATGGCAAGGTTTTAGTCAGTTCTTTTCCTTGGCGATCCCCTATGCCTCAGTTTATCCAAGGGCACACTGACTTTTCTTTTGTTTTACAGAACGTTTGCTGATTCAAGCAGATGGTTTTCTAAACTGACTCCCATGTAATTTCTCCCTCACTGCAAGTAACCGGCATTTCCTTGACTTCAGCTTGTGTTCCAGCTCTTTCTATGCCTGAAGGAAAATCCAAGGACTTTTAGGATCCAAATCTAGGAAGTTTGGGGTAATGATGTACATTACCATAACCACAATGTCCCATTGTCTCATAGCCACGTACTGCAGCCACAGCCCACAGAAGTCAGAGGCACAAGTTTGCCCCAAGCTGGCAGAAATTGCCCTATGATGGTTATGTTAATAATTACCGTAATGCTAAACAACTCACCTTTGTGAACACTTTGCCTTTGGCGCAGTGTTTGATACCTGCAATTTCTTTCACTTCCCTGAAGGCTTGTTGTGGGGGTGGTTAGGAGATGCTTGAAAATTTTCTGTCCTGGTCTTTCCATGAGTCCTTGGCCTCCTGCCTTTCTTTTCCTCCCCACTCTCTGAGCTCTGTACTATTCATACGACCTGCCACTGTGACTCTGGCCCCACAACCTTGAGCCAGTGCCAAGCACCTTTCAAGTAGCACATCTCGTTCCTGCTCTGCCCCATAGACTAGCCATCAGCCTAGGGACCTAGCCGAGTTTTGCTTCCTTCTGGAAAAGGGACCAGGCTTCCCTGGTGGTTCAGATGGTAGAGAATCTGCCTGCCATGCGGGAGATCTGGGTTGGGAAGATCCCCTGGAGGAGGGCATGGCAACCCCCTGCAGTATTCTTGCCTGGAGAATCTCCATGGACAGAGGAGCCGGGCGGGCTACAGTCCATGGGGTCACGAAGAGTTGGACATGACTAACCCCTAAGCACAGCACAGTTAAGGGATCCCTGAAGGTTTTATTCCCATCTCAATGTGAAAGCTCCAAGCAAATATTTTTCTTGGTAAATAACAACTTCTGAATGTTACCGTTGCCCTGGATATCTGGAAAGAGCAGTTGTTGCATTTTTCATCAATATCAGGAGGCTGATCCTTAGTTGATAGGTGTGGGAATAGCTAGCTGAACCAGTTGTTAAACTATTGGCATGTGTAGGCTAATAAGCAGCCTCTGCGCTCCTGTCCCACCTCATTGAGGCTGCCCCAGTCCCTCCCCTAGGACACCCTGGATCTCCCTACAATCCAGCGACTGAAGGGGTTAACACCTGGCCAGCCACCAGCTAAGCTGATACAAATTTGGATGGATCAGTGGCCAAGGCACTCTGGGTGTAAGTTTCCTTTGTTTGTTTCCCTTCTTGTCATTTGTTTGTTTCGCTGCCTCTTGCAGCTTATGGGATTTTAGTTACCCTGATAGAAGTCCTAACCACTGGATAGGCAGGGAATTCTCAGGGTGTGATTTTGATTGCTGCTACTTCATCATCCTGCTTCTCTGGGGGCTCAAACTGTAATACAGCAGATGTGTTGGTTAGTCACTTGGGTGTGTCCGACTCTTTGTGACCCCAGGGACTGTAGCCCACCAGGCTCCTCTGTCCATGGGATTTTCTAGGCAAGAATACTGCAGTGGGTTGCCATTCCCATCTCCAGAGGATCCTGGATCCTGACCCAGGGATCGAATCTGCATCTCCTGCATTGCAGGCAAATTCTTTACCAGCTGAGCCACCAGGAAATCCCAATACACCAGATTAATATATAAATCAATCCCTTTGTTACAAAGAACTTCTAGCCTTGTGGTTCCCCAACTTGAGCACCCAGCAGAATCACCTGGAGGGCTAGTTAAACCACACATCTGGGCCCCACCCTCAGAGATGCTGATTCATTAGGTCCAGGGTGGGGCCTGAGAACTTGCATTTGTCACAATTCCCAGGCAACCCTGACGCTGATGCTCCTGGTCCTCTGTTCCACAGACAGCTCCCTGATCGAAAAGGAAATCTAGAGAAGCTTCTCAAATACCAATGTGCATAAGAATCACCTGAGGAATCTTGTAATCCAGATTCTTATTCAGAACATCAGGGGTGGAGCCTGGAGTTCTGCTTTTCCTTTAAGCATCCCAGGTGATGATGCCACTGTCTGTATGACCTTGAATAGCAAGGTCTTCTAAAGAGAATTCATGCCTCTCATCCACATAATGAAAGTGCTCCCTTACAAATCCTTTATCCTCTCTGTACACAATTCCCTTCCCATCTTTCTTTTATTTATTACTCTTTGTTATTGTAGTTCCTGTAGCTTCTTTCATTCTTTTTTTCTTTAATGACAGATTCACAGGTGATTCTAATACTGTTAGTCTGCGAGCATCCTGGGTAGTAAGATGCTAAATGGCTTTCATTCTAGGCCTTGGTTGCAGAGTGCTTCAGAACAACCCCTTCTTCCTTTCATTTTGTTGTTTAGTTGCTAAATTGTGTCTGACTTTTCTGTGACCTCATGTACTGTAGCCCACCATGCTCCTCTGTCCATGAGATTTGCTAGGCAAGAATACTGGAGCAGGTTGCCATTTCCTCCTCCACGGGATCTTCCCGACCTAGGGATTGAACCCAGGCAAAAAAAAGAAGTCACTCTTTCTCGTAAATATATCCTTGAACTTCTGCTTCTCAACACTCAACTAAAGCATAAGTCAACTCAAAGAAGATATCACCCACTGGAGTGTTTGGTAAGAGAGAATCTGATCTTTTTTTCCTTAAGGTAAAACTAATCATGATCTGAATCTTATATTAGTACTAAATAGTCCTTCACATGTTGGTATGTCTCTGTAAGTTCTAAGGTGGATTGCAAGTCATATATATCAATGATTTATCTCTTTATTCTTGCTTTTTATTCTTTTAAAAATTGTTTTCTCTTGGCCCTCTTTTGCTCTTCCTCACTCCCTTTTCCTCTCACTGACTTTCTTTTCTTCCTTTCTCTCTTTACTTTTCTTCCCACTCTGGTTTTTTTTTTTTTGTTGTTGTTGTTAATATTTTTAAGATTTTAAATTCTCAACCCATGCTTAGGATTCCATCCCTGGATAATTTTTTTTTTTTTAACGCAACCCCGAGTACTCAAAAAGAGACTCCACCCAAACTGTTTTGGAGCTTCATGATTCCAACAATGAGGTCAGAAATGGGTCTAGGAAAATACATGTGAGTGCATGTTGGAGAAATGAAGAACACAGTCAAGTACAAAAGGAAAAGCTTGAGCACCCTTTTCTAGAAAATACTTGGCTGAGAGCTTTTATCCAGGACTAGAAACTTGTACTTCTTGCCAACTAAGCACTTTTTCTGCAAAACATAAAAAAGATATGTTTTTATGAACTTGGTCATTCGTTTCCTGGACCTTATAATAGTGCTTAATTCCAGTTGGATATAAACAGACTTCTGAGATCCGTCATCTCCTACTCTCCCTGCCCTTGGGCTGGGAAAGCTGCTTTGCTGCAAATTATGTGGAAAAATCTGCAAGCCTAGTACCAAAAGGCAAACGTCCTGGCCCAATCTTGCTCCACTTCTGGGAACCCAGGGACATGGCATAAGTTTGTTGGTTTAGTAGCTGTGCCTAAGAGTTAAATCTGTACCATCTCCTTTCCAAGTGCAGTGGAAGGAAGTTCAAGAAGAGCTAGTTCCATAAGGAAAAGGATAGTGGAGATAGTAGATACCTTATTGTTATGGGGGGAAAAAAAAAAGGAATTCACTGCATTCGGTTCATCCAGTGCTAACTAATTCACCAAGAGACCTGAAGATTCATCAGCTGCCCTGTCTGACAGGAGACCAGAGTCAACTTCAAAATTAATTCTGGCTAGGATAAGTTATCTAAACTTGCTGCTGCACCTTGATCATCTATCTGTAGAGTGGACACAGTCACCTTAACTAGGAGAGTATTTGTAAAATAACAAAGTGATGCCAAGAACAGAGTCCATACTTTGAAACTGCATTTCTCAACAGGGGGCTTCGAAGATGTTCAATATGTACTAACATCTATCTTTCCTTCTTGAATGAAAAAGGAAAAAAAAGGAGGAGAGGTGAGGGCAGGATCTTCAGTGGATAACCATGAATAAAATTCCTGGCTGTGATGCTAAAAGCATCAAAGTCAGCAGGCTCAAACTCAAATGCCAATAGAAGCCAGGCAAGTAATATTAATAAGCACACCACCCACATGAACAAAGAAAAAGAATACAGTAGATACTGGACAGAGACATTCGAAATGCTTCAAGTACCTGTTTTCATGGTAGAAGACAAATAGCTGCACACCCTCAACAAAAATGGCATCTTTCCACTCCACTTTGGGTTCTTGGAGCCATGGAAGATGATGAGGACAGGACCCAGCTCGGAAGAGCATGCTCCTTCTCGCAGGGCAACCACCACTCTCCGTTTGACAGTCATCATGCAACACAGAAGGAGAGGCCCAGGGTTGCCAGATCTTAGGACTCCTTGCAAGATGAGTAAGAGGCTTTGTTTATTCCTAAAATATTCCAGTTCGTAAATGTTAGTGGGCCATCAGGGGCTTGTGGACATTAGTTTACAACCTATGTTGCTTCTCCTTTTCAGAGATCTGCCAGCTCAGAAGGGAGCATGTTGACTTGCAGTTTGCCTTTTGTCCACTAAGAGGTAAGAAAACCCTTTCTGAAGTAGAAACTTGGAAAGTCAGAGTGATACATGCCTTTGCTGACTTGAGCTAGGAGCTCTTTTTCATATCTGTTTATATCTGTTAATTATCTTTTATCATTATAAAGGTATATATAATTATAACTGATATAAAGAAATAATCATTTTAAATATACTTGTTTATATCTGTTAATTATCATCATATCCCTAGGAGATGCACACTAACTCCATTTTACAGATAAATAGAAGCTTAGATTAGCAATCATTTGCTCAAGAGCTCACAATAGCAGCACTCAGGTTTGAAACCAAGTTGTTTCATCCAAGTCTGGTGCCTCTCATGTATTGCAAAGTGGAAAAATAACACTTGTCTGAGTCTAAAGCTTGTTTTCCTTCCACCTTCTCCCTTGATAAATATTAAGCAGTTAGGGAAGCCCAGAAAGAAATTTAGATGACTGGAATGCCAGTTGGTAAATAGCTATTTCAGAGTAGTAATGAATATTTTGAGTCTGGACATACTGCAGGACAGAAATTAAATTCCTCAGTCCTAAAGTTAGATTTTGCTCTACTGTTGTGTATCTTGAATGAGAGATTTTTTAAACAGCAGTGGCAATGTTGAGTCAGTTCTTGCAGTTGTACCCAAATGGAGAAATTTCTATAATACTGTATCTGAGTGGTTACCAGGTAATTATTAGAAACTCCAACTTAATTTGGTTTAAACTATAAAGGGATTTGCTGTCTGTGGAAACAAAAATTCTAGGCTTTGATTGAACTTCTGGCAGTATTTCATCCTGTGGACCAAGAAACCAAAAACCCAGGTTTCCTCTCTGCTTTCTGAAACAGTAGTATTAGTGTTGGTCACTCAGTCATGTCCAACTCTTTGTGGCTCCATGGACTGTAGACCTCCAGGCTCCTCTGTACATGGGGTTCTCCGGGCCAGAATACTGGAATGGTTAGCCATTCCTTTCTCCAGAGGATCTTCCTGACCCAGGGATTGAACCCAGACCTCATGCATTGCAAGCAGATTCTTTATTATCTAAGCTACAGGGAAGATCTGAAACATTGGTATTCTACAAAGACTGGGTTCCTGCATGTTTTATAGCAGCTGCTAATCAGCATCTTATTTATAGCCAAATAAAGAGGAAATTTCAGTAACTGTCACAAACGCTAGGAACTGCTTTCTCTTGCTTTTTTATCCCCTTTTGGGTAACCCTTGGTCTAAATATAGGATTGCTGGTTGGATTGAGATCATTAGGTCAGGGGAGGTGCCTGGTTTCCCAGTGGTTAGAGATCCATGCTTCCATTGCAGGGGCATGAGTTTAATCCATGGCCAGGGAACTAAGATCTCGCAGCCACGTGGTGTGGCCAAAAAAATAAAAAATCATCAGGGTTGAACCCTGGATTTAGGGTTAGAGTAAGCCCATACAAACTGGATAGCCGCAATAAAATGGGGGAGGGATAAATTTGCCCACAGAAAAGCAGGGTATTTTTGGTAGAAAGAGGAAGAAATGGGTACTGGAAAGCAATGGGCAAATATCTGCTACAAAAAACAATTTGGCTGAAGCCATACAAGAAATATTCATAGTTTTTCATCTAGCACACACACACAAAAGAAAGGCAGATAATTTATTCCTGAGAGGTCTGAATGGAGGAATGGAAGAGCTGGAAAGAATAATTTTTCTGGGAATTCAGCCAGTAGTGGTGGTTGCTGTTGCTCTGAAGAAGGTTTTAGAAGTTGCTGCTGTTTTTATAAAGCCCAGCAGTTAAAAATGTTTACATATTAAAAGATTGTGAAAACAAAGAATATGAACCAACATGTTGTCCATAAAGCCCCCAATATTATCTGGTTCTTGACAGGAGAAACCTGCCAACCCCTGGTCCAGTCAGTCCATAAGAGTGAAATTTTACTACCTTCTAAATAATCAAGGCATATAAATAACAAAGTTTAGGGAATCTGGGATCCAAAAAACCAAATTTACAAGAAGCATTATTTTAGAATTAAGACTTTAGTATCTTTCTCAACTGCAAAATAATTCCTTCAAAATCCTAAGTGAAAATAACTTTTATCTATTTAATAGATGAATACCTTGCTTATTTTTCATTTGGTGGTTGCCAGGACTGGGGGAGGGAGGGAGGTGCTTGGAAATAGATAGTAGGAGATTAAAAAGAGACAGACACATTATTGATTCTGCTCACAAGGCCAGCAGTTGTCTGATTCTTACTGACCACATACTGACCAAGTAGTCATGGCATAAAAATGAAATTAGCTCCATGTCTTCCAAAGTTCTAAGTTCTGAGATGTCATGTTCAGTGATGTCATAGAGAAGGTACCCTTATACTCCAGCTAGGATCCTATAATTGGTAAGAGACAGCTACAGTCTGCCAACTGAACCAACAGAAGAGTTTTGTCAGCAATTCCCAGGTGTAAATCATGGTGCAGAATATTAGAGACATGGCAAGTATTTATTTGGCTTCAAGGAGTATTTCAAAAGAGACCGTCTTGAGAGCAGATTTGATTAGCTTTAAGAAATATTTCCTCCATCCAGTACTCCTTTGTTGCTCCAAGGCAAGAAGAGTTTGTTTTTTTAAAGCTTTTTCTTTATGCTGTTTCTTGAGGGATGGCATTCTCTGGAGAATAGCCAAGAGCAAAGTTGATCAAAAAGAGTTCTATCCCTTCCTGCTTCTCATTTCTTGATTTTAGTCTAGGGGGATCCAGACCAGCTTGTAACAGATCCCATCCTGTATCTGATCCCACCGATTTTACCTTGCTTATACCCAGAAATTTTTCTGGAAGTAAAATAGTCCACATTTTTCTCTTATCCTAGGAAAGAGAACTCCTAGACATGCCTGTAGGATGGAATGGGGGCATTAATAATTGTTGAGGTGGTATTTCATAAAGCCACTTTCCATCCATTGTCCAGTGATACTGCTGCAACAGATCTCAGTACATGTAAAGGCCAGGGGTAATTATTTATAAAGAAGAAAATTGCCTTTAAAAGAGTAGAGAGGTGAAGCAGGCATTAGCATCCAGACATTCTGATACCCACTCATTTCAGGGGGACCAGGAGCTGGGGGGAAGGGGGACGTGTAGGGCCTGGGTCTTCCCTCCACTAGCACCTTCAGACTTAGACTTTTGACACTTTCCCAAACATGCTTGTGTTTAAGATCACAAATATGAGACCAACCAGATTGAAAGAAGGTATGGCCATTTAACTTTGGCTTAAGAAAATGTTTTAAAAATAGCATACACTTGCTAATGATTTTACTAATTCTTTTCTTTTTTTTTTTTTGTTTCCTGGGAATCTCATAGAGAAGCCTTCTCCATCTCCTTCTTAGGTACCTACTCTGAGGACCTATTGTTTCCTTTATGCCTTTATTCATATATTACATAGAGGTGGTCCTTGGCCACCTAGACTGTAATTGTAATCCAACTCTCATCCTTCCTTCTTATTTTATTCTTCTCCTTTTTTTCTTTGGGCTTCTCTGGTAGCTCAGCTGGTAAAGAATCCGCCTGCAATGTGGGAGACCTGGCTTTGATCCCTGGGTTGGGAAAGATCCCCTGGAGAAGGGAACGGCTACCCACTCCAGTATTCTGGCCTGGAGAATTCCACTGTATAGTCCATGGGGTCGCAAAGAGTTGGACACAACTGAGCTACTTTCACTTTTTTTCTTTATTAGCAGTGATCATAAATTTACTATCTATTTCACTTATCTTACCATTGACTTTCCCCTAAATGCAGACTTCATGAAGGGAGGGGGTGTAATGTTTTGTCTTTTTGTCCATGCTGTATCCTAGCAGTGTGTCCAGTACCCAGCACAGAGTAGGCCTTAATTGGTACATGTGGGATCACTCTGTACCATGGGAATATTACCTACAGAGAACTTAGCCAAGTCGATTCATGGGACCAACTAGGTCAGTTTCTACCCTAACAACTACTGGGAAGTGAACAATTGGGGCGTTCTGAGGATGACATCTAACTTACAACTTCAGAAGCAAGTGAGAAGTGGAGGTGTCGTGGCTCTCTGAAAAGTCAATCGCCTCTCTCTTGGAGGCATATTATTAAAGGGAGAATGTGTCTTGAGTCATCAGGTTCACTTCCTGGAAGTAAATCAAATGACAGTGTAATTGTCAGGATCCCCCTGTTATAGAGTGTCTTCTATCTGGATGGAATAAATCCCATCCCTATTTCCAGTGATAGGCCCCAGTTGATTTAACTCAATTACTGATCCCATCCCTCCATCTTAATTAGTGGTCCAGGGATGAATAAATGATGGCATTTGGGCTAGAGAGAGAGAGAGAAAGAACCATTACCATAAAGAACTCAGGAGGCAATTTTCTATAGTGGTTAAGGAAATGGACCTTGGAGTCAAACTAGTAAGGTTAGTAATCCCAACTATGACATTCACCAGCTGGTTGACCATGAGAAAGTTTAAAAATGTTATTTTATGCATCTGTGAAATGGGGATAATAATAATAATACTGCATAGGGTGGTTGTAAAGGTTAAGAATGAGAATACCAGCCACAGAGTAAATTAGGTACTATTATTGCAATTCCAGTGAGAAAAGGAAAAATAAATCCTGAACAGAACACTATGTATTAGCAGATTATTCATTTAGTCAACTAAATGCTCCCTGAGTACTTACCATGTACCAGTTAGGGGCCATGAAGGCACTGAAGTGAATCAGGATTGGGTTCTGTAGGGGACTTGTTGGAAAGACAAGTTGTGAATGAAATAATTAGTGTAGGATATTGTTCACAAAGCAATCAAGCATAGATACCATGACATGAGGTCCCAGAAGGAAAATCTTACTTTATTTAGATGATACAGATAGCTGATAGAAAATTCACTTAAGACATTCAGCAAGAAGCATGTCTAATCCTTAAATGTATGGTTTTAACTATAGCTTTAATAATGATCAGCACCCCCCTCCAAAAGAAGAAGAAATGGTTAAAGGTGCTAAATTAGCTCTCTATTTAGATTTCTCTGTTAATGCATGTTTAGGTCCTTGTTTAAAAAAATTAGATGTAGATGTCCACCTTGAACATCCATTCATCAGTCTTTTGCCAGAAGTATCTAGCCATTATCAACATCATTACCAACCCATCTGGTAAATAGAATCCTAAAGCTTTTGTGGGGTGGCAAAGAGTTGGACACGACTGAGTGACTGAACTGAACTGAAAGTTTTTGTGTGGGTTTTTCATCATTTATGTATACTTAGGAAGATAAATATATATATCACCTCAGGGACATTTAGGAAAGATCGGGTCCCCTGGAGAACAGTGGGGTGGGGCACCATAACTATGCTATCATTTTATGCCTTGCATGACTATATGAGATTCAGTGACTGTACACATTTCCTCATTTATGTTCTGATCTCAGGATGAATTAAAAGCGTTTTTGAAAGCTGCTGGAAACAAACTTGTGGTAATTGAATTCTCAGCAAAATGGTGTGGTCCTTGCAAAAGGATTTATCCGGTTTTTCATGTAAGTATCATCAGTGTCGATTTCACAGTTTTTTAGAAGGAATTTAAAGTCCTCGAACAGTTTTCCCAATAAATCTTAAAAGTTTGGTAGTTATGAGCCATTATGGGGTGATAGTTTTTCCCCCACTTAGTGCCTACTTCTTTATTACTATTGTTACTTTAATTTTTAAAATTTTATTGATGTATACTTGATTTACAATGTTGTGTTAGTTTCAAGCATATAGCACAGTGATTCAGTTAGAGATAGATGGATAGATAGATAGGGATATAGAGATAGAGATAGTTTTTTCAGATTCTTTTTGCTTATAAGTTATTGTAAAATAATGAATATAGTTCCTGGGTCCTTGTTGGTTATCTGTTTTATGTATATCAGTGTGTATGTGTTAATCCCAATAAATAATCCCAACACAAACTTCCTACTTTATCCCTCCCCCTCCTTTCTCTTTTAGTAAGCATAAGTTTGTTTTAAAATACTTGTACTACCCAAGGCAATCTACAGATTCAGTGCAGTCCTCATCAAATTGCCAATGGCTTTCTTCACAGAGCTAGAACAAACATTTTTTAAATTTGCATGGAAACAAAAAAAGCAAATAGCAATCTTGAGAAAGAAAATTGGAGTTGGAGGAATCAGGCTCCCTGACTTCAGACTATCCTACAAAGCTACAGTAATCAAAACAGCATGGTACTGTCACAAAAGCAAACATGTAGATCAATGGGACAGGATAGAAAGCCCAGAAATAAACCCACATATCTATGATCAATTTATCAAGATCAGTTTATTAAGAGGCAAGACTATACAATGGAGAAGAGACTATACAGTCTCTTCAGTAGGTGGTGCTCAGAAAACTGGACAGCTAGATGTAAAAGAGTGAAATTATAGCATTCACTAGCACCATATAAAATCAAAATGGATTAAAGATCTAAATGTTAAACAAGATACCATAAAGGAAAATATAGGCAGAACACTCTTTCATGTAAATTTTAGCAGTATCTTTTGGGATCCATTTTCTAAAATAATGGAAATAAAAACAAAAATAAAAAATGGCACCTAATTACACTTAAAATCTTCTGCATGGAATCATAGTTTTTTTGGAAGCATCCTGCTTAACCTGCAGATAATTTAGAGATCTAATTAGATCATTAGTACACACACCAGATTCATACTGTTTGTTTGTGGCTAATTCAACAAGGATCATCAAAATGTGCAAAAGAGTACAACTGTATAAAGGAATGGATTATTCATAATAATGACATTTTACCAAACTTCTAGAGTTCAGAACTTCCAAATATTGGAATAGATTACAGATGAACATGGTATTTTTTTAAACTATAATAAAAAGAATAAACTACCCCCAATCCTTCAACCCTGTTATCAGAAGAAATCCTATGTCTTACTTATTCCTTTCATATCTGAGCTCCTTTATAAAATTTCTTTGTAAAATATTCCACTTAATGGTAATCATATATTTATATTCAGGTCTTTTTCCATATACGCATTGGTTTATGTTTTTATCAACTCTCCAGATTATAATTTTCATGTCTATACAGTGTTTCATCTAGTTAATTTTCCTATCACCCCATTTAACTGTTTACACCATTTGGTGGGGGGAGTGTACAACATGCTGCAGAAAGAAACTCAGGACATTTTCTTTTCATTTCTCCTTACTGCACAAAAGTTTCACATTTACAGTCCATTTTGTGCAATCTCCTACTTCAGTTATAAAGTTCAGATTTCTCTACACAGCTGAAAATATATTATTATTCAGCAGGGTTTCTAACATTTTAATTTTTGATTTAAACTCTTAAATCTACTTGAATTCATTCTAACCAGTCATAAACTTTGATATTTAAAAGAAACATATTCAAACAAAGAAATTGGCTACATGACATCAGTTCAGTTCAGTCATTCAGTTGTGTCCGACTCTTTGTGACCCCATGGGCTGCAGCACACCAGGTCTCCCTGTCCATCACCAAATCCTGGAGCTTACTCAAACTCATGTCCATCAAGTCAGTGATGCCATCCTACCATCTCATCTGCTGTCGTCCCCTCCTCCCTCCACCTTCAATCTTTCCAGCATCAGGGTCTTTTCCAATGAATCAGTTCTTTGCATAAGGTAGCCAAATTATTGGAGTTTCAGCTTCAACATCAGCCCTTCCAATGAATATTCAGGGCTGATTTCCTTTAGGATGGGCTGGTTGGATCTCCTTTCAGTCCAAGGGACTCTCAAGAGTCTTCTCCAACACCTCAGTTCAAAAGCATCAGTTCTTCAGTACTCAGCTTTCTTTATAGTCCAACTTTCACATCCATACATGACTACTGGAAAAACCATAGCTTTGACTAGATGGACCTTTGTTGACAAAGTAATGTCTCTGCTTTTTAATATGCTGTCTAGGTTGGTCATAACTTTTCTTCCAGGTAGCAAGTGTCTTAATTTCATGGCTGCAGTCACCATCTGCAGTGATTTTGGAGCCCAGGAAAATAAAGTCAGCCACTGTTTCCATTGTTTCCCCTTCTGTTTGCTGAAGTGATGGGACCAGATGCCATGGTCTTAGTTTTCTGAATGTTGAGCTTTAAGCCAACTTTTGCACTCTCCTCTTTCACTTTCATCAGGAGGCTCTTTAGTTCTTTCGCTTTCTTCCATAAGGGTGGTGTCATCTGCATATCTGAGGTTATTGATATTTCTCCCAGCAATCTTGATTCCAGCTTGTGCTTCATCCAGCCTGGCATTTAGCATGCTGTACTCTGCATATAAGTTAAATAAACAGAGTGACAATATACAGCCTTGACGTACTCCTTTCCCAATTTGGAACCAGTCTGTTGTTCCATGTCTGGTTTTAACTGTTGCTTCTTGACCTGCATACAGGTTTCTTGGGAGGCAGGTCAGGTGGTCTGGTATTCCCATCTCTAAAAATTTTCCACAGTTTGTTATGATCCACACAGTCAAAGGCTTTGGCATAGTCAATAAAGCAAAAGTAGATGTTTTTCTGGAACTCTCTTTGCTTTTTTGATGATCCAGTGAATGTTGGCAGTTTGATATCTGGTTCTTCTGCCTTTTCTAAATCAGGCTTGAACATCTGGAAGTTCACAGTTCACATATCAGCATCTATTCTGTGCCTAAAATTATTGGAATATCCACAGTGAATATTTTAATATCTGGCAGGCCTCTCTATTCAGACACTCTCTATTTACTTAAAAGTTAAGTGTCTCCAATGTTTAGCTTTAGGAGTATAAATATCCTCACCTGCCACAAAGTCAAAGCTGATCAAATTTCATTGGCCAACAAGGCATTTTAGGCTCAGGCTTAGTAACCCCTTCTTCCCTTCATACCTTCAGGCCCCAAGGATGGTAAAGTCTCTGCCATTGTTGTGTCCAGGTTCTCACAGCTCCTCCACACCCATCCTTAACTTTACAGTTATTTATAGTTAATCCATTGGTGATAAATCTCCCTAAATTATCCTAACTTGAATGTGCTGTTTTCTGTTGGAATCCAGACTAATGCACACACAGTTTTTTGTTGTTGTTTTTTTTAATTTGGGTGTATCCACACTCTGAAATACTATTCAGATGATAAAGAGAGTCAAGTAGACCCATACATAATGATGGAATTCTCTCCAAGACAGCATAGAATTAAGTAAAAAGAGGACAATATAGGAAATTTTATGGACTATAGTACCATTTATGTAAAGTAGAGATAAATATACATATATATATATATATATATATATACATACACCAGGGCTTCCCTGGTGCCTCAGACAGTAAAGATTTCACCTGCAATATGGAAGACCTGGGTTCGATCCCTGGGTTGGGAAGATCCCGTGGAGGAGGGCACAGCAAACCGCTCTCGTATTCTTGCCTGGAGAATCCCCATGGACAGAGAAGCCTGGCAAGCTACAGTCCATGGGGTCATGAATGAGTGACTAAGCATGCAGCATGTATCTGTGTATGTATATATCAGTATATGTGTAGACAAAGAGGAGAAGAAGATGCATAGCAAATGATTTTTTTTTTTCTGTGAAAGGGAGTGAAAATTGGGAGTAGGATTGAGAATAGGGAAATTTCATATTTTGCTTTATTTTTCTTGTGATGTTTGAACTTTTACAAGAGAATGTATTTATGTATTCTCTGTCATTTTTTTAAAACCCACAGTATATAATGGATTTGGAGGAAAGGCTATTATTACTCTAGGGCACTTTATCAGTCAGAGTCAAAAACAGGAAACAGGAACCAAATTAGACAGAAAGAAAACTTTAATACAAGGAATTAAATGCTCATAAAATCATCAGAAGGCTGGATGAATGGGCTCCAGACTGGAGCCCCAAGAATGACTCAAGAGCACCACAGACCCATTTGAGGGGATCCTAAATTTGCCATAATGAGATATGAGAAGAGATGAGAAGCCACTACTGGGAGAAAAAAAAAAAACAACAGCAACAACAGAGAAATAGCAGTTGGGGAGTCAGAAGCAGAATCTGGAAGCTGAAGCTGGGGCACTGGATCCCTTAGTATAGCTGCTGCTACCTCCAGCACAAAAACACTCATGATCTTGCTTTCCAGCAGGAACATCCAAGACAAAAAGAAAGTAGCTCTGTTTCACTTCTGCCTTCCCAGTCTTACCTGTATGCGTCTCATTGGTGAAACCAATTTGCATCCAGAACTTTAGCTGCAAGGGAATCCGAGGAATCTCTCCCTTTCCCCTCTTCCAGGCTCTGCAGGAAGGTGGAATGGAAGTGAGCTGACTACACCGTTACTCTAGGTGGGGAAGAATCCAAGATATTTTCAAACACACAAAAACAGAAAGTTGACCACCCCTGAGTCTCTACTAAAGGATGTCTGGTAATAAGAAAAAAGTAAATCACAACCAAAAGTGGTTTTTAAGAAGTGATTTAAAGCTTTTAAGTCTTAAGTGAGTTCCACGGTCCCATTTGATCTGGGCCTTGAGGACTGAAAGCAAGAGCCAGCAACCTTTTCTGTAGAGGTTAAAGATAGTCAATATTTTCAGGTTTATAGGCTATGTGGTCTATATTATATATACTCAGCTTTGATGTTGTAGCACAAAAGCAGGCAATGGCAATATGCAAATAAATGGGCAAACGTGTTCCACTAAAATTTTATTTATGAGACCATGTGGAGTCCTGGATTTGGAGTATAGAGTGAAGATTGCTGACTCTGGGCTAAGAGAATCACCAGGCATAGATTCCCAAAAAGAGCATTTTTGAAAAAAGGGGGATTATAAATTTGTTGAGAAATTGCGTGGTGTGATCATGAGAAGGCAAGTACTCTGTGAGGCTAGCTTTCAGTTTATACAGTGGAAGTGGCAACCTGTGAGCCTTCAAAAGGAAGCTGAGCCCAGAGGGAAAAGACCCTTGTGTTATAGCTTAATGAGTTGCTGTATTTTGGCAGTTTGTCTAAGAATGGGTTGAAAAGTCTGAGGCAGGTTTAACAACAATGTCAGTGATGGGTTTACCAGAACTAGGGTGGTGGTTTGGGGAGAAAAAGGAAAGATCAAATTCAGGAGACAATTTAGAGACAATTTAGAGTTAAGACCAGGAGAATAGGTGACTCGATGATAACAGGTTGTATGGGAGGAAGAAGAGCAGAAGGAGGAGTGTTTGTTGAGGACAGGATGGTCCTTTGTGGACGGTATGGAATAGAGAGGGAAGGAAGTGTTCATAAGGGACACCTGTCAGCCTAGCAAGGAACCCACAACTGTGCCAGGTCTTCTGGCTACTACTCAATACAAAAATGACAATTTCTATAACCCTATCCATTTCCTCTCAGACTTGGGAGACTCTGAAAACTTCATAAATAGAACCTGACTCTGGAATCAGATGTCCATATCTGTCAAATCCATTTCCCTGCCTGACTGCTACCAGGGAACATCCATATATCTTAAACTTGAAAAGTACAAGTCAGTTTCCCCAGAGTTCCTGGGGTCCCATCTTCCTGCCAGGCATGGGGTTGCTGCCAATCAAAACCAGCATCTTTTTTTTAATCTGAAAAGTACTCTAAAATACCAAAGGCCTTCATGTTTATTTTCCAAGAGTTTTCCCCCAATTTCCCCATCTTGATGAACCACTGAAGAAAGAACTCCCACTTAGGGCACATTCCATGGACATACAAGTGGAGAGAATCCCTTCAACAGAGCTCTGCCCCTGCTGTCCACCTAATCAGTTCATGTCATGCTGCTTCCTGCCTGTCCATGGGAGCAGCCCCCAGTGACAGCTTCATTTGTTGTTGCCTCCACTTGGCCATGTTCCGGACACCTCACACCACCGTGGAAGAGCGGTTTCATCTGAAACAGGTCGGTGGGAATGCTTGAGATACGATGTTAATGCAAACAAATCAATATGCCATTAAGTACCTTTGAAGAATAAGCACAGCTGTCTGGAAAAAAAGAATATCTCAGGAGCTGATATTTACAGGCTACTTCTGCATCCATTATCGTACACCCGTTATACCACCACCATTATCTCCACCACTGTCAAAGACGCTTCCAGAACATCTGGAACAGAAGCAGAGAAGAATTGTTTTTCGCTGTTACCATTTTCCATTTTCCTGCAAATGCTTCCCATTGTCAGAACCTAACAGGAAGACAACTGGCAGAGTATTTTGGGAAACCTAGTTTTGATACATAACACAGACTTTAGACTCTGGTTCTGCCATTGATCTTTACTTGACTTTGACAACACCCAGCCCTTGACTTCTGTCCTTAAGATTCTAGGCAGTAGTGCCAGGATGATGCTTAGCTCTCTTTCTCAGCCCTTTTGTTTGGTTCTTGCTTTTGCTAAAAGACACTGCTAGGGTGTGATTTAATCTTAACATTAAGCTAATGGGAAATTTTTATTCTTTTGAAGGCAATGTCTGTGCAATACCGAAGCGTCATGTTTGCTACTGTGGATGTGGACAATGCTCGGGTAAGAATCTTAAATCCCTCCTTGTAGATTCATAAAACCCAGTGTGATGTTGAGATGCTGTCTCAGTGATTATACAAGCACTTTAAAGTGTAATGAACTGTAGTAAATGCCCTCAGAGGTTCTTGTCTGTTTTGTATTCTTTTTTTGTTTTGTTTTGTTTTGTTTTGTTTTGTATTCTTTTAAAGACAATAAATATGTGACTCTCCTGCTATGTGCCCCCCTCCCATACTATGGTAGAATTCACTGATCAGTCCAGTGTTGTTCATCAGTGGCTCTTGACTCTGCCCCAACAGAGTTGCTTTAGACAGAAAATACCAGTTGGTTAGGGTTGGGCTCAAAGTGAAAAGTTATTTTCGCCCCTGTTGTTGTTGTTCTTCAGTTGCTAAGCTGTGTCTGACTCTTTGTGACCCCATGGACTGCGGCATACCAGACTCCTCTATCCTTCACTATCTCCTGGAGTTTGCTCAAATTCGTGTCCATTGAGTTGATGAGGTTATCTAACCATCTCATGCTCTGCTGCCCTCTTCTCCTTTTGCCTTCAATCTTTCTGAGCATCAGGGTATTTTCCAATGAATCTGCTCTTTGCTTTAGGTGGCCAAAGTATTAGAGCTTCAGCATCAGCCTTTCTGATGAATATTGGAAGGGTTGATTTCTTTTAGGATTGACTGGTTTGATCTCCCTGCTATACAAGAGACTCAAGAGTCTTCTCTACCCCCACAATTTGAAAGCTTCCATTCTTCAGTGTTCAGCCTTCCTTATGGAAACCATGTGTGGTTAGTTGCTCAGTCATGTCTGACTTTTTGCGGCTCCATGGACTGTAGCCTACTAGGCTCCTCTGTCCATGGAGATTCTCAAGGCAAGAATTCTGGAGTAGGTTGCCATGCCCTCCTCCAGGCAATCTTTCCAAGCCAGGGATTGAACCCAGGTCTCCTGCACTGCAGGCAGATTCTCTACCATCTGATCCACCAGGGAAGCCCAAGAATACTGGAGTGGGTAGCCTATCACTTCTCTAGGGGAAACTTCCTGACCCAGGAATCGAACCACGGTCTCCTGCATTGCAGGAGGATTCTTTACAAGCTGAGCTACCCGGGAAGCCCAGGCCTTTGTCAGTAAAGTGATGCTTCTCTTTTTAATATGCTGTCTAGGTTTGTCATAGCTTTCCTTCCAAGGAGGAAGCATCTTTTCATTTTACCCCTGTGATAGATTATTAATAAATTTCTAAAATTCAATTCTGTTCATTGCAGACATTTTTATGTACCTTTCTTTCCCCTTTCTATAGCTTATGCTTTTTGTGGAGTTTTGTTTGTGTGTGTGTGTGGAGTTTTTTAAGAGTCACAGGGAATTCCAGGAAACCTTTCCCTTTTTTCTCTAGAGTCTTTATTCCTCACCCCAACACCCCCCCCCCAAATAATCAGCCTCATGTTTTCAATCAACATGTGCTTATTAATACATACAAGGTATCTAAAAATTTATTCTTCCTAGTACTTGTTCTTTTAAAAGTCCAAGGGAAAAGAGCAGTAATAAGTGACCTGTGCATACATTGGATTGAATTTGAGCTTTATAATTAAAAAATCAATTATTTACCCATTCTGCCCTCTGCCTAGTTTTTATCTGTTAACCTGTATAAATGTTGATTCCTCTATATGTAAAACAAAGTAATAATATTTAACAGAATATGAAAAAATAGAAGACACAAAATATATGGCATTATACCCAGAATGTAATAAAAGTTTCATTTTTCTATTTCCCTCAAAGTGTGACAGTGTTTAATTGTCCTTTAAGCTGAATCATGTACCGTGCACTCAGAATAAACAGCTAGGATTATTACCTGTCATATATTCAAAGATTTGTGCAGCTATCAGTACAATCAATTTTAGAAGGTATTTGCAACTCCAAAAAGAAATACTGTCCCCTAGTAGTCATCCCCCCTAGTTCCCTCTATCCACCACCTCAACCCTAGATAACTGCTAGCCTAGCTTGTCTGTAGACTTGCTTATTCTGGTCATTTCATATAAATGGAATTATAGAAAACATGGTCTTTTGTGACTGGCTTCTTTCACTTAACATAAGTTTGCAAGATTCATCCGTGATGTAGCATGTATCAGTCCCCCATTCCCTTTTATTGCTTAATAATTTACTACCTCTTTTTTTATCCATTCATTCTTTGATGGACATTCGGTTTGTTTCCAACTTCTGGGTATTATGACTAATACTGAAATAAACATTTAAGCATATATTTTCATTTCTCTTGGCTATATATCTAGGGTAGTGGGGTTATTGGGTCATATGATAACTCTATATCAAACTTACTGAGGAACCAACAAATTATCATACAAAGTGCTGCACCACTTTACATTCCCGCCAGCAATGTAAGAGGTTTCTTATTTCTCTATATCCTCAGCAGCATTAGTTACTGTTTTACTCTTTGATTTTTTTTTTTTTATTTTTTTTTTTTTTATTTTTTTATTTTTTTAAATTTTTATTAGTTGGAGGCTAATTACTTTACATCATTACAGTAGTTTTTGTTATACATTGATATGAATTAGCCATGGATTTACATGTATTCCCCATCCCAGTCCCCCCTCCCACCTCCCTCTCCACCCGATCCCTCTGGGTCTTCCCAGTGCACCAGGCCCGAGCACTTGTCTCATGTACCCAACCTGAGCTGGTTATCCGTTTCACCCTAGATAATACACATGTTTCAATGCTGTTCTCCTGAAACATCCCACCCTCGCCTTCTCCCAGAGTCCACAAGTCTGTTCCATACATCTGAGTCTCTTTTTCTGTTTTGCATATAGGGTTATCGTTACCATCTTTCTAAAGTCCATATATATGTGTTAGTATACTATAATGGTCTTTATCTTTCTGGCTTACTTCGCTCTGTATAATGGGCTCCAGTTTCATCCATCTCATTAGAAGTGATTCAAATGAATTCTTTTTAATGGCTGAGTAATATTCCATGGTGTATATGTACCACAGCTTCCTCATCCATTCGTCTGCTGATGGGCATCTGGGTTGCTTCCATGTCCTGGCTATTATAAACAGTGCTGCGATGAACATTGGGGTGCATGTGGCTCTTTCAGATCTGGTTTCCTTGGTGTGTATGCCCAGAAGTGGGATTGCTGGGTCATATGGCAGTTCTATTTCCAGCTTTTTAAGAAATCTCCACACTCTTTGATTTTTATAGCTCTTTGTCTCTTAAGGTGAAACAAAATGCACAGTTTTCTTTTCTAGTAATGTATTTATTGTTGTCATTACTGTGGTCATAAAAATTATAATTTAGTGTGTGTTGGGAGTAGGGGTGGGCAGCAGGGAAAACATTTGTTTTGATCCTGTGGGCAACCATGAAATTAAAAGACACTTGTTCCTTGGAAGAAAATTTATGACCAACCTAGACAGTATATTAAAAAGCAGAGATGTTACTTTGCTAACAAAGGTCCCATCTAGTCAAAGCCATGGTTTTTCCAGTAGTCATTTATAGATGTGAAAGTTGGACTATAAAGAAAGCTGCTGCTACTGCTGCTAAGTCACTTCAGTTGTGTCCGATTCTGTGCCACCCCATAGACGGCAGCCCACCAAGCTCCTCTGTCCCTGGGATTCTCCTGGAAAGAATACTGGAGTGGGTAAAGAAAGCTGAGTGCCAAAGAATTGATGCTTTTGAACTGTGGTGTTGGAGAAGATTCTAGAGAGTCCCTTGGACTGCAAACAGATCCAACCAGTCCATCCTAAAGGAAATCAGTCCTGAATAGTCATTGGAAGGACTGATGCTGAAACTGAAACTCCAATACTTTGGCTACCTTATGCGAAGAACTGACTCATTGGAAAAGACCCTGATGCTGGGAAAGATTGAAGGCAGGAGGAAAAGGGGACGACAGAGGATGAGATGGTTGGATGGCATCACCGACTCAATGGACATGAGTTTGAGTAAACTCCGGGAGTTGGCAATGGACAGGGAGACCTGCTGTGCTGCAGTCCATGGGGTCGCAAAGAGTTGGACATGACTGAGCGACTGAACTGAACTGTGGGTGGCTAATTTTCACTTGACTCTTAAACAAGATAAACAAAAATGTGATACTTGAAATCAGATTGTAATGGATTAGAACAGTTTGGATTCTGATATATTGTCTTATCTCATGGCTACAAAATCTTTTGCAGAAATGGGCAGTGAAAAGGTGTAAGGCATATAAGAAAGAAACACATAAGCCTTACTTAAAATGCATGATATACCACTACATGTCTAAGTGTGAGTTGTAAAGAGACCTTTATTCATTCTTATTTTTTTGCAGTATGCTGTTTCCATATTGGGTTCTGCTGAGGCCTTCTGCAGTCTTTCACAAGCTCTTTTAAATAGAGCTCATTTCGTCCTTCAGTCCATGCTGAAAACAGTCACTTTATGTTTTAACATTCCTGGAGGCTTTGAGGATATGTTAGGAAAGTTCTTGGCAAGAGAATCTGTAAAGTATCAGCTATCCCTGGGCTCTCAGACATGCCTCCTGAGACATCACCAAGTACCATTCTTGGTCCAAAAAGAGGATACAGAAATAATTACTTCATTCCACTTCTTTTCTAGGAGTTGGCCCAAACTTACCATATCAAAGCAGTACCCACATTTCAGATGTTCAAGCAAACCAAGAAGGTATGTTTCTATTGTAACTGGCAGGTTGAAATAGATTATAAAGCCATCAGAGTCTACAATAGGCCTGAGGTATCCTGGATGGATGAAACAACTGTACTTATTTTTATAGCAATGCAGTTCTTAGTTTCTGAACTTACAAGGAGTTAAAAAAAAAAAAAAGGGTGAACTGTGAGAAATCTCCCATTCAGACCATTTGAAGTGTCCAAATCTATATGAAATACCCCACTCTTATTTCTCTCTGGGGACATGACCATTAAAAAATAATCTTACAAGAAAAGACATGATGAAATTCTTGCACAAATGTATATGCATTTTTAAGAACATTTGAGTGAATGTCCGTCAAAAGCAGTCACAAGGTAATATGGCCTACTGGTAGACCAGGCAGGGCCTGGTCAGATTTCTGTGGTTCAAAAGTCAGTTCTTCCATTTCCTAGCAGTTTACTTAATATGCTTTTGGTATCTTAGTTTCCCTATCTGTAAAAACATCAATCATAACAAGTTTCCCCTTCCCTTGTCGGATTGTTTTGAAAATGAAATCAATTAACACAACTAAACTTTTAGACCCATCCTGACACACAAATATGTTATGTTAGTTGTTATCTTGAAGATATTAATAGAATGAAGTGTCTCAAATACTTTGTGTGATGAAACTAGTAATAATGTATATGACTGGGAGCACGGACACCTGTGTGAACCTTATGAAAGGTGATTTTGCAACACACTTAAGAGGAATAAACTATTCATTCCCTTTCATACACTACCCCGTTTTGGGGAACTTTTGCTGATGAAAATTCCTCATGGAAAAATAAACATCTAAGTGCCTGGTAATTGTAGCATTATTTCTAACAAAATATGGAAGCAGTGTAAATGACTTTTTTCTAGTAAAGTGGCTAAGTAATTTATGATACATCTTGTCTATGTGTGTGCTAAGTTGCTTCAGTCATGTCTGATTCTTTGCGGCCCTGTGGAGTGTAGTCTGCCAGGCTCCTCCGTCCATGGGATTCTCCAGGCAAGAAACTGGAGTGGGTTGCCATACCCTTCTCCAGGGGATCTTCCTGACCCAGGGATCAAACACACATCTCTAACGTCTCCTGCATTGGCAGGCGGGTTCTTCACCACCACCACCACCTGGGAAGCCCATCTAGTCTATGAAAGAGTATACAACTAAAAAGAGTTATGAACAGAAAAGAAGAGACTCACAGATATAGAACACAAATTAGTGGTTACGGGCAGGAGTGCAAATAGGGGTAGGGGAGTGGGAGGTACAAACTATTGGGTGTGACGGGCTCAAGGATGTATTGTACAACATGGGGAATATGGCCAGTTTTTTGTAATAACTATAAATGGAAAGTAACCTTTCAAAATTATAAAAATGTTTTAGAATTTTTTAAATGAGTTAAAAAGATTCAATAAAATAAAAAGTCATGAGGAATATACATAAAGTTAAAAAAAAATGCGTACTTTACTTTTTTAAAGATTATGTCTACAGTATAAAGAATCAGAGCATTTGAGATGCTAGCTGTAGAATTTTATTTTCAATTTCTGCTTGTTCATGTGTGCTTGCTGTAACATAATTGAGGCAATAGATTTAAGTAATTCTTCCCCCAAAAGATAACACTACCTGTTTCCTCTCTTGAGTTTTTACTTGAAAACTGAAATAGTTTAACACATGCCTTCTCAACTCCGCGTACCTACATTATCAAATTGTGTGTGCATCTTTTATTCTCTTCTCTTCTCTTCCATCTCAGAAATGAAGATGCTTCCTCCTTTGAAGTCAGTTCCATCTGTCTCTTGACCACATCCCTCCCGTCTGTGTTATCCTATTTCAAACCTGGTCATTGTACTCTTACTGTTTTTTGGTACCCAGCTACCATTCTCCATTCCCTTTTAGCAGTTCTCTGATTTTCCTCCAGGAAACCACGCCCTTTCTGGTCCTTAGTCCATGTACTTCCTTAGGGGTCCATCTCCAGGTGTAGACCGATCAGTGAACTCCATCACCATCAGGAATGGGCCCTTCACTCCAGTCAAGCCAATCCAAACCCAACCAGAGCTAATTCCAGGATTTTGCTTAAGCAGCTTGGTAAATGTCTCTTACTTTGATTGCACTGAATTTGAACTTGGAAAGATATAGTGCTAAAGCTCTTTTAGCTGGCTTGCCACCACAGGGAACCTAAAAATGAAGCTACCATAGAGAGGAAAGCAGAATCAGGCCAAGAAGTGCCCATGGCATTGATGGAACCCTGAATCTATGTATGTCTGAAGCCTGAACTACCCCCATAAATTCTTCAGTTACATAAACTTTGGGTTGCTTTTTCTGTCATTTGCAACCAAAACATTTCTAATGAAAATATCTGTTCTCTCAGACTATTCTCTTTTATTCATAATCTAACTCTTAAAAGAATTAGATGTATTCACTGCTTCCAATTCTCATTTTCCACTCATTCTCTCATCTATGATCATCTTGCACCTAATTTAAATTACCATTTCTCAATCCTAGTATCCCTTGCTTACACCAAATTGCATTAACTGGTCAGCTTCTATACCCTGGAAGCTTCCTCCTCTTTTGGCTTTGACCCCTGATTCCTCCCCAGGTTTTCCTCTGGCTTCTTTATCTCCAGCTGTTCTCACATGTAAGTGTTTTCCAAGGCTCTATCTTTTTTCCATTCTACCTCTCTCCATTAATAATTTCATCCCCCAATTCTAGTTCTAGCTATAAATACCTCTCACTTAAACAATAGCCTCAGGTTCACACCAAAGCTCTTGTTTTCTTTTCCAAATAATTCCTTGCTCCATGTATGCCATCCTCTTATTTAAATTTTTATACCTCTCCTCTGCCGTTACCTATAGAATCAAGACTAGATCCTTGTATTCCAGTATGACTTGAATTTCTCCATGATTTTAACCCAGTCTATGTTCCCAAACCCATTTTTTTTGTGTGACTCAGATCTTAACTTTGTACATTATTCTCATTCTCTTCCAAGTACTTGGAGATGTTCATGTCTGATTTGAAACCCCAGTGCCTAGGGGCATCTCCCCTCAATAGAAAACACACACTTTGTGTTTGATGGTGACTCAGTTGGTAAAGAATCCACCTGCAATGCAGGAGACCCACGTTTGATCCCTGGGTTGGGAAGATCCCCTGGAGAAGGAAATGGTAACTCACTCCAGTATTCTTGCCTGGGAAATCCCATGGAAAGAAGAGCCTAGCGGGCTACAGTCCATAGGGTCACAAGAGTCGGACACTACTTAGTAACTAAACCATCACCAATGAGTGAACAAATGAATGAATGGGTGAACAAGTGAATCTTGCTGTCTTTCCCCTGCACGCCCCCCACCAGCTTTGTCTCCCTTCCTGATTTTATCCTTGTATTAATCAGACTCAGAGAAACTTTCTCGCCAGCTCAGAACAGCTTTCTGGTTTCCTTCTTTTTACAGATTATATTGCTTGATGGCTGCTGCTACTCAACAGTTTGTTCTCTGCTTTACAAAAATAAAACTTTGGATTCTCAGTTGATTCTGTATCTAGGCTCTGGAACAAATCCATAGCCATGCTTTTGAGGACAGACTTGGTCCTGTTTGGTTTTGATTCTATCTGGAGGTAGAAGAGCCCTGCCCTAGGGGTGGAGCAACCTCTTATCATCAAGTATTTCTTAACTGGTGTCTGCAGGGTACGGATCCCTTTTGAATTAATGGAACAAGATACCTGTATTCTAGGGATCACTAAGGAACTTAGATTTGAATTTTATGCCGATTAGCTAATGGAAAATAAAGTCAACTGAACTGATGACCCTGTCCATTAAGCTGATCTGCCTCCCTGTATTCTAAGTGCAGAGTCATCCAGCAAGCCTTTGATTATCACATGGGTATCTATCTCCCAAGAAATTTTCTTGAGACTAGAATTTCTTGTTGAATAGCACTAAATTAGCATGCTAGTTATGGAGTTGTTTTTTAAAACTTGGTATGTTTATGTCATGATATCAAATGTTCAGATGCTAAGTCATCTTTGCAACCTCATAAATTGCAGCATGCTGGGCTTCCCTGTCCTTCTCTGTCTCCCGCAGTTTGCTCAAACTCTTGTCTATTGAGTTGATGATGCCATTCAACCATCTCATCCTCTTTTGGCCCCCTTCTTCTCCTGCCCTTGATCTTTTCCATCATCAGGATCTTTTCCAGTGAGTCAGCTCCTCGCCTCAGGTGGCCAAAGTATTAGAGCTTCAGCTTCAGCATCAATCCTTCCAATGAATATTCAGGACTGATTTCCTTTAGGATTGACTGGATTGATCTCCTTGCTGTCCAAGGGACTCTCAAGAGTCTTCTCCAACACCACAGTTCAAAAGCATCAATTCTTCGGCACTCAGCCTTCTTCATGGTCCACCTCTCAGATCGTACCTGACTACTGGAAAAGCCACAGCTTTGACTATATAGACTTTTATTGGCAAAATGATGTCTCTGCTTTGTAGTATGCTATCTAGGTTTGTCACAACTTTTCTTCCAAGGAGCAAGCATCTTTGAATTTTATGGCTGCAGTCACTATCCACAGTGATTTTGGAGCCCAAGGAAATAAAATCTGCCACTATTTCCATTTTATTCCCCATCTATTTGCCATGAAATGATGGGGCCAGATGCCATGATCTTAGTTTTTTGAATGTTGAGTTTTCAGTCAGCTTTTTCCACTCTCCTCTTTCACCTTTATCAAGAGGCTCTTTAGTTCCTGTCCACTTTTGCCATAAGGGTGATGTCATCTGCATATCTGAGGTTGTTGATATTTCTCCCAGCAGTCTTGATTCCAGCTTGTGAGTCATCCAGCCCAGCATTTCACATGCTGTACTCTGCATATAAGTTAAATAAGCAGGGTGACAGTATACAGCCTTGATGTACTTCTTTCCCAATTTTGAACCAGTCCATTGTTCCATGTCCGGTTCCAACTGTTACTTCTTGACATGCATACAGATTTCTCAGGAGACAGGTAGGGTAGTTTGGCATTCCCATCTCTTTAACAATTTTCCATGGTTTGTTGTGATCCATACAGTCAAAGGCTTTAGCATAGTCAGTAAAGCAGAAGTAGATGTTTTTCTGGAATTCTCTTGCTTTTCCTGTGATCCAGTGGCTGTTGGCAACTTGATCCCTGGTTCTTCTGCCTTTCCTAAATCCAGCTTGTACCTCTGGAAGTTCTCCGGTCATGGACTGTTGAAGCCTGGCTTGAAGAATTTTGAGCATTACCTTTCTAGCATGTGAAATGAATGCAGTTGTGCATTAGTTTGAACATTGAACATTGCCCTTCTTTGGGATTGGGATGAAAACTGATATTTTCCAGTCCTGTGGCCACTGCCAAGTTTTCCAAATTTTTTTGTTTGTGTATATGTAATCATGTTTCTAGAAGGATTCATATCTGTAGCAATTGAGATATCATTTGAGCACCTGTGGAAAAGATTTGTAATGCTGGTTCTGACTGACAGAAAATATCAATATTCTGTGAAAAAGACAAAGACACCAAAAAAAAATGGGGTAGGAGATATATATAGACACAGTATTATAAATCTTATGGGCTTCTCCAGTGATCCAGATGATAAAGAACCCACTTGCCAATGCAGGAGATGCAAGAGACTCAGGTTCGATCCCTGAGTTGGAAAGATCCCCTGGAGAAGGAAATGGCAACTTGTTCCAGTGTTCTTGCCTTTCCTGCATGGAAAATTCTGTAGACTGAACCTGGATGGCTACAGTCCATGGGGTTGCAGAGTTGGACGTGACTGAGCGTGCCCGCACACACATTATGAATCTTTTACCTCTTTTGGCTCCACCCCAGCACTGGGTAACTGAGCAACCCTGCAGGGTTTCTATAAGGCTCTCATTCCTAACCATCACATCCAGAGATGCGGGCAAACCATGATACCTCTGAAATTCTCCCCAGGCTCTCCTCGTAGTGATCTGCACAGGAAAATCACTGGAACCAGAGGAAGTTTGGAGTGGCCAGGCAGAAAAAAAAGTCCCTGTGAATAGGTCTTCTCTCCCAGCTCAGTCGGTAAAGAATCCACCTGCAATACAGGAGACCCAGGTTTGATTCCTGGGTCCAGAAGATCCCCTGGAGAAGGAAATGGCAACCTACTCCAGTATTGATGCCTGGAAAATTCTATGGGCAGAGGAGCCTGGTGGGCTACAGTCCATGGGGTTACAAGAGTCGGACATGACTTAGCGACTAAACCACAACCACCACCACCAGTGAATTTGCCCCCACCTGTCAATAGGAAGGCTACTGTAACATTCACCATTTTCCTGGGATAATGAAAAATTAAGTTCATTTCTCTGAGACCACTTCCATAATGTTCTCCTCTTTCTTCTGGGACAGCACAACTGAAAATTGACTTACTGAAGCAGTTAACTGCTACTTATCTAGTATTTTTAAAACCCCTAGAGTTGAGCTTCTATGAAGAAATGTTATGAGAAATGTCTTTACATTTCTCGTAAAACATTTGGCAAAGAGCCACTGTCCAGTAATGCCTTTTAAAATGTACACTGTATAAAAAACCTTATGATGATTCCTCATAGGACTGAGAGTTAGGGGAATGTTCACCTCCCTTGAAGATATGATCAGCTTCCTCTCTATTAGACCAGAAGACTTAGGGAATCCCTTGGGTTTCTCTCTTTTCACTGCTGCCAAAAATCTCAGGATTACCTCTTCTACTCAAATACAATAGTCTCCCTTACCTTCAGTTTCCTGGCATTTCCTAACTTTGCCAACTCCACCCTGGATCATCCTTTAATGGCTTTGTTATATATTTTTTAATACTTTTATTTGTTTTTGGCTGTTCTGTCTTTGTTGCTGTGCAGGTCTTTTCCTCTAGTTGCGGCAAGTGGGGGCCACTGTCTCATTGCTGTGTGTGGGCTTCTCGTTGCAGCGGCTTCCCTTGTTGTGGAGCATAGACTCTAGGGCAGGCAGCCTTCGGTAGCTGAGGCACGTGGGCTCAGTAGTTGCAGCTCCCAGGCTCTAGAGCACAGGCTCGATAGTTTTGGCACACGGGCTTAGTCGCTCTGCTACATATAGGATCTTTCCAGATCAGAGATAGAACCTGTCTCTCCTGCATTGGCAGGCGAATTATTTACCACTGAGCCACCAGGAAAGTCCCTGGTTTTATTATTTTAGCCCCTTGAGTCTTGCTCATTTAAAATATTCACAAAGCACATAGACTATACACAAAATACAACTTTAAAAATCTAAATCAAATGAAGCTACATAACCATGACCTAGGGTTATGGTGGATAATGGACCTTCCCTGCTGCTGGAAGTTTTCATGCAGAGGTTGGATGAACATCTGGCTAGGATGCGCTGTAATCAACAGCTCTAATTATTTCACAGTTTTAGGCCAAAGGCTAGCCAAAGCAAATTCGAGGTAATAAATACGGTGGGATTGTTCTTTCCTGCTCTGCCCCTGCGTGTTCCCATCTAGGCCATCATAGTGTGATCCAGTAAGATTCACTGTGGTTAAAAAAAGAAAGCAAGCCTGGAAACATATACACTACAGTGTAAAATAGATAGCCAGTGGGAATTTGCTTCATGACTCAGGGAACTCAAATTGGAGCTCTGTAACAGCCTAGAGGGATGGGGTAGGAGGTGGGACATGTCAAAAAGAAAGACATGTCCCCCCTTCAAAAAGAAGGGGACATAGGTGTACCTATGGCTGATTCATGTTGATATATGGCAGAAACCAACACAATATTGTAAAACAATTATCCTTCAATTAAAAATAAATAATTTTTTTAAAAAACTAAAAAGAAAAGAAAAAGAAAAATGCATTCCCAAAATCTTGGCTGATTTTTGTGACCAGAATGTTATACGATATTCTGTTAAGAGTAGTTCATAAACTTGGTTTATAGACCCTCTTAAAATCCAATGGAGGCTATAAACTCTTTCCAGAAGAATATATGTGTGCACCTAAATTGAAATGTGCATATATTGCTAGGCTATTCAGTGAGCCTCTGAAGCCAATCACTAGATCCCCTATGTTCATAACATTGGTTTCAGACTAAAATTAGTAGAAGTCTATGGAGTAGAGAGAAGGAAGAGTAACAGAGATTTGCCAGGTCTTAGTCAACTGCTTAAATATGGGCCAACTCTCAAAAATTGGCTCCATCTTTTCATCTTTTGGGCTTCCCTGATAGCTCAGTTGGTAAAGAATCTGCCTACAATGTGGGAGACCCTGGTTCAATTTCTGGGTCAGGAAGATCCCTGGAGAAGGGATAGGCTACCCGCTCTGGTGTTCTTGGGTTTCCCTTCTGGGTCAGCTGGTAAAGAATCCGCTTGCAATACGGGAGACCTGGGTTCAATCCCTGGGTTGGGAAGATCCCCTGGAGAACAGAAAGGCTACACACTTGAGTATTCTGGCCTGGAGAATTCCATGGACAGTCCATGGGGTCACAAAGAGTCAGACACAACTGAGCAACTTTCACTTTCACTTTTTCATCTTTTGATATGAGAGTAAGATGGTTTCCCAAAGCACTTAGGAAAGATGAGAGCGAAGGGATGTAAGTACATAGATGCTAATGAACGAGTTATTCATGAATGAATAATTCAGAAGAACTGAGCTCTCATTTTAAGTGAAAGGAAGCTCTTGCCCTCATGGGCGTGAATTGTGGGCTCCAACTGAGGACAGGGACATCATTTCCAGCAAGTGCCCTCCTTGAAGGAGGCACAGAGATGAAAAGAATCCCAAGTGGGTGGCACCATTGGGTGCATGAAGGGAAAGTCAGAGAAGTACAGCAACTATTTACCACCATTTAGCAACCTTGCTAAAGATACAGCTCTCAGCTTTAGCAACTTCAGGCAGTAATTACTTGTGTATGTCTTTTCTCCAGGGCAGGGTTTCGGGTGAGGCAAGATACTGCACTTGCTGGGTGAAAACGTGTCTTCATTTGAATTTTTGATGTTTTGTTTATCATCGTTTTTTTGCACTAAATTTTAATACTTTTTTTTTAAAGTACTAAGATTAAAAAAAAAGTACTAAGATATTATTTATTTTCATTACTAAAATTTTTTGGCACCCCTTAAATTTTCCACCCTAGTCCCAGCCCTGTTCTTCTCTGAATTTTAAACTGTTGAAATTATAGGAGTGTTTCATTCAGTGATTCACAAAAGGATTAACAAGACACAATAGCATGTTATATTCATAGCTAAGATTTATTACAGCAATAAACATAGAGTTAAAGCAACGGAGCGGGGTTGGGGGGAGGGGGGCACAGAAATAGGCGTTGTTGCAATCTAGAAAGGTCCAGCACAAATTTCTGATGTTCTTCCTTGTCCAGGGCTATTTAGCAGTACCTAAGTTTCTAAGTTCCCCTGGACAAGCACTCCCTAGCTGGAACTTCAAGGATATGTGTGGAATGTCTCTGCCTAGGGATGCCTTTTTGAGTCTCTGGATCTGAGTTTTTTTACATGGGGACTGATCACATAGACATACCTTGCTAAGCAACCATTGCTTCACAACCAGCCATAACAATGGAAACTCAAAAGTAAAACTAGGTGCAGATCATCATTATTGATGTTTATGCAAAGCAGCTTAATAAGCCAGCAATGGCATAGTCCATTGCTCCAGAGATATATACAACACAATCATCCATCGCTAACACAAGGAACACTCGGAGGACCCCAATCCCTCCAATCACTTGGAGGACTTAGTGAAGTCATGGTTCTCTTGGAGACACACCAGGAATAAGCAACCAGACCTGTTATGTTAACCTTTTCTCTTGACGTGTCACCTTTATTAAAAGCAGCAATAGTGCTAAATTGCGGTAATTGAAGAACATGGCTTGGATCCATGTCAAAAGACTTTCCACTAGATTTTTGGAACCTAGACCTTGAGATGACCCATCTATGGGAGAATCTGGGACTGCAGGGGACACACTTACCCATCCAGGTGGAGGAGATACTACTGTTTTTGTAACGGTGAAAAAAAAAAGTGTTAGTCATTCAGTTGTGACTGGCTCTTTGAGACCCTATGGACTGTAGCCTGCCAGGCTTCTCTGTCCATGGAATTCTCTTGCCAAGAATACTGTCATGGATAGCCATTCCATCCTCCAAAGGAAACTTCCCGACCCTGATTGAACCTGGCTATCCTGCCTTGCAGGCACATTCTTTACCACCTGAGCCAAAGGGAAGCTGCTTTTTCTAACTATTTAGCCCCCAAAGGGAGGGTGATGGCTTTCCAGAGTTATCTTTAAAAGGCAGATACTAGGCTTACTTCCAATATGCTTTCCAGAAGGAGACAGACCTGTCCGTTGAGCAGACACTCCTAAAAGGAAGAGGAGGACAGGCATGAGCTCATTCCTTTGTCTAGGCTCAGCTGATAAGCTTATCTTTGAACTTACGGAGAAGAAAGTGAGGGGATATAGCGAACAGGTATATTTTCCCAATACTGGACAGTTGAGCAGATTGCTTAATGGAAACATAAAAACAATAGTACATGCCATTGAAAGGAATGGCTCCAAACTATTTTTATCTCCGAGAACAAAATTCCCTCCCACTCTTCCAGTAATGGGCAGGATAACATTTTCTCTGGCCAGAATCCAAAATCACTTGTCGTACTCTCAATGTAGCTTGACATAAATTCCTACAACACTAGATTCATGCCTCTTTCTTCCCCTCCAACAGAAAGCCACCTTGTCCTGAGTGACTGACTTTCAGGCAGCTTCAGTTGATGGCCATACTTATTCATAGTTGGCGAACTATGGCCCCAGGCACAAATCTGACCCTCAGTTTTACTGGGACACAGCCATGCCCATTTGTTTAAATATTATCTACAGCTACCTTTGCACTACAATAGATGTTTTTGTTGCAGGAAGGGGGACCCCTTCCAGGGCCTGAGAGTGGCCTCTTGTCTAACACTCGGAAGTGAATTGTCTGAGGAGATGCACGTGTTGAAAAGCAAAAGATTTGATTGGGAAGGGGCGCCCGAGCAGAGAGCAGGAAGGTAAGGGAACCCAGGAGAACTGCTCTTTCATGTGACTCTCTGTCTCAGGTTTTATGGTAATGGAGTTAGTTTCTGGGTTGTCTCTGGCCAATCATTATGACTCAGGGTTCTTCCTGGTGGCACATGTATCACTCAGCCAAGATGGATTCCAGTGAGAAGGATTCTGGGAGGTTGGTAGGACATATGAGCTGGCATCTCCTCTCTCCTTTAGACCTTTCCCAAATTCTTCTGGTTGATGTAGCTTGTTAGTTCCACAATCCTTACCGGGACCTCCTGTCATAAGATAACTCACCCAAGTGTCACTATCATGCCTAGCCAGCTTGGGTTGTTATAGTCAGTGGTTCTCCTAATAACTTGAGTAGATTTTTCTTTAGTAAAAGGAAGGTTATTACTGCATTATCATAAAAAGTATACTGTATTTTCACTACTATATAACTTTATAGATTTTTTTTTTCCATTTATTTTTATTCGTTGGAGGCTAATTATAGATTTATAGAGAAAAAATTTAGATTTATATAACAGTTGCAGATAGCACAGAGAGCTGATTTGAGTAGTTTCGACAGAGACCATATGGCCTGTAAAACCTAGATGGGTATTACCAGGTCCCTTACCAAAAAAGCATTTATGCCACCAGTGCACTGAGATACAGGTGCCTAGGCAGTTTCTAACTCTACTACAGGAAAATGAAAGTGAATTAGTAGGTTATCAAAATCTCACTACTGTAACGAGTTAAGAGAAGGGTCAGTATAGATTAAGGAAAGATTAGCTAACAGATTGCTCTATATGCTCTTTTCTTGAATTCAGGTGCAAGTAAATTCAAGTTGTTTGAAACAGGCTACTTCAAAGAGGCCGTGTCTTCTTGGTTAGTTTTTGCTCAGCTCCAAAACCCTTAATTTCCCTGCTTGCATCTGCAGAGTCTGCCCTGGGTGTTGTGAAAATGAAAGAGGAAGTGTGCAAATACCTGCAATATTATGCAGATGGTTGTGAGGAAAGAATGAGTGTGGCTGGAGTCAGAGAGTCAGAGAAAAAAGCCAAGATAGGAACCAACTGTAATTAACACTGTCCACCTCTCAGTAGAAGGTTGAGGTACTTTTAAATGTTCCCTTGTTGGATATACACTTTTCATCTTATTAATCACATATAATGTCTTAGAAGAAAAAGAATATCATACTATTTCAATTATAAACTTGTACTGTTCATACAAGTATTTCCATAGCCCATCCCCCAAGAAGTATCTTCAGTGGGTTAGTTTGGTTGGGCTTTTTGGTTTATGATGGTTGTTGCTGTTGCTTTGAGAATTTTATTGCTGCTCTTGTTGTTTCTAACTGCAGATGTCTGAAAATTGTTGAACTTTCACACAAGTGGTCCAAATGTAACTTCAGTATTCACTCAGTTGTATCAACTGACCAAAGCATTTTATACTTATTCTATAAGGATATCATTAGTCAGACTCCTTGATGTATATTCTTAGAAGTCACTGTCTCACCAGCACCCTTGCATTTTCCCAGTGGCAGGAATAAACTCTTTATTTATTTATGTATTTATTTATTTATTTATTTATTTTTAGGAATAAACTCTTTATAGGTGATTGCATGTCTCTGGCATAAAAAAACTGCCTCTGGTTGCACCTGGGTGGTGGGTAAATGGGGGGATGGTGTTCATGTTATTATTCGCTATTTTTGTGTATGTTTGAAAATGTCCATAATGAAAGTTTGGGTTTTCTATTTATTTATTTATTTGGCTGTGCTGGGTCTTAGTTGCAGCATGCAGGATCTTTAGCTGTGGCAGGCAAACTTTAGTTGTGACATATAGAATCTACTTCCCTGACCAAGGTGGAACCTGGGCCCTCTGCATTGGGAGCATAGAGTCTTAGCCACAGGACCACCAGGAAAGTCCCTGGGGTTTTTCTTTTCACTGATTATTGGACGTAGTTCATGGTTCTCTAATGCATGAACAACCACCACATACTCCACTGGTCTAGCAGTCATTACTAGGATGGCAGCTGTCCAAGAAAAATGAAGACATTGAGAAGAGCAAGGTTAACACTACTCCTTAATGCTTCGGAGTGGAGCATGCTTTGAGAGGTACAACTAAACATTCAGGTCAAAATGAAAAAATATTTGGGGCAGAAATTAGATACTGCAAATATATCCCTTCAAAAGAAAGCTACCTGTGAAATGAGCCCTTATCAGTAAACTGCTCCTCATTTGTTACCTACATTTATTAAACTCCTGTATGCAAAGACCTATGCTGGACAGGGAGACATAAATATAATGTCTGCCCTTGTCAAACTGGACGAAGAAAGAATGAGATAGATAACACCTGATCCCCGAAACTTAGCACTGGGTCTTGGCCCCGTCCCTCAATGACCAGGATTCAGCTTAGCCCAATTCCCTTCAGGGTTAATGCCATTCTAATAGAGCACCTACTCTGGGTAAGGTTCTGAGCTAGATACTAAAACTGTGGAGGGAATATATAGTCCCCATCCTTGGTCTAACAGGGAAGAGGGGTAATAAAATCAACTCTTGGATTGTGGAATTGCACTGGGTACCATGAGATGACAGAAGACTTCAGGGAAGTCTTCATGAGTTAAATCTTAAAGGCTTATTAAGATTAGCAAGTGATTAAGGTGAGCAGAAGCAGAGAGTTATAAAGTGTCTGTGGTATGAGAGGTTAGGAATTATTTGGTAATCATACACCAAGAGTATTTAATTATCACTAGAATGTGAGCTCTGTGGTGGGATTTTGTCTTGTTTTGTTCACTGTATATCTGGATTGTGTAGGCACTCATTAAGTATTTATTAAATGAACAAACAAATCCAGCTATAAATTGTTGCTGGAGTCCAGAGTTTATGGTAGAGAGCCACAGTGGAGGTTGAATCAAGGAATCCCTGTAAGAAGCTTGAATTTTATGATGATGGAGAAACACTCAAGAATTTCACAAAGAAAAATAGCATGACAGGATTTGTGTTTTTGAGCTTTGAGGGAGAGAAGTCTCAGGGGCATAAGACTAGAGAAAGAAACAAAGTGTAAGCTGTTGCTAAAATCCAGGGGGAAAGTTGATTTGGGTAAAAGCGATGGAATTCAGACACAAATTTAATGTCACCTAAAGCCACCAAATAGTTAGCATGAAGAAGACTGGCAGTACCAAGTGCTGTCAAGCGTGTGGAACAAGCAGAACACTTATCCCTGCTGGTGGAGTTTACATCTCTTTGAAAATCTGTTTGAAATCTCAAAGCAATCTCTTTGAAAAGCTGTTGGGTAACTCCTAGAAAAGCTGAACTCAGTAGTCCCCCTTTCAGGTAAACTACAGAACCCAACAAGAATGGGTGTTCATGTGCCCCCAAAGGTGTCTGCACAAAGGATGTTCCTAGCAGCGCTCTTGGTCATAGCCCAAATGGATAAACTGTGTTACAGTCATGCAATAGAATACTGAAAAAAAAAAAAGCTGAAAATGAATGTATGGCCATTACACAGATAAATCTCAGAAACATCACGTTGAGTAAGAAGCCAGATGGAGAAGAATACACACAACATACTATAGGATTCCATTTATAAAAGTTCCAAGACAGACCAAGCCCATTTGTGGTGAAAAATCCGGAATAGACTTTGGCTTTGGGCACAGGGTAATGGCTGGGAGCGAGGAGCTAAGCTGTATCTACATCCTGATCTGGACATGGTTAAACGAGTGGGTTCTCTTTTGTAATAACTCGTCAAGCTGTATGCTGCCATCTGTGCAATGTTCTGAATGTATATGAATATTTTAAGTGGCCTCAGTTTCCTGGCTCAGGTACCTGGGTGGGTGATGGTGGCCCTGTATTAGATTCAGTGTATCTAGGAGAAAGAGGAGTCAAATTCCATGGTTGCCAAGCTCTTAGTGCATTTGTGGCTTCTGGCTGCCCAAGTCACAGCATGCACATACCACAGCCCCTATGGTCACGGAAATCACCCCTCCCTGGAAATCTCCCTTTGAGGCGAGGCCTCCTGTTTCTAATACCCCTAGAGACTGTGCCACCCCTCCATTCAGGGAAGTCTCATCCAAGAAGAGAAGCCCATTTCTAGGGGCCCCCAAACTCTGGCTCCATGCTGCTTTTTGGCAGTGGGGGAGATCCTAAGATAAGGAGTCAGAATCAGATCCACTGGAATCATTGCCGTAAGAATGATAAAACAGCATCTTCTAGACCACTGGGGGCGCGGGGGACTGTCTAGAACTACGTGCAGTGGTCATGGGGAACAGACACACCTTGGGAACTTGTCATCCCTTCTTTGCCAGTGCCTCTGTTCTGCTCAGCTATTACGTGCCTTCACTGGAGTCAAGCCACTCCTGAAGCAGAGGAGTGGAGGATAGAGACTCAGGAGGAACCTTGGACAGAAGCCACAAGGAAGGATAAGTGGGAGCTACTGCAAACATAGTCAAAAACGGGGGGAGAGACAGGCTGAGACTGGAGGGAACCCCAAGCCTCTCCCACCCTGCTTCCACCCCAGCATCGGTTAGAGAGCAGGGACAAAGTTCCTTTCTGACCAGATCGAGCTGTCTAGGAAGTCCTAATATCTCCAAGTGAAGAGAGTAAAAAAAAGCATGCCCAAGCTCCCAGCTCCCAGCCCCCAGCCCCCAGCTTCATGGAGCATGCCAAGCAGGCAAAGGCTTGTTTCCTTTGCCTCATCTTGATTAGGAGTTTCCTGGCAATGGGTTCAGTACTTTGGTCAGTTGGCTAAGCTTACCATCCTTTTTCTACACCTGGCCAAGCCTGGTCATTCAGGTGACCAAGTCCTACCTATGTTACTGCCAAGACTTCTTGGCTTGGTACCTCCCCTAGCCTGAGAGGGGCATGAGACTCGCATCATGCCCTAGAGGCTCCATCCAGCTGCCACTGACTCTAAGAAAGAGCCTTTTGCAGATCCTTTCTGACACCTTCCTCCCCTGGTGGCCAAGGCCAAGAGAACTAGTTATAGAGGAGATGGCTACAAACCAGACAACCCAGATAAAACATGAAATTCTGCACCCACACTTAGGTAACCCTATTCTCGAGAATCAAAAGAGCAATTTGCTGTTATAGAAGTGGATCCCTGAGCGAGCCGGTAAGTGAAATGGGATCAAGACAGAGGCACAAGAGTGGGGTTGACTTTCAAGAAATAGAACGAACCATGATGCCCACAGGCGCCATGCTGCTGCCTGGGGAAGCAGAATCATTAGTTGTGGGTGTAGTGTCTTCCCTGTTGCACACGGGGCACTGAAAGTAGTTCTAGACTTTTCTAACCCCTCCACCCAAAGTCCTAACGTCATTTCTGGCTGCTGAAACCTCCCTCACTAGAAACTCAAGTCTTCACCAAGTCTCAGCTTCAGTTTACCCACACTCTTCCTTTTCTCCAACCCACCTCATACAATTGGTACTAAACTGATCATGAGGAGCAAGGGTCTTTAACTTCCATATTTCATCAGATATAAGATGTTCATTGATAGATGCACCATCCTAATTCAGAGATGTGAAAAATGGAAAAGAAAATGTGCTTCTTAGAATCATTACTATTACCTGAACTAAAGTCAGGGCATGGGAAATCACAAGCCATTTGATTTTAGGGGATCATGTATATGAATTAGCAAGCCCTCAAGGTCAGTGTATAAATGCCCTGAGAAGTTTCAGTGATTGGGTTGCCTCATTTCCAACAACATGATATGTTTTAGATCTTAGTTTAGAGGAATATCATGGAAAATTACATAAATCTGTTAAAATATTAGCACAAGCAATTTTGAAAAGGTGCCAAATAATTAAAACATCAGAAATTTAGTGTGTTAGTGTGTATTTATATTTGAAGTATCTTGCAGACGATGGAAATGAGTAGTAGATAAATTTATAAACAGGAACAAAATTCCACAAAGCTTCATCTTTGCCATAATTGAACCAATAAATATTTCACCTTTGTGTATTTGTGAACAGATTTTTGAACTTTGTGGAGCTGATGCTAAAAAACTGGAAGAAAAGATTCGAGAATTCATGTAAGCTGATCTCCAAGACAAAATACACTTGCAATGTTTTAAAAGGCCACAGTGAATGTGTTGTGTTTTTATTTCCAGCAAACATTGTGGTGTTCTATTGATCTCTCCCCTGATGCTTTACAGGTTGAATTCCATATTGCGATCTCACTGCAAAAATTGTCGAAACTCTTGTGCTGTCAGAGATTGTGTCATTTCCATTCTCTTAGCCTTGTGCAGCTAAGTCATACCAGTTCAGTGAGAAGGTTTTCCAGAGATTGCAGAAGACGGGATCTATCATAGCAATCAAGAAACACATAGAAGTCTTATTGGCTTGGTGCAGTCCAAATATATAGCAAGCTCTTCCTAATTGAGCCATTGTTTGTGGTACAAAATTCTTCTCCAGTGCATCACCTTGTATTGGAACCATATCCTTGGATAAAAGAAAGCATGGTATATATAGCTATGGTTACATGTATAAATACTTACTATGTGCTAGGCAATATGCCAAGCCTGTAGCTGAGATTTGGCCTCTGTACACCAGTACCAAATGGAACCTTAGAGACAGAGTTTTGGGTGAAGTAGAAAAAAAAAACTGCTTTATTGCTTTACCCGGCAAAGGAGGCCATGCCCTCAAAACTATGTGTCCTGACCTGGAGAGGGTAGTGAGGAATTTTATAGTAATTGTTCAAAAGAGGAGGGTGTGATTAGCTCATGGACATTCTTCTGATTGGTTGGTGGTGAGGTAACTGGGAGTCAGCATCATCAGCCTTCTAGTTGCAACTGGCTTGGGGTCTCTGTGCTTGTAGGCAGCATACAGTTAACTTTTCCCACCTGGTGGGGTTTCAGTGTCTGTAAAACAGCTCAGAGATATTGCTGTGTATATCACTTGAGGGGGAGCCAGGATCCTGCCCCAAGGCTGCACTGTCCTTTCTTGGCTGCTCCTTCCTTGTCTCTTTCCATTGTTAGCAACTATTTGAACCTGCCGTTTGGAACTCAGGAGAGGGCATGGAGGGTGAATGAAGCCTATTTCCTACAAACAAGAAACAGGGGACACAGAGATGTTTTTGTGCCCAGGAGCCCCATGGGATCCTGCTCAGTTTCAAGTCCTTTGCATCCATCGCTTCATCTAACATTTGCAACAATCCTGTAAGTAGACATGTATGGGTAAAATGTATAATGGGCTCTTTGGGTGGAAAAAGTTTGTAGTGATCGCCAATTTCTGTGGTGTAAATACTTGGTAGATTTCAAGCTACCAACATGCTGTTGAAACTGTTTAACCATGTTTGGGACTTGAACCCACAGTCCTTTAACTGGGATACAGACTTAATGAATCAGGTTCTTGGTGTTTCATCACAGAAAGAATTCAGTAAGAGACAAAGTGATAGGTAAGAAGTGGTTTTATTTAGAGAGAAACACTTCACAGACAGAGTGTGAGCCATCTCTGAAGGTGAGAGCAGCATCAGGGTATAAGGTTGTCAGTTTTTATAGGGCCGGGTAACTTCATAAGCTAATGAGTGGTAGGAGTATTCCAGCTACTTTGGAGAAGGGGTGGGGATGTCCAGGAATTGTGTCACTACCCACTTTTTGATGTTTATGGTTGGCCTTGGATCTGTCATGGTGCCTGTGGGTATGTCATTTAGCTTGCTGAGGCTTAGCATATATAGCTTAGCATATACTGAGGCTTAAGGTCTGATGGAAGCTATTTGCCATGTTTTACCTATTTGGTTCTAATCAGTTTATGTCATGTCCTTGGGCTATGTCATTCTTAAGCCCTGCTTCCTTCCCTCCTGTTTCACCCTCATGGGTCCCAAATGTGCATCCTCCTGCTGTGTGTTCAGGTCATTCTGCATCTATCATAACTTTTCACTTCAATGCTGACAGTGTATTCTTTTAAAAGACATTTTAAACTGCATTTAAAAACTTCTAGGGCATCAACAATGCTTCTAAATCGATTCAGGTGACCACACATGAACAGCTCCGGCCAAGTCTGTGCACACACGGGGACAACCAAGTCAGGGCTGCCATCTGGTCCACTGAGATTATGAGAGGCCACTTCTTGTCAGAGGCATCTCTATTTCAAAGATGTTAAAATGTGTGATAATGTACACCTGGAGTATTCGGCCTCCTTGATCTTCCAATTAAATGTGAGCTCAAGAGCAAAAGGTTAAAAGCAGTCATAAAAAGGTGGTTGTACTTCTTCTGAAAGGTAAGTTGATCTCAGTCCCTTGAGATGCAAGTACCAACCTGTTTGCTTCACTAAGGAAAGGACAAACAGGAGACAGACAGCAGCAGGGAGCGGTGAGGGGTACCAGCTCTCTTGATCTCTGTTGAACCTTGAGTTGCTTTTCTTGACCCTTACAGTGTTTAGGCTGAAACACTAGGAGTGTGTTATCTTTCTCATCTCTAATTCTCTGGCATCCAGCCCAGAGCACAGAGCACAGACCAAAGGAGACCCACACGGTACGAAGCTAAATGGAACACGGTTCCCTGAATGGGAGCCTAGGGCAGAAAAGGGACGTAAGTGGGAAAAATGATGAAGTGTAAGTAAAATCTGGCGCTTAGTCCACAGTAACATACCTGTGTTGGTTTCTCAGTTTTAACATCAGTTCAGTCGCTCAGTTGTGTCCGACTCTCTGCAACCCCTTGGACTGCAGCATGCCAGGCTTCCCTGTCCATCACCAACTCATGGAGCTTGTTCAAACTCATGTCCATCAAGTCAGTGATGCCAGCCAACCATCTCATCCTCTGTCGTCCCCGTCTCCTCCTGCCTTCAGTCTCTCCCAGCATCAGTGTCTTTTCAAATGAGTCAGTTCTTTGCCTCAGGTGGCCAAAGTATTGGAGTTTCAGCTTCAGCATCAGTCCTTCCAATGAATATTCAGGACTCATTTCCTTTAGGATGAACTGACTGGACCTCCTTGCAGTCCAAGAGCCTCTCAAAAGTCTTCTCCAACACTGGACAGATACCATACTAGAACATGGAAGCAACCTAGATGTCCATTGACAGATGAATGGATAAGGAAGTTGTGGTACATATACACAATGGAATATTACTCAGCCATAAAAAGGAACATATTTGAGTCAGTCCTAATGAACCTAGAACCTATTACACAGAGTGAAGTAAGTCAGAAAAAGAAAGATAAATATTGTATTCTAATGCACATATATGGAATCTATAAAAATGGTACTGAAGAATTTATTTACAGGGAAGCAATTGAAGAAACAGACATAAAGAATAGACTTATGGACATGGGAAGAGGGGAGGAGGGGGTGAGATGTATGGAAAGAATAACATGGAAACTTACATTACTGTATGTAAAATAGATGGCCAATGGGAATTTGCTGTATCGCTCAGGAAATATTCATACAAGGTCTCTGTATCAACTTAGAGGGGTGGGATGGGGAGGGAGATGGGAGGGAGGTTCAAAAGGGAGGGGATATGTATACCTATGGCTGATTCATGTTGAGGCTTGACAGAAAACACAATTCTGTAAAGCAATTATCCTTCAATAAAAACATAAAAACATGTTTTTAAAATTACTATTATTTTTTGACTGCACTGCGACTTCGTTGCTGTGTGGGCTTTCTGTAGTTATGGCAAGCAGGGGCCTCTCTTGTTTTGGAGCACAGGCTCCAGGCAGGCAGGCTTCAATAGTTGTAGCACTCGGGCTGAGTTATGGGCTCATGGGCTTAGTTGCTCCACAGCATGTGGAATCTCTCGGGACCAGGAATTGAACTCATGTCCCCTGCATTGGCAGGCAGCTTCCTAGCCATTGTGCCACAGGACGTCCTGCCTGTTAATTTTTCAGTTCAGTTCTGTTCAGCTGCTCAGGTGTGTCCAGCTCTTTGTGATCCCATGAATCACAGCACGCCAGGCCTCCCTGTCCATCACCAACTCCCGGAGTTTACTCAAACTCATGTTCATCTACACATAAAAATAAAATTAAGGAGTTTAAGCTGAACAGCAAAAAAAAAATAGCATTCTCCCTGTGTCAAAGCTATTTAATACCACATTCCCCATACTACCCCAAATCATCAGAAATTAGTACTTGAAATTCTCTCTCATGGTCACATGGGTCTGTGGCTTCCATTTTGTGAAAATGTAACCAAACTCTGATTATATGAACGAAAAAGAAAAAAAAAAACAAGTAGAAGTGGAATGGTTTCCTGTAGACGGCAGAATGAAATTGTGAATCATTCTTCTTTCTGCCACAGCCTTTCATGATCTGGCCCTTACTTTCATGTTTGCCCCCCTCCCATTGTCCATGGACTCCAGGCATTATCATTATGTCAAGCTCTGTAGTCTTCCCTGCATTTGAAATTGCCTCCTCGCCTCTCTGCCTGCCAAACATTCTTCAATATCACCGGCAAACACACCATTCCTTCCAGTGAGTCTGCACAGTCAGGCGAAGCCTCCCTCCGTGGTCCCAGACAGGGAAGAGCATTCCTTCTCTTGAGTGTCTGTGGAGCTTTGTACGCACAACCATTAGCGCCGCCATCTTTTGTGGGGTGTGGTAGATTTTTTTTGTCTGCCTAGGTTGCCAGATAATATACCTGGTGCCTAGTAAAATTTGAATTTTCGATTTTTTAGTGTACGTATGTCCCATGTAATAGTTAACTGAGTGCCCTGTATTTTTTATTTGCTAAACCTGGCAACCCCTTGTCTGTCTCCAGTGAGACTTAGCTTCCTAAGACAAAGGTAGTGGCCCTCCATCCCTGTATGTGCAGTGCAGCTAAGACCAGGAATACATTTTTATTCCTGCCTAGAAATGCAGGTTTGGGAGAGGGAAAGATAACATGCTCAAATCTAATACATTCATAATCTACAGACTAGACCCACTGTTGACACTACTCTCTAGCTTATCTTTAATACACATAATAACAAGTTACAGACTGCATGGCTTCTACTGACGTTTCTAGTCTATAGGTGTCGCCCATACAGATCACATTGTGAGGGTGAGAACTTGGTCTACTGAATCCAAAGACAGGTATGATAAATAGCAGCTGCAGCCAAGGACAAATCTACTCCATGTTGGGGCCAGTTCTGTCCCTATTAATCAGGTAGGCAATGAATCACAATGTTTTGCTTTCAGGCATTCCTGTGAGGGCAGTGTGCAATGATAGAAGAAATCACAGGCTCTGAAGTCAAATAAACTTGCATTTGCAGGTCTGACTCAGCCACTGCCAGGCCAGAGGCTTCTCTGGAGCTGTTTTCTCATCTGTAAACAGGGCCATCATGGATACCTCCAAAAGGTCAATGTGAGTATTAAATATAATAATATACATGAAGCATCTCCATGGCACCTCTCCACAGCATGTGTTCAAGTGATGACAGGGATAAGGATGATGATGTTTTATGTCTACTATTCCAGCCAGAATATAATCTCTTTGAACATATGAACTGACTTATTTATAAACTTCTTTTGTATTGTCCAACAGCCTCTAGTACCATAAGCAGTATTTTTTCCTCCAATAGACATCCAAAGAGACCAGAGTGTTTCAGATGTTCAGTGTTTTAGTACCTTTCAGAAAACTGACAATATTTAACCACAGTAGGGTAGAGTAGGGTCAAAAAGTAACCCAGGTGACTCGTGGACTACACACCATCTTTTATAAATCCTTGATAGACCAAGTTTGGGCAAATTAGTACTAGAGACATTGAAGAAGTAGGCATTTCTTTCTTAAAATAGTAAAGAACAGTTTTGGCATAAAAACTGCCATTCCCATATTTCCTGCCAAGATCTTCTATTGGACATGTACCCTAATCTCAGACACTCACCATCAGGATCACACTTCCATGAGGTCACCACCTCACCAGCTGCCCTTCTTACCAGCTGCTCAAGAAAATGAGTTCAGAATGATTCATAATCTACTCTCAGCAAACGTACATTCACCATTTAGAAGGCCTTCTCCCATCTTAATTTTTATGTGTTCCTAGCTTCATTTAACTATGCTGCTGCTGCTGCTAAGTCGCTTCAGTTTTGTCTGACTCTGTGCGACCCCATAGACGGCAGCCTACCAGGCTCCCCTGTCCCTGGGATTCTCCAAGCAAGAACACTGGAGTGGGTTGCCATTTCCTTCTCCAATGCATGAAAGTGAAAAGTGAAAGTGAAGTCGCTCAGTCGTGCCTGACTCCTAGCGACCCCATGGACTACAGCCCACCAGGCTCCTCTGCCCATGGGATTTTCCAGGCAAGAGTACTGGAGTGGGTTGCCATTGCCTTCTCTAGCTATCATTAAACTTGTATTTCCATATTAAGACACCTTGAGTTAAACCTAGCAAAGTCCTCATTGGCACCTGCCTTTATAACCATGTCTTTCTCTGTTACACATAAACACATTCATATACATACATATATACCATCATCTTCTTGGAACTCTGTGGCTTTGAACAATTTACCTGGGATGGAAATTTTTCACCTGTACAATGAGAAAGTCGGAATTGTGTGATCTCTAAGCTCCCTTTCAGCTCTGTATCCTTAGGATCTGATCCTGTTCTGTCCCTGCTTCTCCTTTAGCTGATCCAGAGTCTAACCCCTCCCCCTCCTCACCTTTGGGGAGTGAGGATTTCAGTATATGGAGGCAACTGCCCAGAATTCTCTGCTGGTGTCGCAGAGGGTAAGGAAAGCCCAGAAGCAGCTGCTGTTTGGGAGCTTGAGAAAGAAATGGCTATAGAGGTGATAGAATATTACTCAGTCATAGAAAAGAATGGAATAAGGCCATTGGCAGCAACATGGATGGACCTAGAGATGATCATACTAAATGACTTATATCAGAAAAAGACAAATATCATATGGTATTGCTTACCTGTGCAATCTAAAAAATAATACAAATGAACTTATTTACAAAACAGAAACAGACTCATACACATAAAAAACAAACTTGTGGCTACCAGAGGGGAGACACTGGGGCTGGGGAATGGATAAACTAGATGTTTGGAATTAACATATACACACGATTACATATAAAACAGATACTCAACAAGGACCTAGTGTATAGTACAGGGAACCCTACTCAGTATTCTGTAATAACCTACATGGGAAAAGAATCTGAACAAGAATGGATATATGTATTATGGGATCACTTAGCTGTGTACCTGAAACTAATGTAACATTGTAAATCAGCTGTACTCCAATAGAAAATAAAAACTTTAAAAAATACCACAGGCTAGGTAGCTTGTAAACCACACAAATTTCTTTCTCACAATTCTGGAGGCTGGAAGTCCAAGATGAGGGTGCAGATATGGTCGGGTGAGAAATTTCCTTGTGGTTGCCGACTTCTTGTATCCTCACCTGGCAGAGAGTTCTGTGGGATCTTTTTTATTATAGCACTAACCCCTTTCATGAGGGCCCCACCATCAGGACATAATCACCCCCCAAAGGCCCCACCCACTGGTGGTTCACAACTGCTTCACCAGGACTACGGACTTAACAATGAAGAGTTCTTTACAGCTCAAGGAAAACTGCCACAGTCCTTTCCTGGTTGTCTGCTTCCCAGTCTCCCAAGTTCCTGTTTTACCAGTAGGATCCATGCAAGTTTTTTCAAACTTGATCCATTTTCCTTCTGAAATTAACTCCTCTGAAATAACCGACTTGTATTTTGGGAAGAATCTGTTCGTTCTTGGTTTTCCATTTTCAAATGAGTTGATCTTCATAGTCTTTAGACAGGAAGTTCACATCTAAGATGTGGAATGAAGGGAGGGGTTCACCTTTGGGAAGAGGGCGAAAAGTAGAGAAGATGAACCCAAGGCAGCAGTTTCAGGAGATGCAACGCTACTGCTTTTAGAGCTTAGGTGGTTGGGAGAATTATGCTTGAGAATACAGAGTGCATGGTTCATTCATCTGAAATCCTGGACAGACAATAATGGATCATCATCATCTCCCAGCAGATATGATCACCTCTCCCAGGCAGCCTTTAGCCTCAATGTCCTTCTTTGGCCACCTCTGGAAGCACCAGGCCAACTGATAATTGCACAGCCTCGCACAGCCCTCAGATGAACTCATCTTTCATTCATTACAGTAATAGAAACAGGAGCTGGGAGAAACTCAGGCCTTTTCAACTGTACAGCTTGGGAATTACACCTACCAGCACCATGAAGGCGAGGACTTTTGTCTGCTTTTCACCGCCATCATCCCAGTGCCAGACAGTGCTGAGCACCTAGCAGGTACTCAACGCTTAGTTGAATGAGTGTGTGAATAACTTCATAGATATTTACAAGAGTTAATAATAGTGAGATAAGAGAACTCACCTCGTGGAGGAGATGACTCACAGCTGAGTCCAATGTGAAAAAGGCTTTAGTCTTTTCTCTAAAGTCTTTTCTTTAGAGTCTTTTCTCTAGTCTCCACTTTTCTCTAACCACCTTTAAAATACTCCAGTTTTATGGGGCATTTTACTGGAGATAAACTTTATAAGTTAAAGTTACATAATTAGTTATACTCAGCTTCCATTATAATTACTTATTGATCCAAGGCTGCTCATGGAGCACCTGGCAACGGTGAAAGAAAAACAGTAGCAGATGTTTGGATTTAGTTCATGCTTGCTAACTAATTAGATGAGGATTTTTTTTTTCCCCTGGAAACCCTAAGTGGTCTTCATTTGGCTCCAAAATTGAGAGTCCAAGCCCAGAGGCTTCAGCCAACTCTGTTTCTCTCTCTTGCTTCTGGACTGGAAGACATTCTAGCATTAAGATGCTTTTACATAAAACTAATGTTGTTCATTAGAAGTTGATTTTATAGTTTAAGTCTCAGCATTCTGATGATGCCAGATATTATACAATGGGTAGGCTGGAGTCAGAGTGTAAGGGTTTGAATCACAGCCCTCCCATTTACTATGTGTCCTTGGCCATACTTAACTTTTCGTTGCTCCAGCTTCAAAACCTATAATATGGGGAGAACGATGATATTTACATCATTAGATTATAATGACAAATAAACAATGCCTTGGACACAACAGATGCTATGTGTTCCTTCAATCATAAAACTACTTAAATTTCTAATGCTTTAGTTCCCAGTAAAGTTTTTGTTAATAATTGATTATCTGATCATTTAGGCACAGGATCAAAGTTGTTAATAAACAGGTTTATAGCTGACTTATATTCACATATGGCTAATAAAAATTAAAGATGTAACTCCTCAGTGAAGGATTGGTTGTATTCAAGGGTTGTTTAGACAGAGAATGTCAGCTAAGGTTTTTGACAACCTGCAAGAGAAAACTCAGGCTGACTGCTTTAAGTAAAGCCACGGGGGAAGCCCCCAGTATTAAGCCTCAGGAAGGACAGGAATTGGACATTTCCAGGCATCTCAGGAACATAAATTGATGGAGAAGCCCTCTAGGAGTGACTCCTGTGATTTTTCCCTCTTGCATTACTCCTTGAGTAATCATTAGCCTTGAGAGCTAAGCTCTTCTGAGAGAGTTTGATTAGCCTGAAGTCAGCTGTCCATGCTTGGGTCTAGTGGTAGGGGCAGGTGTGGTATTCCCTGTTGGTATTCCCCAACAGAATTACAGGGAGTGGAGGGGAGAGAGTTATCCAAAGGAAAAGATGGGTGTCATTACCCAAAGCAATGGAGAGGGTTGTTAGACAGGCCAAAGCAGCAGCTGTCCCCTGGATGAAGAAAGAAGAGGAAGGGAGGACAATGTTTTCTAAAATAGTAGTTAAGTTTGTTTTGGAGGCCTTTCCAGGAATTTAAATGCATCTCTCTCCCTCGGAGGTTGGCTCATCCTCTCGGGGCATTCATGCAAAAAAAGCAAGAATTTGGCAATAATCATTCATGCAAAAAAAGCAAGAATCTGGCAATAATCATAAACTACTTCTTTGCCTGGCCTAATGAAGCAGATCTCTAATTGTTTGTGTAGCATTCATTTAAATACTAATCTTTGCCTCACAGTTTCATAAGAGCAACAGTTCCTAGTTCAATCAAAATACACAATGCTGAATTTTCAGAATTCAACAGATGATAAGTTTATGAAAATGGTTTACATATTCATGAATCCTTTTCTCAGTCAAGTTTTTTTGGGCTGTAAGTGCCAGAACACCCAACTTGAAGTTGCTTAAGCCAGACAGAAATGTATGTTAACACAGAACTGAATGTCCAGATACAGGAGAGGCATCAAGTGGTGGCGGGGTGGATGGCTTTCTTCCAGTGGTTCCATCCTCTGCAATTACCATGATGTTTTCTGCCATGCTTTCTCTCCATGTTCTTCATCTCAGGGTGGAAGTAAGATGGCTCAGAATTTCCCAGCCTTACAACTACAGAAAACAGTATCTGGAGGGAAAAGGATATCATTTCTCAATGCAGATCTCAGGAATAAGGTAACTTTCCCCAGAATCTTCTAGCCAACTTTCCTCTCATCTCCATGGTCCAGATTGTTTCATATACCCCATCCTAAAACAACCTCTGGTGGTCAAGGAGATACCTGGGTTCTTGAACCAGTCAAAATGGCAAAGAAAATGATAGCATCATGCCTGGTTCCCAACTCACCAGACAAGAAAAGGAAAGATTGTATGTTAAAGAGAAAACAGAGTAGGCAATTCTCTTTTTTCTCCCCAAATATCTGAACCTCACTGCTGCCCCACCTGTATGTCTGAGAAATTTAAGGTTTAGTGGAAGACAGAGGCCACTTTGAGGTATCAAAGTATCGTTTATTTAAAATTCAGCTTTAGGTATCCTACATTTACCCTAGACCTAATCCAATGGAATCCAGTTTCCAGGGGCAACCAAGTGTTCAGTGGCAATGGCAGAAGGGGCCTCACCAGACTGGGTTTGTGACTTGGTTGGGGTTGCAGTCCAGCCTTCTTTCCCCCTCCCTGACTCCTGCTCAGTTTCCAAGCCTAGTTCTACATGACCAGAAATTCTGTGCAAATAAATCATACTAGGTAAGCTTTGGTTGCTTGCATCTCTGAATTCTGATCATCCAAACCTCAACATCAGCTACTAAAATGTGAACCAGTCCTTTAGCATTGATGTCAGCATGAAACACAAAAGGGGAAAGGACATTTTTAAAGCAGAAGTAGCATGGTGCTGCCTTCTGAAGTCTGGGTCTTAGAATAGCAAGCTTCTGCTTAGTCAGTGCCTTAAGGAATTTCCCAACAACACCCTGTGTCAACTAACCTAAGGGTAAAATGGAAACAATTCTGGACTATTCAGTGACTTAGAAGTTAAGGCTAACAAAATTCTGGCATAAACAGGCTAAAGTCCCTTACTAGGACTTTTCCTTTCCTTTTGAAAGTGAAGTGAACGTGAAAGTCGCTCAGTTGTGTCCAACTCTTTGTGACCCCATGTGTCCGACTCTTTGCGACCCCATGGACTATACAGTCCATGGAATTCTCCAGGGCAGAATACTGGAGTGGGTAGCCTTTCCCTTCTCCAGGGGATCTTCCCAACCCAGAGATTGAACCCAGGTCTCCCGCATTGCAGGTGGATTTTTTACCAGATTAGCCACAAGGGAAGACCAAGAATACTTGGGCTTGGGAGTCAGTAGCCTATCCCCTATCCAGCGGGTCTTCCCGACCCAGGAATTGAACCAGGGTGTCCTGCATTGTAGGCAGATTCTTTATCAACTAAGCTATCAGGTAAGCCCTCCTTTAGCCTATCCTGACTAATAAAATGAAACTATTTTCATATATCATAATCTAACTTCTATTACATTTAGCAATATGAAGATAACAAAAACCTGTAACATGAAAAACATACTACTTTTAAAAATTATTTTCCAGTGGAAAAAAAAGAAAAACATAACACTTTTTGGCTCCTGAATTAAACTGTATTCCTATTAACCTTGTTACATTCTCAGAATAGGACATATTTATGATCTGAATTCTGTTTGGATTGAGGGCTGATGCTAATTTATCCATTGTCATTGGGTGGTATAATAGAGCAATTTAATTACACTATTACTTATAGACTGGAAACACTGCCTTCCTTTCTTCTCTAGACTGTGAAAGAAGCATCTTGGTTCTGGGTGGTGACATTTGCTACCCTGCACACATCACAGGGGACAGTGGGGTGCTTGGGCTGCTGACTCATTAAATGATGATAAACCTTTTGCTGAGGTTGAACATGGTGCTCATAAGCTAGGCACAGCCTCTCCAGCCTTTTTCAGCTTCACCCCCTCACAGTTGGCATAGTTCTGGAAGCCAAATATGAAGCAGAGGTTCTCTTGACAATTCCAAACATGAACAAGCTCCTAAAACACAGGGATGGTGTTTTTTTTTTTAACCCCTATTCAATAGCAACCATTCCTTTTTTCTGACATCCCCTGATTCCTCCATAGAAAAGTATTGCTCCCATACAATGTGAAGTCTAGGAGACACAGTGAAACCAAAGTCTGCCATTTTACTGAAGAAGCTGAGGGGGGTCCCTGAAGGCGTCTTCTACAGGATTCTACCTCTCATAGTCCTAGCCTAGCCAAAGGGGTAGAGAATATAACCTCGGCCTGGCCCAATATGTGGCCACATGGACTGGTCCACTCAATCTGAACTAACAGGACATAATAAAACCTGAATATTGACTTCTGGGGGGGGGGGGGATTTTTTTTTTTTTTTTTCTTTTGCACTGGATTTGAAGGCCTAGGAGGTTACGTTTGAAACTATAGCAACCAAACTACTACCACAGGGAAGAGGCTTGTCTAGAAACAGGGCTAATCAGAGGCTGAACAATCAAAAGATCAAAGAGAAAGTAGGTCCTGGTGACATCACTTGACCTTCTTCAGCAAGTCATGACTGAAGCCAGACCTACTACTCCTGGAATTACCAAGTTCCCTTTTTTAAGGTCCATGTGGTTCCTGTCCTGGGGACAGAATTGAAGTGATCCAGTTGGTTTTCCCTCCACATGCAGGTGTAAGACTGTCCAGCGTGAAGAATAGTCACAGCTAGGCTTCGGACCAAGGCCTTGGACCTCTAGGCAGAGTCTCATCCAAGATCTTCTGCTGTTAACTTCAGGCAGATCACCTAGCCTGTCTGTGTCTCTTCCCTATCAAAGGAATGTTCCTACTTGCCCTAGAGATTCATGTGGCCATGGTAGGGAAAGCAATACAGAAATAACCAATATGGAAAGGCTACAGTATTATTTTGCTATAATATTATAGTATTTGCTTTCCAAGAAATCTGAGAAACTTTACCAAAAGAAGCAACTCCGGAGCCACACTTTTTCGTGTCTTTATTTTTCCTGTAGGGCTTAATTTCTTCCAAAATCAGAGAGTTTACAAGATCAGCTGCCTTTTATTTTTTTATTTGTATTTTTGGGGGCTGTGCCATGCGGCGTGCAGAATGTTAATTCCCCGACCAGGGATTGAACCTGTGCCCCTGGAGTGGAAGCATGAAGGCCTAACCACTGGACCACCAGGGATGTCCCTCGACTGCCTTTTAATTCAGTTAATTCAGTCACTTTGCAGTTCATTTTTTGCTTCGTATTTAAGTGTTGTGGTGGTCAGACCACATTTCCGCTAAGAGTTCATAGTTTGTTTTCAGGAGAGAATGGCTAAAAGTTCAGAATAATTGTATGTGTTTGAGGTCTATGAGTAATTGTGATAAAATGTTCAGAAAGTGAAAACGCTGCCCTCCACTCAAGATTAAATGGAGTTGACACAGCTGGTTTGTTTGATTTGGGGGTGGGCAAATGGGGCTGTGCTAGATTGTATATTTCAGTTATCAGATTTCTGTAGAAAAATGAATGGATTTCTAAATGAGTTTCCTGAGAAAATGACTAAGTGTGACTAACACTAAAATAAGTTTCTTGTTCATTGTGAAACGAAAATTGAAGGGAAGAAAAGGCTCAGCGTGTCATAGTGGTTTGGAAATTGTTTTAGCGTGGAAATGGGTACCATATACCATGCCATTTTGTTATTTGACAAAGTAGTTACTGGTTTCTACCATCAAGAAAAAGACAAAAAGGGATCTAAAGTAAGTAGAGATAAAATGCCTGTTCCCCAGTCCTTGTATTTTTATGAGGAAATCTTGGCTCCTGACAAGGTCTGATCAGAGCTGCACAACTGAATCTGTTTTCCCATTTTGTAACTGTGGGTGGTATAAAGGGTTTCAAGCAGAGGAAGGACTTGCTCAGATGTACATACTGTTGTGTAAGGAATGGGTCATAGGGGAGCAAACGTGGTCAGAGTGGGATGAGTCCCGAGTGTATGGCTGTTGTCCAGGTAGGAGATGAAGTGGTCTGGAGGGCAGTAGCCGTGAAGTAGAAATGAAGAAAGTGCTTTACTGGAGTAAAGATATCCTTTATGAGCAAAACAAAGATGACCTCACACCGGTAAATGTTACTTACAATGATTTATTTTTAAATATTGTGATCTCTTTAGTTACCTTTGCTGATAAACGTTCTAATTAAAGACTAACCCTGTTTTTTTAGGAGGAGGATCATGAAAGAACACGGGCCTCACAAACGTGTGCCAAGAGACAATGATAAAAGGTAAAGGCCAATGTAACAGAAAAATCCAACTTATCAGTTGTTTACATCTTTGTAAAAACACACAGATGTTTGTGTAAAAACACAAAGATGTGTTTACATCTTTGCTTGTGATACCTTGACTTGTACCCTCAAAGTTACCAATATCAGGAATAATTCTAAATGCATTTGTTGGACCATTAAATTACTTATTTTTAGTCAAGTGATTACTGAAGAGTTCTAGAATTAGACAGCCTAGACAATCATGTGTTTCAAATGAAATCTTATTTCTTTTATGTCTTGAGCCTCCAACCAAGTAAAACTCCTTTATGCCTTCAGTTTTCTTTCCTTAAAGGTTATCTGCTGGTAAGGATGCTTGTGCATATTGTCATTGTTGTTCAGTCGCTAAGTCGTGTCTGACTCTCTGCGACCCCCATGGACTGCAGCACACCAGGCTTCCCTGTCCATCACCAACTGCCAGAGCTTACTCAAACTCATGTCCATTGAGTCAGTGATGCCATCCAACCATCTCATCCTCTGTTGTCCCCTTCTCCCCCTGCCTTCAATCTTTCCCAGCATCAGTGTCTTTTCAAATGAGTCAATTCTTTGCATCAGGTGGCCAAAGTATAGAGTTTCAGTTTCAGCATCAGTCCTTCCAATGAATATTCAGGACTGACTTCCTTTAGGATGGACTGATTGGATCTCCTTGCAGTCCAAGGGACTCTCAAGTCTTCTCCAACATCACAGTTCAAAAGCATCAGTTCTTCAGTGCTCAGCCTTCTTTTTATGGTCCAACTTGCACATCCACACATGATGACTGGAAAAACCATAGTTTTGATTATATGGACATTTGTTGGCAAAGTGACATCTGCTTTTTAATCTGCTTTCTAGTTTTGTCATAGTTTTTCTTGCAATGAGCAAGTGTCTTTTAATTCCGTGGCTTCAGTCACCCTCTGCAGTGATTTTGGATCCCAAGAAAAAGAAAATCTGTCATTGCTTCTACTTTTTCCTGATCTATTTGCCATGAAGCGATAGGACCAGATGCCAAGATCTTCGTTTTTTGAATGTTGAGTTTTAAGCCAACTTTTTCATTCTCCTCTTTTACCCTCATCAAGAGGCTCTTGAGTTCCTCTTCACTTTCTGCCATTAGAGTGCTATCACCTGCATGTCTGAGGTTCCTTGTAGCATAGCTGGATTGTTAATAGAGTGCCAATGAACAGTGTGGCACACCAGCGTCCATGTAGATAAGGAATAAATAATCCAAAATATGTACTTCTGGTTGTTTGGTGCTTATAGATAAGGAAGGTGTCCTCCCCACAAGAGTCAGGATCACTTTTAGCTCTGGACCAGTTGTTAATGGCACTGGGCAAAGATAATATACCTATATTTTCTCTCTCAGCTTTTTGAAGATACAAAATTTCCAAAGTAAGGAACTGGATTCAGCTGGCTTCTGTAGGAAGGGTTGTCATTTCTTTTTCTTCTTTTATAATTCACAGAGCAAATTTATTTTTATTAAATGATTTGGTGAAGGCATAATGAATATCTTTATCCCATTTTTGTTGTATTTGTTGTTTAGTCACACAGTCATGTCCGACTCTTTGCAACCCCATGGACTGCATGCCAGGCTTCCCTGTCCTTCACCAATATATTCACACCAGCATTGAAAATGTGCAGTGTATTTATATGTTCATTAGTTTTAAAAATTTAAACAGTTAATAGTTGAAGTACCTAATCAGGAGTCCACTCCTGGTGTGTCTAAATCAGCACCTGAAAATCCCCAAGTATGATGTTCTAGAGGGTGCCTCTGCAAACTATTCAAATATGGTTAGAGTTTGTAAATTAGCATAAGAAATGTTAGATATTTTTCACTGGTGACATGAAGGATATTCGAGATACATAGATGGGCTGTGCTGGCACTTCCTTTCTTTCATGAACAGAGTATAAGAATTGGTACACATTTGTTATGACCAGATTGATTCACAAAGCTGTGTAATTATCACCATTTCAGAACATTTTCAAGATTTCAAAAAGGGACTCCACACCCATTAGTAATCACTCCCCACACCCTACTTCCTCCCACCCCTGGGAACCACTAGTGGACTCTGGATTTGCCTGTTCTGGTCATTTCAGATATACTAATGGCCTTTTCTGTCTGACTTCTTTCCCTTTGCTTGTTTTCAAAGTTCATCTATATTGTGGCACATATCACATTGTGGCACATCATTCCATTTTGGGTTTAGTTTGAGGCTATTTTGAATAAAGTTGCTATAAATATTCATATTCAAGTCTTTGTGTGGATTTGTGTTTTAATTTCTTTGGGGTAAATATCTAGAAGTGGAATTACTAGATCATATGTTAAATATATGTTTAACTTAAAAAAAAAAGAAGAAAAAGGGAAAACAAAACAAACTTACCAAACTGTTTTCTAAAGTACTTTGTATAGTTTTACACTCCTATCAGCAACGTATCAAAATCATTTCCAGTTAATCTACAATCTCACCTCCATTTGGTATTACCAGTCTAGTGGGTGCAAGATTGTCTCATTGTGGTTGTGAATTTCCCTAATGACTAATGATGTTGAGCATTTTTCTGTTTGTGTACTTTCAATCACTTAGATATCTTCTTTGGAGAAGTGTGTGTTCCAGTTAGTGCCAGTTTAACACTGCTTTTCAAAGAGCAGAGGTTTCCCATTTTAATGAAGTCAAATTTATTAGGTTTTTCTTTTTTAGTTAGGAATTTCTGTGTCCTGCCTAAGAAATATTTGCCCCAGGTTGCAAAATTTATTTCCAACATCTTCTTCTAGAAGTTGTATAGTAAATTTTGAGTTATTTTGTTGTATGGTGTAAGGTTAAGGTCAAGTTTCTTACTTTTTTTTTTTTTTTTTAATAGAGATATCCACTGGCTTCTAGAAAAACAGAGAGTCTGAAAGGAGCAAGGAGAAGTGTTTGCTTGACCTCCTGGGCTCCTATGTACATGGAGCCCACACTTGAAAAGAGCAGTAGTCTCAGGTAAGACAAAAGAAACATCTGAGAAGAGGTTAACAGTATATTGGTGCTGCTGAATCCAGCTAGTTTCAGCAAGGTGCACAGCGAAAAGGGACACAGGGAGGGGGACACCTTCACCTGATTAAGGAATGTAAAGAGGGTAGGCTACTCAAAGGGGTTATTATACTATTTGAAATTTACATGAAAATACTTAGCATTGAAAATGTGGGATGTATTTATATGTTTGTTAGTTTTAAAAATATAAACAGTTAATAGTTGGAAGTACCTAATCAGGAGTCTACTCCTGGGGTGTTTAAATCAGCATCTGAAAATCCCTAAGTAGGAACTGATGTTCTAGAGGGGATTCCTGCAAACTATTCAAATATCCTTATAGAGTGTGTAAATTAGCATAATGAATGTTGGATACTTTTCACTGGTGACATGAAGGATATTTCAAGATCTGTAGATGGGCTGGCTTGAAAACTGTTGGCATTTCTTCTCCTTCATGAACAGAGTATAAGAATTGGTGCACATGTGTTGTAACCAGATGACCTTGGATCTTGATTTTCTTCTCTGTAAAATGAGAAGAATTAAATCTATCTCCTAGGGCATGTTGAGAAGAATGATGTGATATACCCAGCTCCAGGTCTGGTACTGAATGACCTTTCCACACTTGTATTTGTTTCTTTTCCTTTAACCATCTTCTTTATCATTATATTTTGAACTCTCAATTTTAGATCACTTTTGTGTCCTTATCTCAACTCTCTTGCTAGACTCAGTCTTTACACGTCACTAATTTCTGGCCTCTCTTTGGAGATCCCAGGGCAAGTTTATCAAATATTAGTGTACCTAATCACCTGGAATGCTGCTTTAAAATGCAGAGTCCAGGGATCTACCTCAGAAGATTGTGGTTCTATAAAATCTGTCCGGGTGTGGTCTGGAAATCTGCAGGATCATCAAGTACCTTGAGCTGTACTGAATGATGCAGTCAAGGGCCACACTCAGGGAAACCTGTGATCTGAGAAAAGCTTGCTCAGAAGCCCCAGATCTGCATTGTCTTCAAATTTGAACCTAGACAAAGACAGCAAACCTAGTTTTCCAGTCCCCCAGGAAAACTCAGACTGAGCTGACCCAGAAACCTGAAGCAAACTCATCACTTAAGCTACTCATTTCTGCTCTTCTTGACAATGAAGAAATACCATTTTAGTCTGTCAGAAGTGCATTTCTCCTTTCTGTGGCAACCTCTCGAATATTCCTCACTCCTACTAGTTGAAACAAATGGTCCAAGCAAGGCTAATGCCCTCCTCCACCCTCCAACTAAAGTCAAATAAGGTCAGCCTCCAGGGCACTTACTAGAACAAGGGAGAGAAGTGTCCTTTCTTCCGGGATACTAAATCAGTAGGGACCTAAAGCCCGGAGGGATGAGTCTTACATTAGGTGGAAAACCCACTGAGAATTAAACAACTGTGGCGCTCTTGTGACATCTTTAGGCCCCTGGAGTGGAATGAGTTACTAATTCTTTTTACTTTGAACTGAAATTTCTCCTTAAACCTGGAAGTTCTGACTAATACACAGAACCAACCCCCGCTCCCCCAAGTGAAGGCCTTCATGACACCCTTTCGGTCTTCTCACTCCTGCCTTTCTGCACAAACAGATCCTCCCTTACTGGACTGTCCCAACAATTCCCCAGCACCTCCCTCTCCCCACAGAATGTTACCACCTTGTCCCAACTGAAACACTGAGGACTTGAGTGTCCCATGAGCTTGTAAGCAGACCTTCCTCTTTGGGTAGAGACATGTTTAACCTATATTCTTTCACCCTCTGAGGGGAGAAAATCCTTTTCCTTTGAGATTCATGTTATAGAGCTTAGTCTTCATTACGAATTTCCTGACAACTTAATTCACTTAAGACTTTGACACCTGTTTTACAGTCTTGCCTGCCACCTCTGCCATCATTCCACAGGGATGTCACCATTCCATTAATAGCCTGTAATCATAGTTTATATAGCACTTACTCTGTACCAGTGGAGAAGGAAATGGCAACCCACTCCAGTATTCTTGCCTGGAAAATCCCATGGACAGAGGAGCCTGGCAGGCCACAGTCCATGGAGTCGCAAAGAGTTGGACATGACTTAGCAACTACACCACCACCACCACTGTGTACCAGGCATGGTTCTAAGCACTTTACATGTATTTTAGCTCACTTGGCTCTTCTAATAGCATGGGGGTATTATTGTATTCATTTTATAGATAAGGAAACTGAAGCAGAGACTGTTTAAACTTGTCTAGAGTTACCCAGCCACTAAATGGTAGAGTGGGGATGAGGACAGGGAATCTAGTTGCAAAGTCCAGGCTTTTAATGCACATGCTAGACTCCCAGTTATCTGCTCCCTTGTAGCATCCCCCATATCCCCATCTATATTGGTCCTGGACATTGAAAAGGTCCTTGAAGCGGTGTCAGGTGGGAGAGGTTTGGATAGTCAATGGATATCCGTACCTCTGTTTCCTACAGCTCAATTATTTATTGTCATCTCCTAAGCAAATGTACCAACTGACACGCCCCAAAGCTGAGGTGTATGCTGGGCTGAAGATAGAACAGCAAAGCAGATGATGTGATGTGCTCCTGCTGCTCCTTAAGGCCGCTGCTCTGCCCCACTGGTCCTTATTCTCTACAGCAAGTTTGCTGCATTCAGACCAGCCTGTCCTCCCTCTGTTAGGGCTGTCCTTAGAATTTGTCCCTTGTCTACATCCTTACCCATGGCCCTGTGTAACTCAACCTTCTAGAAACTTTGCACAAGAGGATCAAAACCTCTGGTTTCCTTCCCTCCTCTCTGAAAGAGCAGATAGAAGGAAGCCAGGGGGCTGTTCTACCATCCCAGCCGAGCACACCTAGACACAGCCACGTCTAGAATGCTCCATCTGAAAAAACCATGCTCCACTCTCCTGCTCCAACATCATTCCACTCCTGTCCAGTCTCCCCACTGCCATTCCCCTCTCCAGCTCAACAGCTTGCCCACTTCCAGCTGCCCTCCTGGCTTCACATGCTCACCTTCCACAATGCCCAATCCTGCCAACCCAGCCTGCCACAGGCAACCCGGTGTCAGCAGGAACAGCCTACTTCTCTGTTCCAGGCTTTATCACTGGGAGTAAATACACACACGTGTGTGTGTGTGTGTGCTGATGCCATTATAAACTCTTCAAGCGTGCCCACCCCCATGACACCAAGCACGACGAATGACTGCTCCCATCTTGAATTAATTATAACTATTTTTTGAGTGCCTACCGTGTGTCAAGCACTCTCCTAATCACCTTTCAGGAATTTTGTTTAATCCTCAAAACACCACCGCCAGGAGTCAGGGACCATCCTGATTCTCATCTTACAGTAAGGAAATCGGAGGCCCCGGGAGGGAGGTCAACACCTGCTCAGGGTCATAACTGTGTCACTCTCTCAGGACTTAACACCAGCATCAACTCTACCGGGCAGGAGCCCGCTCAGTTCACAATGGCACTAAACTGCTGTGTCATGATGCAACAGCAGGTTACTGGGTGAAAGTGAAAGGACAGGAAGAAGGGACGAGGAGAACCGTCGCGGTACATTCCGGAAAGGAGGCGGCGAGGGGAGCTGGGGGGCACACCAAGAGACACTTCCTGGTTATCGTTACTCAGCATTTTGTGGGGGTTCGCGGTGGGGCGGTGGTACGGCGGGCCTTTCCGAGAAACCGTAAATGGCCTCTTCTCTGGGCGCGTCCGATTAAGGCCTGGCTGGCCCCTTCCCAGGTGACCCTCTAGATCAGGGTGTGGCCGCCGGGCCCCCGCCCGCCTTGCACAGTGCGTGCGCCCTTTAGGTCACCTAATGGCCCTTCCGCCTTCCCGCTCGCAGGTGGGATACAGGTGGGCGATGCCGAAAGTTTCGAGCTCAGGCGACGCCCAGGAGCTCCGCCCCGCGTCCGCCCCTCCCCTCCGGTCCCGCCCCTGCCGGCGGTCCCGCCCCCACCCGGCGGCTCCGGGAGGCGGGGCCTAGCCCGGACGCCGGCGCGGGCGCGGGAGGCCCGAGCGGGCGCGCCCACGCCGCACGCACGCCGCGCGCGCCCGCCCGCCCCGCCCACCATTACTATAAAGGGAAAGCGGGCTGCGAGTTGGCCAAGCTCCGTCCGACGCCTTGGATCCGTTTCCATCGCTTGCGCCGTCTGGTCGTTTGTCAGACCCCCAGCTGCCAAGATGGTGAAGCAGATTGAGAGCAAGGTACGCGTTCCGGGGCATGCCACGGCGCGGCTCAAAGCCGCGGGCAGCTGGGGTAGGCGGTGGGCCGAAGGTGGGCAGTCCACTCCTCTGCATCCCTCGGGGAAGAGGACGCGGCGGCTCGGCCTGAGACTGCGGGAAGCCCGGGCCTGGGCGCGCCCGGGGCCGTGGAGCTTTCCCTGGAGGAAGGGAGGAGACGGACAGGTTTCCCTGGAGAGCAAGGTCCGGGTGACCCAGTGTGTCTGGAGGATGCACGCGCGCGGAGAGCGCCCGGGAGTCCTCCACTGCGCCCCCGCCACCCCTCTTGCCGGGAAACCGCGATTGGGTAGAGGATGGAGGGAGTCTGCCTTAGGCCCCCCATCTTTATCCGGACACGGGCCTGGGCAAGGAGGTGGAGGGCTTCTTGAATAAAGCCCGGGCTTGCTGGCCGCCACTCCTTCCTCGTGGAGCCGCGTGATCCACCCGCGCTTTTGGGTGCAGTGAGCTCCCTGGGGAGCGGGTCTAGGCCGGAGACACCCCCTCCCCGGCTGCCGGGCCGTAGAGGTGACGCGTGCTGCAGCCGCGTGAAAGGGGCGGTTCCGGGCTGGAGACACCCCCACCCCCAACCCCTAAGAGTCCGGCTTTAGTAGCCCAGGTAGCGGCAAGGAAGTGAGGTCCGGGCCGCGCCCTCGGGACTCCACCTCCGGCGACGCAGGGCGTGTTTCCGGCAGCGCTGGCTTTGGAATGACTCAGTCCACAAGACTGGGCCCGGGGGCCTCCACTGCCCTACCCATCTGGGATTCTTTCTCAGTCTGTGGGGTTCGCTGGAGCCCGGAGTCCCCTGGGTGCAGCCGCGCCCGGCTGTGTGCTTGACCGCGGTTGTGTCCTTTTAGGAACGCCCAAGGCAAAAAGTGTATATCGAGAGTTATTGCAAACTTAATACTCTAGTGCCCGGAGAATTCAGAACCTAAGAGTGTCCGATGTACTATGACCCCTCAAGAAATGGATGCTAATCCAGAGTCAGAAAAGCCCGTGGGAGAAAACTGATGTTGCTCAAACAGCTGGACGGAACCGTTTACCCTGCTATACTCCCCACCCCAGGAAAGCTGGGAAAGGCGAGTGGAGCGCCCGTACTTGGTTCAGATCTGGGGTTGGCTTTGAGGAATGGAGGTTTCAGTGTTAATGGTTCCTTATCTTTTTTTCCTTTCACGATCAAGAAACATAAAAGGTCATTGTAGGAAATCTGGGGAGAGAGAGATCTGTTGCCTAGAAGCAACCACAGATAATTGACATTTTTATTTCTGAGGTGTGTGTTTGTGGTCTCATTTAGCCTGAACTCTTTCTGTGTAATTAGAAGATTTTGGAATCATTTCAATAACTGAAGACATTGCTGGATATCTTAGGCAGTTTTCCGTGCTTCAATGAATGTTTCTGTTACTGACGCTTTATACAGCGTTGAGGCTGTTTGCTCAGGTTAGGGTCAACATCGGTTGTGTGTTTAGTTGTGAAGTCGTGTCGACTCTTGTGACCCCATGGACTGTAGCTCACTAGGCTTTTCTGTCCATGGGATTTCCTGGGCAAGAATACTGGAGTCGGTTGCCATTTGCTTCTCCAGGGGATCTTCCCAACCCAGGGATCAAACCCACATTTCCTGCATCTCCTGTGTTGGCAGGTGGATTCTTAACCATGAGCCACAGGAAAGCCTGAGGTCAGTATCTGTTATTAGGTGACTAATAACAGTCTAGGAGGGGAGTAGGGGGTGATCCTCTGTGGAGGCTGGCAACTTCTGAAAACCCATGAAAGGAGTGAAAAATCTTTGGTCTAGCTGAAGTGTCTCAGAATCCATACAACTACGAACCAAAAATTGATTGATTCCTGGAGCACAGTCTTTTCAAAATTCAGTCTTTTCCTATTTTAGTTTTCATATTGTTTCCTATTTAGTTGTGGCACTTTCCTCCCCTCATTAATGACAAGATGTAGAAGGGTGACAGGAAGTTTATTACTCAGAAAAAGCACTGATCTGGGGTTGTAATCAGTGGGTCTTCAAAGCTATGATCCAGAGTCAAACAAAAGGTAAGCTGATTTGAATGTTTCTTGTAAATATTGAGTACACTTTGGATTTTCATCCTGATGGACTAAAATTGGTGCCTTTGGTCATCCAACACAACCGAGGTTTTGGTAGTACAGAGCTACTGGGGTCTATTTCAGATCCAAGTGGGATACCTAGGCTGTAGAAGTGAGGAAGAAGAAATCAACAGTTTGTTTTAAGAATGGCCACTGCCGTTTCTTGGACTCCTAATTTGAACACACGGGCAATTTTACTGAATGCTTTACAAACCACTCTTAGGCTTGTTGATTGCTTTTGGAATGGGTGTGTTTAGGAAAAGAGATGCTGGAAGCTACTCTTACTTATCTGCCCCAAATATGAATGCATTGTTTTGTTTTCAGAACCTTTGTGTCAGTGATGGGGACCTTTATCAATCCTCACTGGTAGTTTCTAGAAGCTAGAAATTATGGTTTGCTTCCTAGCAAGAGGATATTGACTCATTTTCAAACTGATGTCTGTTTTAGGCAAACTTAAGTGGCCAGAGAATAGAATTTGTCATGAAGTCTTACCTGGCTCTGTGACTCATGTTCAGTGAAGCCAAAATTTATTGCCGAAAGATATTCTAGATTGACAGTAACCTCCCCAGTATTTACTGAAAGCCAACCATGTTCACAAAACCATGCATTCATCTGAGCAGACACACTGTCATTCCTTATTTTCTTGTTTTACCTGGATCTTGCAGTAAAGAATGGCTGGTTTGACCTAAAAAAATCACAGGGAAGGCTCTGAAGGAAATCCATCTGAAAAATACAGGTGATGGTTTGGAAAAATAATTTCTATACTTTTTACCCTGTGTGCCCCTCCGCTGAACACCACTACTTTGTCATACCCAAAGGTGTGGTGTGTTTATTTGCATGCAGGTTTGTACCTGCATAAACTGCAAACAGAAATCATGATCTGCCATCCCAGGGAAACACCATTTGTGAATTGTTTCCCTAAAACATGAGGTAGAAATTAGAAATGTAGAGTAATAACTAGAGGAATTCACTTAAAATTTTTTTTAAATGGTGCTTTATTTACTTTCCTTCTTTAGTGGACCAGATCTGACCTGATTCTTGGCTTTCAAAGCAAGGGGGTGGTGGTGTTGGTTTTTTATTAAACCAATGTGACTGGCATCTTTTCCCTTGAAGGAAACTGAGACTTCAGATATAGATGTTTGTGTTTTGATTGCTCTTCATGGCTGTGGCTTTGGTCAGCACCAGCTGACTAATTGTGGTTAAAAATGAGTCCCTTGTTAACTAGCATGTTACGTTGCTAGGGTTACAGTATCAAGACCATTGGTAAATTATTCAGGGAGGTTGGTGGTGAGGAATTTCTTGATCATTTCTGATGGTGGAATTCTATTCAACAAGCATTGCTTATGAAAAATAACAAAATTCCCTTCATGAAGAACTAAAAACTTTTTTAGTTGGTCAATGATGAAAGCAGAAATTAATGATAAATCAAGAGTATGATATCAATTCTGGAAACTGCATTAAAAAGAGTATAAGGGTATATGCTTAAAAGTCAACAGTAATTGAGTGTAAGGGCGTGGAGAAGTTATTTTCTTTTTCTTTTTTGGTTGAGCTTTTGAATGTTCTAAGATAGGTAAAATTAGCTTAATCAAGATGTTTTAGTTTTGAAAGCAACTTGTGTTTTAGTTGCAAAATTTTTTGCGTTTGTGACATTCAGTTGAAGAGTGACTCCCTTGCATCAATCAATAAGCATTTAATGAATGTCTACTATATACCGAGATTTGATGTGGAAGCACTTTGAATACAAATGTCTTTATTTTCCTTTCATTTACTTAGTTTGGATGTGGATTAACCAAATATTTTGATTTGTGAAGACATGAATATTGATACACTGTATACATCATATTAACACTGTACACCACAGTAGGATTTCTTCAGTTTATTTGCTTGGTTTTCTTTTTTTTTTTTTTTTTTTAATTAGAAAACAGGCCCTGAAAACAGGACCTCCAAATTGTGCTTTGTGTCACATTTTATCAAGGCTTTTGGAAATAAATAATTTAACATCAGCTTTCCTCTTTCCCTTCCTAGTACGCTTTTCAGGAAGCCTTGAACAGTGCAGGAGAGAAACTTGTAGTAGTCGACTTCTCAGCCACGTGGTGTGGGCCTTGCAAAATGATCAAGCCTTTCTTTCATGTAAGTATTAGCCAGCTTATGCTTTTGTAAGCTGTTTGTTTGGGGTTAGTGGTCCCAGCACTAGGAAAGAGGTTTTGTTGTTGGATCTTTCATCTAAAGTCATAGCATAACAACTTAATTTAGAACTTAAGTTTGATACATACAGCCCATGGAAGACAACTTTCAAAAGTTAATTTGGTTACCTAAGTGATTTTGTTTTTCTTCAAGTTGAAACATGGGCCCTACTTGAAGTTCAGAAATCAAAATCAGTGTTCCAAATTATTTTATAATAAGAAGAATTTGATTCAGAGAAAGTGTCCTTTATGCTTACCTGTCCCTAAATATCTGGATCTTTAGCCCCTACTTTTAAGTTTCCATTTAAGAAGCTTAAGTGTGTTGACTGCCACTACCCAGTGGTAAATCTTTGTGGTTTTTTTTAATTCTCCAGTCTCTCTCTGAAAAGTATTCCAACGTGGTGTTCCTTGAAGTAGATGTGGATGACTGTCAGGTATGTGGCTAGAAATCTGGAATAATGCTGAACTTTTTGCCTTGCCCTTTTTCTCTCAATTGCACATTGCTTGTTCTCATAAGTAAGAAAAACACTAGAACTATCACCCTAGCTAAAAAGTTACTTCAGAAGAACAGGTACTTGTGCCAATTTAATTCTAGCTGTCAGGAGCTATGTATATCACATCCTAAAACAAAATCACTGAGGCATCTATTACCTGACTTTACTAGTCCTCTTTCTAAAAGCCTACCTAACAATCCAAGATGCTCAACAAATAGAAATTGAAAAGACCAAACACCAGGGTACCTTGATAGAGAGCTGAGAAAAGAAATACGCTTAACACTTTAGGTCATGCAGACTGTTCTGTGTGCATCGTTGTTGTTCGGTCGCTCAGCCGTGTCGCACTCACCGTGAGCCCGTGGACAGCAGCGCTCTGGGCCTCCCTGGCCTTCACCACCTCTCAGAGCATAACAAGTATGAATTCATTTAATCCTTGGTTCTGTCATAGTGCCCATTTTACAGGTGGGAAAACAAACGGGTTGGCCGTAGAGTTACAGTAAGTAGCAGAGCTGGGATTGAACTTTGTGTGGGCAGGTTCCCCTAACCTCAGAGGGACAAAGTAGCACCAAGGGTGCTAGACCTGGGTGCAGTCCCAGCCCAGTGACCTCTGCTTTAGGCTCATCCTTCTCTCTTTTGAGGTTTGGTTCCGTTGTCCATGACCAGATCTTAATACCTGCCCTACAAGGTTGCTTCCTCACTGAGCAAACATGGAAATTCTAAAGGTCCAGAAGGGTCTATAAAAAGGGGGATGTGGCAGTACTGCCTAAGCCTGTGGGCTCCAGCCTGTACGCACTGCTTATTCCCAGCACATTTCTCACCTCTTGCCAGACAAGCTCCTGGGCGTAAACTTCACATCCTCTCCAGGAATTCTCCAGTTTCTGCCTCCTATGCCCAAATCGGGTTAGTTCCCGCCTCTGTGTTCCCCTTGTGTGTTCTGCCCTTCTTTTTCTTGGCTTGATTGTTGTGGGACGGGAGGATCATGTCCCTTGTTAGCTGTGTGGGCTTGGTAAAGCTGTGTTCTGTGCCTTGGGCTGAGCCTCTGTAAAATCACAAAGTTGATGCAGCTTCATAAGGCCGTTGCCAGTATCTTAGAAGACCTGTGAGTGTTCAGAGTCGTCCCTGGTACATGATAAGCTTTCAGTGAGCTTAGCTGTTACTATACTGATCTTTGTGTCTGTCCTTCATTATGGTCTGTCAGTTTTTTTGAATCAGAGACCTTGTCTTAACTTTGTTTCCCCTTTACATAGCACACCTTTTGGGCTATAGTAAGTACAGATTGAATGAATTTATATAGTTGCCAAGTACAGTTATTCTGATGTGTCCTGGGTTTTTTAAGAGCAGACAGTATGTGCGTGTGAAAAAATCTTGCTTCCTGTTTTAACCTAATTCTTTTTCTCTTAAGCTGGTCACTTTAGCCAGGTACAAATGGCACCTGGAAGGGGCTAGAGAAACTGGTTCTAATCCTATCAGACATCAAGTGAATACATTTTTATTTGGAAGTACTAACATATACTAGATGCTGCACTAAGCCCGCTACCTGTATTATGTCATTTCATCCAGATAGTGACCATGAGAAGTGTTTCTTATGAGCACCCCAGAAGGAAGAGAGGTCAGAGGCAGAGCCTGGGGATCTGGCCCCTGCAGTACTGTGCCGGGCCCAGGGCAGATGCTCTCTGCCTCAGTCCAGAACCTCTGGGAAGTAGGTGCACGGAGCAGGCCAAGATGTCCATATGACAGTCCCTCCTTTAGGCCTGGTAGGCATCCTCATCGTCACCCTGAAAGTGTCTAGACTTAAAATGACCCTAAGTTGACCTTTCGCTTTGAGCAACACGCAGTTGTTGTTTTTTCTTCACACTCTTAGTGGCTGCTACTCTGCCGTCTAAATAGCCTTACCAATCTTTTGCAGCATTAAAAACTGGATTCCAGAACTCTTAGGTTGTCCTATACACACAGTAACTGTCTGTTCCTACACACCTTGGTCAGTCAGCAGAATTAGCAAGGGAGGTAATGCAAACAAAAAGCAATTCATTATCAGTCCACGAATTATTCCCCACGGAATTTACAGATTCCAGGAGTGGATCCTCTGCTTGCTTTGGAACACTGTAGATAAAACCATCTCCTTATTTTGGCTCTAAAAGAATGCAGATGAAGGATAATGGGAATATCATCATTTTGAACATTAGATCATATCGTAGATGGAATGTTTTAGGAATGAATTTTTTTTTTACAGATAAAAATTTTTTTTTTGCAGATAATTGCTGTCCATGAACTCCAAACCCAGGGCACTTAATGTTTATAGTATTTGGGGGGCAAACAGCACCTAGTTTTAATAGAAGAATCTCTAAACACTTGAGCTGGAAGAGATTATCTTTCAGGTGTAATAAATTCAAATGGACAGGCAGAGGCATGGACATAATAGTGTGGTATACATACGGAACAATTCTGTATGCATAGTGAAGTACGAATACTACTTCTGCAAATGATAGACTGGTCTTATTTCCTTAAGAGCAGACTCTACTCCCAGCTCTACAGAGGATGACACTGGTAAGTTCAAAGAAAGTAACTTAGATTGCCATGTGTCTCCATTTTGATTAGAATAGCCAGGAGTGAGTGAAAAAAAGGTGACAAGAGCAGGTTTAAAGGTATTTTGGTCCTCTGTGCTCAATTACTTAGTAGTGTCCAACTCTTTGTGACCCCATGGACTGTAGACCACCAGGCTCCACTGTCTTGGGATTTCCCAGGCAAGAATACTGGAGTAGGTTTTCATTTCCTTCTCCAGGGATCTCCTGACCTCCCTGGTCAGGATCTCCTGACCCACCTCTCTTGTCTCCTGCATTGGCAGACAGATTCATTACCGCTACACCATGTGGGACAAAAGGCTAAGCTAGAAACCACCAAAAACAATTTTCATAAGGTAAAATGTGGCCTTGTTACACTTAATGCATGTGTGCTTAGCCATGTCCAGCTCTTCTGTAGCCCTGTGGACTATCCTGCCAGACTCCTCTGTCCATGGGGTTCTCTAGGCAAGAATACTAGAGGGGGTTGCCATTTTTCCTCCAGGGGATCTACCCACCCCAGGGATTGAACCTGCAGCTCCTGCATTGGCAGGCAGATTCTTTACCACTGAGCCACCTGGGAAGCCCTGTTATACTTCACTAGTAAAAACTAATAAAAAGCTGAGATTGGGTAAACCTATGGTGATGGAGAACAGATCAGGGGTGGGGTGGGGTGGGATAGGGTTTGACCATAAAGGAGCCACTGAGGAGGTCTTAGGGGAATGAGGGAAGAGTTGTGTATCCTGATTATGCTGTGACTACTTAAATTCCAGATTGTTGTGTTTTTAAATGGCAGGAAGTTGGGGTGCCATTAGGGGTTGGCTAGCTTTCTGTTTTTAAATGAGGGAACTGATCAACTCAGGATAAAGGATATTTTTAAAACCTCAACAGTAACTCCTTAAAGTGTATGTGTCTTTTCAAATCCCCACAGGAATGGGCAAGTTAGTGCATAGAACAAGTAATAGAAGAAAAAAAAAAAGTAAAACATTAACAGAGGTAATAGAGATCAAATATTATTAGTTACAGGCTGACTAACCTTTTGGGGCTTTCTCTGATGGCTCAGTGGTAAAGAATCTGCCTGCCAATGCAGGAGATGCAACTTTGATTCCTGGTTTAGGAAGATCCCCTGGAAAAGAAATGGCAACCCACCCCAATATTGTTGCCTGGAGAAACCCATGAACAGAGGGGCTTGGTGAGATATAGTCCATTGGGTTGCAAAGAGTCAGACACAACTTAGCAAGTAAACAACTGATCTTTACTGAGGTCATTAAAAATCCAGTAAAGCCCATGCTTTCAATGATTGGAAATAGGGAAGGGCTGATGGATCTGATTACATGAAAAGTCAAACTGGATGTCAAAAATCATGATACATACTGATACATTCGGATTAGTTTAACCATGTGTATCTAGGGGCTTTAAAATGAATACTCTCACTACCTTAGCAGTGCTTATTTTCAGGGATGGGGATTGAAGAACAGTGTAATATCACTTTCATACCCAGTGAGAGAATTCTTTATGCTTTAACTAAAAATTTGTCATGTAAAGACTTAGACTGCAATTTTAAGACATAAAACGTATGAACATGATTAAAACACTTGGAAGCTTTCTCAAAAGCATTACTGTTTTCATGACTTAGCTTATTTTAAGTTAGGCAGTTGTACCAATGCAGGAGTGCCAGGCTCTGCCTGGGTGAGGTATAAAGCATCCAGTATCTCAGAATAGGAATGAGACTATCATTTCCATTGATTGGGACCCTGTATTTTCTGCTCATAAAGCTTTGGGAGTGGCTTTCTCACCTGAAACTTGTGATCAGTGTCTTTGGATGTAGAATATCTTTTTCGGTAGGTTCCAGTCTTTCTTGATGGCTGTGTTCAGTAGCTAGCTGTGATTCTGATGTGCTCAGGAGAGGAGGTCCTTCTCTCCAAGTCCTGTTGTCTTGCTTGCTCCTTCTCTCGTAGATGATGAAGCTCACTTGTACCACCTGTATGTTTCTCTGATTAGAAGTCCAGGAGAGGGTGGGCTCATCATTTCTACCCCATTGCCCTTCTAACACCCACCTCTTCCGAGGCTTCTGCCAACTGCTTGCATGAAAGATGATATCCACCTGGCGACTTAAAAGTAAGAGTGAAGGAACTGCAGTAAACAGCTGCTTTCCCAGTGCTGGGAGGAGCCAGCCAATGTTCCCAAATATTCAAGCAATTCAGTTTTTTTTGTTTTTTTAAAGCACTTAACATAAACCAAGCAACCTATCTGGACCAGATTGATCCCATAGACAACCATTTTTTAATCTTTTAGCTAAACCAGTCCCCCTGCCCTTCTAACTAGTCATCTTTGGGTCTCCTGGTTGTTTATGCATGCTAAGTCGTTCAGTTGTGTCCAATTCTATGCGACTCTATGGGCTGTAGCCCGCCAGGCTCCTCTGTCCATGGGATTCTCTAGGCAAGAATACTGGAGTGGGTTACCAGGTCCTCCTCCAGCGGACCTTCTGAATGCAGGGCACAAACCCATGTCTCTTGTGTCTGCCGCATTGGCAGGTGGGTTCTTCACCACTAGCACCATCTGGGAAGCCTGGTCTCCTGATTACTCACCTCAAGGTGAACCTTGACATGTGCAGCTCACTATCTTCCTGTCAACTCTCCACCCCATTTTTCATCCTGAATTACTGGAATTGGTACAATTAAAATGTTATGATCTTCATTTTGGTTTTAAACAAATGTTCTTGCTAATTTCCATATAACTCTTGCTTTCAGTTAGTATTTGGTGCCTGGAGTGTACAAGGCGTTCAGTACATTCCTAGCCATTCTATTGCAGCCATCACTGCCCTGTGCTGCTTGGTGTGCAGTGTTTGAGGAAAAAGTAAAGCTTATCAGGAAAAGAGCAGCAGTTGTCTGCCACCCTTCCTGCCCAAACTAGCAACAGTGCACGTGCAATTTCATAAAGATGTAAAACCACACTTTTCTTCCAGTCTCAGAGGAAGAGGTGAAGTTAGGCTGCTTCTGTTGCCTGGTGGCTCAATCTCGGGGCCGCTCCATTTTTTTTAATTCCTGTGTTCCTCATTGCCAAGTCCCTGACTAGAAGACACCACAGTGTTTGTACCAACCTTGCTTTCCTGTGAAAGTTCTTTGGTTTCTGTGATCTGCTTCTCAGGGTTCTTTCTGCCTCCTTGGTTGCTGTTCTTCCCAGCTTTTGCTAACCACGCAGTTTAGGACGGCATGGTTCCTTCTGCATTTCTCTCCTCCCCTCTCTGAGTGCTGAGCTGATGTTTTCAATCCCTGATGGATCTGTTCACTTGAAACTCTTGTCCAAAACATTTTCATGGACTCTTCCCCCCAAACCTGGTGTGAATAAGGTGTGGAGAGTGAGGGCTGGTAAAAGCAGAAAAGTCTGTGGAGCTGTCCTGGAGGTTACCATGACTTTCTTCTTGAACAAGTCTTTTGTAAACAAGTTGGTCCCTCTAGCTAACTCTGAACTTTAGCCTCTGATCATCATCTATGTATTTCACTTCAAGAAAACAGAATAATTCTGTTAAATGGTTTGAGTCACTGTATAGTATCTGAGGCTAGTGTACTTCAAAGATGAGAGTACATATTAAAATTTTAATTGAGACTGTAACCAATTTGGCTTTTGTGCCACTGTATCATTGTTTAGGCATATAAACATTGACAGAGCCCTAATGTTGAGTTCTGGACATGTAAGAGGAAAAAGAATCTGGTTTTAGATCACAGGTGTCAGCACTCAATACTCAGTCTTGTTTTCATCTTCTTACTGCACCTCTCTTCCCCTCAGGATGTTGCTGCAGAGTGTGAAGTCAAATGCATGCCAACCTTCCAGTTTTTTAAAAAGGGACAGAAGGTAGGTACACCTGACCTCGAAAACCAGCTGGGTAACAGGCTAGCGTGGCATATAGACAAACGAGCGACTTACCTTACACACTGGGAAGCACATCCCCATTTTTTCCTTTTAAGAATATTTAAATATGTCATTCTTCATTAAGTGCATAATGAGACATCTCATTGTTAATTAATCTCTGTTAAGTCACAGGGATTTGCTGATTAATCCCTGTGATTGGTACTTCGTATTTATATCACAATGCATTTATCTTTGTTCAGAGGTATTTGTGTAGAAAAATTGAGCCTTGACTTTTGAGGGTGGGTTTTTTTTGTTGTTGTTGTTTTTAAACTTAACTGAGTATTATCCATGGATGTAAATTTTAAATTATCATGGGTGTAAATTTTAAATAAGTATATACTTCCTGTCTTCCCCAGACCCATTCTGTGGTCATATCTGATACACAAAATAGGGATGCAATGCTACATCTAATGGCAATTCAATATTCTCTCAACAGGTGGGTGAATTTTCTGGAGCTAATAAGGAAAAACTTGAAGCCACCATTAATGAATTAATCTAATCATGTTTTATGAAGACATGGCCAGCCATTGGCTGTCTAAACTTGTAATTTTTTTTATTTACACAAAGGAAAGATCAAGTATGAAGATTATATACCTTACTGCCATTGATAAGTGACAATAAAATATTAACTCTACACTTTTTAAAACTGTCTCATGTCTTTACCTAGTTTTCAAAATAAATGAAAACTGGCCATTTGATGGAATTTAATGTCCTAGTTATTTTCATATGTTCTTGATTCTTTTTTGGTGACCTTGTAGGCCACTGGTTTAAGGTTTTGGGTTTTTTTTTTTTTTTTTGTATTTCTAGAAAAATCTTACTGGGGGCAATGCAGATAACAGTAGTATATTAAAATTGTTTTTTTTTTTAAACTTATGCACAGAGAAAGTATTTTATATCTCCTGTATTCTCTGAATGATCCTTATGACCAAAATTGATTTCTGCCCATGAAGGAATTATCTCTGATTTGAGATTTCCTGTCTCAGGTTACAATGAGCTGCCAAGTTTGATAAAAGAGTCCTGTTACCAGTCAGGAATTTTTCATAGGTGGTTCACAAGGGAGCTCCTTGTGAGTAAACTTTACAGTGGGAATTTTGATTCTAAGTAAGAAACTGGTTTTATAGGCCACATAGAAGTTCCAACCTAATGGCAAAGAGTGTGGAAGTTACCATTTATTTCATTCAAAGAACACTTGTTTCTTTGTTCTAGACACAGCAAAGGGCTGAGGAATGCTTGTAGAAAGTTTTCACATTTGTGCAGTAAAAAGTAATCATAGAATTAAATCATATGCCTTTTACCATCCTTATAATTTAATCTTTGCAACAATCCTATGGAGTAGGCAGTATAATTCCCATTTCCCAGTGAGGAAACCATCAAAGAGAACAGGAGCACCACACTCGTCCGTGGATGATCAGAGATTGAAACCAAACAAGTCTAGGGTACAAATGCTAAACTATTACCCTGCCACTCTGTACATTCTAGAAGGCAAACTAATGACTGATAGACTGGTGTGTACTCTGTGTGCATGCTAAGTCACTTCAGTTGTGTCTCTCCACGACCCTACGGACTGCAACCTGCCAGGCTCCTCTGTCCATAGAATTCTCTAGACAAGAATACTGGAATGAGTTGCCATGTCCTCCAGGGGATCTTCCTGACCCCGGGATCAAACCTGCATCTCCTGCATTGGCAGGTGGGTTCTTTATCACTAGCACCACCTGGGAAACCTCATACTATAAGGCCAAAACAAATGGGCACAGATGGTGGGGAGGTGAGAGACAAAGTGACTCAACATTTAGGAAAGACAATCCAAGGACTCCTACAAGCAGGATTCCAAGGTAAAGTACCAGGTGTTTGGGTTGAACAAATGGGTGGTTGGGGTGCCAGGTAATGAGTAAGGTGGGGATTGGAAGAGGCAGGTCAGGTTCTCTTGGGACATGTTAAGACATGCTTTTGTGGTGTACATTTAAGATGAATGATTTCATGCAGACTGCTAGGTACTAGTCTGGACTAGAATAGGAATTTGAAAGACATCATAATGTAGATGGCTAGGAACAGATGTATGGAAACATGCAGGATAGAGCATCCAGAAAAGTCTCAAAACATCTTGAGCTCTCAACATTTAGAGACCAAGTAGAGTGGGAACCAACAAAAGAGACATAAGCCAGAGGGAAAGGAGGAAACACAAGAGGGCTATTTTGTTGTTTTTTTTTTTTCTTTAACCCCTAAAGCAAAAAGAACATTTCAAAAAGGAAGGCGTGTTAACTATCAAGTGCTGCTGTGATCCTAAGATGATTGGAAAACAAAATGCAGAGTGATGGTGACAATTCTTACGGAAGAACAGGGATGGGAGCCAGGGTGGTGAGACCTGGAAAGTGAGTGAGCAGAAGTGACTTTTAACAGCCATCCTGAGCAAAGTAAGGAAAATGCCCAAGAATGATTGTTGCAGCAGCGTCGTTTACAGCAGCATGAGATTGGATCCCTATCAGTACAGAAATTGTTAAGTCCAATATGATAAACCCTTCCTAGGTGATAGAGGATGTGAAATAAAGTCCATATTTATGGCAAGGAGAATTTTAAACATAACAGTTCCCGGACCTTTGGCCTCCCCTCCCCTCTCTGCATCACGCATCGGCCAAACCTCCCCCATCAGTAGAGATACCTGCTCAACTGTAAACAGCATTTCTGGCATCAATTAGACAACTCCTAAAAGATAACGTTCCTTCTCAAAAGGGTCACATGACCCAACACTTATGGGTCATGTGGCACTTAAATCTGAATTATGTAAACTATCAATAATCATTTAATACAGCCTCTTCAATAAGTGGAGCTAGGAAAACAACCGCTACATGTAAAAGCATATTAGAACACTTTCTAAAACATCACACAAAAAATAAACTCAAAATGGATTAAAGACCTAAGTGTAAAGCCAGAAACTATAAAAACTCTTAAAGGAAAACATAGGCAAACACTGACATAAATCACAGCAATATTCTCTCTGACCCACCTCCTAGAGTAGTGGAAGTAAAGAGGAAAAAAACAAGCAGGACCCAACTAAAAAAACTTGCACAGCAAAGGAGACTCAACAAGACAAGACAAAAAGAATGGGAGAAAACAATTGCAAATGAAACAATTGACAATGGATAATCAAAATATACAAGCACCTCACGCAGCTCAATACCAGAAAAACAACCCAGTCAAAAAAGGCAGAAGACCTGAACAGACGGTTCTCCAAAGAAGACATACAGATGGCCAACAAACACAAAAATATGCTCAACACCACTAATTATTAGAAATTAGAGAAGTGAAAATCAAAGCTACAATGAAGTATCTCCTTACACTGGTCAGAATGGCCATTATTTTAAAAAATCTACAAACAATAAATGCTGGAGAGGGTGTGGAGAAAAGGGAACCCTCCTGCACTGTTGGTGGGAATGTAAATTTATACAGTCACTATGGAATGACTGACACAGTATGGAGATGCCTTTACAAACTAAGAATAAAACTACCTTCTGACCCAGCAATCCCACTACTGGGTACATACACTGAGAAAGACACGTGCACTTCAATGTTCATACAGCACAATCTACGACAGCTCAGACGTAGAAGCAACCTAGATGTCCACTGACAGATGAGTGGATAACAAAGTTATCCATATATAAAATGGAATGTTACTCAGCCCTAAAAAGTCAGTTCTAGTGAGGTAAATGAACCTAGAGCCTGTTACCCAGAGTGAAATAAGTCAGGAAGAAAACATTTTGGATGTAAAGACAGCTTCCCTGGTGGTTCAGACGGTAAAGAATCCGCCTGCAATGCGGGAGACCTGGGTCGGGAAGATCCGCTGGAGAAGGGGATGGCAACCCACTCCAGTATTCTGGCCTGGAGAGTTCCATGGACACACGACCGCGGCGGGTGACAGTCCATGGCGGTGCAGAGTGCACGTGGCTGAGTGCACTCACTTGACTTCACTTCATGGAATCCAGAAAAAATGGTATTAATAAACCCACTTGCAGGGCAAGAATAGAGACACAGACATAGAGAACAGACTGGACACAGTGAGAGGAGGAGAGGATGGGACAGATGGAGAGAATGGCACTGACATGTGTACGCAAGCACATGTGAAAGTGACAGCTAATGGGAAGCTGCTATGTAACAGGGAGTGCAACTCGGGGCTCTGACGGGGTGGTGGGGGGGATGGGGTAGGGGAGGGGTTGGAGGAGGGGGTCCTATGTGTGCCTGTGGCTGGTTCCAGTTGTATGGCAGAAGCCAATGCAACATTATGAAGCGATTATCCTCCAATTAAAAATAAAATTTTAAAAATATGTCATTTAACATACAGCCCTCTGTCTCAAAAACCTTACAAGCCATGTCGACTTCTAAATGGTAGAACAGTCTTTGACACTTTCTCAGCTGCGCTTTCTGGGTTGTAAGTCTCAGAATTTGGGTCAAAAAGTTTTCCAGTGGTTTCTTAGATTAGCTGATTGATTAACCAATTCATTGATTTTTCACCAACAAGAATGAAATATTAATACGAAACAGGAAAATTTCAGAGTCAGTGGGTGGGAAAAAAGTTACAGAATATGAACAATACAGAACAGTTCAATTTTATCTGTGTAAATAATAAGACATGCTAGATATCTCTAGGTCAATCTAAGTGTAAATTAACATGAGAAGATCTTGAAGGAAACATTTCTAACTAATCACAGCAGTCACTTCTGGAGAGAATAGGTAGAGATTGATGGATTTTAGTTTTATCTGTAAACGTCTTTTTCATAGTAAGAACGTACTCATACATTACTTACAAGTTAAAAACAAAAAAATTTAATAGACTGCAAAGATAAAGAAGCAAGGTCTGTAGAACTCATGCAAAAATTTCTCTAAAGGCAAGTGGAGAGACACAGTTAATGCGTTATTGACCAGAGATGTTTCAAAATTCACATACCTAACAAATTGCTGGCCACAGGTGTTAGTTTCTGCCAAAATCCTATAGTCAATAGTGTGTTAATAGACATTTTGTGTATAAGACAGTGGGTTGCTAGTATGCAAATGGAAATGATACCAAAGTAGAGATCAATTTTATGGGGAAAAGGATAACAGAAAGGGAATTCCTTGTGTAGTCAAGAAAGAACTGGGGAAGGTGGGGAGCTTTCAGAAGACAAGATGGGAAGGTTGATGACCCTGAGTTCACTTCCTTTCATGGGTACACCAAAATCACAACTAACTGCTAAACAACTATTGATTAAAAAGATTGAAATCTACCTAAAACAGATGTTCTACATCCAAAGACATAAAGAAGAAACCATGAGACAGTAGTCGGGGTGCACCTGCAATATAATCAAATCCCATACTATCCAAGCGGGTGACCCATGATCTGGGGAATTACTATAAAACAGAACTTCTCCCACAAGAGTGAGAGCGGCACTTCGCTGGCAGCGCAGTGGGACACAGGTTCGATCCCTGGTCTGGGAAGATTCCACATGCTGCAGAGCAACTAAGCCCGTGCACCTTAGAGTCTGTGCCCCACAATACAAGAAGCCACTGCAAGGAGAGGCCCACTCACAGCAACTAGAAAAAGCTCCCATGCAGCAAGAAGACCAAGTACAGCCATAAACAAGTAAATAATGTTTTAAAAAAATAAGTGAGAGCTCTGAGTCCCACACCAGGCTCCCCAGCCTAGAAGTCTGGCGCCAGGAGAAGGAGCCCCCAGAACCTTTGGATTTGAAGGCCAGCAGGACTTGCAGGAGCTGCACAGGACTGGAAGAAACGGAGACTCCTCTCTTGGAAGACACACACACAGTCTCACATACACCAGGTTCTAGGACAAAGGCAGCAACTCCATGGGAACCTAGGCCAAACCTACCTGCTTGTCTTGGAGAATCTCCTGTGGAGGTAGGGGGGCCTCTGTGGCTCCCCCTGGGGTCAAAGTCTGGTGGAGGACATAGCAGGGACCTATATGAACTCTAGCTGGAGGCAGACGTTTTGGGCAAAGAGACCTGGCCCCACCTAACAGCCTGTATGACTCTACACATGGACATCACCAGATGGTCAACACCAAAATCAGATTGATTATATTCTTTCCAGCCAAAGATGGAGAAGCTCTATACAGTCAGCAAAAATGACCGGGAGCTGACCATGGCTCAGCTCATGAGCTCCTTATTGCAAAATTCAGACTTAAACTGAAGTAAGTAGGGAAAACTACAAGGCATTCAGGTATGACCTGAATCAAATCCCTTATGAATGTACACTGGAAGTGACAAATAGATTCAAGGGATTAGAGCTGATAGACAGAGTACCCAAAGAACTATGGATGGAGGTTTATAACCTTGTGCAGGGGACAGTGACCAAAACCATCCCCCAAAAAAAGAAATGCAACAAGGCAAAATGGTTATCTGAGGAGGTCTTACAAATAGCTGAGAAAAGAAGAGAAGTGAAAAGAAAAGGAGAAAAGGAAAGATATATCCATCTGAATGCAGAGTTCCAAAGAATAGCAAGGAGAGATGAAAAAGCCTTCTTAAGTGAACAATGCAAACAAATAGAGGAAAACAATAGAAGGGGAAAGACCAGAGATGTCTTCAAGAAAATTAGAGCTATAGATGGAACACTTCACGCAAAGATAGGCACAATAAAGGACAAACAGTATGGACCTAAAGAAGCAGAAGATATTAAGAAGAGGTGGCAAGAATACACAGAAGAACTATACAAAGAAGGTCTTAATGACCCACGTAACCATGATGGTGTGGTCACTCACCTAGAGCCAGACATCCTGGAGTGTGAAGTCAAGTGGGCCCTAGGAAGCATTACTATGAACAAAGCTAGTGAAGGTGATGGGATTCCAGCTGTGCTATTTCAAATCCTAAAAGATGCTGCTTGTCAAGTGATGCACTCAATATGCCAGCAAATTTGGAAAACTCAGCAGTGGCCACAGGACTGGAAAAGGTCAGTTTTCATTCTAATCCCCAAAAAAAGGCAATGCCAAATAATGTTCAAACTACTGCACAATTGTTCTCATTTATGTAAGAGCAAGGTAATGCTCAAAATCCTTCAATTTACGCTTCAACAATATGTGAACTGAGAATTTTCAGATGTACAAGCTGAATTTAGAAAAGGCAGAGGAACCAGAGATCAAATTGCCAACATCCATTGGATCATAGAGAGAATTCCAGAAAAACATCTGCTTCATTGACAACACTAAAAACTTTGTATGAATCACAACAAACTGAAAAATTCTTAAGAGATGGGAACATCAGACTACCCTACCTGCCTCCTGATATACCTGTATGCAGGTTAAGAAGCAACAGTTACAACTAGACATGGAACAACAGACTGGTTCCAAATTGGGAAAAGAGTACATGAAGGCTGTATATTGTCACCCTGCTTACTTAACTTCTATGCAGAGTACATCATGCAAAATGCTGGGCTGGATGAAGCGAAGCTGGCGTCAATATTATGGGGAGAAATATCAATAACCTCAAATATGCAGATGACACCACCCTTATGGCAGAAAGTGAAGAGGAACTAGAGACTCTTGATGAAGGTGAAAGAGAATGAAAAAGCTGGCTTGAAACTCAACATTCAAAAAACTAAGATCATGGCATCCGGTACCATTACTTCATGGCAAATAGAAGGGGAAAACATGGAAGCAGTGATGTTTTATTTTCTTGGGCTCCAAAATCACTGCAGATTGTGACTGCAGCCATGAAATTAAAAGATGCCTGCTCCTTGGAAGAAAAGCTATGACAAATCTAGATAACATATTAAAAGCAGAGACGTCACTTTACCCACAAAGGTCTGTCTAGTCAAAGCTTTGGTTTTTCCAGCAGTCATGTACAGATGGAAGAGTTGGACCATAAAGAAGGCTGAGTGCCAAAGAATTGATGCTTTCAAACTCTGGTGCTGGAGAAGACTCTTGAGAGTCCCTTGGACAACAAGGAGATCAAACCAGTCAATCCTAAAGGAAATCAACCCTAAATATTTACTGGAAGGACTGATACAGAAGCTGAAGCTCCAATACTTTGGCCACCTGATGCAAAGAGCTAACTCACTGGCAAAGACCCTGATCTGGGAAAGATTGAGGGCGAGAGGATGAGATGGTTAGATGGCATCATCAACTCAATGGGCATGAGTTTGAGCAAACTCCAGGAGATAGTGAAGGACATTGGAAGCCTGGCGTGCTGTGGTCCATGGGATTGCAAAGAGTCAGACACGACTAAACAACTCTACAGTAACAACAGCCTGCCAAGCTCTGCTACTGGGAAGCCTCAGACCAAACAACCAACAGAGCAGGAACATAGCCCCACTCATCAGCAGACAGGTTGCTTAAAGATTTATTGAGCCCACAGCCACCTCTAGATAGGCCTCTGCCCATCAGGGCCAAAACCCAGATCTATCTACCAATCGGCAGGCACCAAAAGCAAAGAAACTATGATCCACAAGCCTGCAGACCTGAGTCTATAAACCGAGATCAGTATCTATCCTGGGACCAGCTGGTTCCTGGCCCTTGCATGACAGAATGGGAGTGTACTGCTGAAAACGGACATTCCCTATGGAGGGCCACTTCTCCAAGGTTGAGAAATGTAACTAAGCTACCACATACATAAAAATACAAACAGAAATTTAAACAAGATGAAATGGCAAAGGAATACATTCTAGATGAAAGAACAAGATAAAGCCCCAGAAGAACAACTTAGTAAAATGGAGAGAGTCTATCTTCCTGAGAAAGAGTTCAGAGTAATGATCACAAAAATGATCCAAAAACTTGGGCAAAGAACAGATGCACAGTGTGAGAAGTAACAAGTTTTTAATAAAGAGTTAGAAAATGTAGAGAACCACCAAAAAAGAGTTGCAAATACAATAACTGAAATAAAAAACACACTAGAAGGAGTCAATAGCAGAAATAAATGAGGCAGAAGAACAAATCAGTGAGCTACAGTGTGGCGGAAATCACTGCCACATGACAGAATACAGAAAAAAGAAGGAAAAGAAATGAGAACCGTTGAAGAGACCTCTAGCACAATGTCAAAAGCACCAATATTTGCATTATAGGGGTCCCAAAGGGAGAAGAGGGAGAGAAAGGGCCTGAGCAAATACTGAAGAGATAATAGCTGAAAACTGCCCTAACATGGGAAAGAAAACAGTCACCTAAGTCCTCTCCTTTGGAGGCAGAGAGTCCCATACAAGATAAACCCAAGAAGGAACATGCCAAGACTCATATTAATCAAATGGACAAAAATTAAAGACAAAGGAAATATTAAAAGCAACAAAGGAAAAGTAACAAATAACATACAAGGGAACTCCCAGAAGGCTAGCAGTTGATTTCTCAGCAGAAGCTCTGTAGGCCAGAAGGGAGTGCCACAATATATTTCAAGTGATGAAGGAGAAAGATCTGCAACCAAAAATACTCTACCCAGAAAGGCTCTTATTCAGATCTGATGAATCCCAAAGCTATGAGATTTAGAAATCAACTAGAAGAAAAAAACTGCAAAAACAAAAACATATGAAGGCTAAACAATATGTTATGAAACCACCACTGGATCACTGAAGAAATCAAAAGAGGAAATGATTTTGATAGAGACAAATGAAAATGAAAACATAATAATCCAAAATATATGAGACACAGCAAAAGCAGTTCTAAGAGGGAAGTTTCTAGTGTATAAGCTTATCTCAGGAAAGAAGAAAAATCTCAAATAAACAAACTAACCTTACAACTAAAGCAACTAGAGAAAGAAGAACAAACAAAATGTAAAGTTAGTACAAGGAGAGAAATCACAACCATCAGAGCGAAAGTAGAGACAAAGGAAACAACGGAAAATCAATGAAACGAAAAGTCGGTCCTTTGAAAAGATAAGCAAAACTGATAAACTTTAGCCAGACTCACCAAGGAAACAAGTGAGAGGGCTCAAACCAATAAAACTGGAAAAGAAAAAGGTGAAGTTACAACAGACACCACAGAAATACAAGAGGGCCCTAGGGGACTATAAGCAACTATATGCCAGTGAAATGGACAATCTAGAAGAAAAGGAGAAATTCTTAGAAAAGTGCCATCTTCAGAGACCAAGCCAGGAAGAAATAGAAAATATGAGCAGACCAATTAAAACTTCTGAAATTAACACTGTGATTCAAATGCTCCCAAGAAACCAAAGTCCAAGGTCAGAGGACTTCACAGGCAAATTTTATTGAACACTTAGAGATGTGTAAACGCCTATGCTTCTGAAAGTATACCAAAAAATTGCAGAGGAAGGAATATTTATGAACTCATTCTATGAGGCCATCATCACCCTTATTCCCAATCCAAACAAAGATACCACACACACAAAAAAATTATAGGCCAATATCACTGATGAACAAAGACACATCTGCAGTCAATTAATCTACAATAAAGAAGGCAAGAATATAAAATGGAGAAGACAGTCTCTTCAATAAGTAGTGTTGGGGAAACTGTAAGGTGGCATGTAAAAAAAAAAAATGAAATCAGAGCATTCTCTAACAATATGCACAAAATAAACTCAAAATGAATCCAAGACCTAAATGTAAGGCTGGACACTATAAAACTCAGAGGAAAATACAGGCAGAACACTCTTTGATATAAATCAAAGCAATATTTCTTATGATCCACCTCCTAGAGTAATGAAAATAAAAGAAAAAATAAACAAATGAGACCTAATTTAAAACCTTTTGGACAACAAAGGAAACCATAAACAAAATGAAAGGACAACCCACACAATGGGAGAAAATACTTGCAAACAAAGCAGCTGACAATGGATTAATCTCCAAGATATACAAACAGCTCATGCAGTTGTATTTCTGAAAAATCAAACAACTCAATAAAAAAAAAAAAATGGGCAGCAGATCTAAACAGACATTTCTTCCTCTAAAAGACATACAGATGGCTAAAAGGCACATGAAAAGATGCTCAACATCACTAATTATCAGAGAAATACAAATCAAAACTACAATGAGGTATCACCTCATGCTGGTTAGAATGATCATCAAAAACTCTACAAACAATAAGTGCTGGAGAAGGTGTGGAGAAAACCGAACCTTCCTATAGTGTTGGATCCAGCAATCCCACTCCTGGGCATATATCCAGAGAAAACCATAATTTGCCAAAATACATGCACCCCAATGTTCATTGTAGCACTATTAACAATAGCCACGACATGGAAGAAACCTAAATATCCATTGATGGATGAACAGTTAAAGATGTGGTATATACGTGTCATGGAATATTACTCAGCCATAGAAAAGAATGAAATGCCATTTGCAACAACACAGATGGACCTAGAGATTTCCATACTAATTGAAGTAAGTCAGAAAGAGAAACACAAACACCATATGATATCACTTATATGGGGAATCTAATTTCAAAAAATCATATAAGTGAACTTATTTTAAAAACAGAAAGAGACTCAGATTTTTAAAACGAAGTTATGGATACCAAAGGGGAAGTGCTGGGGGAGGGATAAATTAAGAGCTTGGGATTAACACACACACAATACTATATAAAGTAGACAAGAGGCAAGGACCCGCTGTGTGGCACAGGGAACGCTGCTCAATGTTCTGTAATAACTCATATGGCAGAAAACCTGAAAAAGAATGAAAACCTGGATCACTTCTCTGTATATCTGAAACTAATATAATATTGTAAATCAACTCTACTCCAATAATTTTTTTTAATTCATGAGGACCTAAATATATAAAGCAAATATATATTTTGGAGAAATAGATAGCAATGCAATAATAGTTGGGAACTTTAATACTCTGAGTATGTCAGTGAGTAGAATAGACAAAAAAATAAGGAAACATTGGCCTTTACTGGCATATTAGACCAGACAGACCTGACATACAGCAGCATTCCATCCATAACAGAATACATGTTCATAAAGGGCACTGAAACAGTCCCCAGGGTAGACAACACGTGAGGCCACAAACCAAAGCTTTTTAAATTTAAGGAGACTGAAATTTATCAAGTATCTTTTCTGACTATAATGGTATGAATTTAGAAATCAATTACAAGAAGAAAACCAGAATATTCACAAATACACAGAGATTAAACAATATGCTACTAAACAACAATGAAACAAAGAAATAAAAAACTACCTTGTGACAAATGAAAATGGAAATACAACGTACCAAAACTTACATGATGCAGCAAAAGCAGTTTTAAGACAAAAGTCTGTAGTAATAACACCTACTTCAAGAAACAAGAAAAATCTCAAATAACTGTACACCTCAAATAAAGAATAAGCAAAGCCCAGTGTTAGTAGAGAGGAGGAAATAAAGAGCAGAAATAAATGAAATAGAGACTAAAAAGACAATAGAAAAAAAGAAAAGGTAACCAATAGATAGTTATTTGAAAAGATAAATTGACAAAACTTTAGCTAGACACAACAAGAAAAAGAAAACTCAAAATCAATAATAAAGAAGAGACATAACAATTGATGCCATAGAATATAAGCTTATATAGTCACTATGGAAGACAGTATGGAGTTTTCCTTAAAAAAAAACTAGGAATAAAACCACCATGCAACCCAGCAATACCACTTTCTAGGCATATAACCTGAGGAAATTAAAACTGAAAAGGACACATGTACCCCAATATTCCTTGCAGCATTTACAATAGCTTGGACATGGAAGCAACCTAGATGTCCATTAAAAGATGAATTGATAAAGAAGTTGTGTTACATATATACAAAGGAATATTACTCAGCCATAAAAAGGAATGCATTTGAGTCAGTTCTAATGAGGTGGATGAACCTAGAGCCTATTATACAGAGTAAAGTAAGTTAGAAAGAGAAACAGATATCATATATTATGGAATATATGGAACATATATACGGAATCTAGAAAGATGGTACTGATGAACCTATTCACAGGACAACAATGGAGAAGCAGACATAGAGAACAAATTTATGGACAAGGGTAGGGGAGAAGGAGAGGGTGAGATGAATGGAGAGAGAAGCATGGAAGTATATACACTAACATACGCAAAACAGCTCCTTCAAAGATCACAGCCTTGTCATGGCAAAGGGGTTTGGATAACACAGTGAAGCCATGAGCCGTCTGTGCACCCTAGATGGACAAGTCAGAGCAGAGAGTTCTGACAAAACGTGGAGGGAGTGGCAAACCACCCCAGTATACTTGCCATGAGAACCTCATGTACTATATAAAAGACCAAAAAGATATGACACTAAAAGATGAGTCCCCCAGGTCTGAAGGTGACCAACATGCTAGTGGGGAAGAATGGAAGAGAATTACCAGTAACTCCAGAATGACTGAAGCGGCTGGGCCAAAGTGGATATGATGCTCAGCTGTGGATGTGTCTGGTGATGAAAGTAAAATCCAGTGCTGCAAAGAACAGCATTGCATAGGAACCTGGAAAGTTAGGTGCATGAATCAAGGAAAATTGGACATGGTCAAGCAGGAGATGGGAAGAATAAACATTGACATCCTAGGAATCAGCGAACTAAAATGGATGGGAATGGCCAAATTTAATTCAGAAGACCATTATATCTACTACTGTGGGCAAGAATCACATAGAAGAAATGGAGTAGCCCTTATAATCAATAAAAGAGTCTGCAAAGTCTTGGGTGCAACCTCAAAAATGACAGAATGATTTGTTTGTTTCCAAGGCAAGCCATTCAACATCACAATAATTCAAGTCTATGCCTCTACCACCAATGTTGTTGAAGTTGACCAGTTCTATGAAGACCTAGAAGACCCCCTAGAACTAACACCTAAAAGTGATGTTCAATTCATCATTGGGGACTGGAATGCAAAAATAGAAGTCAATGAAAAAATTGATGATATTGCAAATTCATTCAATGAATAGAGATTGATATTCAGTTCAGTTGCTCAATCGTGTCAAAAATAGGAAGTCAAGATATTCCTGGAGTAACAGGCAAATTTGGCCTTGGAGAACAAAATGAAGCAGGGCAAAGACTGACTGAATTCTGCCAAGAGGATGCACTAGTCATAGAAAATATCCTTTTTCAACAACACAAGAGATGACTTTACACATGGACATCACCAAATGATCAATACTGAAATCAAATTGATTACATTCTTTGTAGCCGAAGATGGAGAAGTTGTATACAGTCAGCAAAAACAAGACCTGGAGCTGACTGTGGCTCAGATCATCAGCTTCTCATAGCAAAATTCAGGCTTAAACTAAAGAAAATCAGGAAAAACGCTAGGCCAGCCAGGTATGACTTAATCCCATATGAATTTGAAGTAGAGGTAATGAATAGATTCAAAGGACTAGATCTAGTTAACAGTGTGTCTGAAGAGCTATGGACAGAAGTCCAAAATATTGTATAGGAGGCAGTGAACAAAACCACCCCAAAGTAAAGCAAGAAGGCAAAGTGGTTATCTGAGGAGGCTTTCCAAACAGCGGAAGTGAGAGAGTCAATTCCTAGGCAGGTTGATAAGAAGACCAGGGTCAGAAGAATGGAGAGAAGTGCAAAACAAGGGAGAGAGGGAAAGATACATTCAATTAAAGGTAGAGTTCCAAAGAACAGCTAGAAGAGACAAGAAATCCTTCTTCAATGAACAGGGCTTAATAACAGAAAAAAAAAAAAAAAAAGGAGAAAGACTAGAGATCTCTTCAGGAAAACTGGATATATCAAGGGAGCATTCTGCCCAAAGATGGGCACAATAAAGGATAAAAATGGTAGAGACCTAGTAGATGCTGAAGAGATCAAGATAAGATGGAAAGAATATAGGGAAGAACTGTATCAAAAAGATCTTAATGAACCAGATTACTATGATGGTGTGGTTAGACATCCAGAACCAGGTGCTCTGAAATGCAAAGTCAAGTGGGTTTTAAGAAGCATTGCTGTTAATAAAGCTAGCAGATGTGATGAAATTCTGGCAGAACTATTCAGATCCCTAAAGGATGAAGCCATCAAGGTTTTGCATTCACTATGTCAGCAAATCTAGAAGACCCAGCAGTGGCCACGGGAATGGAAAAGGTCAATCCTCATCCCAATTTCCAAGAAGGGTAGTACCAAAGAATGTGCTAACCATCAGACAATCGCACTCATCTCCCATGCTAGTAAAGTGAAAGTGAAAGTGCTCAATCGTGTCCAACTCTTTGTGACCCCATGGACTTCACAGTCCATGGAATTCTCCAAGTCAGAACACAGGAGTGAGTAGCCTTTCCCTTCTCCAGGGGATCTTCCCAACCCCGGGACTGAACCCAGGTCTCCCACATTGCAGGTGGATTCTTTACCAGCTGAGCCACAGGGGAAGCCCAAGAATACTGGAGTGGGTAGCCTATCCCTTCTCCAGCGGATCTTCCCAACCCAGGAATAGAACTGGGGTCTCCTGCATTGCAGGTGGATTCTTTACAAACTGAGCTATGAGGGAAGTAAGGTCAAGCTTAAAATCTTGCATTCTAGGCTTCAGCATATGCAAACCAAGAACTTCCAAATGTCCAAGCTGGGTTTAGAAAAGACAGAGGAACTAGAGATCAAATTGCCAACATTCGCTGGATTATAGAGAAAGCAAGGGAACTTCAGGAAAACATCTATCTCTGTTTCACTGACTATGCTAAAGCTTCTGACTGTGTGGACCATTACTAACTGTGGAAAGCTCTTAAAGAGATGGGAACACCAGACCATCTTACCTGTCTCCTGAGAAATCTGCATGCGGGTCAAGGAGCAGCAGTTAGAACCCTATATGGAACAACTAATTGGTTCAAGATCGAGAAAGGAGTATGACAGGGATGTCTGCTGTCACCCTGTTTGTTTAATCTATACACTGAGCACATCATGAAAAATGCCGGGGTGGATGAATTACAAGCTGGAATCAAGATAGGTAGGAGAAACATCAACAACCTCAGATATGTGAATGATGCCACTCTAACGGCAGAAATCGAAGAAGAACTAAAAAGCCTCTTGATGAGGGAGGAAGAGGAGACTGAAAGAGCCAGATTAAGACTATATATTAAAAAAACTAAGATCATGGCATCCGCCCCCATCGCTACATAGCAAATAGAAGGGGAAAATGTGGAAGTAGTGACAGATTTCTTCTTCTTGGGCTTCAAAATAACTACAGATGGTGACTGCAGCCATGAAATAAAAGACAATTTTTTCTTGGCAGTAAAGTTATGATAAAGCTAGACAGTGTGTTGAAAAGCAGAGACATTCCTCTGCTGACAAAGGTCAGTATAGTCAAGGCTATGATCTTCCCAGTGGTCATGTACGGTTGCGAGAGCTGGACTGTAAAGAAGGCAGAATTGATGCCTTTGAACTGTAGTGTTGGAGAAGATTCCTGAGAATCCTTTGGACAGCAGGAAGATCAAACCAGTCAATCGTAAGGGAGATCAACCCTTAATATTCTCTGGAAGGACTGATGCTGAAGCTGAAACTCCAGTATTTTGGCCACCTGATGCAAACATGACTCGTTGGAAAAGTCCCTAATGCTAGGAAAGATTGAGAGCGGGAGGAGAAAATGGTGTCAGAGGATGAGATGGCTGGACAGCATCACTGGTGCAATGAACATGAACTTAGGCAAACTCTGGGATATGGTGAGGGACAGGGAAGCCTGGCATGCTGCAGTCCATGGGGCTGCAAAGTCAGACCCAACTGGGTGACTGAATGACAACAACGTGCAAAATAGACAGCCAATGGGAATCTGCTGCGTGACTCAGGGAACTCAAACTGGGGCTCTGCAACAACCCAGAGGGGTGGGAACTGGTGGGAGCGAAATTCAAGAGGGAGGGGATATATGAACACCTGTAGCTAATTTATGTTGATGTACAACAGAAATCAAACCAGTATTGTACAATCATCAATCAATGAAAAATAAATTATAAAAAGAAAAAATTTGATTTTTTTTTTGCCACAGAAATACAGAAGATCATGAGAGACTACTATGAACAATTATACATAAATGGGACAACCTAAAAGAAATGAATAAATTCTCAGACAGGAAACAAGAAACTGAATCATGAAGAAATGCAAAATATGAACAGACTGGTGACTAATAAGGAGACTGAATGTGTAATCAAAAGCCTCCTAATAAGAGTCCACAACCGGATAGCTTCCCTGGTGAAATCCATGAAACATTCAAAGAAGAATTAATAGCAGTCCTTCTCAAACTCTCCAAAAAAAGTAGAAGCAAACTAATTTTACAAGGCCAGCATTACCCGGTACCAAAACCAGAAGAAGACACTGCAAGAACGTTACAGGCCAACATTCCTGATGAATACAGGTGCAAATATTCTTAACAAAATATTGGCAAACCAAATTCAACAGTGCACAAAAGGATTATAAACCATGATCAAGTGGTATTTATTTCAGGGACACAAGACTAACTCAACATCTGTAAAAATCAACGTGATACACCATAATAACAAAATGAAGGATAAAAACATGATCACCAATAGAAACAGAAAAGGCATTTGACAATATTTAAGATCCATTTATGATTTTTAAAAAATCTTCCAAAAAGTGGGTGCAGAGTGAATATACCTCAATATAATCAAGGCCATAAATGACAAGCCCACAGCAAACATTATACACAATGGTGAAAAGCTGATCAGGAAATAGACAAGGATGCCCACTGCCAACAGTGGAGTATTAGAAGACCTAGCCTGAGCAGCCAGAGGTGGGGGGGGGGGGGGAGGGGGGAGGAGAAACCAAGGGCATACAAAAAGGAAGAAGAAAAACTGTCACTATTTGCAGATGATATTTTTTATATACAGAAAGCCCTAAAGACTCCACCAAAAAAAGAAAATCTGTTGGAATGAATGAATTTAGAAAATCTATAGGATACCAAAACATAGAAGTCTGTTGCATTTCTGTACACTAATAAACTATAAGAGAAATTAACAATCCCATTTACAATTACATCAAATAGAATGGAATAACTAGAAACAAATTTAAACAAGGAAGTAAAAGACCTGTACACTGAGAACCATAAGACACTGATGTAAAAACAGAAGGCACAAATAAATGAAGATATTCTGTGCTCGTGGATTGGAAGAATACTATTAAAATGTCCATTTTAACACCACCCAAAGCAACCTACAGATTCAACGCAATCCCTACTAAATTTAAATGGCATTTTTCACAGAAATAAAACAGACAGTTCTAAAATTGATATGGAACTACAAAAGACCCCAAAGAACCAAAATAATGTTGAGATAGAAGAACAAAGCTGGAGGCATCACACTCCCTGATTTCAAACTATATTAGAAAAGTGTATTAATCAAAACAGTATGATATTGGTATAAAAACAGGCACATAGTTCAACAGACCATAATAGAAAACCTAGAAATAAAGCCATGCATAAAGATGCATGCAAATTTAAACAGGGTTGTGGGTTTGGGAATAGGAAGATGGAATTTTCATCTGATAGCTTCTATTTTTTTAAGATGGAAATTTGAGGAGAGTAAGAAGGCAATTGTAAGGGAAAAGTGTGAGATAGTTTTCAAAGCGAGGAAGCAGCACAGTGTTTCTGGGCAGGGTTGAGTGAAGGATAGAAGTTTGTTTGCACTTCAAAGCCCTGTTCTGTGCCTCTCCAGTCACATTCAGCCGCTTCCATGCAGGCCATCAAAGGTGGCGAGTCAGAGTGCAAGCAGGAATGTGTCCTAGTGATTCCAATAGAGGGAGAATGCAAAGGATTGGTAGCATTTTCAAGAGACTGACTATACTGATACAGTATAGAATCAAACTTAGATGAGTAGAGAGGAAAACCCAGAAGGAAGCTGGTGGAGATGGAAAAAAAGTGATGGGTCTGGGGAATCAGAGATCTCAACAAATCAAAGAAATGTGGCAGTGGGAGTGATTGAGCAAGCAAACTAAAAAGACAGAAGATGGTGGGCAGAGGGGGATTTAAAAAATTAGATTTTAGAGGTAATGCGTTTTCTAACGAAGACAAGGATTAAGGTGACCATCGGAGAGTGGTGAGGTGAGGGCAGGGAAAAATGGTCAGAACTCAGTCAGTCAAGGATCTGAGACCAGGAGACTGGATGGGTTGCTGAGAAGAATATGGGAAGAGCAACAGAAAGCATCTTTGAGGTAAGCTGTCTTCAATGAATGAGGAGGGTGATACTCAGCAGATGATGCCAATAAGGATGGTAAGAACAGCATGAATGAGTCTCAAAGGAGTAGGAGATTTCACAAGAAAAAGTGGTTTGTGTGGGGTACTGGGGATAAGCAAAACCCCAGTCACCTCCTGATCTGAAGTACATGGGGTGAAAAAGGCTGGGGAGGGAGAATCTTTGGGTGATTCCTGTTAAGGAGGAGGTGATGGATTCCAAGAACACTCTGAAGATATGGAGAGAGGTCCTGATCTGGATTCCAGGAGATACCATCAAAGGGACTGGCAGGAAGGAGAAAGCACAGGGCAGGCTTTGGTAGATAGGGCTGTGGCTCTCAATCTTGGCAGCACATTGAAATCAACTAGAGAGCTTTAAAGAAAATAAGTAGGGTTCAACCCCCAGAGATTGTAAGCTGGGTCTTGGGTGTTACCTGGGCACCAGGTGATCAGATATGCAGCCACGGCTGAGAATCAACAGTTGAGGAGATGTACAATACAGCCAGGGAATGAACGGGGACTGCCTGAAGCTCAGACTTCTGACCATGATTGTGGTCAGTGGGTTTCATTCTGATAGTCCCTTAGAGTGAGATGGGTAAACAGGCAAAATGTCACAGAAGATCATTAACAGATAACCCTTTAACTTCAGAAGAATTTCAGGAGATAAAGCATATCAGGGTCATTTTTCCCCCTCTTCGTAGAGTTTTATAGATCTTTTCTGCCAGCCTCCAAACAAACTTTCATAGTTGTGAAGCTTGGTTGCTTTACCACGGACCAAGTGGTTATATGCTTCATAACTGGAAGTAAACATTGTCAGCTATTTAAAATATTAAAGATGTTAGAGTTCACTAAAGACTCTATAAAAATCTCAGTAACTGGACAGCATAATTGTCACATGTTTCCCTGATGTGGATAACTAATAAATCTAGAGATAATAGCAAGCATTTTGCACTTGTTACCAAACTCATGTAATAATGAAGGTGAATATATGATTTGCAGTTCCATAGGCTATGGAATAACTAATGTCATGAAAAGAAGGCAAATGCAGCATTCCATTATATGTATATACTATAATTTAAGTATAGCACACTGCTCTAGAGTTGTTCGTGATCTACCTGGCAGAGGAAAAAGGTCAGAACAACTCACCATCTGATTTAGTTGGTCATCAAAAGGGTCTGGATGGAGTAGGAGATGACAACCCACTCCAGTATTCTTGCCTGGGAATTTCTATGAACAAAGGAGCCTGGCTGGCTACAGTCCACTGGGTTGCAAAGAGTTGGACACGACTGAGCTCACGCGTGTGTGCCTGCGCACACTCACACATACACAAACACGAAGGGTCTGGAAAAGAATGAGTTACACTGTCTTGGAATAGAGAAAACCCTTTCCAAAGGAGGTTGTGTTTGACTAAAGCCTAAGGGAAAGAAAGAAGGGCATCTCTTGGGACAGCTTAGTAGCATGGTGGTAGCATAGGCTTAATAGCACGGTGGTGGCTTTGAAGAAGGGCAAGGAGTCCAACTGGAATGTGGAGCAAAGCAACAAATGAAGCCATGTGGAAAGGCTGGAACCTGGAAGGCCTTTGAAATAATTTGGCTTCAAGGTCTCTGCATTGCAATGTGTTTTATGGCATGGTACATACGTAAACAATAACTGAATAGCCCACTGGGTTAAAGTACGTAAGGTCTGGGGACACCTCCATGTGTGATGGCTCAGTGAGTAGAGATGGCTCAGTGGGTAAAGAATCCTCCTGCAACGCAGGAGACAAAGGCTCCACCCCTGGGTCAGGATGAGGCCCTGCAGGAGGAAATGGCAACCCACTCCAATATTCCTGCCTGGAACTCTCCATGGACAGAGGAGCCTGGTGGGCTACAGTCCACTGGGCTGCAAAGAGCTGGATTCAACTGAGCACATATTCCACGTATCTTAGTGAAATACCAACGTTTTACTTGGTTTAATACAAAAATCAAATACAAACTATTAGGAAGGATATTAAATATTGAATTCATATAAAAATTCCACAAATCATCTTAGTTTAATGTGAAACTTTGAGCTTATTTTCATGTAATTTTTAAAGATTCACTTGTGAAATAAGATGTGTGCAAATATAAATGGAATTATTCTAAATGTATTATTCTGAGATCTGCTCTTTGCACTCAGCCTAATGCTTGTGAGTGTCACCCATGTTAATATGCCAAACTGTTGATCTTTGGTTTTTCTGACTGTATAGTATTCCATTATATGGCTATACCATTATTTGTTTGTTTCATTCTGCCATGAAAGAAGTTCTTTAAGGCAGAGTTCCCCAACCTCTGGGATCTAATGCCTGAGGATCTGAAGTAGAGCTGATGTAATAATAAAAGAAATAAAGTACAAAATAAATGTAATGTGCTTGAATCATCCTGAAACCACCCTCCACACCAGTACGTGAAAAAACTGACTTCCACAAAAGCTGTCTGGTGCCAAAAGGCATGGGAACCGCTGCTCTAAGGTATACGCGTGAAGGGGAATCCGTAGGTCATGAAGCAGTGCTTCTCAAACATAAGCATGCACGTGAAATCAGCAGGAGATCTTAAGATGCTAGTAGGTCTGAGACAGGGTCTGCAGATTCCACAGTTCTAACAAGCTCTCAGGTGATGCCAATGCTGCTGACCACACACCCTGAGCATGGATTTGCTCAATTTTACTAGGTAATGCCAGTTTTTACTTATAGAAATAAGAACTCTTGTTACTTCACATACTCACCAACACAGTATTCTCAGATTTTAAAATTTAAATGAGAATAAATCCAATTTACTGGCTATGTAATCATATTTTCTGGTTTTCCTTTGTATTTCTGTGATTTCTAATCATGTTGGGTGTTTTTAATATGTTTCATGACTATACAAAAGATGTTCTCTTTTGTGAAGCACTTGTTCAAGTCTTTTCCCCTCTTTTTCTACTGTTCATTCTTTTTATTGATTTTTCAGTGTCCCTTTTCCATTCTAGACACCAGCTCTTCATTGGTTTTATGTTGCAAATACGTTCCCAGCTTGTGAATTTTCACCTACTTATGTTGCAAATGTGTTCCAAGCTTGTGAATTTTCACCTACTTCATAGAGTTTTTTGAGTAAGCTGTAATATTTTTGTAATATTACAGCAAACTGTAATTTTTTTTAAAGTTTTGAGTAAAACTGTAATATTGTTGTAAACTTGAGGTCTGGTAGACAATTGCCTTTAATATTTGGGAACATTTTTTTTGCTAGGTGTGCTATACATAACAATTCTTAATCACTCTTTTCTAAGTTATCCCTTATTACAGCTAGTAACCATCAACCAAAAACAAAAAAACATTTTAATCGCATAAGCAGGTGCTAAAACTTTAAACAATGGAACAACCAACATCTGAAATACTGTTTAAAAGAAACACTTTTTCCTCTTTCATTGCACAACAGTGTTCAAATTGACTGAGATAAGGCCAAGAAATGTCAAACTCATTTTCAAGCCCTCAAACCAAATCTTTCGAAATAGCAATGCAACTTAGTTCTATAACACACATACACCCTGCAACCGTGCAGAGGGCACATCAACAACCATCGGGCCAAAGAACAGAATACATGTAAAGACAAACATCTGGGGGCTGCCGCTGGCAGCTGAGCCTTCCACTGCCCCACGCCCTTCCCTAACCAGCCATACCTTGGGGTTGAGCTTCCTTGGCACCCGGGCCATGCTCCCTTTCCGCATCTTGATGGGTACCTCTCTGCCACAGGCAGTGGTGAACACAGAGTGAGGAGAGGAAGACAAACGCAACTGAGCTCGCCCTACTATCCACGGAGCCACAGGAAACACCGCCCGTACGGCAGTCCACAGGACCTTGAGCAGCCTGCTTGCTGGTCCATCAATGTCCTAAAGAGCCACACCTGTAGCCTGTTTGCCTTCTCTTCCATACTGGCTGGGAAGTTCTGCTGGAGGAAAGAAGAACTCTCAGAGTACGTTCGTTTGTTGTGTAGTGGCTAAGTCGTGTCTGACTCTTTTGCGACCCCATGGACTGTAGCCCACCAGGCTCCTCTATCCTTGGGATTTCCCAGGTCAGAATACTGGGGTGGATTGCCACTTCCTTCTCTAGGGAGTCTTCCTGACCCAGAGATTGAATGCACGTCTCTTGCATCGGCAGGTGGATTCTTTACCATTGGGCCACCAGGAAAGTTAGAATACTTTAAGGCAGGGTAAAGTGACCATGGGAAGCAGTGGATGGATTGGAATAATCATTCTCAACTCTGACTGCAGAGTCAAATCTACTGGGTTTGCTTTGTAATTACTGAGGAATCTGAGGCCCTACTCCCAGAGAATATAACTTCATTGCTGTGGCTGAGGCACAGGCATCAGTAAATTTTTTAAAGTTCTCCAGGTGATTTAAATGTGTAGCTGGTAATGAGGATCACAATATCAGTATGGCTCAGGGCAGGGACATTAGTGGGGAACCTGCAGGGAGAAGCTGGAGGACCTGAAATTCTCCTGTGCATGGAATTGAAGAGGTGCGGTGTAGACCAGTAGTTTCTTAGAGTGTGGTCCCAGGAATGCCTCACAAATGCAGATTCCTGGGCTTCATCTATAGAATTAGAATTCCTGGAGGTCAGACACAGTGATTCTGCATTTTAAATAAGCCCTTTCTAGGTGACTCTCAGAAGGCTAAAGTTTGAGAAATGATAGATACTATGGAGGTAGAACCAACAGGACTCTATCATTACCTATAGGTATGAATATAAAAAAGATGAAAAAACTGACTTTAAGAATTCACCAATGTTAAACTCCCCCAAATATGTGCTTATATTCACCAAAATGCATGCACTGGAATGACCCTCAGTGAAACCAGTGAAGAATATACCTGGCCAGCTTCTGAGAATTAATATACCACTGTTCTTGTAAGCCTCCATTTGTTTGATTTCAGGCATAGTCATGTGGGATCTTAGTTCCTCAACCAGGGATCGAACCTGAGCCCGCTGCACAGGAAGCTCAGAGTCTTAACCACTGGACCACCAGGGAAGTCCCCAAGCCTCAATTCTGAGTTTGTTTGCGTTGTCACAATCTGAGCAGAGCTGTGACATATTTGGGTTGCTGCTCATGCAGGAGATGGTTCACTTTAGAATACAGGGAGGAAATGGGTGAAAGAAGCAATAGGAAAGAGAAAAGAGTGATGTATATTGGCTCTTATTTTAATTGAACTATAGTTGATTTACAATGATATGTTAGTTTCAGTTATGTTATTTTTCAGATTCTTTTCCCTTATAGGCTATTACAAGATATTGAGTATAGTTCCCTGTACTATAAGGTAGGCCCTGCAGTTTATATATAGTAGCATGTATCTGTTATTAACTCAACTCTTCTCAGTCTTGAGGTGGTTGGTTCTTCCATTGCAATGTATCACTTACCCTTAAAGCTAGAGATTTCTTCTTCTTGCTCCCCTTTATGTTTTAATTCTCACTACCTGAGGACCTAGATAGCATATTAAAAAGCAGAGACATTACTTTGCCAACAAAAGTCCATCTGGTCAAGGCTATGGTTTTTCTAGTGGTCACGTATGGATGTGAGAGTTGGACTGTGAAGAAAGCTGAGCACCGAAGAATTAATGCTTTTGAACTGTGGTGTTGGAGAAGACTCTTGAGAGTCCCTTGGACTGCAAGGAGATCCAACCAGTGCATCCTAAAGGAGATCAGTCCTGGGTGTTCATTGGAAGGACTGATGCTGAAGCTGAAACTCCAGTACTTTGGCCACCTCATGCGAAGAGTTGACTCATTGGAAAAGACCCTGATGCTGGTAGGGATTGGGGGCAGGAGAAGAAGGGGACGACAGAGGATGAGATAGCTGGATGGCATCACTGACTCAATGGGCATGAGTTTGAGTAAACTCTGGGAGCTGGTGATGGACAGGGAGGCCTGGCGTGCCGCGATTCATGGGGTCGCAAAGAGTCGGACACGACTGAGCGACTGAACTGAACTGAACTGAACCTGAGGTACTCACAAAAGAATGTAGTGTTTGCACCAGTTGCACATGGCACCCCAGGAACATTCTGCAATATCACAGAATTCATATTGCTCTTGAATTTATATAAATATATGGGCCTACATGTAACATATGAGTGCATATTCAGTCGCTCAGGCATCTCTGACTCTTTGTAACCCCATGGACTGTAGCCCACCAGGCTCCTCTGTCCATAGAATTATCCAGGCAAGAATACTGGAGTGGGTTGCCATTTCCTACTCCAGGGCATCTTCCTGACCCAGGGAAAGAACCCTAGTCTCCTGCACTGGCAGGCAGATTCTTTACCACTGAGCCACCCTGTGTAACATATGAACTGTGACATTAATGATAATTCTTTACAAGTAGATAGATATTGACTAAGAGGATTGAGCAGTGTTGTTTTTGACAAGGGCTTCCCTGATGGCTCAGTGGTAAAGAATCCGCCTGTCAGTGCAGGAGACACGAGTTCGATCCCTGATCTGGGAAGATCCCACATGCTGCGGAGCACCAACTAAGTCCAGGTGCCACAACTATTGAGCCCCTGCCCGGCAACGAGACAAGCCACCGCGATAAGATGCCTGCTAGAGAGGAGCCCCCACTCGCTTCAACCAGAGAAAAGCCTCACAGCAATGAAGACCCAGCACAGCCAAAACTAAATCAATAAAATTAAATCGACCATACTCCAACTTAAAAAAATATATTTGACAAGATTTAATTTCACAAATAAGTAAAAATTTTGCCTTTGATAATTCCTATATTTTTGTCCCTCACTTTTGGAGGCAATTTGACTATTTAGAGAGAAAAATAACTTTTGAAAATACGAGGCTATTCTAATTTTTTTATTTTCTTACTCTTAATTTACACTTTTAGATGAACATATATTCAAATTTTGAATATTTGATAACAATTACACATCGTTTTTAAAATCCTTTAGATCACTGAAATCAATACAAGTCAAGATCACCCTAGAAATAGACAATACAAAAGAAAAATACTGAAAGGGACAAATAGAAAATTTCTAAATAAGAAGGCTGCTTACATTTTTAAAACTGGCAACAAAAAGATTAGCAAATTTTATTAAGCATAATCATGTAAAATCCAGAAATAAGGCATTATAAATTGTTTATTAACAAATAATTACCCATGAAAATAATGAAAATGAATAAAACAGTTATTCTTATCAAATCCACACTTTGAACTTCAAGTCAGATTAAATCCTTGCAATTTCATATTATTTTCTAAATGATTCTTTGGCTACAAATTAAAACACTGAGATGGAAAACAGAATTATTCAGGTCAAATGCATAATTCAGAAATCACAAATGTAACCCTGGGTTGTTCCTTGCAAGATAAAGAAAATATATCCATGAAACCAGCAAAATCAGTGAGGACAAAACCTCTGGAATGTTACTATGTTTCTTGGGTGATGATACTGGAAAGTAACTCCAACCCTTTTGATAGCATAAAATTATTTCTAACAAAACACAATATGCTTCAGATTAATGCTAATAATTTCCCATTGAATAAATGTAGTAGAAAATACAGTATTTCATTATCACAAAGTCTTCCAAACAGAGTGTATTAAGCGTCTTTTTATTCTGACGTTTTAACATCTGAGGGCTTACTGACCCTGGAGGGACTGCCCCTTCCAAGGCTAGACAATTTCTAGAGCTAGGACAGGCCTCATCTCCAGCCTGCAGGACGCACCGGAGCCCACATGACCCACAGCCTCCTCTGCCAGGCTCTCACACGCAGAGCCACTACCAACCTGCCCTAGCTACCCCAGAGCCAAAAAGAAAAACAAATACCGTATTAAAAATCCAGGGACTTCCCTGGTGGTCCAGTGGTTGGGAGTCAGTCTGGTGATGCAGGGGGCTCAGGCTCCATCCTGGGGTCCAGGAAGATGCCACATGTTGCAAGGCAATTAAATCCATGCACCAGAATGACTAAGCTTGAGAGCCTAGAGCCCATGCTCCACAAGAGAAGCCCCCACAATGAGAAGCTCCCGCTTGTTTCAACTAGAGAAAGCCTGCATGCAGTAAGGAAGATCCAATACAATCAATCAATCAATAACTTTTTTAAAAAATCCATAGTGTGACTTCTCACCATGTGTCACAAGCACAGAGGACTAAGGTTTCCCCACAACTTCCCCAGCCATGTCTTCCACCAGTATGATATCTGTTCCCCTGGCTGAGAACTGAAGCCATGGGACCCCACTACCCAGCCGAGCTGAGCCCAGAGCGAGGATTCTGAAAATCCAGATCCAAGGCTTGCCATCACCAGGCTGTGATGCCAGGTACCAGGCAACGAGGGATGGTCCCTTTGCCTCTGAACCCACTAAAATCACTCAAACCAGCCTCCCCGAAGCCTGTTTACCCTGCCTCTCCTCTTCCTTCCTGCGGAAACCCCACTAACAGCTCTGGCCCACGTTTCCTCTCGCTCTTTCTGCCTCCTGACCCTGGTGCTTCCCTGTGTGGTCCGTGCAGGACATGGTGTGCCCCGCTCCTTGGGAACTGTGACTAATAAGCTACCTTTTCAATGAGAGATATCTCATCTGCTGGCCTCACCACATCTTACTGTAGAAATAATAAAACTTACATTTAAAAACTGTAGAAACTGGCTGCTATGATCAAAGTTCAAGGGAAAATATTTTATGACTCCTGTTAATGTGTTTTACAACCAGTCTTCAGGAGTATGTCTGGCCAATGTTGGTATTTATGACTGTAAACTGGATTGTACATTAAAGGGATATGAAACATCATTTGTGCACAAAAAGAAGCACATATGCAATTATTAGAACTGATGAAAAAGGTGAGTAAACAATTGATGATACCGAACAAAGACAAGTCCATGCTGACATGGAATATTGGCTCAAAGTTCTTAAAAGACAAACAAACCAATGTTAACCAAGAACTCTGTGTCCTGTTTAAGAAATCTTTGCTTAACTGATTGCACAATATCTATAGGAAATAATGGAAAGTAGTATGAATGATTTTAAAATTTGGTGCTAGAATGACCAAGTAAAACACAGGAAGACAAATGATTATTATCCCCGATAAAGAATTCAAACCGGAATTTGTATCAATAGAGGGAAGAGGTGATCATAGTTTCAAACAAAAAATTTATATTCAGCTCAGTTAGATTATGGCAGGGACAAATTTCATTTCAACTAAGAGTTAGCATATGTATTGTTGAACTACCAGACGAAAACAACAAAGTTGAGGTGACTATTTCATTCATCTTATACCTATTATAAAAAGCACAGCTACTGGACTTCCCTCGTGGCACAGTGGATAGAAGTCCACCTGCCAGTGCAGGGCACACAGGTTCAATCCCTGGTCTGGGAAGATCCCAGTTATCACTTGGCAGCGAAGCCTGAGCATCACAACCTCGGAGCCTCTGCTCCAGAAGGGGGAGCCACAACTACTGAGTCTGCAACTGCTGAAGCCACAAGCCCCAGGGCCGCCGCACAGAGAAGCCCGTGCGCTGCAGTGGAGCGGAGCCTTGCTCACCGAAACTAGAGCAAGCAGAAGGCGAACCTAAGTTAGAGAGACATCAAGTCATCTTTAACTATGTCAAAACAAAACTCCCTTGAAGTAAAACAGCTTACAATGTGCATAACAAAGGTAGCACTGCAGCGTGGTGGGGGTGGAAGAGGTGATCTTTTTAATGAACAGTGTTCAGTCAAATGAATATCCCATGGGAAAAAGGTAATCTTGACCTCTGTCTTAAATTATACCCCAGACTCAATACTAGATGAACTGTAGGTCCGAATATAAAAAACACATCTTCTGGAAGAAATCAAAGCAAAGAAGACCCAATGCAACCAAAAATAAAATAGTATATATAGCCAAAATTAGAAAATAAAATCACAGCTACTGACTTCAGTGATGTTCAGTAACTAAACATTTTCTATAAGCTTATCGGCCTCTTTTTTTTTTTTTAAAGTACCTGTTTAAGTCTTTTGACTATTTCTGTATTGGATTTCTTTTTATTTTTTTATTTATAGTTCTTTATATTTTCTCGGTATGCATTTTACTGACTGATGTTTGTATATCCACTGTGTGACTTGCATTTTTACTTTTAATGGCATCTCCAATAAGAAATCAAGAATTTCTTAATTTTAATGTAGTCCATTTTACCAATAATATCCTTTATTAGTAGTCATTTTTATTTTTTTCTGTCCTGTTTAAACATTCTTTGCCTTCCCCAAGTAAATAAATATTACTCTATGATTTCTTCCAGAAGATTCGTTTTTTATATTTGGACCTACAATTCATCTAGTATTGAGTTTGGGGTATAATTTAAGACAGAGGTCAAGATTACTTTTTTCTCATGGGATATTCATTTGACTGAACACTGTTCATTAAAAGATCATCTCTTCCACCCCCACCACTCTGCAGTGCTACCTTTGTTATAAACATTTTAAGCTGTTTTATTTCAAGGGAGTTTTGTTTTGACATAGTTAAAGATGACTTGATATCTCTTTAACTTAGGTTCGCCTTCTGCTTGGACCCTCTAAATGAATTCAACACAGGAACTTTCCAGGGGGAATATGACTATTATCAGTAAACAGAGGGTGTCTTCAGGTAGTATGTCAATTAATTAGCCTTCAAGCAAAGTACAAATTCCAGTTTCTGGGTGGACCAAAACTTTTCTCCAACCTCTTACCCCATGCCTCCTTGCTTCTACAGATGGCATGTAGGGAGAAGTCAGAGCTATAAACACCTGGTGATCTCTCCCTCCATATTCACAAGCTTTCTAAAGGCCCAAATGATCTACATTTTAAGTCAGAGACCGTTTCACTGCTTTTCTCCTTCTCCTTTGACCAATGAATGAAATGCCCCCTCTCCCAGGAGAGCAGGGCAAAATTTAGGGGCACAGAAGCTAGGTAGAGACTCAGAAAAGGCTTATTCCTTCATGATTCACCAGTGAAGAAGTTGGAAGGCTGCTGGGTCTATCTCCACCAAGAGCTTCTGGGGAGAAAGAAGCAAGCAGCCTGGGACAAATGGAAAAATAACTTCCAGGAGGTTAAAGGTTCAGCCAGTGTTGAAACCTGACTCCAATCCTCAAACACCCTTATGTTCTTGGGCTCATCCCATCTCCAAATCCACATAATCCACAAAAATAACCCATCGGTATATCCAAAAGTCAAGTTAAATTTTAAAAAATCAACAGGAAAATTATGCCAAATTGAGCAACTCTCAAGTTGGGTGATTTCTATAAGCCCACAGGGGCTGTTAACAATACCTCCTGGGATTCAAAAGACAGAGATGCAGTTGAAAGCTTTGGTAAAAACAGACTCAGAGAATGACAGGATTTTCCATGCACTTCCCTGGTGTTTACTGCATAAATCTGGATCTGTGCATAAATGAACATGCTATTTAGCCATCTATCATGCCTGCAGAGTGGAGCCTGCGACTTGGATAACACATCTGAGCAGAAACTCATTGTCAGGGTAACAGGACAAGGCAACATTTACAGGTCGAACAGCTGTGGGTGAAGTCCAGACTATCAGTCTGTGAAATGAGATTTGCTGTTTTCCCCTGAATGTGTAAGAGGAAAGTGAGGGCAGCAGTTCGGAGCGCCTGGGCCACACCTGTGTTAAGGTGAAGCCGACAGCTCAGGCCTACAGTGTATCCCTTCTTTCATGACACCCTCCCTGCCCTCCCTTCATAAAAAATGCATCTTGGCAAACAGATTATGGGGCAACAGATCACACTGTTCCTAGATGTCAGCATATTTTTAAAGCTTGTACAAAAATATTATCTGATGACCTGATTGAAGCTGTTTAACCTAGTTATTTTTTAGAGAGCTTTGCTAAAATCAAATGTGGGAGAACATGTAATCTCATGTTTCCATTTAAGTCCAGTTTCAACACAGTGGAATATGGGTTATGGAGTAGTGGAATGAACATGAACTTTGATAGCAAGGTGTGAATTCTGTGCTTCTAGTTCTTAGCTGTGAGACCTTGGGTAAGTAACTCAACCTCTCTGAGCTCATAAGACAGCAATGATAATACCTGCTTCTCAGGAGGTTGCAATGAAGAAATGGGTTGAATATTTAAAGTGTCTCTGTTGGGTTCTTTAACACTGGAACTACCTGGGTTAACTCAGTGACAGTAAAAATGTTCTGGGAAGGTAGGAAAAAGGCAACAGTCATAACTCCACCTGGACTTGCCTGGGGGTGACTGCAATACCTTTGAGATGGGAGGCAGCCCTGGCTGGTCAATAGCAAGCATTCTTTGCTCTGACACTTTCCCATCCTCATGTTCAAATACTTTCCATCTCTTTTCTCTGACTGGATTAATTGGCTCTGTCTTTATATGTTTTGAAGGCTGATTAGCCAGGCCTATCACCCTCCTGTAAGGAAACCTTATTCCGTAGAGCTTTTATCCCAGGCCATGTCATAGGCCACTGACTAGCTGTAGATGGTGCCCATGGAGGATGGTGAGGTCACATGGCACCTGGCATGCATGAGGAGGCCCTCTGGAGGAAGTAATGTGCATGTGGGTCCCTGTGGCTGGCAAGAGTCTTGCATGGTTTACCCAGTACCACACTGGGCATCTCAACCAGCAGAAGCTCATTAAACAGCTGCTGAAACATCAAAAACACTCAACTCAAGATCCTCAGCTGCTTCTGTGGCTATGACTCAAAGTCCCCACTAGAGGGCAGGAAACCTTAAGATGATGGATTTTTTTTTTTTTTTTTAAACAGGTGAATACAGTGGATAAGTGATAATAACTATTGGAATAATGAATAATCATAGATAACTTCTATGTATGTATTCAAACGATCAGAAACTCCCCTAAACACTATACATGCATTATTCATTCCTAATATTCTCTTCACCTAGTTCTTCTGAGAAACTGTAATTACACAATTGTTAATTTGTTTTTCATTTCTATCTCTACCACGGGATTAGAAATTCCATGAGGATAATGTCTCCTTAGTTTACTCTTCTGTACTGAATAGTGAGTCTTGAACATGGTAGTTGCTGACTAAGTACTTTGAATAAACAGTGAATGAATTGAATCATGACGCCAAAGCCAAAGGTGCGGGTTGTTATTATTATAGTATATGGTGTTTTGTCATTAGTAAATACTTTTTTAAAATTTTGTAATATCTTTTAAGGTACTTTAAATCAGTTATTAATTGATTGTTCCATAATGTTTCTTCAATAGCATTTGTATATTTTGGGGGAATAATGCTCTTTTATGGGGAATGGTGAAAGTGAAAGTGTTAGTCGCTCAGTCGTGTCTGATTCTTTGCGACTCCATGGACTGTAGCCCGCCAGTCTCCTCTGTCCACAGAATTCTCTAGGTAAAAGTACTAGAGTGGGCTGCCAGTCCCTTCTCCAGGGGGATCGTCCAGACCCAGGGACCGAACCTGGATCTCCTGCATTGTGGGCGGATTCTTAACCATCTGGCACTGTTAAAATTAAAATCCGTAAGATCACCTAAAAAACCCAGAAATAAACCCATGCACCTATGATTAATTAATCTGTGACAAACGAGGCAAGACTACACAATGTTGGAAAGACAGTCTCTTCAACAAATGGTGCTGGACAGCTACATGTAAAAATATGATTTTAGATCATTCCTTAGCACCATACACAAAAATAAGTTCAAAATGAATTAAAGACCTAAATGTGAGACTGGACACTATAAAACTTCTAGAGAAAAACAGAGGCAGAACACTCTGACAAAAATTGCTGCAACATTTTTTTATGATCTGTCTTCCAGAATAATGGAAATAAAAACAAAAATTAAAAAAAAATGGGACCTACTTAAACTCAAAAAGTTTTTGCATAGCAAAAGAAACAATAAACAAAATGAAAAGACAACCCACAGACTGGGAAAAAAAATTTGCAAATGACGTGACTGACAAGCGATTAGTCTCCAAAATTTACAAACAGCTCATGACACTTAGCAGCATCAAAACAAACAACCCAATCAACAAATGGGCAAAAGACCTAAACAGACATTTCTCCAAAGAAGATGCACAGATGGCCAAGAAGCAAGTGAAAAGACATTCAATATCACTCATTATTAAGAGAAATGCAAATCAAAACTACAATGAGATATCACTTCACACCAGCCAGAATGACTATCATCAAAAAATCCACAAACAACAAATGCTGGAGAGGGTATAGAGAGAAGGGAATCTTCCTACACTGGTGGTGGGAATGTAAATGGATACAGCCACTATGGAGAACACTATGGAGGTTCCTTAAAAAACTAAAAATAGAGCTACCATATGACCCTACAATCCCATTCCTGGGTATATATCCAGAGAAAAACATGGCCCCAAGAGAGACACACACCCCAGTGTTAATTGCAGCACTGTTTACAATAGCCAAGATAATGGAAGCAACCTAAATACCTAAATGTCCATAGACATATACACATACACACACATACAATGCAATAACACTCAGCTGTTAAAAAGAATGAAATAAGGCCATTTGCAGCAACATGGATGGACATAGGAAGTGTCACACTGAGAGAAGTTAAGTCAGGCAGAGGAAAAATATCATACGACATTCCTTATATGTGGAATCTAAAAAGAAATGATACAAATGAACTTACTTACAAAACAGACTCAAGAGACTTGGAGAATGAACTCATGGTTGCCAATGGGAAAAGGGATAGTTAAGGACTTTGGGAAGGTCAGGTAAACATCGCTATATTTAAAATGGATAACCAACAAAAAACTATTGTATAGCACTTGGAACTCTGCTCACTGTTATGTGCCTGCATTAAGGGCGTGAGGATTTGGAGGAGAATGGATACAAGCATATATGTGGCTGAGTCCCTTCACCATTCACCTGAAACTATCATGACATTGTTAATTGGCTATATCCCAATACAAAATTTAAAATTTTAAATAAAAAAATCCACAAGATCCTCCTTTAAGAGAACCTGCACTATTATCTTATTATATAAAGGTACTGTAATTATCTGGACCAATTTGTGAATGTGCATTCAACAAGCTTTTTCAATGCAGACCTCAGGCCGGGTACTGCTCTAAGGACTTCACATCCTTACAAAGGCACTATTATTAACCCCATTTTACAGATGGGAAAACTGGAGCACAGAGAGATTAAGAAACAAGATTTAAAATTATTAAGCAGTAGAGTTAGAATTCAAACCCAGGTATTCTGACTGCAGACTTCAGGCACATAATCACTACACTGCTGTACAATTCACTTAATGATTTGATACAATCATTACATAAAACAGTAATTGCATAGGTAGGTGGGCCACCTCAAAATATGCATATCAATTATTTTGGATAGCGCTTCCCTGATAGCTCAGCTGTTAAAGAAGCTGCCTGCAGTGCAGGAGACCCTGGTTCGATTCCTGGGTCAGGAAGATCCCCTGGAGAAGGGATAGGCTACCCATTCCAGTATTCTGGCCTAGAGAATTCCATGGTCAGAGGAGACTGCCATCCATGGGGTCACAAAGAGTCGGACATGACCGAGCGAACTTCAGTTCTCTGTGAGCCTCCTCTCTGTCTCCCTGAAAGCTGGAAATAGACCTCTCATGTGAAGGGTGTAGTATCTGTATCTGGAGGTAGAAAGACTCCTTTATCACAGAGATAGGAATTCAGGCTGAGGAGCTTATATAAACAAGTCTTGTTACTTCTTTACATTATTGCTCCAAGCCCAAACTCTGTTTAGATTCTTCACTAATGAGCACCCAAAACCCAAGTTCCTTTGTCCTCTCAGCTCCTCACAAGTTTATTGTTTCTTTGTCTAAAAAGTATAAAGGTTGCCTGCTTTGCTACTTCTTGGATACCATTTCTATGAGACCTCTGTCTACAGGAATTTCTTTTTCTCCTGCTAATTTATTTTGTGTCAATTTTATGATGAGTTCAGCCACAAGGACTCAAGAGGTGTAGAGGGAGAAATGCAATCCTGCTCCCAACAGTAATAATTCTGACAGGCCACAGCAGAATAAATTTGGGAAAACTTCTGTGCATTTTTCACAACGAAATTTTAATCCATTTGAAATAACATTATTGGGGAAAGAAGGACAAAGAGGTCAGAAAATGTTCTTGCCTCCCAAAATCTTGTTTCTAGACAGGGAGTTATTTTGTCACTGCATGATGAAAAATTAGAGTCTCTTTTAGGGGAAAAAAAAAAGCCAAACACACAAACCAGCTAACAGGCAAAGATCAGCCTTCTACAACGCAGAGCTCTTGACATAGCAACAGGAAAGCCAAAGCCTACAATGCAAAAAAAAAAAACCCTTTTAATCTCATCAAAAGGCAAGACATTTTTAGCCAAGGAAGTTTTGCAATGAAAACAACATGTTACAACCATATGCCTCAGCAATTCTACTCCTAGGTGAAGGGCCCAAAGGAACTGAAAAGAGGTATTCAAACAAAAACCTCCACACTGATATTCATAGCACTATTCAAAACAGTGCCATTCACAACAGCCAAAATGCCCATCAACAGATGAATGGATAAACAAAAGGTGATGTGTTCATACAATGGAATATTGTTCAACCATAAAAGGAATGAAGTGCTGATAACAGGCTATAACAAAGATGAACCTTGAAAATATTATGCAGAGTAAAAGAAGCCAGACACCAAGGGTTACTTATTGTATGGTTCCATTTTCATGAAATATCCAGAAGAGGAGAATCCATGGAGATAGAAAGCAGTTAGTGATTGGGAGGAACTAGGGATACAGGGGAAGGGAGAATAACTCCCTGGGTATGGAGTTTCTGTTTGGGGTGATGAAATGGCCTGTAACTAGATGTAGGAGGAAACAGCAACCCACTCCAGTATTCTTGCTTGGGAAATCCCATGAACAGAGGAGCCTGGCAGACTACAGTTCATGAGGTTGCAAGAGTTAGACACAACTGAGCAACTAAACGACAACAAATTACAACACTGTGAATGTACTGCTGCTGCTAAACCCCTAAATTGTTCACTTTTAAAAAGTTAAAAATGTGAGCTTTACGTTATATGAGTTTTACCTCCATAAAAAGTACTTGTTGAAAATAAATTTTAATTTGCCCTAAATGGGAAGGAAATCCAAGGAAGAGGGGATATATGCATATGTGTGACTAATTTACTTTTCTGTAGAGCAGAAACAAATCCAACATTGTAAAGCAACAAGGCTCCAATAAATAAATAAATTTTCTCTGTTGTTTCAAGACTGTAAAATATTCAATTCTTTCTGTACCATGCACCCTACCAAGACATCTACATTCTTTTGGTTAAAATACAACCAAGCATCAAAGCACTATCATTTGTTTCAACTGCTTTTTGTATTTGCTAAAAACATAGCAAAGATCATAAAACTCCCAGAAGAATATAAATACTCAGATACTGATAAGATTTCTTTGAACACTGTAATAATTTAGTGTGATGAACTAACTGTGCCCCAGTGGGCTATGGGGTAATGAACACCAAAGAATTTTTGGTTGAAAAGACAGCTTGAATTATGCAGCATACATTTAAAAAGCATTCTTTTTCATTTCTTGAGTCTTGAAAAAGTCATTGAGAAATTAGGATGGGTGGCTCATACTGTGGATTGCTTTTCTCAACATCCAGTTCAGTCCTCCGTTAGCTTAACAAACCCTGGGAAGCTTTAAAACAACTATATTTCCCAGGCTTCTTTGCAGCTAGGATGCTCTTCACCTAGTACAGATGCTTTGGGTTCCACCGATCAGATGCACTTTCAAGAATTTTTATTGGCACAGAGGCAGAATGCATGTGTCCATTTGTAAGTGTGGTTCATGGAAGAGATGGTGTGACCTGAAGTCTAGAAGTTGTCCTGGCAGCTTCCTAATTTAGCAGGTGGTTTCCAATTCAGTAGTTTGAGCAGCAATAACAACATATTCAGAGTCAGGATTGTTTGGGTTATCTATTGTTGTGTAATGAACCATCTCCAGACTTACTGAATTAAAACAACTGCTTATTATTATTTCTCACGGATTTACTGGACTCGGGTAAGCAATTCTCCCTTGAGGTCTCTTATGAAATTACACTTAGATGTTGGCTGGGATGCAGGTATCTGAAGGCTCAACTGGGCTGGATGTCCAGGGGGCTCACTCACATGGTTGACAGTTGATACTTGCTATGGGCTGGTAGTTCACCCGGCAATGTTGACTGAAGCACCTCCATGATGCTTTTGCAGCTTTTCCATGTCGCTCAGGCTGCTTACAGCATAGCCTTTGGGCTCAGAGAAGGAGCAGCCCAAGAGCAACATTTCAAAAAAGCAGGAAGCCAAAGTTACCAGAAACTAAGGACTATGAACAACAACAGGTACAGCATCACTTCCACTACTCTCTGTTGGTCAAATGATGTCACACAACCAACGCACATTCACAAGGATGAAGATGCAGTCTCCATATCTTGGTGAGGGAGTGGCAAACTCGGTTGCAAATGAGCATGTAGGATGGGAGCTATTCTTTATGCCTTCCTTGTAAAATATAATCTGTTACAAGGATAGAGTGATTTGGTGGGCTAAAATGGCTCTTTCTGCTTTTCTAAGCACCTACGTCCCTTTGTGAAATCTCCTCCTGCTTAACTTAGCCAGAGTGGGGTCTGTTGACTACAATAGGATCCTGACCAATACTGGAGGGTGAGGCTTCACTGTCCCCAGGCAAACAACATTTCAGTAAATTACTCTGTACATAACTGAAATAGGGCAATGATGCTTTGGGCTTTGAGCATCTGCAACTGGAAAGTCTTGATCTTGGCTAAGCCATGTATCAGGAAGTTGCTTACCCTTACCAAGCCTCAAGTTTCCCATCTGGAACATGGAAATACAGATGATAATAATATGGCACCTAACTGCATATAATTACTGTGCAGATTAAATGAACCCAGGTGGAATATCACCACAAAGCCTAGCTCATGGGAGGTAATGCTAGGTGAAGTTTGTTTTGGTTGTTTACTCAGCTCATACAGCCTCCCTCTCTTTGGGAATTGCTCTATCTGTAAACACAAAGAAGCTGGCCGCAAGGCATCCTTCTAAGACTTGGGAAGACAAGCTACAAATCCACATAGTGGCTCCATAGTCTATGCTCCTAACTCTGAAGCTGAAAACTGAAGCTGATTGCAAGTCAGCTAGGAAAGAAGCGAGCACTGCAAAGGGTGGGGATGTCATGGACATGGGGCTGGAGATGAGGGTAAATAGATGAGTATTTTAGAAGACAGAATGGTGCACAGCAAAGCTCCAAGGAGAAAAGACATCAAGGGCATTCAAGAAAATGAGAGAGGGATAGCATGGCAGAACTTTCTCCCCTTGTTCACACTGTGGCCCACCTAGAAAATGTTACTTTTTGAATGGGCCATGGGATTAGATGGATGAGCTGCTGGTGACTGGAAGCACCTGCCCTGGGGTCTGTAGGTCTCCATCTCAGGCATGTCTGTATAATATAGTTGTAGGAAATATGGTCTAGAATGTAGAAAGCAAGAGGAAAGTCAACAAAGAGATGTGTGGTAAGACAGACCCAGGATATGCATGACCTCAAAGGCTATGAGAGAGACTTGAACGTGAGTCTGAGGCTGCTGGGAAACTATGGATCAATTTTAACTAGGGGGAAGACATAAGTCAATTTGCCTTGTGACTTCAAGAGGACACATTGATTGCTGAGAAGAGAATGGATGTGAGAGCATGGTATACAGAAGCAGGGAACCAGTTACAAGGCTGTTGAGTGGTCCTGGAGAAAGAAATGAGGAAAAGTGAGACCAAGATGGTGGCTGTGGAGGTTCAGGCAAGTGTACAGGTTTGGGATATATTTCAGGGAAGACTACCTGGGCTGGAGATGAATTCAATATAAAAGGTGAAGGAGAAAGGATGGTGATGTTGTATCTCACAGTGTTCTCAGGAGAGATTAAGTCTGATTCCAAACACATTCCTCAAAAAGTTAAACAAAGATTTACCATACAATCTAGCAATTCTGCTCCAAGATACATATCCAAAAGAACTGGAAGAAAGGATTCAAATACTGGTGTACCCATTTTCATGGAAGTATTATTCACAATAGAAAAAATATGCAAACAAGCCACATGTCTATCAAAGGACAAATGGATAAACAAAATGTACTATATTCATAAAACAGAATATCATTCAGCCATAAAAGGAATGAAGCACTGATACAGACTCCAATATAGAAGAACCTTAAAAACACCATGCTAAAAGAAACAATCCAGACACAAAGGGAAAAATAATGTATGCTTCCTCTTATATGAAGTATCTAAAGTAGGCACATTTATAGAGACAAAGTAGCATAGAGGTTGCCAGGGACTGGGGGTGAGGGTGGGGGGAAAAGAATGAAGGGTTATAGCTTAATGGGTACAGAGTTTCTGTTTGATGAAGAGTTCTAAAAACGGATAATCGTGATGGCTGTACAATTTTGTGAATCTCCTTAATGCTACTGAATTGTATCCTTAAAATGGTTCAAATGGTGAATTTCAAGTTATGTATATTTTACCATAAGAAAAAACTGATTATGTAGATGGAGTGATTAGCACATATCTGGCCCACAGTCATCTGGACTCAATTAATTAAGCCACTGTTTTCATAGGTCTGATACACACTCTCCTTTTTCAGAGAGGAATCTCATTCCATAAAGCTGAGAACCTCGAACTTAAGAGTCTGTCTGCCCTGGAGACGGCTTCCCTGGCAGCTCAGTCAGTAAAGAAACCACCTCCAATGCAGGAGAGCCAGGTTCTATGCTGAGCCAGGAAAATCCCCTAGAGGTGGGCATGGCAACCCACTCCAGTATTCTTGCCTGGAGAATCCCATGGACAGAGGAGCCTGGTGGGCGACAGTCCCTGCAGTTGCTGAGTCAGACATGGCTTAGCAACTACACCACCACCACCTGCCCTGGAGCACTCTTTGACATCCCGAGTCCTTTCCCATCTCACCAGGTTTCCTGCCTGTCCACATGGAACCCCAAGTCACAGTCCGCTAGACAGGCTTGAGAGAGTCAACTTCTAGGTAGGCTGATAAGAAGATCCCCGCCAAGGAGAGAGGGGTCTGGGGCCCTCAAGGAAGGGATAGGAAGTCTGGAGTTCTCATGGAGGAGAAAAGGACTTTTTTTTTTTTTACATTCCTTGGTCTTAGTCACATAAAACATTTTTTTCTTTAAGCCCAGAGCTGATGATTACACAACAAAACAACTCAGCTTAAACTCTGTACTAAAGATTATAGAACAACAATGTATCCTGCTTGAGGACTTGTTTCTCTTTCTTGAGAACCTTCTGACTAATCCTGTTACCTTAAAATGTATAATATGGGAGGGGCTTTCCTTGTGGCTCAGTGGGTGAAGATTCCGCCTGCAATGCAGGAGACCTGGGTTCAATCCCTGGGTTGGGAAGATCCCCTGGAAAAGGGAAAGGCTACCCACTCCAGTGTTCTGGCCTGGAGAATTCCATGCACAGTCCATGGGGTCGAAAAGAGTCAGACAGGGAGTGGATCTGCTAAGATCTTTCTATTGTTAGGTCTAATCCTGTCATCTTAAGTGTAAATTGTGGGAGTCGGTCTAGCAAGACCTTTAGAACCTTGAGACATTCTGTTGATTTACTGTAATAGCCAATTTAAAAAGTATATAGCTCCCTTGCTAAGACTAGTGAGAGGGTACTCTCTGTCCCCCTTCTGATATTTGTGTCAGAAGCTTTCCCTGTCCCTTTTAATACTTTAATAAAATTCTGCTACACAAAAGCTCTTGAGGGATCAAGTCTGGTCCTGGTCCCAAAGCTAAAGCTGCTTCTTTGGAGATCACGAATCCGACATCGTTCACCATAAGCTATCAGGCTAAGCCCCCTTCTCACTGGAGCCAGCAAGAAGACACCAGGGAGGATCCCATCCATCACCATCTTGTTCTTTTGGTCTAAGGCTACATCACCAAGCTGTGGGGTGGGATAATTTTAGAGTGAAATTAGTACAGAGAAGAGGAAAAACTAAAGATCAGGGTTCTTAAGCTTTTCATAGAGTCTCTAGCGGAAAGGACTCGAAACAAGTCCTGCATCAAGATGGAATCCACTCCTGTTGACCACCCTCCCCTACACATACCTGGCTCTCCTGGCCTTTGGCTCACAAACCACAGTCTCTGAATCTCCACCCTTGGCTGACCTTTATAGTGCCTCTGGAATAGTATTCTAGTGATAACTGACACATTTATCAAGAGCTGGGCCCTTTGAACTGGAGTGGACTTGGATCCTCTAGGTCTCATTTCCTTTACTATAAGCTTTCCTGAGAGCTCCACGGAAAGCAGTTCATCAGTGACCCTGCTAGATTACACACATGCTTATCTCTCAACATGGACTTTCATTTTCAGCTTCAGTACAGTTTAAACCATACGGAAAAAAGAAAATATTTTTTTCAAACAACAGGGCATCTCATCCCTCTCTGGTGTCTTGAACCCTGGTGTCTTTTCTGGTGTCTTTTTTCTTGCTCCACTGGTGAGTCCACCCAAATAATAAATCATGTCCTTCTAGTGGTAGCTGTCATCATTTTTCAAGCAGGGCTACAACTCAATCATATTTCTTATTTATTTCAGAGGACTCTCTGGGATGGGATACCATTGCCAATTTTTTTCTCTTACACTATTATTACTGTTATTGCAAATCATAGGGAAAGGGAAGCTTATTCAATAAGTGGTACTCTGCAACAGGCCAATTATCTGGAGGAAAAAATAGCTAGATTCATGCTTTATCTAAAACTCTAATACTAAAATCAATTCCAAATAGATGAAAGATTTGGGTATTAAAAGAGAGAGAGGAACCATATGAATTAAAGAAAGAATTTAAGCTTCTAACAGGCAAGCAGCCAACAGCTGGTAGCCTCTCCTAATTCCCATTGGAATACCTACAAAGATTCAACCAGAAAAAAGGATAACAATTACTATTAAAAGATGAAGACTGACAGATGTCAAATGTAGTAGAAATTGAGTCCAATTTTATGGCAGATGCAACTGGACTAGAATGGAGGGGCCCGTATTATCTTCAGCTCTGAGTAGAGAAAGGGAAAGTACTGGTTGCTCAGTCATGTCTGACTCTGCGACTCTGGATTGTAACGCACCAGGCTCCTCTGTCCATGGAAGTCTCCAGGCAAGAATCCTGAAGTGGATTCCATTCCTTGAGAAGGAAAAGTGCCATTTCCTTCTCCAGGGGATCTTCCTGACCCAGGGATCGAATCTGAGTCTGTTGCGTCTCCTCCATTGTGGGCAGATTCTTCACCATCTGAGCCACCAGGGAAGCCGCTGCTAGAGAGGCTCCCTAATAAAAAAAAAAAGGAATGAAGAAGCTTGGCCTATTTCCCACCACTGTCTCTCAACCAGTAACCCAGAGACTCAAGAATCTGGGCAGTTAACTCTCCAGAGCAGTGGATAATTTTAGACACACACCAATATCCAGACACTACCCAGACTAGGTGAATCAGAATATTGAGGGGAGGCACTCCAGCACGGGTGTTTTTTTAAAAACTCCCAGGGTGGGGGACTTCCCTGGCGGTCCAGTGGTTAAGAATCCTCTTTGCAATGCTGAGGATTTGGGTTCAATCCCTGGTTGGGGAACTAAGGTTTCACATCCCATAGAGAAACTAAGCCTGAACGCTGTAACTACCAAGCCCGTGCACTCTGGAGGCTGCACGCCTCAACTAGAGAGTCTGTGTGCCGCAATGAAAGACCCAATGCCACTAAATAAATCAATGAATATTGAAAAAACAAAAAAACACTCCCAAGGTGGTTTTGGGACTTCCCTGGTGGTCCAGCGGCTAAGACTCCATACTCCCAAGGCAGGGGGCCAGGGGTTCAATCCCTGATCAGGGAACTAGATCCCACATGCCACAAGAAAGATTGAGGATCCCTCATGTCACAACTAAGAAACAAATAAATAAGCACAGCTAAACAAATAAATATTTAAAAAAACCAAAAACCTCCCAAGATGATTTTATTGTGTAACCAGACTGAGAACCAGTCTTCTGCATATATTTCTCAGATGCTATTCTACAGGGCAGCAAGGGAGATCAGGAGATTCTGTCTCCCCAGTTTTGGCCAACCTGGCTCTTTGGTGACATTTCTTTCCCTCCTGGCAGTCTGGGATGCCCCTCTTCACTGCTTTTTCTCCTATTGTTTTGATTTCACTTTTTATGTTTTTCAACATTACCTTCTTACTTCTACCTGCCCCTTAAATATTGGTCTTCCCAGAGCTTGGTATCTTGAAATAGCCTCCTAAATTGGAAATTTCATTCAATTCTAAGACTTCAGCTGCCACATATGGGCTGAAGACTTCCCTTCTTAGGAGGTAGGGTGAACATTTTTACCTTCATAACCCTCCTCCTGCAGTATACACTCTCCCCCTGGGAGAGGGGCCCTCCCCGACCCAAGCCAGGATAATTGTGGAGGTCTTGAGGAGGTGGGGGAAAGACAGTGAGACCATTTAAACAAAACAGTAGCACAGAAATTATGTTAAGAAGTAATCTTGTAGAAGCTCCACTAGCCTAGATCGTTCATCCCCTCTCTCAATAGCTAGAACCTAATGACAGAACAGAAGCCAGAACTTCTTTCTAGAAGTTAGACACTGGGACAAGAGAAAGAAGGCAGAAGCGCACAGGAGAGATCTCTCTTCTACCACCAAACATGAACAAGCTAACGGGGACTGAAAAGGGACAAGAAAGCAACTTTGGACCATCTCTCAATTCCCTGTATGCATGACTGTCTGATGATAAAACTTTTCCGATAATGAACTGTATCTTTTTCACAAGTGATGACATCTGCACCTCCCTACCAAGCTTCAGCTCCCTCCTGATGACTCAATGACTTCAAACATCACATCTCAAACAAACCCCTCCACCTCTCCATCGCTCCAATCTGCTCCTCTCCTGTGCCATCTCTATGATGGGTCTACCGCTTCTCTACCCGGGAGCAGTTAAAGTGTGTCCCCCCAAATCCCGAAGTTGAAGTCCTAACTCTAGTACCTCAGAATGTGACTTTATTTGGAAACTGGATCATGGCAGATAGAAACGTTGACTTAAGATGAGGTCATTAGCATGGGGTCCTAATCCAATAGGACTCGTGTCCTTATACAAAGGGTGAGTTGGACTCAGAGACACACATACAAGGAGAACATCAAGTGAAAACAAAGGCAAAGATCAAGTGATGCTTTTACAAGCCAGCAATGCCCACGGTTGCCAGCAAACCTCCAGAAGCAAAATGAGAGGCCTGGAACAGATTCCCTCTGAGATCCCCAAAGGAATCAACCTTGCTGTCACCTTGATCTTGGACTTGTGGCCTTCAGACCTGTGGGACAATGAATTATTGCTGCTGAAGCCAACCCATGCGTGGTACCTTGTCAGAGCAGCACAGGCTACCCAACAAAGCCTACATGCGTGTGGCATATGCCTCTTTGCAACCCCATGGATTGTAGCTCGCCAGGCTTCTCTGTCCATGGAATTCTCCAGTCAAGAATACTGGAGTGGGCTGCCATTCCCTTCTCAAGGGGATCTTCCCAATTCAGGGCTTGAACCTGCATCTCTTATGTCTCCTGCACTGGCAGGTGGGTTCTTTACCACTAGCACCACCTGGGAAGCCCATATAGCATACACCACTTAACAAAGATTTAGGTTCCATCTCTTGTCCAATGTCCTATGGCTAAATACCATCCCACTGCTTTCCAAAACGTCTCTAAATTCAGCTGCTACTGTCTCCACTGCCTCTGCAGATACTTTGGGTAGCTGTGTTAGGAAAAGATACAAAGCTGAATCAGCCAAATGGAGCCCAGGGTAGATTGAAGCTGATATGTGTGAGAGACAGAGAGAGTTTAGGATTCAAACCGGATATAGGCATGGTGGGGCTGCCAAGCAGAGGGGGAGGGTGCACCCAGTCGTGGGTAAGACAAACACCAACCTGGCTGGTTGGGAAATGCTGAGACCACAGAGGCTACACTGAATGTCAAAGGGGTGGGGCTGGCCAGAGGCCACGGCTCGCTGGGGCTGGGCTTTCTCCCAGGTTGCACGCTGTGGGGGTGAGTGGAGGTCTCAGGGTACCTTTGCTGCTGGGTCGGTCTCCCTCTGCCCAATGCCGGTGCATATCCCCTGGGCACCAGCTCCTTCGCCAACTGCCAACCAAACAGGCAGGTTTGCTGACAAGCATCCGCGGTCCAGTCCGAGAAGCGTGAGCCAAGTTGGGCACTTGGCCTCCTCAGCACTAGCTCCAGCTCTGCCAGGAAACAGGAGGCGTCACAGTAGCTCCTGGATTCTGCACTTTAGGATCAAGCAGTGGAGGACCTGGAGTAGGACATCCCTTGGACCCTAAAAGGATCTGAGTAGCTGGGCTTGTCTTTCGCTCTGTCCCCAGCTCCTCGGTTTCTCACTTTTATTCACTCCCTGCCCTCCAGTCCTCACGCTTCTCCCCCATCCATCTGCTGTCACCTTCTTCCTCCATTCTGTATCCCTTCTTTGGACCCCCTCCTTCCCTCTCCCTCAATTTCCCTCTTGCAGCCCCGCCCCAGACTTTTCCCTTCTCCTTACCGCCCCTTTCCACCGCATCTCCCCTCCTCCATTTCTCTCTCCCCTACCTGGTTCTCCACGGGATCTGGCTACCTTCCTCCTCACTTCCGAGCCCCACCACCCCCGGGCCCCGCCCATCCGTGTTTGCTGTCCTCCCGGATCCGGATGAAGGGGTGGCCCTGCCCGTGCCCCGCCCTGCCCCACTTCTGGCAGCTGGGGTCTTGCTACATGGCCGAGGGCTCCGGGCCTCGGGCTCCCCCGAAAGGGCCTCTGCTTAACATCCAGCTCCTGCGAGCCCAGTATGAAGGCCTGAGACGGAAGCAGAGGGGCCAGGCCCACGTCGTGGTGCTCCCGAAAGGTAGGGCTGGGCAGCTGCTGGGGGCAGAGGCAGGGAGGACCTGGCTGTGGGCAGAAGGGGTGGCAAAGCTGTGGGCAGCGCAGGGCCAGGCCTCTGCGGGCCCTCCCGGTGGACAAAAGCAGGGAGGCAGGGTCAGAACAGAGGGGCTGGTGTGGGTGCCAGCTGAGCCAGGGGGCTCCCGCAGGGGGCTGGCAGCCAGCATGCCACCGTCCCTGGCCTCTGCTCTTAGATTCTGATCTTGCTGAACTGGTCTGCCTGGTGAGCCGGGCTTGGCCCTCCCGCTAGGCCACGTGGGGAGATAGGAGCTGTGCTTCCTAGCTGGGTCTCACTCGGGCACCTCCTGCAAACCAGGGAAATGGGCTCTGGAGAGAGAACACGTGATATTTCCAACAGCTTGGGCACCAGCCAGAGGAAACACGGCTTAGGGACCCAAGAAGCACCCAGGCTCACCCACCAGCCGGAGAAGCCTTGAGATATAGAAGCCCCTCTTTCAGAGGAAAAGCCTCCCTTCTGTTAGGAACTCAACTTTATTCCAGGAGGAAGTTAGGAGCACAAGACTCAAAGCTCAGCCCCTCATCCTCTAAACCCAGAGGAACAAGTCAAGAAAAGTAGGAGGACCCCCTGAAAAGTGTAGTCTGTGCCCAGGGAATTTCTGTGGTTGTCTTCATCGTTCACACTACCTGGGAACACATCTAGGCTGGGCTGGGAGGGAATCAGGGGCCAGAGGGACCTCACTGCCTGGGAAGTGACAGGAAGTGTGCTGCCATGGTCTAAAAGCACCCCTCTCGCGAGACTTGGGCCAAAAAGCAGGATCTGTCTGCACTGACCTGGCACAGCCAAACAGCACCCCCATCTCTGCAGGGCAGAGCTGACAGCTCCCTAAAGCTTTCCCATCCTCAAGGGTGTTTATTCAGCCACTCAATATTCATTCATTTAACCCATATCAAGTGAAAGCAGGTTTAACACAGCTGTGATTCAGACTCACAAAACTATGTGACGCGCATGTCCCAAAGACATCACAAACTCAGCACAGCGCATAGCGTTTACCACCCCTGCCCCAACCTTCCCTGCTGGACCCTTCTCCTGCATCCTGTAACTCAGAGCTCCTGCCTCCATCAACACCACGTGATGAGTTACCGCGTCGGGTTACGACGGGTTAAGGCAAGGGGTAGTGCTCGGTCACTGCTTCCCCAGGGACGGCTTCTGACCCGCAGGCTCGGTCAGGACCTTTCGGGGTACATCTTTCACAGCGGTCTGCGAGTTCACATTCCCACTCTAACTGTGAGAAACAGTGAGCTGTCTGATGGGACGTGCCCGTACTTGGTCTCTGGAGGACAGCCTGAGCCTCAGCTTTGCCGCTGACTTGCTCTGTGCGGCTTTGAACAATCCTATAAGTTCCTCTGTGACTCAGTTTCCTCATCTGTCAACCAGGAATAACTATAGTCCCCAGAGTATAAGATCATGGTGGGAACGAAATAAATGATTATGGATAAAGCTCCTTGGGACTTTCTGTGCTGACTGGCTAGGGACCAGGTCATAGGTCACACGAGACTGAGTTGGAAAGATACTTGAAGAACTTGGACTGGGTATGAGGAATAAGGTGTTCTCCAGGGAGAAACCAGAGTCTGATTACAAACTGTGAACGTGTGAGCTCCACAGTCGTGTCCGACTCTTTGCGATTCCATGGACTGCAGCCTGCCAGGCTCCTCTGCCCATGGAATTCTCCAGTCAACAAGCCTGGAGTGGGTTGCCATTCCCTTCTCCAGGGGGTCTTCTGACCCAGGGATTGAAATCGAGTCCCCTGCATCGCAGGCAGATTCCCTGGGGGCTCAGACAGTAGAGAGTCTGAGCAACTAACACATTCACTTTCAGATTATAAAAATGAAGTGAGAAAATGATGGTAGGGGCAAGAAAGCAATTCTGCCTTCACATTAGCAATAAGGTGGATGGTGATACTACCCAGCGAGATAGGGAATATAGGAGAAAAATATTTCTGATAGAGAGAGATGAATTTGTGAACATGCTACATTTGAGGACTTCCCTGGGGGTCCAGTGGTTATGCCTCCCAACACCAGAAGCCTGGGTTCAATCCCTCATCAGGGAAATACATCCTACATGCCATAACTAAAAATCCTCCATGCTACAACTAAAGATTCCATGCGCCACAACTAGGACCCAGCATGACCCAAATAACATTTTTAAAACACACTGCATTTGAGGGAATTTGTAAAACTTCCAACCAGCCTGGATCTCAGGAGAGTAATTTGGGCTGGAGATATAGGTTTGGGGTCATCAACAAATTGTTGAAGTCACGGGCATGGCTAAAATTGTGGGGGACCAATGCATAAACTGTTAAGAGGCTGGGAGGACAATTAGAGGCATAGCATGCTAAAGCATTGAAGGCACAAGCAGAGAAAGAAAAGTCAGAGAAGACAGCAGTCAAAATGTTAGCAGATGAACAACAGCCTCAAAAAGGAAGGAAATTCACACATGCGGGATCTTGGATGAACCCAGATGACTCTTGAGGACATTACACTAAGCAAAATAAGCCAGTCATAAAAAGCCAGTAGATCATGAGTAAAGATCTACTCATATGAGGTACATGGAGTGGTCAAACTCAGAGACAGTAAGTAGAAGGTTGTCAGGGTAGGGGTGGAAGAGATGAAGAACTGTTGTTTAATGGGTATAGTGTCAGTCTGGGAAGATGAAAAAGTTCTTGAGATCAGTTGTATAACCACATGACTGGACTTAACACAATTGAACTGTACACTTCAAAATGGCTAAAGGTGGTAAATTTTATGTTGTATGGGTCTTGCCACAATTCATTTTTCTTAAATGAAGGAGAAAACCAGGAGATGTTAATGCCATGAAGCCAAGCAAGTAGACGGAATTTAGAAGACAGGGATCTTCTGTGTCCAGCACATCTGAAACCCAGGAAGACAGAGTGTTCATTGAGACTGGCTCCCTCTAAAACTAGATTTCAGCATCTCAAGACACAGAGCTGTATCTGGAGGGGCAGGTATTCTGGGAGCTTATTAATGGAAGGAAGGCTCTGGAATTAGCTTTCCTCTTAACATTATGGAATGTATGCAGGTTCTAGAAATGGCAGGTGTTTTGGAATCCTAGCACTGGAGTTCAAGGGCTCCTCCCGGCTTTACTCCTTCAACACCATCTCTCTACCCCCACTGTAGATGTTGTCACCTACAGGACCTTCTGCAGTGACAAATATCAGAACACTCAAGGGAGCTCTGCCAACATTTCAGAGGCAATTCCAGGCTTGTCACAGGCCTCCTTTCTATAGGAAAATGACATTCAGTCATCCCTCCAACCCTCACCGCCACCAAGAGTTGACCAGAAACTACCATGTTCCACAAGGTGGTAAAAAGGTGTCCCTGAGAAGGAACAGAGGCATCAGCCCACCTGCTCATCCCTAAAGCCCGGGCAGGAAGTAGACGGTGCTGCAAACGTGTTTCCAGGACAGTGGCCATGAGATAAAAGATAAAGACCAGTCCTCCGAAAGGAGCTGCTTCAAACACAGCTCCTCCTCCTCTGCCTTGGATGCTAAACCCATCATCAGAATCCCATAACACAAAAGAATAACCCCTTTCCACTGGACAGAGTATATGAATCACACCTGTGGGTGGACATGTGCGTGCCCCTGCTCCTGGTTGTTCTCTCAGCCTCAAATGTGAGTTTCCCAGCTCTCCCCAGGATTCACTCCCTCAGTGCAAAGACTGAAGTCATTATTAAACTCTCTCATTCTTGAATTTTTTTCCACAGCACTGCTTACCATTGGAATTGTTATTACCATGTTTGTTTGCTTATTCCTTTTCTACTCCATTGTTTATTCCAGGACTTGGGAATACAGTAGCGAACACTGAGACAAAAACTACCCTTTTAAGATGTGGTCTGCTGCTGCTAAGTCGCTTCCGTCGTGTCCAACTCTGTGTGACCCCATAGACAGCAGCCCACCAGGCTCCCCCGTCCCTGGGATTCTCCAGGCAAGAACACTGGAGTGGGTTGCCATTTCCTTCTCCAGTGCATGAAAGTGAAAAGTGAAAGTGAAGTCGTTCAGTCATGTCTGACTCTTAGTGACCCCATGGACTGCAGCCCACCAGGCTCCTCCGTCCATGGGACTTTCCAGGCAAGAGTACTGGAGTGGGGTGCCATTGCCTTCTCCGTATGATGTGGTCTAGTGGAGTAGAAAGTGAAAGGGTTCGATCCCTGGGTTGGAAAAATCCCCTGGAGAAGGGAATGGCAACCCACTTCAGTATTTTTGCCTGGGAAATCCCAACACAGAGGAGCCTGGTGGGCTACGGTCCATGGGGTCACAAAGAGTCAGACACAACTCTGCAACTAACACTTTCACTTTCTACTTCACTAGACCATATCATGAAGGGGTATATTTTGTCTCAAGACCTCAAATAAATACTGCCTGGCACGCTATAAGCACTTAATAATGGAATGAATGAATACTGTTTGTGAATGGGTGTGTGTTAAGAGGTAGTGCAGGGCACTGGGTATCTGGCCTCCTTGATGTACTGGGCATGGCCTTTCTCAGCTTGAAAGCTCTGAGAACCCCCTAAAAGAGGGCTGCTCCTGTACCTTCCAGCGGTGACCCTGTTGGTGCCTTGCTTTCTCAGGAGGAAACCTGCCCACCACAGCCGAGTCCATGGTCAGTGCTGTTTGGATTAACATGGAGAGAAGGCATTCCTTGACCCCGGAAGAGGCGGCTCCCGAGGCAGAGGAGACACTGGAGGAGGATGACAGGGGCTGTCTCCAGACCCCCGAGTCTCCCTGGCACACGCACCTAGAGATGCACCGCCTGGTCCAAACCTTCCACCCGGGAACCAGTCTTCACGTAAAGCACAAGGACAAGTTCACGGGGTCTGAGCAAAAGCTCACAGGCTTGTTTCAAGACAGGCAGATGACTCAGCAAGAAACCACCATCCCAGAACCAGCCCAGCCTGAGTGCCAAGCAGACAAGTCACAGACAAAGGCGGTGGGATCCGGCTTCCACGTGGGCACTCAGGGCCCTCCTGCCATAAAAAGGTCACACCGGGCTGGAAAACCAGTTCACTATCCATTTCCCCAGAGGAAAACTCCCAGGATCTCCCAGGCCGCCCGGAACCTGGGCTTATATGGTCCAGCCTGAAGCTCTCTACTCAGAGGTCTCAACTTTGAGGTCATGTATGGCCTCATCGAGGAACCTGGGAGGCAGAGGCGCAACTAAGGCCCGGAGCTGTGAGCAGAGCTAAATGACATCAGCTGTAGGCCAGACTGTGGGAAATGAACTTCACAGTGGGCCCAGGGTCTTGTGTCTCAAAAAAAAAAGAAGGACTGCCCAGACCAGACTGCTCACAGCTCTGGAGGAACGAGTGCTGTTCCATCAACACAGCCCCATTCTGCTCATGTAAGACGACAGTTCTGTGGACATCAGCTCGGCCCCTGGATCTAGAGAATTCTGAAACATAAAACAGAGACTCTAGTCAATGGAAGCCTCAGCAGTGCCCTGGAGTCAACAGGTATGGGCAATCATGTTTTCAGTAACTTCTGAGACTTTCTCTCGTGTTCTGGAGAAGAGGAGCTCTGAGAACTGCCTCCTTCCGGTTGCTATGCCTGGAGGCCAGCACACTAAGTCACTCCCTTCATTCATAGTGACCACAGCATTTTAGCCCCAGCCTCCCAGAGTACAGTCACCCTGGGTAAAAAGGGTCAAAACGATGCTACCTACTGTTCTGTGTGTTTAAGGGTCTTTAGGAAGAGTTGGTCATCTCTCCCCTCTCATTGAGACTGTACCTTCCAGCCTCATTATAGATTTATTTCCTTTTACCCTTCTCCCTCCATCCTTCCCTTCCTTCCTTCTTTCCTATTTGACTTCTCTCTCCTTCCCTTCCTCAATCTCTCTCTCTTAAAATTAAACATTGCCCATCACTGAAGATATATACTAACAGAAGCCTCGGAGAAGAAAACAAAGAAATGTTCCTGCTTGGAAAGTATTGTGTTCCTCAAAAACTGCTCCCTTTTCAGCCACATTTGAATCATTCAGATCCTTCCTGGTATATTTTAAACCAAAGTGAAACAATACTGTTACTTGGTTATTGGGGAACAAAGTATCTTACCTGGTTAACTTTAATCAACACACTTAAACACACCTAGGGTGACTTTCCTCATGCTAGAGTCTCTCTCTGTAAAGTTTTACCCACATCTTCCTTTTTTCCCCATGGTGATTCAGTCTTGCCCACCCACATGGAGAGTTGTTAGCTAGGAGTGTCATTTTCTCTCAAAAACACGTATGTGCCTTCTCCTTGAGCCACCCAGAAACTCCCTCCAACTTGGGGATTCATTTTGATTCCTTTTGTGAATAATTAATGAGTCAGTTGTTAATTTTTTACAGTCTAATAAAAAACAAGACATTTTGCTGAAAACGAAACAACTTTATCCTTTGCTTTTATTTTAAAGAGGCTTCCCGCAAGTCAGTCCTCTTTACCATAGTAATCAGGATAGGATATGTTTTGCTGAGTAACAAACAAGCTCCAAATCTCACCATAGAAGCTTATTTTTGTTCACTCATAGACATCTCACTGTGGATTTGGGCGAACTTCCAGCCCAGCTCTCCTACAAGTACTCCTAATAATTCAATCTTCTTCAATCTTATGGCACCACCCTATTAACACTGGTTTCCCTAATTACTGTAGCAGGAGAAGAAAGTACATTAAGAGTCACAAAGCAACTCTCAAACCACTTTGCTTATGTTTCATTGTCCAAAACAAGTAACACAGACATATTTCCACTTCATGGGTATAAGGAAGTGCAGTCATTCCATGTGCCCGCAAGGAGAGAAAGAATGGAAATATGGATGAGTAAAAGGAAATATGGATGAACAAAAGTAATGACTAACACTGGTAGAGAGGGGCTAGGTCACAATATTGCTGCTGCTGCTAAGTCACTTCAGCTGTGTCTGACTCTGTGCGACCCCATAGACGGCAGCCCACCAGGCTCCCCCGTCCATGGGATTTTCCGGGCAAGAGTACTGGAGTGGGGTACCATTGCCTTCTCCAAGGTCACAATGTTAGGTTCAATCAATTATTTTGAATATAGTAAGTAGCTGTTAAGGGATTTACAAATGAGACTAAAATGATTTGACCTGCAGTTTAACCAGATGACTCTGGTTGTTCGTGGAGAATGAAGTGATGGTCATGCTAAGGAGCAATGTCAGGGGAAAAAATGACCGGGGCAAGTTCAGGGGGAAAGACACTGTTAGGGAAAGCGCGGGTGGGAGCAGAGAAAGGAAAGAAAAGTAGACACATTTGACATAAATATATTTTGGAGACAGAATCAACAGGATTTACTGAAGAAGAATTACAAGTTAAAATTGAAGGACACTGAGTTTGAGACGCTCAGAGACACACAAATGAAAATATCAAATAGGCAAGTATTTAAATGGGACTAGAGTTCTGGGCTAGACGTAAGAACGGAAGTGTCAAGAGTATGTAGAGGTATTTACAGTGAGAAAGGTACACCTATGCAGAATGTAGAGAGGAGACAGGGTCCAGAATGAGGTCCAGAATGAAAACTCCCAATTCACTTAGTTGAAAAATCTCTAAGGGTTTTTCCAATCCTTACTCAGAAGAAGTGGGGTAGAGGAGGAGACAGTGAGGGACACTGAAGAGAAGTGATCAGGAGAGAAGGGGGCTCCCGGATGTGGAGTCTCAGACCTCTGAGGCAAGAGATAGAACAAGATTTTGCACGGGTCACCACCCTAACTGCAAACTTCCAAATGCCCACTTTCTAGAGTCCACACTCTTCCTCTGTCTGCTTTAACAGGCCAGAGTCCAAGAAGCATCGCTGGATGTTAGCAAGTTCAAGCCAGAGCCAACTGATGTCCACCAAGGCTGACAGCATCTTTGCCCCAGAGGCATAGCCTTCTCCTGGGACGGGGTCATTCTGTGCCTGGGGAGGAATTGAGGATTAAGTGTTCCCCGTGGTAGAGCTTGAAGGGAGAGGGGCAAGAGGAAGGCTGGCTTTGAATCCTTCCACTCTTTCCCACAAGGCTGCTTCTGCCAGGAGCATTAGACCAGAACAATCTTTGTTGGTCAATTATAGGCACACCATTTCTCCTAACCACAGGTGGTCAAACCTGTGTGGCAAAGGGCTCAAATGACCTGTGGGCTGTGGCCACCCACTCTGATTTTGTCTCCCCTGACAGTCAGGGCTGGAGCGAACCTTCTTTTTCCACGTTCTCCCCAGGATTGGCAGAAGGTTTTCCTAATCTAGAGAATAAATCCTGCCTCGTCACTTAGCTTAGGGTCGCTGAGTCTTCCAGCCCACGTGCTTGCCATCTTCAAGGGCTTGGAGGGGGGTGCATCTGGGCTCCAGTATCAGCACTACCATTGGCAGACCTGACCGGAGCTCAGTTACTCCGAGCCGCAAATTGCCCAGTTGTAAAATAAAATAAGGTGATAAAAGGCCCTGGAGTGTGGGAGGTGGGGAAGGAAACATGTGTCACATTAGCCGTCAACTCTAACCTATCCCCGCTAGGGGGCAGGCTCCCCTCAAACCCGCCCAGCCTGATTCCCTAACTTATCCCGTGGTGGTTGTTCAGTTGTTCAGTGCTGTCTGACCCTTCGCGACCCCACGGACTGCAGCACGCCCCGTCATTAAAGCTCTTTCATCCCAGTCCTTAAGACTTGAAACAATTCGAATATAAAAGTCTGCCGCCGTCCAGCTCAGATCCCACCAACCTCCCCACCCCCAGCACAGCCCTGATTTACACCTTTAAGATTAGAGGCAGGGGCGTGGTCATCTTGCTCACACACCCCTGCCACCTCCGTGAGCACAGCTTTTTGGCTTTAGGGTAGAACACGGCCACAGAGGGTCCTTTGTGTGACTGGCTGAGGTGCAGTTTGGGTCTCTTTTGCCTTGACCTTTACACTAACCTAACTCGGGGTCTGCAGGTTGGTGTGGACAGCTAGTGGCCGCCAGAGGCTTGCAGAGCAGACACCCCACGGCAAGCCGCCCCTGTAATTGCGTCAGAGGTCCACATCTCTGTCCCTCCACGGCCAGGGTCTCGTCCACCCTCTGCTGACCCACTTAGGCTCGGAGACACAGAAGAGGTACTTTCTGCACCCAGATGCTGTAACCATCCTTACAGCTTATCCCCCTGGAGGTTCCATAGTGACTTTTTCCCTCTGAGGTCTCTCCCCTTCTCTTGGGGCAAGCCCCCTTGCTGAGCAATCATCCAATTGGGGGATAATGTGTCACCCGCCCCCTTTCTTGCAAATACTAACCTAAAAAAGAAAAAAAACCTCTTTGAACTTCCAGCCTCGCTCTCACGCTCACTTCCAGGGATAGGGAAGAGGGAATGGCCTTTATACAAGGAAATGTAAACCCACTCCAGTATTCTCGCCTGGAGAATCCCACAGATGGAGGAGCCTGGTGGGCTACAGTCCATGGGGTCGCAAAGAGTCCGACAGGACTGAGCGACTTCACTTTCACTTTCAAATACTGAATGTCCTGAAAAGGTCGACACAGCGGGACACTAGATAAAAATGCGAAGCACAGATTTTCATCACTAGTACACTACTGCAATAGGGGACTGAAAGCTTCCAATTGTACAGCAAAGACTGAGTGTTTTAAGGGGGAGAATGAGGAAGTAGGGAGATGGGTAAGTAGGGATCCAGTGGTCAGGAAAATGAAAAAACTACAGAAAGGAGAAGTGTAGGATTGGTCCATATAAAACTCATCTGGGTCTGCTAACTGGCACCTACCAAAATTAGGTTGCTATGGGCTTCCCAGGTGGCGCAGTAGTAAAGAACCCACTTGCCAATGCAGTGAGACATAAGAGACGTGGGTTCGATCCCTGGGTCGGGAAGATCCCCCTGGAGGAGGGCATGGCAACCCACTCCAGTATTCTTGCCTGGAGAATCCCATGGACAGAGGAGCCTGACCTGCTACGGTCCATGGGGTTGCAAAGAGCTGGACACAACTGTGGTGACTTAGCAGGCAGGCACCCACCCTCCCACAGAGATCAGGAGACAAGGACCCTGTTTTCCCCCAGGTGTTGGCTGTAACAAAATAGTAAAATAAATTCTTTTGGCGTCATTGTAATTTCTCAGGCAGGCATTTTAAGGGGGGCTTGGGTCCCTGAGGATGCTGCCTTAGAAACCATGTTCACATTGGCTCAAGTCTTTAAAGGCCAAAGCTGAGGGCTAGTCAGAGAGAAAGGACTCAGAGGAGCCTAGCTAGGGTTTGGTCAAGGAAACAATCTTTGTCAGTCCTCAAGGACAGCCTCCTGCAGTCTCAGATCCCTGAAGAAAAAGGGTCATGCCCAGTCCATCAAAATATTAAGAGCATCTGTCACCCAGGGCTGGGCTTCTCAAATGTGGGCAGGCATCAGAATCACCTGGACGGCTTGTTCAACCACTGATGGCTGATCCCCACCCCATCACTCTCTCAAGCAGCAGCTGTGAATGGGCAGGGCAAGAATCTGCATTTCTAACAAGGTCTCTGTTGATGTTCATACTGGGAAACACATTTTGGAAACTACTGCTCCTGGGACTATGGCTGACCTACAGACCTGGCAATCCTTAACATGCGGGGGTTCTGTGTGCCTTTTGTTTTCAGCTGTGGATTACAGACACCACTGGGGGGGGAGGGGGGCGATTCCATGGGCACCACGACTCTCCTATTGTCGCAGCTGTTCAATAGGGCAGCCCCTGCCCCCACCTCCTGGCGGTATCAGACTGAGGCGGGCTGTGAGCAGATGTAGGACACTGTCACCACCCTTCTGTGTCTTGACTGAGATGACTGTTTCATCTTAGTAGGAAATTATTCCTGCAGTAGACCCCTAGGCGGCTACGCACACACAGAACCCTAGGTGGAAGGGAGAATTTACCTCCAGAAGCTGAGTTGTTGATATTGGGCACAAAATAATAAATACCCAAATCCCCAGCCATTTCCTAAGTCCAGAACTTCCCGGGCATCTGGATTCCAGGCAAACTCACAAGAAATACGGCGTCCTGTCCACGGCCCCCTCCCTATGCACTCAGGCTCCCCCAGGAGGTGCCTCCAGCACCCTTGCTGCTGTGGCTCACACCGATTTAAGAAGAAGGCTTTCTTCCACAGTCCCTGCTCCCTCATAAACTAGGGCTTTGTTACATTACTACTGACTGGGAGAGTTTTGTAGAAACTAATGCCTGTGGCTGGCGATTCTTATTTTGGCCAGTCAAAAATTATTCTGTTATTTCACAAACATTTTGAGGGTTATTACATTCAATTGTTGCTTTGGAACTGTGGTGTTGGAGAAAACTTTTGAGAGTCCCTTGGACTGCAAGGCGATCCAACCAGTCCATCCTAAAGGGGATCAGTGCTGGGTGTTCATTGGAAGGACTGATGTTGAAGCTGAAACTCCAATACTTTGGCCACCTGATGCGAAGAGCTGAGTCATTTGAAAAGACCCTGATGCTGGGAAAGATTGAGAGCAGGAGGAGATGGGGACGGCAGAGGATGAGATGGTTAGATGGCATCACCGACTCAATGGACATGAGTTTGGGTAGACTCTGGGGGTTGGTGATGGACAGGGAGGCCTGGTGTGCTGCAGTCCATGGGGTCGCAGAGTTGGACATGACTGAGCAACTGAACTGAACCAACTGAACTGAACATTCAACTGTTACACCTGACACATCTATAAAGTCTTCTCCAGCACTGGGAGTTTCATCTTCACTTTTCATATCAAATCAGTCACTAAGGCTTTCTATCTTCTTATTGATCTAATATCCACACTGTCTGAATCAGAACTATATTCTGAAGAACTCTCATCTTCTGAGACACTAAGCCTCTATGTCAATCAGAGAAAGTCTCTGCTTAAAATTCACTAAAAATTCTTCACTCACAATCTCACGATGCATCACTTTTGAAAATTTTACAGTAATAAACTTGCATTGAAAATATACACGTGGTTGGAATAAAAACCTAACGGCGCAAGGTGTGAATGATAACAACAATCCTAAATTGTATAAGTGAACCCTTGATCAAGCTTAAGCTCTAACGACTTCACACGGTGGTGTTAATTGTATCGCTCTGTAGAAACGTATTAATACGTCTCTGGTCAATAATGTGTTAGCACCTCTGTGTGTGTATATGGTGAAGGGGTTCCCCCACAGTGGCTGATGGAGGAGGCTGGTGGGGACGATGGAAGGAAGGGCGCTGAGAGTCCAGTTCCTCCCGTCCTTGGGAGCTAGAGTCAAATGCTCCCTCTGAATGTCACACCCTCAACCACGTGTCCCACTGTCTGCGAGAAACAGTGCCCCAGAGAGGCAGCGCATGACCAGTACCTAATACTTCGTGCCTGGTCTCTTTTTTTGACCTTATATATTATTTTTTGGGGGAAAAAATGGTTTTAAACTTGATTTTCTTGGGTTTTGAGAGATGCATTTGAACAATTCCTTTGGATTTCTGGAAATATTACAAATATTCTGTGGTGCTGCCTCTAGGATCAGGTCCTTCCTGAGGGAATCTTTCTTCTTTGGGGTGACTATCCTGTTTAAGATCTCTGCATGCCAGAAAAACCATATATTAAACACATATATGTGAAATCTATATATGTGAGAAATGTACAGATGAACCCATTTCGAGTGCAGGAATAGAGATGCAGATGTATAGAGGGAACATGTGGACGCAGGGCAGGGGAAGGGGAGGGTGGGGCGAACTGGGAGCAGTACTGACATGCATGCACTACTGTGTGTGAAAGAGAAAGCTAGTGGGAAGCTGCTACCAGCACGGGAAGCTCAGCTCGGTGCTCTGGGATGATCTAGAGGGGTGGAATGGGGGTGGTGGTGGGAGGTCTAAGGGGGGGCATATGTACACATATAGCTGAATCACCTTCTTATACAACAGAAACTAATGTAACAATGCAAAGCAATGATACTGCACTAAAAGAAAAAAAATAAAGACCTCTGCATCCCAACTTGTGAGTGGGGTACCCTAGATTTAAGGCCAATAGTTCTAACAGGGTTATAGAACTTGCTCAAGGTGGCACAGTTAGCAAACTGCAAAACGAGAAGCAACCTCAGGCAGCCACATTCCAATATGTTATGTACATTGTTGTGCGCAGTCCTATCTGACTCTTTGTGACTCCATGGACTGTAGTCTGCCAGGCTCCTCTGTCCATGGAAATTCCCAAGCAAGAATACTGGAGTGGGTTGCATGCCCTCCTCCAGGGGATCTTCTCGACTGAGGGACTGAACATCTCTCATATCTCCTGTACTGGCAGGTGGGTTCTTTACCACTAGCACCATCTGGGAAGCCCTAAAATTACCATACAATCTAGCAATCCCACTCCTGGGCATACATCCAGATAAAACTATAATTTGAAAAGATACATGCACAATGTTCATAGAAGCACTATTTACAATAGCCAAGAAATGGAAACAATCTAAATGCCCGACAGATAAATGGATAAAGAAGATGTGGTAGCTATACACAATGGAATAGTTCAGTTCAGGAAGGTTTAGTTGCTCAGTTGTGTCTGGCTCTTTGAGACTCCATGGACTGGGAACATGGAAACATGAACATGGGAATTTCATGTTCAGTTCAGTTACTCAGTCGAGTCAGATTCTCTGCGACCCCCATGAACAGCAGCACGCCAGGCCTCCCGGTCCATCACCAACTCCCAGAGTCCATTCAAACTCATGTCCATTGAGTCGGTGATGCCATCCAACCATCTCATCCTCTGTCATCCCCTTCTCCTCCTGCCCTCAATCTTTCCCAGCATCAGGGTCTTTTCAAATGAGTCAGCTCTTCATATCAGGTGGCCTAAGTATTGGAGTTTCAGCTTCAACATCAGTCCTTCCAATGAACACCCAGGACTGATCCCCTTTAGGATGGACTGGTTGGATCTCCTTGCAGTCCAAGGGACTCTCAGAGTCGTCTCCAACACCACAGTTCAAAAGCATCAATTCTTCTGCGCTCAGCTTTTTTTATAGTCTAACTGTCACATCCATACATGACCACTGGAAAAACCATAGCCTTGACTAGACGGACCTTTGTGGACAAAGTAACGTCTCTGCTTTTTAATACAGCAGATACTAAAACACTGTAAATGAACTCTACATCAACTAATTACCAGTTGTCTGGTAAGAATTGTGATCAACTCTGACAAAAGTCAGAAAATATTTGTCCTTAAGGAATCACAAGTTCCTTTTGGGTAGGGGTTCTATAAATAGACCGACAGGAGTTATTTTAGAGTAAGGGTCTGATATGTACTCTGAGTTTCTGGCAGGTGTTTGTATGATCAGGTCAAAAGGTCAGATGCCACACAGCTGAGCCCTGTACCAGTCACACTCCCTTCACGGCCTCCCAGGCCCACTTCAGAGAGCTCTTGTAACCATATGAACCGCATTTTGATTTTCTTTTCCCATGAGAGAGCCCGACCTCACTCCTGCCCCAGCCTTGGGTTCCTGTCCCTGCCTCCGGCTCCACCTACCAGATCCCCCAGGAGCCTTGCAGTCCTCTTACGATGCCCTCAATATGTGAGGCTAAACTCACAATCTGAGGCTAAACTCACAACCTGAGGCAAACTGCCCCCTCAACACCAGGCTTGTCTCTGCTGACCGCCCACCACAGGCTGGCAAGATCCACGCAAGGACCCCAGACCAGTCAACCATTACCACCAGTCCCCAAAGTGTGTGCGCGTCAAGGAAACTGAAGCGCGCAAACCCCAGTGGGTTGGACCTTCCATTGACTGTGCGGTCCCTGTGACTGGTCTTCCCTCGAGCCTGAGGTTCACACCAAGGTGGGTCCTGTCCTCCAAGAAAGTGCTTCTCAACCCTGACTGCACAAGAGAATCATCAGAAAACTTGGAGAGCATTCCATTAAATGACAATCTCTGGAGTAGGGCCTGAGCACTGATCACTGACATTTTGCATATTGATCAGGCATAAAATATGAAAAGTATGGGAAGTGAATTAATCTTATATTTAGTTTAAGGGTCCCCTTTCATGTATATATACACTTATTGTCACAGCTACAAATATATATACACACTTGTGTGATGTAGATCAAAATATACCATTTCCAGCATTCTAGAAAGTTGCCCTCTAGCCTCTTCCCAGTAATTAGTTACAATTTAGTTTTTCGTTGCCCTCTTTGCTTTTTTTTTTTTTGCCATTGTGAATAAAGCCAGTATTATTTTTTTACAGGTCCTTGGGTAGACGTTTGTTTTCATTGGTTCATTTCCTGCCCCCCTCTTTTCACATTTGCCTGTCTAGGTGGGCTGTTCTTGAGGATGACCTTGAAAGGGTCCCCTGGATCTGCGCGGGCAGCAGTCAGACCCACTGCCTCAGGACCACACAGATTGAAAACTAAGCTGCTCAAGGGGCAGAGGTTTCTGGGGGATGAGCGCCAGCTGCGCTCATCAGAATTTTCATGAATGATATTCATGAGGAGGCCTGTCGCTTCTCTAAACCTTCAGAGAAACGGAAAGCGCTCCTTCTCTAGTCACAAACACGGAATACATCCTGTCTGGTGTAATTTACAAAACAAACATGTCTGGCTTCCTTAAAGGTAACGTCTTTCTCCGCAGGCCTGGGGTTGGATGTCCACAGTGGGAGCGGGTAGGAAGCTAAGCGAACTGCTCTCCCACTGCGGCTCTAGCCCCCGTCCCCAAAATTCCTAAGAGAGTGTCCTCTCTGGGTTTGGGAGTGGGTAGAGGCTGGGAGGGAGGAAGGAAGGTGAAGCACGACCTTACTTAATATTGTCCTGAGATGAGCGGAGAGGAATTCAACGCGGACACTTTGTCTTTCTGGTTTTGGAGACTCACCCCAGCGTGTGGATCTTCGCTGACCTGGAAGACGCATCTCTGCTCCAATGTCTTCTCACCATCCATCTGCAGCTCATCACTCACGCACGGCACGCACACACGCACGGCACGCACACACGCAGGGCACGCATGCACGGGTACATTTCCACCTCTTTCCTCTTTCCCCTGGTCCAGGCTGCAGGCAGCCCTGGGGTACGTGATGCACGCAGACCTCACTGGCCATCCCTCTTGCATGGGACGCCCAGCTCTGCTCCTGGGGAAAGGGGCACCGTCTCTCGTGCTCACAGCTCAGGAGCGGGAGACAAACTCACAGCAGCCTCTCTTTGCTGTGATGGTTGGGAAGCTGCCTGCTCCAACGTGGAGCCCTTCGGAGTCCTCAGGTGTGCCGCGTCCTCCTCTCGTTTCCCTTGCTCTCCAGGGAATATTTAACAAGCTGCTGGAGGGTTCTTTTAAATCCCCTTTCCCTCAGCTTGAGGAGAAGCACGCCCCTCCTACCCTCCTCTCTGGTGGGGGGTGGGCCTCTGAGCTCTTTTAATCACTGACTCGGGATTTTAAAAGTTAGGTATGAATACAATGGAATATTACTCAGCCATAAAAAAGAGTGAAATAATGCCATTTGCAGCAACATGGATGGGTCTAGAGATGATCACATTAAGTGAAGTCAGACAGAAAAAGACAAAGATCATATGATATTGTTTATATGTGGAATCATAAAAAATGATAAAAATGAACTTACTTACCCAACAGAAATAGACCCACAGACATAGAAACCAAACTTATGGTTACCAAAGGGTAAAGAGATGGGGAAAAATAAATTAGGGGTTTGGGGTTAACATATACACACTACAATGTGTGTATACAATAGGTGACCAAAAGTGAAGTGAAAGTTGCTCAGTCGTGTCCGACTCTTTGCAACCCCATTTACTGTACAGTCCATGGAATTCTTCAGGCCAGAATACTGGAGTGGGTAGCCTTTCCCTTCTCCAGGGGATCTTCCCAATTCAGGGATTGAACCCAGATCTCCTGCCTTGCAGGAGGATTCTTTACCAGCTGAGCCACAAGGGAAGCCCAGATGACCGAAAAGGACCTACTATATAGCACAGGGAACTATACTCAGTACTTTGTAATATCCTATAAGGGAAAAAAAAATCTGAAAAAAATTATATATACACACATATATCTAAATCACTTTGCCGTACACCTGGAACAAACAACCATATTATAAATCAACTAGGTTTTGATTTTTAAAAAGGGGAAAAAAGTCTGAAAGTAAACATAGAATTACCATATGATCCTGCAATTCCACTCCTAGGTATGTGTCCAAAGTAATTAGAAACAAACTCAAACAAGTACCTGTACATGCATGTTCAGAGCAGCGCTAGCCACAAAAGTCATGCTGAAACAGTTCACACAGTGAATGGATGGATAAACTAAATATGATCAGTCCATACAATGCACTATTATTCAGCCTCCAAAAGGAAAGAAGTGCTGATTTATGCTATGGCATGGATGAACCTTGAAAACATTCTGCTCAGTGAGAGAAGCCAGTCATGAAAGGTCACCTATTGTGTGATTCCATTTATATGAAATGTCCAAAAGAAGCAAATCCATAGATCAGTGGTTGCTAGGGGCTTGGAGAAAGTAGAGAGAGAGAGTTTGATTCTGGGGATGATGATTCTGTTTGCGATGAGGAAAATGTTTTGGAACTAGCTAGAGGCAGTGACTGTACAGCACCGTGAATGTCCTAAGTGTGCTGACTTGCTCCATTTAAAATGGTTCATTTTATATTATGTGACTTTCACTTCAATACGTTATAATGTTTTAACTTATGTATTGCTTGTCCAGCTAACCATCTGGTTCCCCTTTGACTTCTCAGACTGATGCTCTCTCATCCACATGGCTCTGCCCTGGGCACTTGGCCCTTTTCAGAGCTGCCTTCCTCCTCAGAGAGCTGGCCCAGCCCACGCATCCCTCCTCACTTCTCTACAAGTGCGTCAGCCCCTGTGGGCGATCTAGCCCTACTCACCTGAAGCCCAGGATTCGTTCTAAATGGGCTCCTGGAATGGTATATTTTATTCTGAAATTTTATAATTTAGTCTGAGAGTAAAATCCAAGATGCTCTTGCTCCTCAAACTTATTTTTTCCTCCACTTTCAAAATAGGTTCAGGGGACCCTGGCAAACTCTCTGAGGGATGGGACTTGAAAAGAGAAGTTCTGACATCAGATAACTGGTACTTGCCTCCACCTGCCCAGTCCTCAATTTCCTCTGTCTGCCTGGAGGGGGGCTTTATGCCTTTACTTCTTACTTGCAAGTAAAGATCACCTGAATTCTTTTTGGTAACATTTACGAAACCCAGAGAGTTACTGTTGAGAACCCGCCTCATTTCCCTTACAGTGCGCCTTCACCTTTCCGAGTCCCTGGACTGATCGCTAAGGGCCAAGTGCACCCAGCAAGCATGGTTTACGTGATATTAGGATTAGGAGCAGGGGCTTCCCTGGGGGCTCAGTGGTGGCGAGCCTGCCTGCCAATGCAGGAGACATGAGTTCAGTCCCTGACCCAGGAGGATCCCACATGCTACAGGGCAGCTAAGCCTATGTGGCCACAACTACCGAGCCTGTGCTCTAGTGCCCGGGAGCCACAACTACTGAAGCCCATGCGCCCTAGAGCCAGCGCTCAGCAACAAGAGAAGTCCACGCACTGCAATCAGAGTAGCCCCTGCTCACCGCAAGTGCCACGCAGCAACAGGCCCAACACAGCCAGAAAGAAATCAAATTATTAAAAAAAAGATTAGGAGCATGAAGCTATATCAAGAAGATACGTGTAAATTACACATGAATTACCTTAAATGTTCTGCTGCTGAAAGGACTCATAGTTCAGTTTATACTCGGACCACCTTGTTCCAGGTCAAGGGTGCAATACAGGAGAAAGCCTCCTCAGAGGGGTCTGGCACTCCCAGGCACAGGCTTCCTTTTCCTCTCAGCACAGAGTGGTACAGGTCTCACATCACCACCATCAATGCACCTGCAAAGCACCTGAGAACCAGAAGCCCCAGGTCTACTAGTGGCAGGGGTGTCTTATCGTGAGCTACCTGGTCCTCTAAGCACATTCCAGTTACCCGACCAGCTCCTCAGTCCAAAGTCCCGGATTCCATCAACACCAGATGCATATCATAAACCCAAGTATTATTATTGCTGAGCACTGCCGGCCAGCTGGTCCACCCTCCCTGGAACAACTCATGAACCCATGGGAAAAGAAGACACTTATCTTGAGTTAGTGCAGCTAACGGTCGCCGCCATACTCTAGCAGCTCCGGAGATAAGCATGAGGTCATTCCAGATCAGCTGAGATTAGCCCAGACTAAACAACACGGCAGCCACCAGAAAGTCCTCCAGGTCAATCAGTATTTGCAACCAAAGTCAGAGAAGCCAGCACAAGTACAAGCAGCGGCGTGACCCGAGAGGCTCGGGAGAGCCCGCCTCAGCTGCCCTTGAGATGCAGGTCACGTGACTGACATCTGAACACTGTTAACTTATTTGTATCTGTGTGTGTCCTTGTGGCTTCATAGCCTAGGCTAAACACCCCTTTAGTCCCCTTAAGCATGCCAGTTCTGCTCCCATCATATGCAGGGCTTGTGGAATGTGGGTATTCAGTGTGATATTTGGGGAGCACAAGGAGACGTCCATTAGCCTTTGTGCTAAGATAGAGGGGCTATCTCAAGCCGTCCAGAGGACTTTTCAGGACTACAGGGTAGTTCTGTGTTAACCTGACCTCGTAAGTAATCTTCCTGTGGTTTGTGCAATTATAAATATGGGAAGAGATAAACTAGATGTGGACTGTGTCATGAAGGAAGATGTGCAAACTTAAGCAAGTTTTAGCAACTTATTTAGTCCTTATTCCTTTGGACTTCATTTGAGCTGTGGTTGCAGTGGAAATCCTAGAATTGTATTAATCAATCCTTAGAAGCTGGTGTCCTGTCTTAATAGATGCAGGGAAGCCATGCCTACAGCGGATCCAGGGAACAGGCACACCTGCGTTTTCAGTAAATGGCTTTACTGCATCTTACCAGTTCCAAAGGCTGGACCACAGCATCCGTGACAATAGGTCCTGAGGATGATGAAGAATCAGATGGAAAGTGTTTGACTCTAAAAGACGGCTTAAAACAAAGTGCCCTTGGACCTCAAATGCTCCCCTTGGACTGTACTGTGAGAGAGAAATAACCTGCTATCCTCTTTCAGCTACTGAATTAATTATTGGGTCACTTTGTTGACAGTCTACCTGTACCCTACCCTATAGGGAAACAGACCACTTAGAACTGGGGTGATTCCATAAAATGTGTGACCACTAGTAGGAGCCAAGAAAAACAGATGTTTCAGGTTGGAGAGCTGGAGATTGTTACCGTGACACTCCGAAATATGTACATAACTCAGTAGGTATTTGTGATAACTCGGAGGGCAGACCACTCACCTAGTGCTCAGAGAAGAAACTGGGAAGGGCCAAGTTTTGGCTTTTAATGACAGCGGCTGCTTTTAACAGAGACTGTCCATGTCTCACTCATATCCCCACACTTCTGCCACTTCCATGTACAAGCCCAATTTTCAACTGTCATCGTTCCATCTCCCTCTTGATGCAGATCTGTGCTGAAGATAGGCTCTACTACGGGAAAGCAGAGTCAGCTCAGGACCACGACTGGAGGCCTGTTTGCTATTGAATCAAGTCGGTGAGAAGGAAAGTTGGGGAGGTCAGTCAGACTCAGGCTTTGGTGCAGACTGCCTGGGTTTGAATTCTCCTCTCATCTTGATGATATCCCCCAGAGCAAGTTATTCAACTACTCATTTGTAAAATGGAGCTAATATTAATAGGTGCCTCAAGGAAGTGTTTTTTTAAAAAAACAAACTTCAGGAAATAATCCATGTAAAGTGCTCAGCACATTGCCCTGTGCAGAGCTGCCCTTAAGAACCACCGGCCCTACACCCATGACTGATTCATGTTAATGTATGGCAAAAGTCACTACAATATTGTAAAGTAATTAGCCTGCAATTTAAAACAAAAAAGAACTACCGGCCCTGAGTGGAGGAAGCATGCGGAGTCTGCTGCCATCTAGTGGCAACCATCAATTTCCCACTGAAGTGTGAATGTAAATGAAAGGCCACATTTGACCTCCATGTATTGCGCAAGTGGTGTCTTCATTGCAGTGCGTTTGGAGTAGCTGTATGTAGATCTCAGCAGATTTCTGTCTTGTGTGACGAGGAGGAAAGCGCCTCCTGACCCCGTAGGAAGGTTCTTGGCTATGGAATCCGCTTTTAGAGACCATTGCCACCTAGTGGCCACCTTGCATACTTGCAGCCAAAGGTGAGCGTCTTGAATTCAATGGAAAACATTGAGAATACGGAGAGGAATTCCACCAACCCCGCGATCTGATTCTGCAACTTTCATGTTCATCTTGGGAAGTTCCTTCCTAAATCTCTCCTTGTAAGCTCCTAGAACCCTCTGACTCTCCACTAATGACTCCTGGGATCTTTGTGGCTTTTACAAAACATCTTAATCACTTGGCTAGTTCTCTCTTGCCCAGAATAGAAGAATATAGGTTCGCCCCCATGTGAGAAGGAAAATTAAAAGCATCTGAGGCACTATAGGTGGCCATGGGGTGGCCTTATTAAGTAGGCAGGTGTGGAAACATTGCTTGACCTTGGAAAGAACTATAGCCTCAGACAGTGACGTTCAAAGCTTGCTCTGTGTTACAGTCCCCTGGGATGCTTTTAATTTCTACTGATGCCTGGGCTGCAGCCCACACCATTTGTGCAAGCATGCTAAGTTGCTTCATTCGTGTCTGACTCTGTGCAACCCTGTGGACTGTAGCCCACCAGGCTCCTCTGTCCATGGGATTCTCCAGGCAAGAATACTGGAGTGGGTTGCCATTTCCTTCTCCAGGGGAGCATCCCGACCCAGGGATCAAAACTGTGTCCCTGATGTCTCCTGCAGTTATTTTTCAGTTTTAATTTGGACTTCCCTGTAGCTCAAACGGCAAAGAATCTGCCAGCAATTCAGGAGACCCGGGTTTGATCCCTGGGTCGGGAAGATCCTCTGGAGAAGGGAATGGCAATCCACTCCAGTATTCTTGCTTGGAGAATCGCATAGGAGGGCTACAGTTCATGGGGTCATAAAGATTGGACATGACTGAGCGAGTAACAGACATATACACAGAGGCAGGCAAGTTCTTTACCCCTAGCGCCACCTGGGAAGCCCCTAAACACACACATACACACCCTACCTGGGAAGCTCCTAAATACACACACATACACACACCCCCATACCTGGGAAGCCCCTACACACACACCGGCAAGCAGGCAAGCCCCTATACACACAGGCACGCATGCAGGCAAGTTCTTTACCACTAGCGCCACCTGGGAAGCCCCTACCAATTGAATCCAAACACTAAAGTTCTCCAGGTGAGGCAGATGGAGTCAGAATTGAGAGGAGCTGTAGGAGATCAAGCCATCCTGACCCCTCATCTTGTGTCTGATCTTAAATTACGCAACCAAGTTATTCAAGCAAATTCATGTCACTGAGTCCTGATGTTGTTATCACTCTACAAAGGAAGACCTTCTTCCAAGCCTCTAACGAATCCCTCGATCTCACCCTGAAATTAAAGTCAGAGCATATACACTTTGTTCTTAGCCCGGTTAGAAGGTTCTTTCTCACTCAAACAGTCTAAGTGAAATTCAGAGCCTGCTTCACCAAGACCCACAAAGTGGTAGGTGGCTATGTTGGGTAAACAGTGGCCCCAGGAATATTCAAAACCATCCCCAAACCACATGTATCTGCAGCTTATAAATCCTTCATCAATTCCCCAGTTTTCAAACATAAAATTGTTTGCCCAGACCCTATTCATTACTTACACTCCAGACCAGTGATTTTCAAAGTGAGGCCCTTTGGACAAGCAGCAGCATTCCAGAAAAACTAGTTAGAAAATTCTTGGGCTGCATACCCAGCCCTTCAGAATCAGAAACTCTGGGTACAAGTCCGGGTCTCTGGTTAACAAGCCCTCCAAGTGTTGCAGGGGTCCACTCAAAATGTTGACAAACAGCACTCCTCCTCAGAGGTGAATCACAGGTACCAGCTGAAGGCCACGGCAGAGGCGGAATATTCTCTAAATGGCAAGGCAGGGGAAAGCCAAAGAAGGGGAAGAAAGGTTTTTGACTTTACTTCTCTAGGGGACCAGTGGATCCACTCCACTTGTTCAGAGCCCACCACCTGTAGATTTGGAGCAAAGCATCTGGCTAATCCTCCTGTAAGGTTAATTGACACTGAGATCACTCTATCTTGGCGGAGTAAATTTTTAAAAGTCTCTATCGGGCAAACATTTCTTCTCTGAGAGAAAGTGTCTGAAGTGCTTGGGTGACCTTTAGGAATTGCTGGTGTGGACCCTGGAATTTCCCAAGGTCCCTTCTTTGTCTTAATGTCATTGGGCACACTTCAAACTTTTTGAATTCTTCCCTTTAATTCCCGACTTGTTCTCTATCCCCCTAGGAGCCCAATTTTGAGTTCTGAGTGGGTTGTGTGCAGGGAGGGCTATAGTCACCACCCTCTTGTGGCTGAAGGAGCTCATAATTAAAAGGGGCAGTGCTCCAAAGGAACCTCATTATTCGTTTCTTTGCACCAATAAAACCAGGGGAGCTGATGTGGAATGTAAAAAACAAATGGTACTGATGAACCCATAGACAAAACAGAAATAGACCCACAGGCAAAGAAAACATGGCTTTGGTTACCAAAGGGGAAAGCATGGGTGTGGTGGGGGTGGTTAAACTAGGAGTGTGGGATTAACATATACACACGACTATATCTAATCAACAAGAATCTACTGTATAGCACATGGAACTATACTATTTTGTAATAAGCCATAAGGGAAGAGAATCTGAAAAAGATAGAAATGTATGCACAACTGAAGCACTGTGTTGTATGCCTAAAACTAACACAACATTGTACATCAACTACAATTCTTTTAAAAAAGAAAAAAAATAGAGGCGTTGAGCCCAGGGTAATGGCCACAGGTCCCCTCCAGCTTCCCACCGATGCCCTAATTAGAGAGTAAAAGGCCGGCACACCTGCCCTCCGCTCGTGACAGGTTAACCCCTCACATCAGTGGGTTTTCAGAAGAGCCTCGTCAGTAAAAATCACCCCAAATTCCTTTCACTCTGACTGTATCAGGCTCCAAGTTCCACCCACTCCCTGGCGCTACGCAGCCTGAGTGCCCAGCAGCCCTGCCCACCGGATCTCAGTTGTTTACCTGAACGCACCTGGCGCTGCCTCATGCCCTCAGGTGTTAGCAGTGATGGACGGAGAGGACCAGGATGCTGAATCCACGGATGCCGGCAGTTCTGCTCCTGGTTCCTGGCGGGTACCTCAAGGACAGCAAGCCTTCTTCCTCATTGGCTGGTGGCCGGGTGTTGGCCTGAACCACTCCTCTTTTCAGCCTCAGGCTGTGCGACCTCCTTGGATCTTTTGCCTGGACTTTTCTTCCAGTTCCTTGAGTCCCCCATCCTTTTGTTTTTTTTTGCTATGGCTTTCACTGTGGTATAACTTACATACCATTAGATGTACTTGTTTCCAAGTGTATGACTCATTGATTTTTAGTAAACGTGCAACTATCACAATTCAATTTTAGCACCTTTTGATCACCCATTTGCAGTCACTTCTGGTTCCTTTTTGGCAATGGGAAGCCTGGGTCATCTTCTCCCACCATCTCCTGGAAGAGCTGACCCCAAAGGAAAGAGCCTAGAGGGAGTTCATTCAAATACAGAAACTTTATCTGAATGAAGTGGCTGCCACCAAAACTCTGCTCTCCCCCAAGACTCCAGCTCCTATCACAGCTTTGGCCTTGGTTCACAAGAGCCCACAGCAGGAGGAGGTGTGCTAAGGTCACCCAGACCCACACACAGCATCAGATCTACTGGATCATGCATGTAAAGTTGCCAGTGTGCGTTTTTATGGGGAGAGTGGGTAAGAGCAACACTTGAATCAGAGTGCCCAGGTTAAAATTCAAGCGCTACTATTTATGAGCTCTGTGGCGTCTGTTTTCTAACGTGTCAAGTGGATATCAAAATAGTTCAACCCCAGGGAATTTCCCAGGCATCTAGTAGTTAGGACTTCCCACTCTCAAATTTGCCAGGGGCCTGGGTTTGATACCTGGTCGGGTAACTAAGATCCTGCAAGCTGCGTGGCTCAGCCAAAAAAAAAAATGCCCCAAAAGACAAACAAACAAAAAGCAAAACAGAATACCGTATGGAATTGTTGTAAGAAATAGATTTGTGGAAACTGTAGAAAATGCCTGTCACTTTCTCAGTGCTTCATAAATGCTAGCTATTCATCTACCATGTGTGAAATGGACAGCTAGAGGGAAGCTGCTGAATAACACAGGGAACTCAGCCTGGTGCTTTGTAATGAATGACCTGGGAGTCGGGGATGAGGGGTGGAAAGGCGGTTCAAGACGGAGGGGATACACGTATACTTACAGCCGATTCATGTCATTGTAAGGCAGAAACCAACACAGTGTCAAGCAATTATCCTCCAATTAAAAACACATTTTAAAAAATGTTAATATGTTCCTGTTTATTATAGAGTTTGATCAAATTTTCAAAGGGCCCTGATCCTGCCCCCTTCCCCTCAAAATTGAGAACTCCCATCACTGGGAGACTGGACATGATGCCGTAGGGAAGAACGGGAGAATATGACTGCAATCCTGGGTGGGGTGGGGTGGGGGTGGGGGAAGACTGGAAGAAGTTACATAAATGGGGAGAGATGAAGAAAGCAGCAGCTGAAAGGAGACCCCAGGAAGAGAGAGAGGTGCTCAGGAAGAACAGGCAACTGGAGGTCTGGGTGCAGGTTAGTTCCAGGGTTTAAGATGGAAGACAGCTCAGCGTGGCTACAGACGAGGGCTGGGGGTGAGAAAGTGGAGGGAGGGCAGGAGGAAATCAGGGGAGCAAGCTTTCTGGTTCACCTGTGGTCTCAGAGGTTTGGTAAAGTCTGAGATTCTCTACGCCTCAGAGCAGAGCCCATAGCGTTGAAAAGAGTCGAACACAGCTGAAGCGACTTAGCACCCAATCAGAGCCAAATGTGGGTGCGGGGAATGGAACAGATAATAAAAATTAGGACCTAAGTGCAAAGTGTGAGCGTCACTGTTCATCCTGCCCTTCGCCCCATCATCTCTGACCGTGGAATCTGCCTACCTCCTCTAGAGGCACCCGTGTCATTTCTGTCAGTCCCATCGGAGTTTCCAGTCTAGCCAGGGCAGCTGGGGCATCGCCAACAGCCTGTCAAAGGTCTGCCCCACCAGCTCGTATTGCTTTCTTGGTTCCAAACATGCAAGAAGCAGATGTTCCCCCCATGGAATTAGAGGCGAGGGCACTGGCATGCCACCCTCGGGCAGTGCGGTCCTCCAACACCCCCACCCCAGTCAAACAAGTGGCCATCATTTATAAAAACACCACACACACTGGGTTTTAATGAGAAAATAATTGTATACTTGCATTGAATGCCTCACAATCACTATAAAACCAAAGCAGGATAATAACATTGAAGTGGTTAACATACACAGGAGAGCCAGAGGATCATTTTCAAACACAGTATTGCTGCTTTTTGCCCCCTCCTCCAAAAAAGGGGAAAAAAAAAAAGTCATTTGGGTAAAGAGCAACACAAAATTAAAATTGGCAGCTCACTCACTGAATGCTTAAAATTCAGGAAATTGGTTCTGTCACTAAAACTGGATATAGTCACCATCTCTAAACACGTAGGTTATTTTTTTTTCAATACATAGTTTAATGACATCCATTCTTCAGTTGGAAAAAATGTTAAATTATTTGTCTTCAGAGACAAGAGTCAACACTGTTTTTAGTGTTCCTTGTTATGCTGTGTGTGTGTGTGTTGTGTATATATGTGGACACTGAGCTATATACGGCTTATACATCACTGTCTACGGTGGGAAGCATGCACAGGTGTAAAAAGGCAAGGAACCTGCATGTGTCCTTTGCGTTGGACACAGCCCAGCCTCCTGCCACTGACAGACCCTGTTTCCATAATTTCTGGATGAGAAAGCCAAGGAATGTCAGTAGGTAATCAGTTCCGGAGGAAAGTGGACATCTATAAACACTGTGGGATGGAATACTTTTAGGAAAGCTTTTAACATCTACGGAATCTAAACATTTGCTCTAGCTGAGATTAACAAGCTTGCGTGCTATTTGGGGGCAGGGATGAGCATCAGAGGCCAATGTGTGGACAAGCCTCTTCCTCTCAATGGATGAGGCAGGAGTGATTTTCCTCCAGGTCTGCTGCATCTTCACACAGTTTAAGGGGTTCATTTGGGATCCCAGAGCCTAGCAGAGTGATATGTACAAAGCCATGGCCCAATGTTTCTTAAATGAATAAAAAAACTCAAGAGCGCAGAGAAAACCTGGCTCTTCCAAGGGAACTGTAATGTACATTTTAACAGGGTTGTAACTCAGCAGTCATCAGAAGGCAGCAGACGGGAACAAGCAAAGGCTGGAGATGTGGGGGCCACAGTTAAACGGCTTTGTGACTGTGAGGGGGTCACAGAAATGCTGGATTTGTTGCCTACTCAAAGCATGGACCAAAGGATCCCAACTCTGTGACTACGCAATAAGTGTGTCTGGTTCAATCAACTGTAGTCAAAGACCGATTTATCTGCCTCCACAGCAACTGCAGGAATTGCGTGGCCTTCTAAACTTTCTTTTGAGCTGCCCATTCTCTTCTCAAATGGAGGATTAAGGTGGGTACACAGTTTCCTTCAAAACAGAACCAAACACTTCAGGCAAGTCCTGAGGACTCTTTCGAAAGATGGGGAGTCCATCTGTATCTAGTCTGCGGTCACGACCAGATCCAGAGTTAGTCCAGAAATCATGAAGCATGGGACGCTCTGCTCTCCAGGCATCCAAGCAGCCCGTGTCCCTGGGCCACACAATGCTCCTGTCCCATCAGTGGTCACTCCTGTGCCTGTCTTGGGAACAATGCTGGAAATCCTCAGGGTACTCCCACGGCACCGGTCAGGACTCCTCATCTCATTTTCCTGGGAACTTCTGTCTCTGTGCCAGCCTCTCCCACTTGAAAAAAGAATTCCTAACGACAGGGATCTTATTTGTCACGTATCTCCAGTGGCTAGCACATTTTGTTGACTCTTCGTTCAGAATGCTCAGGGGCATGAACCACTTGAAGATGGCGCTAATTACCCATCTGTAGAATTTGGCTTCAAACTGCTGGTTCCCTTGGCAGTTTCAAAGTTGTAAGTTATCCGACAGTTCCATTTCTACTTTGTGTCCACCACTTGTTTATGAATAAACTTTCCCCTAAAGTCGACATTAGTCTAATAACAGAAGCAAAGATAGTGTGCATGACATCTACATACGAATTTTGTGGAACTGCTCCTTGTCAGAATAACCTATTAGCGCTTATGACAGAACAATATAAAAACAAAAAGGAATTTTAGTGAGGTCTAACTTACTTATTGCTTTTTTTTTAAAAAAAAACACAGTTGTAAAACAAAGGGCACAATATTGTAAAGTAATTATCCTCTAATTAAAAAAAAAAAAAAGAATGCTGGTCAGTTTCTTCTCATGGCCAGAGTTAAAAAATTTCTCATCCAGAAATTGAGGGCATTCCATGATTGAATACCCTTATCATATTGCTTTAAAAGACAGAGTAAAGCTGGCATCCTTTAGCCTATACTAAGCATGAATACAAAGCGCGAGAATAAATATGATACTTTCCTAAATGTCAAATTACAAAACTGCTCAAAACTTTGCCATTGTGACTCATGCAAACACCATGTTAGGTCAACTTGATATTACAAATACTGTATCAGCTCGGAGCCTCTATATCCTTTTCATAAAAAAGAAATTCTCGCTCACTCCTGACACTGGCAAACAGCTTTGGAGGAAATAAGTGAACATCTTTGTCCCATGACCATTCTGGAATTTTAATTCTCACACACACACACACACACACACACACACCCTTACTCGTGAGCATTCATGCACTTTGTGAAAATACACAAAGGCATGTGTGGGCACACAGGCGCGCGCGCACACGCACGCACACACACACGCACACACCCATCTTTAGGATTTGTAGCTGATCCTAAGCCTGCACTTAAATTTCTATTCTATATTTTTCTCTGTATCATCCTGAAAAATAACTGGTTGCTCAGCAAAAATAATCTCTCTTACTTCCTCATTTTCCCACTCTTTCTCCCTCCCTCATTCTCTACCTTTCATGAGCTTTCATTACTGTTTCCTTTCCTTCCTGACTGATCCAAAATAATCTATCATCTTCCTACTCCCTTGAAGGTTCACTTTATATATAAAATATAGTTATAAACACCTCTTTACTTCTCATCTACCTCTCCAAGGCAGAGTTCGCCCTTTTTTCAATTATTGCCACTCTAAAAATACCCCTCCCCTCTTGAATCATGCTGTTCAATGTCTACAGGTTTTATATATGGATAGATTCCCCCACCCCATCATAAAAATAGTTGTTGCCCACTAAATATAGTCTTCATATAAAGAAACAGAATTGTGAAAATGTGTTCTCATAAACTGTAGCTCAGTCAGTATCATAAGCAGACAAGATCCTAAAGCTAAAATAATCTATTTGGTTTGGCTTTCTGCCCCCACTTCCTCAACCTCCTAATGTAAAACAGATTGTGTTTGCAACAGGAAGAAATCTTGTCTTCAAAATACAGATTGTGATCATTCACTGCTCCTAATTAAAAACAATTAAATGAAAGAGATATGGGACAGTAGTTGCCTCTTCTGGGCGAAGAGAGAGAGAAACCTTATTTTATGGCTGCTGGAGTGGATGGAGTTGGTCCGACACCCGTGATGTGGCCGTGGGTGGGAAACCAGTGCAGGCACAGGGGAAATACCCTCTGCCAGGGGGACAGCCCCAGCTTCTCAGATTCTCCAAATGGCCACATCTCCACCGTTTTCCTCATCACCCAGCAGCCCGGTCTCGGTTCTGCCTGGAGCAACCATGTCGGTTTGCTCGTAATTTCTTTGTCCTTTGGGATCAACTGTGGTCCAAACCCAGGCGATCCTTTGAGTCTCACACACACACAAAATCCTTTTTCTTTTGACTCCCAGGAGTTCGAGTTTGATGGGTGGACTGCTTTTTCACTTTATTTTTTCATCACTGTAAATTGTAACTTCTGGCCTGCATAAGGATTGCTGAGTTCGTTTGCACTTTAATAAATATTCTATTAAAATGCTTTGATGAGTTGATTTCTTGGTTTCTTGGGAACCCAAGCACCAAAGAAGCTTCCTGGGTGGAAGGAAGTTGATTATTCATTGTCTTCTTCCTCTTGGTTGGCATAGATCCCCGCCTCCCAGCGCAAAGCCAATGCGCTCTTTCTTCGATTAACCCGTGTGGCCTCAAGGACCTAAGAGAGAAGGAAGAAAATTACTCAGAGTTCATGGATATCAATCATGTACACAAACTGAGTTCTCTGTTTCTTTCATCCTTTCCCTCCCTCAACAGTATCTAATGAATGAGGAAAGCGGGAAAGTGCCTGAACCAGCTGGAAGACCGGAGAGAATGAAAGAAAAGGTGGGCGGTGGGAGGTCCTGGGGGATGCCTTCATCTCACAGCCAACGTTCACTTGCCATCTGACCCATCATTCTCAGTACAGAGAGATTTAATTTTCCTGAAATGTTCTGCACATTTTATCGAACTAGACTTGACCCTGCATCAAGCTTTTTGATAACAAAGCGGATCGCTACACGCTCTAGATGAGTGCAGTCTGTTGGCAATGTTCTGCATCTGCACTATCCAATATGGCAGCCACTAGCCACATGCAGCTACTGTGTGCTTAGGACATGGCTTGTGTGGCTGAGAAACTAAATACTTGATTTCAGTAGCCTCCTGGAACTAGTGACTACCACATTAGCACAGCTACGAATGCTCTTAGTCTCCAGAAAAGAATTTCAAACCACTGAACCAGTGTGGATTCATTCCATCAAGCTTTATGGACCTATGCAAGCTATGATCTTATTTATATCACAAAAATCTACTTTGGTATAATTAAGCTTGCAAGAGGAATTAAGTGGAAAGAAAATGAGCTTCTGGAGCCAATAATAAAGGAATCTGAGCATACTGATGTAGCATCAGTGCCATAAGTACTCATAAAGGAAATGGAAGGTGACAACATCGAGGACAAATTGGCTCACCACCACCAGGGTGAGACCACCCTCCCTCTGGTTCCCTAGAAGAGCCTGTGGACTCCAGGGGAAACCTTCAGCCAGTCTGCTCCTGCTTGAGTTTGATCCAGATGACATCTGCATGAATGACGTTTAGGTTGCCAACACAGGAGAAACGGTTCAATTTCACAATACTACACCAAAAGCAAGCCCATGCACACCAATCAGGTAGGTCAATTATTGTGGTGCTGGCTTAGGATGTGCAGTTTCTGAATTTAAAGAAAAGCCCAGCAGAGCCAACACTGGTTGGTTATCCAACCAATATGGAATGAAACTTTTGTGTATGTAAAGAACAATCATTTTGGCAAGCGACAGAGATGCTGGCAACTCCAGAGAAGCAAGGAGATGCACGTTTACAGGCAGTGCTGGGAGCCCAGACATAAGCAGATTCTGGACAGATTAAGGTCTGGGCAGGGCAGGGGGAGCAGGGGGAGGCATCTCAGTTTGCTTCTCTGCACCTCTGATAAATTAATGGACTTCCCAGAGCTGCAGTGCACTTTTCTATGGGAAGGCTTCCCTAGTCCTCCTAGAAGGGATGGCTGGACAAGACACATGGGACACAACTCAGTCAGGTCTCCTGAAGGGATGCTCATCGTGAAGAACATAAGCCCTAAAGTGTTCGTGTATAAGCATATCATGGTCACTTAGTCAATATCTAAGAGTAAGACATCAGTAGAAGGATGCTTCCAAGTCTGGCAGAGTTAAATGGCAGTCTTCAGGTCAATGCGCGGTAACATGGTACGGGGAGGCAGTGCGGGACTGGAAAGGCAAGTGCTGAGCTTTATTTCTAGCTCTCTACATGGAACGTGTTGCTGCTGTTCATGGCATCTTGTGTCTCTTAAACTTTATGTATAAAGAAAGTTTACCTATAAACACAACACCTGCCCTATTTCACAGGCTCTTTCAGGAAGAAGGGTGGACTCTGGAGTCCAGGCAGGTCTAAGGTTAAATAAATCCTAGTAACTACATGATCTTGGTTGGGAAGGTTTATTATTTCTGTGCCTCAGTTTCCTTATATGTAAAATCGGGATAATAAAAACTATAGTACCAAGTTGGTCTGAAGAATAAATGAGGCAATGCATGTAAAGCATTTAGCATAGTTTCCAGGGCATAATAAGTTCTCAAACAGTAGTTATGCATTTCTCTCATCATGTGAAAGTGCTTTATAAGCAATCAAGTGGTATTCTAACATAAGGCATTGTGACAAGGAGCTCTCATTGTATAAACAGTCATATGTTTGCCTTGCAGACTGCAGATACAAACTGAATGGTTTACATAAGAGCTAAAAATCAATCTAAGGTTCTGAGAAAAAGTGTCCCCATCCATTTCAGATGGCCTCAGGCCCCATTTCAATTCTCAGTCATGTTAAATAGATTTACTTTACTCTGTTCTTTGGGAACCCATATCAATCCAACTACCCAACCATTTTACAGGTATTTCTTGGGTTTCTACGAAGTGTCAGGCACAGTCTTCATGTTTAGGACAGAAGAGTCTCTTCCTCCTGGAGCTTAGTCACCAAAAAGTGCAATGGGCAGAGAAATGATACTTATAATTATGGAAACGTTCAGTACAGCTTGGGTTTGAACACCTACTTGTGGCAACCCAAATAATTCAACCGAACCAATAATGAGCCCTCTTTTCTTCTTTCATTCCCCTAATTTATATGCTACTTATCATGAGCCTGGATTTCTGATGAAATCTATAAAGTCGAGAGTAAAGGCACAGATCAGATAAGCAGCAGAGCATAACTAAAAGAGCCAGTGACCTTGCTATAAAATTGTCTTCAGGTCCACGAGGCTTATGATCTAGGACTGGCTCAGGAGTGAAGCCATCCTACAACTGGCCTTTTGAAGATTCAAAAGCCAAGCCACTGGGGAAGGTACGTAGATGAGTTTCTGCCGCCCAATTAATACAGAGTACTATGTGTATATGTGTGTGTGTGTGAATAAAGTTTTAGCAAATCTAGAACCCTTGTTCTAGATTTTTGCATATTAACTTTATTTCCTAAAGTGTGTTCCTTTCCGTTCTGGTTTAAGAAAAGCACTTGCCTCCAGGGCTCTGATAATAATAAACACATACATCACGGGTACCATGAACCAGCTGAGGTTTTAATCCTTGCTACTGTTCTATGGGATTCATCCTATTACTACTTGCATTTCACATATGAAAAAAATGAACCAAAAGGAGGTTTAAATAATCAGACTAGTAGAAGGAAAAGTTAACATTTGACCCCAGAACTCTGGGTTAAATGGTCAATGGTCTGGAATACCATATTCCACTTCTGTTCAGTTGCTGGGAGGAATTTGAAGGAAGAAGAATCAAAAGGACAATATACATTCTCCATAGAAATAGAAAGAAAAAAACATTAAAAAAATAGAAAGACCTGATTTAAGGTTTTATCTTCCACGAATTAATTCAGATTTAGGTCTGGTGGGAGAAAGAAAAAAAAAAATCAATTCTCTTTGAGCAATCTTCTAATATTAATTTTTCTCTCCAATGCTTAGGGAATTCAAGTGAATCACTTCACTTTGAGTAGCAATCAGCCTAGACAATTTTATTTTGGGGATGTGAAACAAAAGACAGATGTGTTAAGTAATGTTTGTATTAATATTTTATCCCCCATCTCTCCCACTGAAGGTAGACAGGACCCAGTTTTATCTTCCTTGGATGGATGAGACCAGATTTTCATCAATCTTATGTTGACTCAAAGGGAATGTGGGCTGAGGGTCTAATTCTTAAACTACCTTCCCCCCACTGAGAACCACAGTTAGACACTGAAGAAGTTCCATGTAATGAAATTTGCATTGTCATTTTATACTTTCTGGAAAAAAAAAACATCACTGATAATCATCAATTCATATCTATAGTTAACTACAGTTATTTTGCTAAACATGGAGATATAAAATATATTGTGTTGGCCAAAAAAAGTATTCAGGTTTTCTGTAAGATGGTATAGGAAACCCAAACATTTTGGGTCAACCCAATATATTGTGCTATAGGTTAGCATAGCCAATTTGAAGAATAATTTGCAATAGGTAGTGAATATGAGCCTGTATAAGCCCCAGAACAAGTACTTTTACTTCTAGATATATTTGTAGACCTTCTTCCATGGGTCACACAAAGAGCTATGTACAATAACATTCATTGATTCATTGTTTGTAATGGCAGAGAAAAGAAACAACCTACATTTCCATCACTAGAAGGATAAATCAATACATATGTACTCATTCAATGGAACACTACACACGGCAGCTATGATGAGTGAAATAGAGCTGTAAGCATCAACATGGACACATTAAAAAATGATTCAGACAGAATAAAGCTTACTGGACGCTAAAATATGATATATTTATGGAAAGTTCTAAAACATGCAAAACCATTAGATATAATTTATGTATACAGACATATATAGTATATAGTATAAGGATAAAAACATGCATGGAAACAATCAATGCCAAACTCCAGAGAAGTTATCTCTCAAGAGAGAAAGAAATGAGAGCTGGGAGAAGTAACAAGAGGGCTTGAATGGTATTGGTAATATTAATTTTTTTGTAAAATATTAAGCAAACATTACAAAATGACATGAATGGACAAAGCTGGCTTCATTATTTAACTCTGTCATATACTTGGCACACAGGCACATTCTTGGCTCCATGGGATCACGGACTTTGTTCAGGTGACTACTATCTTCTCAGAACCTATAAAATGCCTGATGTGTAATGGGTCCTGGATAAATTGTTAACCAGGTGAATGAATAAATGATTCTCTACAATTCTGTACATCTGCAATAATTCTTTAAAAATGAAAATAATGCTATAGAAATAAAAAATATAAAAACTAATATGCTTTCTCATAGCATATAAATAAGTCAATATATATGTGGAAAAAATGGAAAACATTTTAAAATGTGCTTTTTCACAGTACAAGTTTGAGAAATTTGTGTAGAAGGAAGTTGTAGGGTCAAGAAGGAGGCTTTGGGGGAAATTTAATGCTTGTAGGAACGTCCAAAACAAAAACACAGGTTTAAAGATGGCAAGGAAGGGGAACTGGATTGGTTCACAGTTGGAGTAAGTTATCCTAAAGCGATGGTGTGGAGCTCTCTGGGTTTAAGCCAAACCAAGGACTGATCCAACCCAACAGGCCCTGTTCTCTTGAGCTACATGATTTTCTAACCAGACCAGAGCAGATTTGTTATCAGCTTCTAAAAAAACAAACAAAAATCCGAATAGCTATTTCCCTGTTGTTTGCCCTCTAGTCCAAACATCTTCCAGATCCATGAGCAAGGCAAGGCCTTGTCCAGCCCAGCACACAGCACAGCAGAGCACAGTCTCGTTCACCACTGCTGCATACACGCCAACATCTCAAGGCAATCATCCCATTCAGAAAAGGTAGGGAGGAAAAAAAAACCCATCAGGAAACAGCAAACCACGACAGCATGCACTTGGGTCAGGCATGCAGGAAGACCAAGACAAAAACAAGCGGAAAAGTACCTCGGAAGTCACCTTGCAAGACAGTAACTTAGAGGTGTACTGGCAGAGAGGGAAAAACCAGGGTTAGTAAATGGCAGAGACACGGGGAGCACCCCTCAGCTGGGGACCAGCACCACGTGGGGGGCGGGCGTGGGGTGTGGGGGGGACAGGAGGGGAAGTGACGTCAGGAGACCAGGACACACCCACACCAAGACTTGCTTCATCTGATATCAGTTTATTTAAGTGTATCTTTTGCAGCAAGCAGATACCCTGTTATTCCTCCATAAAAATATCAGATAAGCCAGACTTTGTTAATTCAAGATTTGTCACTTCCATTTGCTATGATCTGAATTAACAAGATTCTTTCCCCTGTTGTTTATGCCACCAGCTGCCCCCCAGCAAGATCCGTAAGGGCCATGTTGGACTCGTTAGAATCCGTAGTCATCTGCAGACAAACAGCCCTTTCCTCCTCCTGTAGGCCCCTCGGGGCCTGAAGCAGCCTTGTCATCTGCTGTCCCATGAAAAGAAGACCCTAACCATAGACAAAGAATGGTCTGAATGCAAGGTCTGTGGAGGCAGAGTCTCTGAACCTGATCTGAGGATGGCGCTGCCATGAGACAGCAAGCAGCCTGCTTCATTTCTACCTTGGGGGGGGTGGGGGTGCCGAGACAGGTTCCTGAGAATGGGGTGATTATGTATGAACTAGAACGATCCCTTAGTTCCTCTAGGAAACTAAAAGTCGCTGTAAAGAAAGCTCAGCAAAAATATGTCCTGGCTGTGGGTGATGAGTTAGAAGGACCGACTTTTGACAGCTCCCTCCAGACTTGTGGTCATGACCTTGCATTTACACCGCATGGGACCTTGAAGGCACTGACTGGTTTCTGGCAGGGTGACCAGAGGCTGGATGGGGAATCATATGACTGTGATCATCAACTGCTTCTTAGGCATTGCACTTGAAAAAACATGTTGCATCATGATCAGACTGATGACCAGGGGCTGATGGATGCGGAGCGCTCCCCTCCTCTGTGCGCTCCTAGGGTGTGTGTGAGAACCTGAGAGAGCTAGGGGCACGGAGCATCACTGAGGGTGACTGAGCCTTCAGCCTGCAGTGTGGGGGCATTGGAGGCAGACAAGCTTCCTCCGCCCCCCGAGCAAGAGTTCAGCTAGAATTCCCCAAAGGTGTCATGGTCTGGAAGGAAGAGTGTGTCAGGAACTCTTGGAAAAGCAGTGACTTCTAGCCCAGGAATAAATCCAGGAATCAAAGAGGCCTGCTCTTATTCCAAGACAGGCAGAAAAGGCTGAAAACGCTCTCAGTAACTACCTTGGGGGCAAAAGAGAAAGAAAGAGAACAGAGGAAAAGCCACCAAGGGCAGATTCTGTGCGAGGCGTGAGGATGGGGCTGAAAGCCCAGGAGGCTGTACTTTAGACTCAGCACAGCATCCCTTCCACGAGAAAGGGAAAGCAAGTCTACCAAACAAGTTCAAAAGCACTCCTGACTCAAGAACTCATTGCCTTCCAAGACTCAGGTCAGATTGGAGGAAAAACTGGCCAGAAAAACAGTGTTGCCTCAATAGCCTTCCTTTGCTAGGTACCAAGAAACCCTACAGGAAATTATGATTCATTAGGACCTTATGAGTTGCATGACTGACCAGAGACAGCATCAGGCCCAGATAAAGGGACATTTCCATGTAAGATAACATTTCCGGATAGGAGAAACCTATACTATGAGCAGGATGGCTGCTCTGCACAAAAACACCAGGTTGGGGGATGGATGAGGTTGAACTCAGTCCCCCAGTCTCCTCCCCAGCTGTGTAGCCGACTCAGGACTGCATCCTCACAGTTTTGGAAAAGGGTGGCTTTTCCTAATTCTCACAAGAGTCCTGTATATGCTGGTAAACAGCCCAGGGTAAGTGAGCCGGGTTGCAGTTAGCAATCCTCCTACCCCAAATTAGCCAAGGGGTCCAGCAAGAGGTGGAGCCTGGCTGAACCTCAAGCATGGTGACACTCATCAGTGACCACGCCAAGCAGGAGGCCCCAGCCCAGGCAGATGAAGACCATTTCTACTGAAGGATTATCCTACTCCAGGTCTGAGATGGGGAACAAGGATGGCCATGTGGGGGTCACTTTCTCAGAAAAGGTGTTTTTTTTTTCTGGTTCCTTGTCACTGACTTCATTTCCAACTGCAAAATGAAGCAAAACATCCACAGATGACTTTCACATCACCGAAATAGTGACTCCTGGGCAGATGTTCCCAGAGAGAGAGAGATTCATGATTTCATATTTCATCTTCTGTCATTCTCTGAGCCCTCACTTTGGTTCTAGCAGGAGAGAGGCTAGCTGAAGAAAAAGAGCACTACATACTGCACAACTGCCTCAGTGCCACTGCTTGCCAGGGATTCCTTGAGCCAGAGGCATCCCTCCTATCCCACATGTGATATTTTATCAAGTGGAGAAATGGAAGGTCCTGAACTAGGGACAGGTCTCCAGGCGCCAGCGCTACTCTGGGGTGAAGGGATGCTAGAACTGTTTTGATGGTAAGGATCAGTTTCTTTCCCTAGATAGGTTGGCAAAAACTACTCATGGAAACTGCAGGCACAGCTACATTTGTCTTCTCTTTCTTCTCTCCTCCCACCCTCATTAACATCATTGTACCCAGCGCATCACTAGGTACACGTCCCAATTTTGTTTTTAAGTCTGCCTTCTCCTTGGGAAGTTCAGTATGTAAGAATTCTCTTAATTCGGTTCAGAAAGAGCTTGCTACTTCGAAGGGTGAACACTTGATTGGGTCCTGATCACCTGTGAGCGACTCATAGCTGCCAAGTGGCTTTGGGGAAGAAATGGTGGCAGGCCCAGGTGCTGAGTCACAATGGACCCAGATGAGTTGGGATGATAGCAGCTGGAGGAACTAAGAAGCCACATCTTACCCAGAGGATCGTGTATGTGGATGGAGCAAGGAGAAAAGAATTACCAGCTTCTGGGACAGGGAAGCCAGTGACAAAATTCGGGCTTCAAGCCATCCATCTGCTCCCTATGGTTAATATTTTGGTATGAGAGACAATTAAAGAAGGGCCACAGATCAGCTAGGAAAAGAGATGAAGGCTTGTTCAGTCCTACAGTTAAACTTCAACATATTCTGCAGTGATTGATGGTGACATAATAGAAAGATTCCCTGAATCAAAAGGACTAAGACAGGTGGCTGTCTTAACAGGTGGCTCTGAGATGAAGTCTCACTGATGATCATTCATTTGCTTTAGAAGCAACTGTAGTATTCTATTCTTTTGTTTCTTCCAGACTTGGGTTTCTTAAAAGAGATACAGTAGGTTGGATGGATTTTTTTTCTATCCCTAAGAACTTTCAACAGCGAAAAGCTTGGTTCTCTTGCAGTGTCAATGACAGTGCAGAACACTTGGCCTTGCCTTTGAGATCTGGGAATATGAACAGTTTGCTTAGTAGGTTTCTTCCTTATCTAAAATGTTGATATACTTGGGAAAAACAAACAAACAAACAGAGACAGGAGTGTGTAAGTGAAGGGCAATCAGTGTTAAAAGGCTGATTCCAAGCAGCTTCCTTCATGCAAAGGGGGAAATACAACCTGAGTGGTATATGTCAGGTGGCTGCCTGAGTGTCAGAGTCTGTTTGCCTCTGCCTACGACCTGAGTATGAGCAGGCTCTTTACTTCTAGGTATGGTGTTTTCCCCTGACACCTGCCCTTCAACACAAAAGGCATGCAAAAGAGATACAGAGAGGGTGTTTCAAAATCACTCGTCTGGGTCACATGCAAAGTGATCCATCAGTCCCTCCATATCCCCACATCCCAGCCAACTTCCACCAAGGTAGCCGATATACGGTGTGAAATCGTACGTAGAGCCATAAGCTTCAAGACGGTCACAGGCTCCAGAAAATACCTAAAGGTTAACTCCGTAATTTTAAAAAGGGCTCAAAGAAGGGCAGAAAGGGTCTTACAGGCTCAGAGAAGGAGCCCCAGCGGTGGAAACCTCAGCAGCAGCCATCAAGGGCCAGGCCCATCCCACTGTACAATACAGGGAACAGTCCAGATATATTCCAGCCCAACAGCGGAGCTGGGTTAGCTTTCCAAGCAACTGAGGCACAAGCCCAGGGAAGAGGAGGCTGAGAGACACCAAGTGGGTCATTCGGCCGCCATAGGCACGCTCGCTTTCTTTCTTTACCACTAAAATGTTCAGTATCTGACTTCAACCGCAGAAATCCTTTAACTCAGCCAACTAGAATATGAAAGGCAGTTAATCAGCATGGAATTCCTACTGTGAGCCTGATTATGTTCAAGTTTAAGGTGAGCAAAGAATTTATCATCCGAACTGGGGCACTTTTAAGAAGGAAAAGGGATGCTATTAATAATTACACGAGGATAAGAGGCAGAAACCAGGACTGTCCTGGGCCAACTGGGGCATATCCTCAACCGACCTGAGCTATTTCAGGGGAAGAGGTGGGTACCTCAATAAAAGCTAAGAGACAGAAGCCAGCAGACTCCGAGAAGTTGACACGGACCCGAGGCTGATCCCCAGGCTCCTGGGTGTGCAGGCCGTGGGGAACAAGGGCCCTTAAGTCTCTTACTAGAGAAAGAAACCACAGAGCAGATGACTTCCTTCACGGCTGATGGGAACGTCACATGCAAAGTTTTCGGAGTTGAGGGCTGCAAGGTAGTTCTGTGGTTTTTAACTGTCATTTTAAAAGGCTCTTTTCTGCCAAATTATACACATGGGCTTGGTAAGAGCCCAAAACACACTGAGTCTTCCGAGCACTGTGTACCTTTTACAGGGATTGCCCAGAGCAGACACTGAAGGATCAGCCTTGTCACAGTTCTCTGCAGCAATCCCTAACTTTTTTGGCACCAGAGGCCAGCTTCACAGAAGACAATTTTTCCATGGACTAGGGTCGGGACGGGGGGATGGTTTCAGGATGATTCAAGTGCGTTACATTTATTGTGCACTTTATTTCTATTATTATTACATCAACTCCATCTCAGATCATCAGTCATTAGATCCCAGAGGTTGGGGACTCCTGCCTAGAGGAGTAACATCTATACAGAGCAGGTGAGCAATGGTTGTGGTCGGCTCCCTGGTGTCTGTGGGTGATTTCAGGGAACTTACATCCTTCTTTCTGTGTTCCCCCTGCATGGTATCTTTCTACACATCCCATATCTCATGCACAAGCCGTGCCAATAGATTCAGACCAGAACTTGGCAGCAAAAGGACCCACTGTTTGCATGATCAATGTTTTTGAGAAACAAGACAAACCCCAACCCAACTCCAGGCATGTTAAACCACACATGTGAAAATTGGTGCTGGTACCATGATGCTGGCCAGCCAACCGCACACACATCAGAGCCTGATCCACGGTACCATACACCAGGCCGATGTTCACCCTTGGATGCAGGAAAGAGGAAAGGAAGAGAAACTTACACTACTATCATCCATTCTCTCGCGCCTTTTAGATTTGTGTGTCTCATAGTCTTCCATGAGGGTCTGCATCAGATTCTTGGGCCGCTGCGATCCGGCAGCCTCTTCGGGGGCTAAGTCAGGCTGCAAGCTGGGACCTTCAGGTGTGGGGGATGGAGGAGGTTTGACTTTCTCTATTTTCCCTGAAACAAACAACACGAAGAGAACACCCTTTCTAATAAGCTTGTCTGCTCATGATGGCTTTCGGAAAGTAGAGAACACTGGCAAAAAAGCAACCTGTGACACAGAGCGTGGGTACCAGAACGATGGTTAAGCGCAGGTCATTTTATTACAAGGATCCAAGTGCTTGAGGATTAATGTCACAAACACATCCAACAAAGACCTCAAGGAAACGGGTTCTAAAGTCAGTCAGACCAAAGAGACCTGTCAAGCATTTCGCAAATATATGTCAGACAGATAGACAGATAAGACAGACAGACAGACAGACACTGGCTCTGGTTGTTTTGGGGACATGTATTCTATTCGAATCTTAAAGACCCATTTCTTACAGATAAGGAAAACTGAGGCTCTGCAAAGAGAAGGCTGTGCTGAGTCACCAGGAGGCTGGCGGCGGTATCCAGGTCTCCTGGTTTCCTTCCCAGGCTCCTTCTCTTCTATCAGAGGTCACCGATGGTCAGATGGCCAGCCCGAGATTTTTGTACAAACAGCATGTGCTGTAAAAGCCCTGAATGAGAACTAAGCCTGTTCTTCCTGGTTTTACACTTATGAGCCAGCTTCACTTTTTACCTTACCTGCCACGGTCCTGAAAGCATTTAGGTGCGAGTTCCCAGGCCTTAAGGAATGAACGCCAACAACCGCAGGTTCAATGTTGTAGGAAAGGGGTGTGCCAGACTTGGGAAAGGTGAGGTTTCAGCTCTTGAGATACCAAACAGGAATTCTCAGGATGAGATCAGGTCCACAGTCACAGTGGTGTGGTGATGTCAGGCACTGCCGCTAGGACCGTCTGCATCCCACCCTCTTGGGAAATGCCCTCCCTGACTTCTGGCCCAGGTGGGAGTGGGTTTTATTGCCAGAACCCCAAACGCACCTCTGAGAAGTACCTTCAGGTGCACCAGTCATGACATTTCCGACTATGCCCCCTGTGGGAGACGCAGGGACCATAAACAAGGAATGCAGAGAAAACACACAAAATATATGGGGCCATTCGAGCACAGAAGTTTGGAAGCTACCAGGGGAGGTTCAAGACCCACTTGACCCTCTGCTGCATACGCAGGAGGGAAGCAGCTCATCTTTCTTTGCCTTACTCCCCAGACTGCCTGATGCAGCCAGCCAGAATCACAAGTGAAGCCTGGGGACTGTGTCTCCACATGGGTGGCTCTAAGACTTTACCAGCAGAGCTCCTTTGATGGGAGGTGGGAAGCCCCTCAGTTCAGGAAGCTTGGGTTTTAATTCCTGCTCTCTCATGAACCAGCCATGAGGTTGGCTGAAGACAACCATGTCATGTTCCCACTTTAATCTTGGATTGATCACTTAGGTTCTCCAAGTTTCAACTTCCCTAGCAAGGAAATGAGAAAACGGGGAGATGCTGTCTTGGAAGTCTACTCTAACTCAAACATTTTGCTATTCTATCAAGTATATTTGGCAAGAAGATCAACCTTCACCGGTTAAAAAAAAAGTATATGACAAGCCCATTTGGCAATTATGTAGGAAATGATTTTTAATACATGGGCACCATTACATTAGTAACTTAATGAAACTCATTGCTTTGATCTCAGTTACCCAGATAACTGGTAAAAAGTCTTTTGATATTAACAGTAAGGGTACAAATATTTGAAGGTTTTGAAATCCTCTGGAAATGATTTCTATTTTTTATTATGAAAATTAGGGAATGCTATCATGATGCCAATGGACTTATCAACTATATTAACATTTATGAAGATTTTACCACTCCTGTTTCATCTATCCTACCTGCCTGCCTTCCTCCCACCCCTCTGTACGAAAATATCTGAAGCAATCTCAGGCCTCAGGCAATATAATTCTGGAATACCTGGTATGTATTTCTAAAAATTTTGATTAACTTTTATAATGAAGCTTTGAGAAATAATACAGCCCAGTGGCCACCACGCAGTTCTAGAGCCATTCTGCTTGGTTTGAGTTCATTACTTAGCAGCAAAATACCCTTGGGCAAGTTACTTTTTTTTAAAAGTTTTTCTATCTCCATTTCCAAATCTATAAAACTGGAATGTTGATAGAGGTACTTACCTCATACGGTTGGTACAAGAACCAAATTAATATTTATAAAGTTAATTTTTAGAACAGTAAGCATCCAATGAGTCTAGTTATTATTTACTTGGAATCTCAAAGAATAATTATGTCTATGGAGTAACAATGAGCAATTTCCTAGGAAATTCTGCATAAAAATCTCGCAACTCTTTTAAATCTAGAAACAGATACCAAAAGATCAGGTTGGTCACTTTCCAACTGACCTCTCAAGAGGTCCCAGTCATCTTCTACTAGCCGTTCCCCCAGTACTAAACTCCTGGAAAGACAGTCTGTATTTACTGCCTCCAACCTCACCCCTTCACACACACAACAGCAGGACCCCTGACTCAGGACACTTTGTTTATACTTCTGTGAAAGCCTTTTTCACACACTGACTTGTGTCACATCTGATTGTTTAAATTTTTCTTCTCAGTTAAGCTATAAAGTCACCTAAAGATAGGAACCACTTCAATCAGAGGCTAAGAATCCCCCTAACTCATCTGAATATACACTCAACTAGAGCAGGACCCTGTCTGCCCTGGTCACTGCTGGATCCCAGCACCAATCGTGGTATTTGGCACAAGGCAGGAGATTCGTGGTTGTTGAATGAACCAGTAAGTCCATTGTGAAATACACATAGCAGTCACTTAATTAAATAACTTGTGGATTGGGACAGAATTCCCAATACAGAATCTGGGGAAAGAGTTTAAATGTCTTCCCCAAAGCACATGAAATAAAACAACTGTGGTCTACAGAACCACAGACACGAACAGCTTTGAAGTAACAACAAACACATTTATACAGCATTTCAATGATAGGTTTCTTCATGTCATTTGATCCCTAAAACAACCTTGGGATGTAGTAATCAGGGTGGATGTCATGACATCTCTGAACAGTTTAGACCCTGGAGGCTCAGATGCTTAACATCAGCCCAAATTATATTAGCTAGCAACAATCAGGGTTAGGTCTGGAACCCAAATTGTGTCGATTGTCGCTAAATTATATAATTGGGTGTGTGCTGAAAAGGAATCCCAGAAGGTGAAAAGTTACTACAGAGAAGTGGTCGGCTATTAAACATTAAAGCCATTTCCTGTTTATTTCTTAGTATTCCAGCAAATCCATCCCTGAAGCCAGTTTTACCGGTTACAACCACTAGAGGTCACATGGGTAACAGGAGCCAAAGACTGCCTTAGCAGGTCTGCAGTGACGGCTTCCAGAGAAGGTGGCTGGGATGTCTGGGAAAGAACAGGTTTCAGACAACCAAGCTCATGTCTGAGCCTCAGGAGAAGCAGTCACAGGTCCTCAGAGAAAGGAAACACTGCACCCCACCCCCAGACCTCTGGTCTGGTTGATACCGGAGGATGTCAGCTTGATGGGGCTTCTCTGCTGGGATCTCCAACCACCCTGCCTCCAGTATGGTTCCAACTAAGCCTGGAATTCTCACACCAGCTGAGGAACCTCACAGGTCATCAAAAACCTAGTTTGCAGCCCAATCAAGTTTTGCCCTTGATTCGTTGTTGTTGTTCAGTTGCTCAGTCATGTCCAACTCTTTGGGACCCCATGGATTGTAGTAAACCAGGCTCCTCTGTTCATGGGGTTCTCCAGGCAACAATACTACAATGGGTTTGCCATTTCCTTAAGGGGATCTTCCCCGACCAGGGATCGAACCCATGTCTCCTGCATTGGCAGGGAGATTCTTTACCACTGAGCCACCAGGGAAGTCCCTTTTCCCCTTGGTCAGGATGGTGAAAAATGTCTCATGCTCATCCCCCAGCAGTAGACACTGCAGACACCACCATTTGGGCCTCATGACACAAACAAGTAAACAAGTGATGCAAGTAATCTGTGGTACAGGCCTGAGGAGTCTCTCTCTTCCTTGTCTACAGTCCTGGAAAGCCTCTTGAAATTCCTTGGCCCTTAGGACACTACCCATCAGAATCTTCAAACAGTGATGGTTATCTCTGGTGTTTGCTGGCATGTACCCAGATTCCACTACCCTCCGGTTCCATCTCCACTTGTCTCAACAAAACTTGTTCTCAGTCTGTTCAACTGGAAAAGGACTGAATAGCTGACAGTAGCTGAAAGTGGCCTCTATTTCAATGATAAGCATCCTGTTATCTAGTTTCTTACCCGGGAAGAAACATACTCTACAAAACATTTCTCTTAAAGAAGCCCAGTTAGTATCCCTGGGGTGTCATGTAGACCTCAGGGCAGACCTGTGTTGGTCTTGGCCAAGAGCTGGTACCTGACATTTACAGAGCAGGGGTAATGTGAGTTTTACGGCTCACACAGGAACCAAAAAAACAAAGCTAGATTGCATAATAAAAATAAGTGAAAAAAAAAAAAAAAAGCTAGATTGTAATTTGGAGTGGAGGGTAGAAAATGTTCTCAAGTTTACATCATACACATGATTTTGTCCAAACTATTCCATCTAGAGTAATTTTAGATTTAAGCATTTAAAGGTGTTTGAGGTAAGCAGCTTCACTTCGCAGGATGATGCCAAAGCTGTGTTTCTAAAATCATGACCTATTCACCTTAGCTTTGTAAGATAGTACTCAATGCTGCAAACAGTCAAAAAGTCATCGGTCAAATAAATTTGAGACATACTCAACTAAAGAAAGTTTTAAAGATAAAACAAGATAGATTTTTCTTTATCAGAGGACTTCTCTGAAGTTTTAGTGCTAATATGATTGTGAATCCCTAGTTTTAAGGATGGGTGTACAGGACTTCTCAAATTTATTTAATTAGAGAACCTCATTTTATAGAATCCCTATTAACATCTCAAGGAAAACAGTTTTGGAAATTACTATTCTATACTAGTTAACCATTTACCACCAATTGTAGGCACAAGTTCAGCTAATAATTAAATATGGGCACAAAGCTTATGTATAACAACTTTTATTACTGTTTGTTTCTTTGTTTATAATTACATATGTGGAACAACAAAAGCATCTGACTATGGCACAAGGGTTAAATTAGTTATGGCTTATTCAGATGTTGGAGTATTATTTAGCCATAATAAATCATGTTTTAGTCTCTCAAATTTAAAGGAATAGTTACAGTCACGGGAAGATACTCAAAATACATTAAGAGAAAAAGCGGATTACAAAAGCAGAAATATTGCAGGGGTTTAAGTGTGCAGGCTCTACAGTTGGACTGCCTGGTTTAAATCCTAGTTCATTACTTATTAGCTGTGTAAAAGTTTAAAAAAAAAAGTGCATACATGAAACAGTAAAAAGTAAATCAGGGTAAGATGAACAGTCTATGGCGGGCAGAATAAAGGCTTCCACAAGCATATCCGAGCCCTAATTTCCCCAACTTGTGAATATATTACTTTACATGGCAAAAGGATTTTGAAGGTGTGATTAAGTTAAGGACTTTGAGATGGGAAGACTATTCTAGATTATTCAGTTTGGCGAGATGTAATCACAAGGGTCCTCATAAAAGAGATGGAGGAGGATCAGAGAGTGAGACCTGAAGATGCTATGTGGCTGGCTTTGAAGATGAAGGAGGAGGTCACAAGCCAAGGAATGCAGGCAGCCTGCAGAACTGGAACTGGGAGAGAAATGGTTCTCCCTAAGAGCCTCTAGAAAGAACCCAGCCCCACCAACATCTTGACTGCACCCCAGAATGACTATATTTTAATATGTTTGAAATGCTAAAACATAATACCATAGATTTTGTGGCTTTAACAGCAGAAATGATTCTCTCATCTTTCTGGAGGCTGGAAGTGTGAGATCAGCACGGGTACCAGCATGCTCAGGTTCTAGTGACAGTACCCTCCTATCGTGCAGATGGCTAACCTTCCTGCTGTGACCACACATCACAGAGACAGAAGGGGCTCTCTGGTCTTTCTGTATCAGGGCACTAATACCATCATGAGGGGCCTCACCCTCAGGACCTCATCTAACTCTAATTATTCACAAAGGCCCTGTCTCCAACAACCATCACATCAGGGTTCAGGCCCTCAACAACTTGAGGAGGGGCAAAACTCAGTCCACAGCTAACACATTTCAGATTTCTGACCTCGAGAACTATAAGATAATAAATGTGTCTTAAGTAACTATGTGCTGTGCTGTGCTCAGTCTTGTCTGACTCTCTGTGGCCCCATGGATAGTAGCCTGCCAAGCTCCTCTGTCCATGGAATTTTCCAGGCAAGAATACTGGAGCGGGTTGCTATTTCCTACTCCAGGGCATCTTCCAGACCCAGGGACTGAAAACCAACTCTTGCATCTCCAGCATTGGCAGGTGGATTCTTTACCACTAGTGCTACCTGGGAAGCCCTGTTAAGTCACTATGTTTGTGATTTGCTACAGCAATCATAGACTAATATACATATAGACCTAATGTTATCTTCCATGCACCTAAGTGCATGAGAATAATTAGATAGGTAGTGGTTAGGATTACAAATCAGTTTTACCTTTATTCTTTGTTCTCCAAACTTTTTCTGCAATAAAAACGAATTAATTTTAAATTATACAACAAGCCAGAATTTTTCTCCTTGAGGTATTACTACCCATGCTAACAAGAGTAGATAGAGTCGAGGCTTTAACCTTCATGGACTAGGCAGATCCAGATGCTCTTGTGTCTCACTAGGCAGCACAGACCTAGGGGAACCCCTGGGCTAACCCCTCCTGGGGGCCTCAGAGAAGCACTGGTCTTGTCTGCGTGACATGGGAGACAGACCGAGGAGCAGAGCGAGCAGCAGAATTTCACTCCCAATTCGTAAATGCTGTCTCCCATGATGAGTGGAAGAAAAAACCAGGAACCATGAATTTGTGTTTCCTGTTTATTATAAACAGTTAAGACACTTTCTGGTCCAGAGAGAGCGAGCCACACCTTGACTCGCTTCTGGCTCTTGCAAACAAGATGGATTTCCCTGTGCTGATGGGGGAAGAGAGAAAACCCCACAATTCCTCCCACTCAAGGGAACCAGAGTGGAGCTGCATGTCCTGGGTACACAGTTGCTGCCTTTCCTGATGGCCCACACCCTCCCTCTTCAGGAGGAGGACTAACTTCTATGAAGTCAAGAGGGTGGATTCCTAAAGTTTAGAAAATTATTTCAGTCAAACATAAGCATCCTGGTGAGTATTATATTCTATATACATGGCATCTGACATCTTAAAAATCAAGGATCCTTTGTTTCTACATTTCTCAAAAGAAAAGAGAAAGCCATCACCCACTCTTACTTAAAAACCAAACCGAACAAAGACGCCCACCAAATAGCATGCCTTGGCCCAAGCCTCCTTCAATGATCTCCTTTCTTCACGGGGCCTTGGGGTGCGCTTGCAAACATCTAAACGACTCGCAGATCGCCAGAAAAGAAAGGAGTCCAGACTTAACGTTTTGCAATTCCATTTCCTCCCATTACAAGGGAATATCCTGCCTGTTGAATCCCATGGGCTTGTATGGTTCCAGCTGTGACCCACACACCCTTGCTCCTTTCATCTCCTCCTTTGAAGGCCCCAGGAGTGGGAGAATGCGATGATATGAATCTTCAGACTATAAGTCTAGCTCAGAAATGAGAAATATCCCAACCTGCTGACATAAGTCTCAGAAACTTCCAAATATTACTACTTCAAGGTAAGGAGGGATGAGTTGTCATTTCTCTGAACAGAGCTCGAAAATGAAAACTGGAGAAGAAAAGAGTTTTGCATCTCCAGGGCAAATATAGTTTAAGAACAAAAAAAAAAAAAAGGAAAAAAATTTAACTAAACTAGTAAGAAGAATGAAAATCATGGTAAGTAGCAATTCCTGGACCAAGATCTTTTGGTTAAACACATTTCTACCAAAATGGTAAGCCTGGTTCTATGAAGAAGATCACCCCCACCCTCTAAAAGAAAATATTTTCACGGTGATTTTTAATTTCATTCTCAACCAACATGCTTAATAATGGCCTTTGTTTTTTGAAATCACAGGTGACTACTGAAAGCTAATTGTGAACTCAGATGTTATGAGAGAAACTAATTCTAAGGAAGTAACAATGAATACTTCTCAGGACTAGAAAGCAATTTTAAAAAGCATGCTGTGCCATTTATGTCAGGCTTCCAATAGCTACTGAATAACTTCGGTAACTCTGCTAAAAGTTTTCTAAGTCTTTTCCTAAAACATAACAAAAACTGCAATAACAACACAAATAATAATAACCCTAATGGGAAGCCTTTTGTGCACTGACTGTATTAACTTATTGATGAGGCTGATGCTATTTTATTCCCATTTTACTGGTGAAGAAATTGAGATTTAGAGAGGTGAAGTAAGTAAGTTACACAGCTAACAAGAAGCGGAATCAGGATTTAAACTTTAGAGATGAATCCAGAGAAATGACTGTCACATTTAAGCACATAATTCTCCTTGCCCATCTTCAGTATGAATTTATACTTGAGTAATGAGAAATAAAAGATGGACTGAGAACAATGTGATGTCAGATGCATACAACTTTTGGGGAAACTTTTGATGTTTACCAAGGCTGTGAGAAATAAAATACCATTACAGGTGATAAGGATGTATTCCCCAGGGCTCTAATGGCCTGTCCTGCATACACTTCCCACGGCTGCCCCTGGTCCTCCACCCTGTAAGTAGTAAGTAGTTTATTCACAAAGATGAACTGGATCTGAAATACCAGTCTCCCTATGGAAGCACATGGCAAGTCGCCACAGTCAGTACAAGGCTGTCATACCCTGCCCTAAATGCCAACAATCATGATGGCTATCTTGCTCCCAGGCCTGGCTTAGATGAAACTTAGCTCACATTTCTTATGAGGCATTACAGCAGGAATTTTACAAGAATTAGGTCCTTTGATTCATCTCTTCATTCTCAGCTCATGACTGCATATTGATTTGCATGTGATTGAGTCTGAATTTTTGGAAGCAGCTCTCCTAACTTGGAGCACAGAATAGCCAGACTCAGGAAAAGGACCACCACATGGTGTCCCCAGCAAGGCAGGGGACAACCCAGACAACCCTGGGTATACCAGAAGACCCAGCACAATCAGCGGTGACAGCAGAACCTGTTGCGGTGACAGCAGAACCTGTTGCAGAAGGGAGTGGTGGGAAGTGTTGTTCTTTTCCAAAGTTCTATGATCCAGAAGCCATGACCACAGGCTTGTCACAGAAGAAAGACCAGAATCTATATCTTCTCAGAAGTGAGGCTAATGGGTTTAACCGTGGCAGTGGCCTTTTTAAACCACTGAAGGCAATGTCCAAAAAGAACTTTGAATTCTGATTTCATCACATACCTTCCTCCCTTGCCAAACACTATTTTGATCTAAATTTTCTTACCAATTCCTCAACAAATAGCATGCATTTTTTTTTTTAATGAACCTATTTGCTGAGTTCAGATACATAAAATACAAAGAGTTTCTGGTTCAAGGCAAAAGGAACAATCTTATCTTAAAGAGCCAAAGGGAACAAAAGCAGAGAGCAGACATGGTGTTCAATGAACACTAGTAAATGAATTTGGTCAGCTCTGGCCCCACTCTGCCAGAAGTGTTCAGGCAATGGCGTGAACACTTATTCCCACTCATCCTCAGATTAAGAAATAGATTCCTTGCTTGAGTTCCCATTCCTTTCAGGCAATGAGCCTCTCTCTGGAGTGAATGACCGAGTTTCCTCCCGGGCATAAACGTTCAGGAAGAACTCACAAGAGCAGCCAGGCTAGATGGCTGACGTGGACGATGTCAGTCCCTCGGCCATCTGCTTAGATCTTGGGACAGTACCAGCAGTTTTCCCTACTGTAACTTGAAGCACTGGAATTAAGTTCTGAAAGCACAAAGGAACCATCCTAGGTCACTAAGGTAGCACTGTCTCATGGCCTCTGCAAGAAAATTCATCCACCTAGACCACTGGGAGTAGAGAACTCCAGAGCAATTGTGGTTCCAAAAAGCAGGAGGAGGAGAACCCAACAGAAAGCAGGGGCTAGCCCTGAGGCTGGGAGAGGGTAGAGGGAGACTTGAATGGAGAGAGGGACTGTTACAATGCACCTCATAGACCTCAGAGGCAGACGAGCAGGTCCAGCAGAGGGAGAGAAATGGTGTTCAAAGACTATGGCCTTTGAAGTCAAACAAGCCTGAGCTTGAACCTGGCTTTTCCACTTGCCAGCTGGGTGACCTCAGGCAAGTGGCCTAATCTCTCTGGGCTTTGTTACTAAAAAGGGAATAATACTGCAGGTTCATTATCTCTTAAGGGACAATTCCAAGCTCCTCCCTGCCCTCACCCCACCAAAAAGCTCTAAAAGCAAAATTTTATCATAACTTCTTTGGCAACAAAACCTGATGTAAACCAGCATGAGCTTCTTCTTGGTCTTTACTGATTCCACTTAGCAGAACTAACTCTTCCTAAATTTCACAACAGAAATCGAATTTGATGACAGGTGTTGCCCTGGACCTTACTGGGTATATTAAGTACTATTTACATGCATTGAACTGCTTTTCTAAGTAATAGTATGTACACTTTCTGGCCTTTCTAAAATAAGAAAAATGTGGACTATATCTGGAAAAATATGGAATATACTCTCAAGAGTTTGGATAATTTGGATTCTATCTTAGAGGGCTGTTGGGAGGATTAAATGTGAAAATGAAAAGGAGTAAACTGTGTATGAAGGAATTAGAATAGTATTCAACGTTAAGGTCTTGGGAGTTGTAGCTACCATGATTAGGCTTGTGTCACCAGCGAATGTTCAGGGAACATGTTGGTAGATATAACTGCCTGTAGGACACCACATTCAGCTTGAGAACCTTTACACAAGGACTTTCCTGGAAGTCCAGAGGTTAAGGCACCTGCACTGCAGGGGACATGGGTTTGATCCCTGGTTGGGGAGTTAAGATCCCACATGCTTGGTGGCATGGTCAAATAAACAAATACAATTGTAAAAGAAAACAAAAAAAGAACCTTTACACAGTCAGCTGGGCCCCTGCAAGTGGCACAATCTGTACCTGCCAGCAGGCCAGGGACACTCTAGGCACTCCTGAAAGACAGCCCTCTCTGAGCTGGACCTGGCGGAGAAGACCTCCATCAGTCCCCCACACCAGGTCTTCTACTCTGCGGAGGACCGGGGGCATCCCAAGTGAGACTCACAAGGAGATCAAATGAGTCAATCCTAAAGGAAGTCAACCCTGAATATTCAGTGGAAGGACTGATGCTGAAGCTCCAATACTCTGGCCACCTGATGTGTAGAGTCAACTCATTGGAAAAGACTCTGATGCTGGGAGAGATGGAGAGCAGGAGGAGAAGAGAGGGTGGCAGAGGATGAGATGGTTAGATAGCATCACCAACCCAATGGACATGAATTTGAGCAACTCCAGGAGACAGTGATGGACAGGGGAGCTGGGAGCACTGTACTCTATGGGGTTGCAAACAGACATGACTTCACAACTGAACAACAACTGAGACTCAACCTAATCCAGCTCTATTTATTATGGAACAAGGCCACCAAGCTCTGCTGCGTGAATATTGTGCTGATGTAAATATTTTTTTCTACCTCAGACTTTTTCTTTGTGACAGTGGAAGATAATGAAGGGAAAAGAAAAATACCCAGTCCAAAAACTCTATAATAATATAATGATAATCACATATGCAATCTTAATTCAAACTGACCATGGAAGTAAAAAACCCTTGGAGATCTTATTTTTGTAAGATGTATAACTATTACATCTTTCCACATATTAAAAGACCTCAACAGACAAGTTATGGGACTCAATATTCAGATCTTTGCCTTGACTGCTATCCAGAATGTCCCACTGGGCAAACTGTCTGACTTGGTAAATCAATTCAACACCTGGCATGAAAATGCAAACTAGTTCAAAAAACTATGCTAATCATCACCTAACTAACTGGGTTTCTCTGGCCTGCCAAGAACTGGGAAGTGAAACCAGGATATCTAATAATAGACACAGCCCTAAAGAGAAAACTGTCTGTTGACACCCTTCCTATGAAAAGACATTTTGAAAAGGTCTTGATTGTAATTTGAGTAAAATGTTTGGCTTTCCCTCCCAAACTCATTCCTCAAGGGTGTTTTACGGCAGTGTGGGGGTTACACCTTCAAATCAGGCTCCAGTACCTATTGAAGAGCTTCCTTTATTCTCTAAGTACAGTCCCACATCTTGGAAGCATGGCTCCTCTCATAACCCAGGGCACTCGTCAAAAAGGTGGCAGGCCTTTAGACCTACGTAGAAAAGAAGCCAGTGGGACAGACTCAGGAAAGCTGAATGATTTTTAAAATCCATCAATTCCCGGATGAAGGCAGGATAGCTTTAGTGGTGTGGAGATAATCACCCCTTTGAAAAATCCTCCCTGGCTTCCCACTGACCACAGGATAAAGCGTAAAATCGAAAACCTTTAACATGATTCACATAGCTCTTCACTGTCTGGCTCCAAATCAGCTTTCTTTTGTTTTGCTTTATATCTCCTCCTTTAACCCACCCTAACTTTATTTAAGCACCTCAAATGTGCGCTTCCTTTGGGCCTCTCTAAAGGCCCTCCCTTGGGACTGGAACATCCTCTCCTATTCCCTGAACCCAACTTCTTCGCTTTCAGTTCAAAGCTTAGATGATAGTTTCTAGAGAAAGGAAGACTTTCGTTACCCTCCCTCTAAGGTGGTCTTCCTTGCCCCATGCTAACACAGGTCTCCACGCTTCTCTGTGATGAAACAGCTATCTTTGTTGGATGCTTCTATTACTGAACTAAGTTCCCTGAGGGTGGAGACTTTACCTGCCTTTTTCATTTCTGTATGAACAAATGCCACACAAACCCTATTTAAACTCTTCTTCCTTTAAAAATCACATAAGAGGGACTTTCCTAGTAGTCCAGTGGTTAAGACTTTGACTTCCAGTGCAGGGGGTGGGAGCTCCATCCCCAGTTTGAGGAGCTAGATTCTACAGGCCTCATGGCCAACCCCCCCCCCACCACCCCCAACACAGAAATGATATTGTAACAAATTCAAAAGACTTGAAAATGGTCCACATTAAAAAAAAAAAGCTTTAAATAAAAAAATCACATAAGAACCAATGAGATTAAATTTCCATAAAATTTCTCCTAATAATTCATCTTTGAAGATCATTACATACTTTTGAAAACAGAATCCCATCATCTTCCAGTCTCAAAAGGCAAGAGAACCAAATGCAATAACAAGTATCTTTTCAACACCCGGGAAATATTTGGAAAGCACTTCTCTTTCCTTATCACATTTTGGCTCTCAGTGAATTTTATTTGCCATAAGATTTTAGGATTCCAACATGTCACCAGCATAATTTCTACCATAGGAGATGTTAAAAAGTGTATTTTTCATCACTTAATATCAAATTGTCACTATGAGTCACGCAATGAACTGGCTGAATCACCTCTAATGGCATGAAACATTTGGTGAGTAGGGACTCAGCAACATCTCCATTCACAAAACCAAACTGGAGCCAACAGTTCTGATCCTGACCATGAATGGTCCAGTTTGGTGGCTCAGAGTGATGTGTCAGCCTTCTTCCTGATCACGAATTAAGAAGTTGGCTGGCCAAACAATAATCTAAACATTTCCAGGCATGGATAGAAAAAAAATCACCTTTTGCATTCAATTTCTTTCAATCCGTGTTGTAATTCTGGGAAGTCCTGCCACCTACTTTCAATGTTCTAGAGATAAACATGAAGAAATGAGCTGCAAAACAGGTCATTATCATGACTGTGCTCAGTGTGACAATCAGACCCAAGCAGGCTTGCAGGGATGAATTACCATCTTACTAAAGGAACAGGAATCAACCCTGCAGGGATGGAATATGGGGGGAGGAGATTAACATTAGCATAGGGGGAAGTACAAGAAAATCAATATGGGGCTGCCCAGGACATACATTAGGATTCTGTCTTGTTTAAAGTCTGGCGGGAAGCCTGACAAACCACAGCAGGTCAGTAAAGTATTAAAATGTCTTAATTTTTGTTTGTGTGCTAGAAAAATATGGAAGCAATATGGTAAGGGGTTCTGTTAAGAGGTGGAGAGGGGAAAATTGAAAATACCACTGAGCATATACAATGCAGAGAAGGTTCCAGGTAAGTCGAACAGCTGTAACTGATCAGAGAGCCATGGAATCTGCCCCCCATGTGAGCAGAAGTTGCCAAGATGCCTGCAAAGACTTCCTCCATTAGTGAGACTGCAGGCTCTTATGGAGGTCCTTTACAATCACACCCTTGTGAGGGTAGGCTCCCCAGATTGGGCTGAATTCAACAGGTACCAAAGCTTTTTCCAGGATACCATATGGAATGCCCAACTACCATCTCTGTGCCAAGCCAGCCCACAAGAATTTGAAGTGAACTTGATAAGTAAGGACCTTTGGGGAAAGCCAGCAAGTCACCAGTAAGCAGAAACCAAAAAAACCTCCCCTGAAAGTCTTCTTTGCCTCACTCACTCACTCAGTTGCCTATTACCCTGTAACCTGAAGGAATTAAACAACATATCAGGAGAGAGAGTCACCATGTATCCCTCTTCCTGCTCCCTCCCCTTTCCTTCCTGAACAATTTAGTTCAAAAGCCATTACTTGGGGCTGACAGAGACAGGTTTCTGCAAGGAGTGGGGGAGGAGCCACAGTGGAGCCAGAGCAAGGTGGGCAGGGAGACGGGTGACCCAATATAGGGTGCTGGAGTCCAAGATGGGTGAGGGACGTGCAGGGGACAGCAGTGGCTACCTAAAAAGTGACTTTGGAGTCGATGTTTGGTGAGGAAAATAGTAGATTGGTTCCACAGGGGGAAACTGATCAAATAATAAATATATGAAGGCTAATAGGAACCAGGTATCTTGTTGTCAAGGAGACGATTACAAATCTGCAAAGAAAGAAAATGGTATTAGATTAAAACTAAAGGTATCAGGGTGAGGTCATGGTTTTCAGTAGGTAGATAGATAGGTAAGATAGGTAGGTAGGTAGGTAGGTAGATTAACTGATAGATCAACAGATAGAATTCTGACCATTGAGAGTGCCTGGGAGCAGTGCCTATCCAATAGCAGTGAGCACACCAAGCACCCAGATCTTGGTTTCTAAATACCACTAAAAATACCACCATTCTAAATACCACCATTCTCCACTAACAAGAACTAGTGCTCTCTATTGAAAGGGCTGATTTCAGGGTTAGGAAACTTTAAGATGAGACTGGTACATTTTGCAGCACCAGAAAGTAAAGATTTGCCCAAAGAATAATGGAGACATGTCAAAAGGACACTGAAGTTAGCTTGAAAGGGCCCCTGTGAACTATATTTGAACAATCAAGGATAAAAATAATAACAGAAATGGATTACAACCTACTAAATATAACAGGAATCCACAAGACCATCTATTATGGAGAGAGATGAAAATTACATACATAGCACCAAAGCATTTCCCCACAGAATACTTGTTCATCACAAAAAGAAAAAGTAACTTTACTGTATAGAAGCCTGGCAAACACTCCCTCAAATCAAGCCATCAAAATTAGTATCAAGCGAAAAAAGTTAACATCTGTCCCTACAATGGGACAAACTGACACAATGTACTACCTGATTGAGTTCTGTGAGAAGAATAACCATCAACTCTGTGGTATTCCTACCAAAGATGCATAACCCGAACATAATCATGAGAAAATATCTGACAAACCCAAACTGAGGGACATTCTATAAAAATGGGGGGTGATCGAGCATCATTTTGGCAACTTACTCGTAAATATTTCTGAATAAAAACGATATTGGTACTTCATTAGGGGACTTTTCTTTAGCTTTGAGATTGTTTCAAAATTTAAAGGTTAACATGGAAAGAGTTAACTTGTGTCATTATAGATTTGATCTTGATTAAGGAATCAAGATGGGATTAAGGTCTGGAAGAAGAAGAAAAGGAGAAAGACAGTGCTAAGTCATGTCCGACTCTTACGACCCTATGGACTGTAGCCTGCCATCCTCCTCTGTCCTTGGGATTTTCCAAGCAAGAACACTGAAGTGGGTTGCCATTTCCTTCTCCAGGGGATTTTCCCAACCCAGACATCAAACCCAGGTCTCAAGCAGTGCAGGTAGATTCTTTACTGACTGAGCTACGCAGGAAGCCCAAGGTCTGGATAGACCAAGCTAAATACAGTAATTATATAGTAAGGCAGCACTTCTGAAATTCTCTCCAGTGAAGGAATAGTTATTCTGCCCAGTCCATTATGGATCAATACTTTCTTAAAAATACAAAATCCTGCACTTGGATTTGAAGATAATGTCAAATTGCTCCAAGAGTTTTCAAACTCTTTACCAATGTCTGGACTGATCTTATCATGGACCAAGAATAGCCATAAATGAGCTCAGACCACACTTTGAGCAGCCCTTCTCTGTGGCAGGATGTGCGGTTCCCCAAGTAACAGCATATCCAAATGGGAAATAAAAATTACTGGTCACACTGTTATCTATAACGGTAGCAACAATAGTAATCATTGAAATTAACATCAACCATCTGTACAAAATATTCAAGATAGGGAACTGTCCAAGCAATGGGAGGAGAATAGAGGCTTGTCTTTTACACAGAGAACTCAACTTCTCCAAAAGGGTCACAGAACACAAATAGATGTGATGACCTTGATTCCTAAGTAATTGCTTTATGGTGATTTAAAGACAGACAAATCCCATTATACAGAAAATGGACAGAAACGTCTTCTATGGGTCAATCTGCAATACCAACCCATAACTGTCATTGCTGGGAAGAGACTCAGCATCCAGAAGGGGCTAGGAGAAGACATTCCCAAACCAGACAGGCTTGATTTAACTGCAGATACCGAGGGTCAAGTTACTGATATCAACACAGTCCACAAAACGGCCGACTCTAGGTCAGCACCACACATAGCCTAGCTCAACCAAGAGAGAACAATAAACAGAGAACAATTCTCCATATTACACAAAGACCAGAGCAGAAGGACAAGAAAGGAGCCATTAAACCCTCTGGGAAATGGCGAACACCATCCAGGCTCAAGATTCTTCCAGAAGACGCTCTGACATCCCCATTGTGTGTCTCTGAACACTGGAATCCCCGAACCAGTGTCTCCCTGACACTGAGCTAGCCATGCATAGAGGTGGCTCCACACAGAACGCTGTTAGCTGGAATCAACAACACCGATTTCTGCAGCATCTGTCTCTGGTCTGCGACACTTCACTTACCTGGAGCTGTCTTGTAGCACGACGTTCGGGAGGGCAGTGATAGGGCGTTCTTTGCCTTGGGGCTCTGGGTACTCTGCAAGACTTGTCTCTGCCGCTTCAGCTCCTCTTCCCTTTCCTGGGCTGCTCGGATTTCTTCTTCAATCATGGACAAAGTCCGCTGCTTCCTGGACCTCAGCTTGAAGGGCCCAACCATTACATCGGACTCTTGAGTGGCCAGGAGCGAGGCTGTGCTTCTTAACTCAGCGGCTTCTGAGTACTTGCTGAAGTAGCTCCCTTCCGGTCTGGTCTCCTCCATGTTTATTGGGCCACTGGGCTGTACCGCTGGCAGTGGCTGGGAGGGCCCCCTTTCCCTGAGTGCCCTGTCTTCAGTAGACAGAATCTTTGGCAATACATCCCTTTTCTCTTGAACAGGGGAGGACACCTGAGGTGGTTCAAACATGCTCTGAGGCTTCTCTGAGCTGGGAGCACTCGGGCCAGCTTTCTCTTGACTTGCTTGAGGTCCCTGTTGCTCTGCTCCGCCCTTGGTGGTTTCAGACCCAGCTCTGTCCACTTGCTCGGCGATGGCTTGTTGAATGGCATTCTGCACCAGGAGGCCAGCCTGATATTCCAAGGGGTCATCAACCGACGGAGAGTCTCCCAGTGTGGACAAAGGGGAATAGAAACCCTGATCACTGAATGACTTGGAGACCCCTTCTCCTCGGCCCTCTGAGGGGTTGTCAGTCTGGGGAGTCTGGGGCAGAGAAAAATCGGCCAGTGAATTCTCCTGCAGGGCATTGGTTGTCTCATTGGAGGCCCCGCTGTCACTGATGTTGTCCATGCTGAAGTCATTGGACAGGGTCTCCAGGACGGTGGTATCCTGGGATCTCACCGACAGCTCGTCCAAACCAGAGTCCAGCTCCTCTTGAGTCAAAGAGACGTTGACTGACCTTGAAAACTGATCCAAGATCCCAGGGTCGTCGTCCTTGACCACGGTGAGGACGGCCCGAGCACTTGTGAACTCACTATCCTCTGCCCACAGTTTGGATAAGGGCCCGCGTTTGGAGGGCTCACTGTACGGCCCTTCCTTTCCCTGGGGAGCTGTGCTGCCCTGGCCCCCTCCTCCAGAAGACTGACTCTCTGGGGCACAGTGGGCTTTCTGCCCCTTGGCTGCTGAGGAGTCTTCCAGAGGTGCCCCGACAGAAGCTGGTCTGGAGATGGTCAGTGTCTTATCTGAGTTGATGGACCCCAGAGGTTTGTAGAAGGGCTTGATGGAGAAGAGCCTGGGTGTACTCTGGCCCCTGGCCACTGTCTGCCTGGAATTCTCCATCTGCTGGAACTGTTTGCGCGCCGCGGAGAAGTCTATCTGCTCCGTGACGATGTCCTCCTTTGGGTGGTCAGTCACACCGGGACGGTCCCGTGCGGAGGCGGGGGCCGTGCAGAGCTGCGGTGGGGGCTGCTGCTGCTGCATCAGCAGTTGCTCCTGCTGCGCCCTCCTCTCCTTGCGCTCCTTGTACTTTTTGTGCGACTCCAGATGTTCCTCATCCAGTTGCTCCTCGATGGTCTTCTCCTGAGGAGGGTTCCACCATTTTGCGGCAATGCCGGGGTTCTTCTTCACGGCCTGACTCCGGATGAGTTCCCGCCTCTCCTTTTCCAGCTCCATCATCTCCTCCGAAGGCCTCACTTTCCTGACACGGTACTGGTCTTTCTCACTCTCGTCGTCCTCGAAGAGCTTGGAGGGCTTCTTGTCCTCATGGAAGGCACGCAGTTCGAACTTGGCTTCCTTCTTGAGCGTGGTGAGCGTCATCTCCCCGTCCCGGGAGGAGCACCGCGAGCTGGTGGAGGAGCTGGGGCTCACGGGCACCTGCAGGCTGTCCCCCAGTGCATCTCGGGGCTGCTCAGGGGGGTGGCCGTTGGCTCTTCTGCCCTCGGCCATGGTATCAGAGTCGCTCTGATGGAGCTCAAGGTGAGGAGGAGCCTGTCTGCCGGCTGCCCTCTCGGGGACTTCCGGCTGGACAGCCGCGGGGGCGGGCGGGCTTGGGCTTCCTGCCAAGATGGCTGCTCCAGGCTCCGGGGAGGATGTGCCGTTGTAGGTTCCGTCCACAGCAGAATCACAGCAGTTGGCCTCCAGCACCTCGTCTAGATATCGGATCTCTCTGGCCACGTCATTATCCAGAGATTCGTGGTGATCAGCAAGGAGGCCATTGTGGGGGGTTGAGTAGAAAGGGGAGGGGTGGTCCATGGAATGTGGAGTCGAGGTGATTCCGGGAACACTCTTACATTCTGCAACAGAGACCTCAATTTCCATGTTTTTGTGATCTGAGGGAAGAGAGCTGGTGATAGACTCCAGGGCTTTGGCACTACAGTTGTCTCTCTCGTGTTTCAGCCGGGTATCATCCTCAGAAAGCTCGGGAGGCTTCTGGAATAAAGAGAAAACAGAAATCAGGGTTAGCGACCTCATTGCTTATGGATGTGAACCTGAGACATGAGCTGATAATAAACTGGAAGGAAGAGGGAACAACACTGGCAGAATCTTTTGAATAGAGGTTTCTCTTCTAAAAAGACCTTCATATATTCATTATGTTACAGTAACAAGTACCTAAACTTTCTTAATTTTACAGATTCCATTTTGCTTACCTGGTGTCCAGAAATTTTTCATTAAATGCTAGCTCCATTTTTACATTTAAAAGTAAATTGGGATTTGGATCATCTGATGACATTGCTCAAATAATTTCTGAAGTGGAAGAGATTAAGTATCAATTGTACGAGAACTTTTCAAAATATTTCATGGCAGATTTCTGCAGAAATGTTAATAGAACTATTTGTAACGTCCCCAACTATAAAAAAGAAGGCCCTTTTGCAGGAACCAATCTTGAAAACATGATTCTCTGCCAGATGTAATGCAATTATTCTGTAGACAGGAAACTTTGAGGAAAATTTTTCCAAAATAAAATACTGGAAAACAGTAAATCTCTTCAGTGGCCCCTTGAGAGTTACAGTATCCCACTGCAAGGCTGTAATTGACCATGTGCATCATAAACACAGGACCAAAGCCACTTACTCAGAGTTCTGTTCCCTGGAACAACATCAAAACAATGCTCCTTAGTTAAGGAGTGAATGTTGCTTTGAAAAGCTAGACAACAGCACCTCCCATCTAGTTCCTAAAATGCTTTATATGTGACAGCTCCAATTTTGTAGTTAAATAAGAAAACTGTAGCTTTTTTACTGTTTTTAAATGCATCATATTTTTCATTAGTTATCTACTGCATGTCAGTTTATTTGGCATTAGTTAAGATTAATTTTCAAACTCTAGGATGATTTTTTTTTCATACCAAAGGTCTCTGGTTTATCTCAGAAAATTCAGCGGTAAGTTGTGAGCTTAATTTGGGTTCCCCTCAAGTATTTCACTAATACTTTTGTCAGCTCTGTTTCATGTCTTAGGTCTAGAGGGTACCTAGTATTACTGATGTAATACAGTGCAAATTGCAGTGTTGTAGAATTTTCCTTTATTTAAACATTATTAAAGACTTAGAACATACTATTAAAACACCACCTAGGATAATCCTCAGGGGATTAAATTTCAAAATTCTTTTAAGAAAAGTCAATGATTATGGATCTGTTCATAATATCTAGAAAAGCATGGAAGTTCATGCCATGTGCTCTGCCTTGCTGTCAGAATATTGAGAAGCTCTCATGGTCCATCATGAACTGGAAGGTTATCCATGAACTGAGGAGGGCTTCCTTCACTGTTTCCCACCTTCTTCTTTACACTTACTCAATCAAGTTGTATATATTCCTTCATCAATAATAGATAATAATAATAAATATTCCTTCTTTGTCAAAATCTTCTGGTCTCAAAGGACCTTCCAGTCTTGATCTGGTCTTTGTCAAAGTCTGATACTTAAGACTTATAATCTCTACTATCTTTAATTTTATTTGGGACCACCATTAACTAGTGGCTCTTTTATCTTAGCCTGTGCACTCACTCAGTCTTGTCTGACTCTTTGTGACCCCATGGACTGTAGGCTTTCAGGTTCCTCTGTCCATGGGATTCTCCAAGACAAGAATACTGGAGGGGGTTGCCATTTTCTCCTAGAGGAGATCTTCCCGACCCAGGGATCAAACCTGTATCTCCTGTGTCTCCTGCATTAGCAGGCAGATTCTTTACCACTGAGCCACCCTTTAGAATGAACTAAAAAGATATGACAAAGACAACTGCTGCTGTTCTTTAAATAACATTAATTAAACATTCTTCTGTTAAAGTGATTATCAGTAACTTCTACGTCATTTAAGAATTACAGGAAATTTGAATGCGTGAAACTTATTGGCTGCCATTCAAATGTCAAGAGAACCTAGGTCAAAATTAGCCTACTCCATGGAAGCTGAGCAACAAAAAGAGACACAGTACTGCTATGGTGAAAATCAGACTGCCCATGATGCTCCCACCTGCGGCTTCATTTGGCCAATGATTCAGTGCTAATATTTTCATGGGAGTAAGTAGAGCTTTCCTTCTATCTCTTTGGCTTTGGGGAGGGAAAATAGGTAGGAAAATAGTAGGAAGCTGCTGGGACTGAAATATGGTGAAAAATATTGCTCTACTAAAACAGAAAACACTTTACAATAGTTGACATGACAAGAAAAAGGGCACTGTGACATTGAAAGAAGTAGAAAGGCATATAATTAATTCTGTAATTCAGTTAGTCATGGATTCATTCATTTAAAATGCAGGAGGCTTATTTTGTAGGGCCATGATGAAATTAGTAGCAACAATAAGTTCCAGGAGACAACACCCTTTTCTTAACAAAAACTGGATTTCCCATACTTCCTACGAAGTCATAAACCTATTTTGGGGTTTACTTAGTCTGGTCAGGTGAACTGAAACACTTGCCTATATTAACCTCTTGTTGCTGATCACAGAGATTAGAGTAACTGAGCCTGTCTCCCCAGCATCCCCAAGAACACTTTGTCAGCATCATCCCCTTCTCCTGAATGCTTCATGGTTGGATAATGAAGGAGCAGATGCCCTACAGCTTTTTTTTTTTAAAGAACTTTAAAAACTCTATCCTTTTTCCAAGGATATATTCTGAACTAGCAACAACTGTCCCAATTCAAAAGTTTAAATATCTTGAGAACATCATTTAACAGTATATTTTTGCAATATCAAAAACAAAACAAAACAGTTTTAGCCTTGAGTTGGAAATAATGAGTCTCACCAATTATGTCTGAGATGTGTCAGACATTTTAAAAATGCTAATTACAGGCAAATTTGGAGTCTCAGTGTAATCTGAGGTGATTGCTTTCCAATACTGTCCACAAAAATCTAGACACTGTGGAGTATAAACAGGAAAGAGGCTCTCCTTCCTGTTAGTTACACGAGGCCTCAGCTCCTTTCCACAAATTCAGAAAATTCTTCCTGAGACTTGATTCTATCTACCTCGGGGAGCAGAGTTCTAAACCCTAATCAGGGCAGAAGTCCTTAAAGAGATAAACAACTCTGCATTGCTGACTTACAATTCTGCCTCAGAGTTCCTGAGTTTTTATAAAGTTAGGGAACAATTATAACCAAAGAAAGAGCAAATTCCTAAGTTCTGTCTCAGCAGGCAGAATTTACCTTTGTGCTGGATGGCCTGATGTGATCAAAGCCACCACGTAATTATATCAGGTGAGTGGAAGTGGCCTAGGAACCCCTCTGTGCAAGGATCTGGCAGAAGTCTAGGTTTGACGTCATTAAATGATGTCATGTTTAAACCAATAAATACTCACTGCTCCCTTTGAAGATAAGTAAGACCAGAATTTTCTCCATGCTTCAGATAAGGTGAGCCTGACTCCAAATTCAGATAAAATGAACATTCATTAAATGGACTGTTAAGTCTTTTCTGAAATAGACTATGCATGTGTATGTGTGTGCTCAGTCACTCAGTTCTGACTCTTTTCGATCCCCATGGACTGTAGCCCGCCAGGCTCCTCTGTCCATGGGACTCCTCAGGCAAGAATACTGGAGTGGATTGCCATTGCTCCTCCAGGGGATCTTCCCGACCCAAGGATCGAATTTCCCCAGGTGGAGGGGGTGGAGGGGACCACCACCTCTAGGTGGAGACCTAACAATCTGGCATGTAATATCTGCCTGCCCTGCTGGCCTCCTGGTTTCCCAGAATAGCTAACAGCTGGTCAGGATGTCTACAATTTACTTTAAAATACTCAGGCAGACACAATATAAAATAGCTGTGTGTGTGTGTCTGAAGTTAGCTTAAATTACATTCCAGGAGCAGACACCCTAATCTGGAGCACATACGCCAAGAATGGTCAGCCAGGATCTAATCAGAAATCGCACGTTCCATAGGCACCTGCTCTCCTCCAGGAGTTTAGCTCTCTTTATCTCCCAAGGGCCCCTGAGGCTTGTGCTAATTGGCATAATTAAGGGGAGAATAAAAGGTTTAGATCAAGTGTACTATATATCCTTCTACTTCTCTGTATATTCATCCTATTAATTTTTGAGAGTTTGATATTGAAACTTCCAACTAATTCCCAGGTGGAGCTAGTGGTAAAGAACCCACCTGCCAATGCAGGAGACAAAGAGATGTAGGTTCCAAGATCCCCTGGAGGAGGGCGTGGCGACCCACTCCAGTACTCTTGCCTGGAGAATCCCATGGACAGAGAAGCCTGGCAGGCTCCAGTCCATAGGGTCGCACACAACTGAAGAGACTGCACATACACACATACTGGAACTATATGTAACCTTGTTCTGTATTTTCTAAGTCTCATGTAAATGTGTTATCATACTTTCATAATTTTAAAAAGTAAAAATTAAAAAAAAGAGGTTTAGAGAGATTGTCCCAGGATCCCCTGGCTAATAAATGGCACAGCCAGGACCTGAAGGAAGGTCAGTCCTTCTGAATTCTATCCCAGTACTTCAAAAGGTATTCTCCATGACTGGAAGCTTCCAAAATGACAAGGGAAGTCGTATGAAGGTGTATGGATCTGAAGATCATTTGCGTGACTCTCGGGCTGATAGTTTGCACACTGTGACTCTAGAAGTCACAGTATACAACTTGGTTTCACAAGTCAAGGACCCCTTTCAAAACCACCCAGATGCCCTCAAGACCTAGTTTCAGCTCCTATCTTCTGCTCTACCTGCAGGACCCTCTGGCTAGAGTTGGGGATGTGGACCTCCTGCTCAGCCTGGGGATCTGGCCTCTGAGGCGGGTCCTCTGCTTCCTCTGATGACATCCAGAGGCAGAATTTGAAATCCCATGTCCCAGTCACGGCAGTGGACACGGCTGTGACTTCTCCCCAGCACCAGAGTTAGCAGCACAGGTGAGATGCTAGGAAAACACATCAGCGCCCTGAGGCCTGCTCAGCTTAGGTCACGGATGACTCTGTGCTCTTTCTTCCCGGACACCTGGGCCTATGGCTGGGGGCATCAGGCACAGAAAGAACTTGTGAAGGAAATGCATTTTCCTTAGCAGATCTGGCTGGGCCCAGGAGGACGCCAGAAAGGTGTCCTTTGCTACAAGGTCAAGTGAGAAGCAGATGCTTCTACTCACTTCCCGTCTACCCTACTCTTGGGCTTCCCTGGTGGCAAACGGTAAAGAACCCACCTGCAATGCAGAAGACCTGGGTTCGATCCCTGGATTGGGAAGATCCCCTGGAGAAGGGAGCAGCAGCCCACTCCAATATTCTTGCCTAGAGAATCCCATGGACAGAGGAGCCTGGCAGGCTACAGTCCGTGGGGTCGCAAAGAGTTGGACACGACTGAGCGACTAACCCAACACCCTACTCTTAACGATGTCTGTCACCAGCTTCCCAGGCGCCTAACCTAAATGCACCGTGTGACCCAAATTCACTCAAACATCAGGCGCCCGCTGCACAAGCAGGTGTCTCTGCTCTGAATGACCCAGATTACTTCCTACTGAAGCCACGATATTTAAATTAGAAACACGTTTCCCCAGGTAGTAAGTGACCTGATCCTTTAATCTAGTTATTTTTAAGTTCCACCAAAAATATGAACTTGTTCTTGGCCTAGGAAGAGGGGCACAGTACGAAGAAAAACTTCATCATAGCTGTGAAACCAGAGGGCATCTCTGTTTCCTTTTCTTGTCCTCCCTCTCTTTCCTAAGTCGAGTTTTTAAGACACAGGGCACATCTGCTGTGTTCCATAGGCCATGAGCGGCTGCCTTTAATGGTTTATTCAGGACTCTTTATTTTCTGGCCAAAGTTACCATCAGGACGGCACATGGGAGGAGAGGATGCGACCTGGCAGAGGGATGATGCCCAGACACTGGTAAGATGCCCGCCCAGGTCTGCTGAAGTTGTTCAGCCTTGGAGGCGTGGGGTGGAGCCACAGTCTGGAGGTCTGGGGGAGACAGACCGAAGACCAAGGGAACCCAAGGAGCACGGAAGGGGAGCACAGAGGCTGAAGAGGTAACAGTGGATCCCTGCGGCGTGTCCTGAGAACCTTAAGAGTGACAAGCCCTGTGCCGGGGCCCTGGGCGGACCCTCAGGCTCTGGAGTGCTCCCCACGCTGCAGCAGGGAGCTGACAGCCTTGGAGAGAGAGAGAGGACAGATTCACATACAGATAGCAGAGACAAGTGGGGAGAGTGCTCCAACAGTAACTAGAAAGAAACCGCCTGGTCTGTTCAAGGTGGCAGATGGGGCAGGCTGAGAAGCATGGATGAAGGAAGCTGGGAGCACCAGGGTTCCTCAGGAGCTGGCCTGCACCTCCCCGCCCACCCCCACCCCCACCCGAGAAGCCGCTGGGACTCTGAGTGGCCCCTTCCACCCACTCCTGTGAAGGTACAGAGAGTGGGAATGTCCGAGGATGGCTTGCTTCCTGGTTGGGCTCCAGGCTTCTGGGCCAGGAAGTGGAGGGGAGTGACCCCAGAGTTAACCTGGACTGCATTCCAGTCCCAGGCAGAACACTTCCTCTCCCCCCACCCCACCCCAGCAGAGCGCCTTCCGGCCTGTAACACCAAAGGCTGGTGTTGACCGTGGGAAGCCAGGAGGCGGGCCACTCCCCAGGGAGGCCAGAGACCCAGCTCCTGGCTGACAAGAGGCAGATTTAGGACCCCCAGCATTCCAGGGTACTTACAGCTAAATTTAGACTGGATGGGCTCTGGGATAATGACATGACCCCTAGTAGAGGGGGCTAACACTAACGATGCCTCTGGGGTTTCCTCCTGCACCCCTCCCCCCGTACCGACCTGCCACGAAGCCATTATGGCTAAATGTGACTCTGACAGTCCTAAAAAGAGCTCCTACAGGCTCAGCTTTTCTTTCTGAGAGCTTCTACGGTTTTGGTCAACTTAGCAATCACCCTCCTGCTATGCTCTCTGGCTCAGGTCTCAGGTCCAGGCTTGCAGAGTACGGTATGAAAACATTTCTGGACCCCCCCTTCCACTGGAAACAAGGCTGGGCTATGTCTTGACTCACTGGCAATCCTGATAAAGAAGTGGTCCCTTCGTAATGTAAGTGGAGTCTCGCCACCACTGCAGCCTGCCCTATTAATAGCATCCCCTTCACCCTGCTGAAAAGTCAGTGGCTCAGATGTCAGGCTGCACATCTGGAAGATGTTAAGGTGTGGTTTGATGAACACATTTACAGCTCGGGCTCTCTCTGAAAGAAATGAAAGAGTGTGTGTGTGTTGGGGGTGTGATGGGAGGAGGCGAGGAAAGAAGCTGTTGCCTCTTCTGCAGCTGCTGGTGAAAAGATTATTTTCTTCAGTCACTTGGAGACCCATTCCCTACCAAAGGGATTGAGAAGCACTGGGAGATTTCCCCTGAATGAGGCGAGATGCCTTATTTCAGCTCCAAGAAAGGCAAGTTTTGCTTCTTCCTTGATGGGATACAGTCCAAGCTTTGTATCAAGGAGTCCTCAGATGCTCTTCCCACCAAAGACCCTTTTCACTATGAAACTATCTTATAGAACATTCCCCCACCTCCAGAATAAACCAAGGTCAAGGCCACAGAGTGAACTCTGGCTCCTGCAGCCTGAAATTTCTAGGGTAACTGATTCTGCTGAAAGCAAGTCCCTGGCTTCAGTCCTGTATAACTTAGCTGTGTCCTTTTTAGTTTTAAAATAGTTCGGGATCTTGGATTCAGGCCTGGCCAACCAGTAATGGCAGAGAGCAAAAGCTGGGCTCCACCGTGGACCCGGCAAAAAATCCACTGTGTGAACTCAGAGCCAGGAGAAAACGGTGCCAGAGGCTTTCGAGATTAACTCTTCGTCCACAGCTGAGTCCTGTACTTAGGGAGAGAGCTGCTGCAGTTTTCTGCACATAGCCCTGGGTCTCACAGCAGACAGGCATACATGTTCCCCCGCAAAGCCTCAAGTCACGCTATGATGTGGCACATTCTACAACGTGGGCTTGTAGATTAAGTAACAAGAGAAGCAGTCACCAGGGCTCGTGGGCCACTTGGTTCTGATGTGGAAAGGGGGATACACACACACACACACACACACACACACACTTGAGCATGCACATGCACACACTCAAGCACCATCTTCAAAGCATTATCTGGCAAAGAGGAGGTGTGCACCTTTGCGCGGTCTGTGTGGTGCGGAGCTCCTGCTCTGCTGATCAGCATGAAAGCTGGGAGTCTGACAAGATGAGTCAGAAAAGAAGCAAGTCTCCTGTCCAAGCCCGGCTGCCCACTCTCTCTCCAGCAGGAAAGGCGTCCACAGCACAGTGCCACAGTCCCCACCCTGAGTCCCTCCTCCAAAAAGACTCTGGCCTCACGAGGGAACCCCCTCCTTGGAGATCAGAAAGCAAAGGACAGTACGTTAGGTCAGCAGACGCGGCTTACCCTGCCCAGAGTGCCCGCTTCACACGTTCCCTGCTCAGAACTGCCTCTTTTTCCAGGCAGTTTCCTGCGCCCTGGCTCAAGCTGGACAAATTCCTTCTGAGTCTCCTGACAGAAGACTGTGAGGTCACGGCTGGCCCTCCCTCCACTCCCTCAAAGGCCATTCACACAAAGGACTTTAACCCCCTTCAAACAGGCCTGGCCCCTCCCCAGCTGGCCCGAGCCTGGAGGGCAGCAGCCAGCCAGCCAGAGGCCGCGCTCGTCCACTCCCTGCGTCCAGGGCTGAGTGGGAAGGTGGGAGGCTAGTGATGCTGAAAGGAACCAGTTAGGGCTGTCTTCTTGGAAAGTCAGAGATGGGCCTTGGGCAGGCAAGGAATGAATATCTCAGTGACGTTAAAGGCAGCAAAAAACAAAAACAAAACCAAAAACAAAACCTCACAGATCCTGAAGATCCAGGTAAACAGACTGCATCCAGTTAAAGGAACTTTTTAGGACAGTTTATATATGTGTGTTTGAGAAGGAAATGACAACCCACTCCAGTATTCTTGCCTGGGAAATTCCATGGCTGGAGGAACCTCGTAGGCTACAGTCCATGGGGTCACAAAGAGTCGAATGACTGAGCGACTTCACTTTAGGGTTTATATATGCGTGTATAAAATAATAAATGCTCACTGTAGGAAATTTGGAAAATAAAAGTCATTCATCTTCACTCCACTCAGAGGAAGGGAGCTAATGTTTTATTGCAATCATGCAGTCTCCTTTCTAGAAATAGGTATTTCATAGAGTTGAGACCACACTATAGGCAATCTTGTGGCCAAATTTTTTTTCACTTCACATTATCTCACAAGCAGTTTTTATGTCCTTTAAGGGTCAGGGTCTGATATATTTTCAGTGGTTACATTATATCCCATGTTGAAATGGGACAGAATTTGAAGACAGGAATGAGTGCTAAATTCATGGGCTGTCTGGGGGGAGTGGTTTCTCCTTTCTCAGGGCTAACTAGTATCTTCTGCCACGAAGAAAAGAAAAGATCCACGTGTGCCTTGGGGAGACACAACTGCCACAGATAGGTCCCTCGTTCTTTCACCAGAGAATCAGACCCTTACCACCACACAGTAAGGCTCATGCTTTGTTAACGGCTGGTTCCCAGCACTGCCTCGGGGTGGACAAATTTCCACTCACCTGGTCGCCCAGAATCCTGGGTTAACCTGAACAGTTTGGGGCATAATTTAGGGTTTTGGCTGACTGGAAAGCCAATCAGAATTCCAGGGCCATCAGGGCCATGCAGAACTCCTTTTCTTCAGTAAGATTTTAGAAGAGATGAAGAGAACAAAGATTCACAGTGAACTAAATAGAAAGAGGAGGACAGATACCAAGCATAGTCCTGTGGGGCCATCTATTTGAGGTCAGTCTGGGAGCAGTCATCCTGGTGAAGCAGCGAACGGTGCTTCCAAAGACGGCGGCAGGTCAGCATCACAGACCCCCTGCGACTCTCCCGGGAACACAAGTCTGGGAAGGAATCACCAGCGTGGATGGAGCCCAGGCAGTCTCTTTTGACAAGGAAGCTAAATGTATAGTGTACTTTACAACTGTTTACAACATCCAAATGACATTTTTAATGAGCTGAACTTTATTTAGAAATATCCGGGAGCTTCTCGATGACTGACTGGGTGATGCCCAAGTCTCCAGGGAGCGCTATGCTATGGAAACTCTGAAGTTAGGCTGCCCTGCCCTTTGGAATAACTGGAATGTTCTACTGTAGGGCCAAATGCATTTCAAGATGCTACTTACGGTCTAAAGTAAAATGTGGAGGGGACATCCCACACCCAGGGTGCCACTGCTCTGCTTGGGAATGAAAGAGCAAGGCACAGCCCTCCAAGGAGAGGTGATTTCGAGCCAAGAGGCAGGAGTGGTACCCAGGACCAACTACATACTCACACCTGCCCCAATGTACCCACGAGGAGGTATGTAAAAAATTGCTTTAAATCTGCCCTGTTGGCAAAAGAGGAAATCATATGTACTCTTGCAGCCTCAAGAGCAAGTGGGCTTCAGCAGTTGTGAGGTGCGGGCTTGGCTGCTCCATGGCATGTGGCATCTTCCTGGACCAGGGATTAAACCCATATCCCCTGCACTGGGAGGTGGATTCTTTACCTTTGTACCACCAGGGAAGTACTGTATGTGCTCTTAAAGTGCTATTACCTAAGTAATAGATACATTTTTGACTGGAGTCTGAGATGTCATGGTTTATTACACAAACACAGAGGCACACCTGTGCGCATGTGCGCACACACGCGCGCGCACACACACATACATGCACACTGTTATGAGTTGAATTAGGTTCCCTCAAACCCAACTTCGTAAGTTAAAGTCTTAACACGCAGGACCTCAAACTGTGACCTTATTTAAAGACAAGGTTTTTACAGAGGTAATCAAGTCAAGTGATGTCATTCAGGTGGGCCCTAATCCAATGTGACTAGTGTCCTTATAAAAAGAGGAGCTTTAGACACAGAGGCATGCCTAGAAAGAATATGAAGAGGCCAGGAGAGAAGACAGGGGTCCGTCAACCAAGAAGAAGGGTTTGAACAAGCCTCCCCTATAGCCCTCAAAGAAGCCAACTCCACCAACACCTTGGTTTGACGTGTCTTGTCTCCAAACTGTGCAACAATAAATTTCTGTTGCTTCAGCTGCCCACTTTCTGCTATGCTGCCACAACAGGCCCAGCAAAGCAATACCCATGCTCACACATATGCACACCTGTGCACACACACACATGTACACGCATCACTCATATCTGTACACACCACACCCCTCCCTCTGGCTGCAAAAATATGGTGAAATTAGGAAAAATGCTCTGTGGCAAGATGCTCCAGAAAAATGGTTTGTTCTCAGAGGCAAAGGGAGAATTGAAGTCGGCAAGCTAGATGGAGACCACAAAAGTACAAACCCAGTCACCTGAGTTGTTGGCAGGGGATGATTCGAGAGGCAGCAAGGTGGGTGGGTGGGTGGGGGGGAGTGTGTGTCTCCCGACGGGAAGGAACAGAGCAGAATCCAGCAGTATCTACACTTTGAGGCTATGTGTCCATCCTCCACCCTCTCATCACAGACTCCAAGTTTGGGGGTGGTTTTCTGAGTTTATGAAAACAAACTGTGTACTGCCAGTTTAATTCTCCAGCTGCTGTAGCCTGATCTGTTTTAGTCTCTGAGGTGCCTTGCACTGGGAGCAAGGAATCGCTTTGGAAACTTGATCCTGGTTGGCTGGGAAGCAAAGTGCAATTTGTGAGGACCCAGCAGCTGGGGTGGGAAGGTCATCAATGCTCCTGTGACCTTCACTCAGCAAAGGTCTACTGCCCGCGTCCTGGGGGCCGCCCTGGGCCACACACCCTCACATAACCTCTCTCTACCCTCTGACCAGCTGCAAGGTGGGGATCCTCACCCATTCCACCAAGGGGAAGGCCTCAGCCTCAGGAGCCACGCCCTCCCCAGGGTCACACAGCTGGCTGGGAACAGAGATCTGGCTGGAATCCACAAATCCCACCCATGAGGCAGGGCTCTGTCCCCTGGAAGGTACCCATGGCAGTTCAGGACGGAGCAGACCCAGGAATTATGCTAAGAATCAAAGGGGGAGAATTAAAAAGCGAATTCCGGGCAGCAAAAAACTGCCTTTGAAACCACGTGCCTGCTTCTCCATGACCCTAGGAAGACCAGGCTTTTCTTCTGGGTCTGTTTTCTGCTCTGTAAAATAAAAGAGCCAAGCTAGATGAACCCCTCCGATTGCACCTCCTTTCTGCCCCTAACTTCTGTTTTCTGTGATATGGAGGCCCCTGGACAGAGGTGAAGCCCAGGATTGTTCTGAGCCTGGTGACCATGCGGGCAGAGTCAAGAGAAAGCCAGATAGCAGATGGGGGCAGCTGCTTCCTTTGAAACTGCTCGAAACCTTTGCCAAGAGATTTCAAGGATTCCGGGAAGGAACTCCGCTCTGTCTCTGACATTCCCCTGGTCAGAATTTTATCTCTTTAGTTGATGGAGTTTATTCTGCTAAATAGAGCCATCCCATTTATGTACCTTCAGTGTGATAGAATGTTCCAAACAGACTTGCTGAGATGCAGCAGACAATGGAGGGAGAGGCTGGCTTCAAATGGTCCTACCCAGCCTGCTGCCTGGAAGTGTAAAATAGGGAGGGGTGAGGTCAGCATGGGGAAGGCCCCCTCTCCATGGTGCAGGGAAGATGGAAGTTGGCAGCTTTTCAAATTGCTCCAAGACCTAATTCAGGCAGCACACTGAAGGAAGCTTGGGCCTCAGCTTCCTCAGATGTCAGCTGGGACATCTCCACGTGTCCTTTCTAAATGGCCATGGCCGCCTCCTCCTTTCCAGGCTGCTGCCCTCCTCCCCTTCCTGTGGGTGCCTCCTTCCAGTCCCACCTCCAAAAGGTGCCACATCTCAGCATGGAGCCAAGCGGTTTAAAGGAATTTGCACTTAGATGTAAATTTGATGGGAATATTTACAATTTAAAATAGGAGCTTGTTTACCCAGGAAAATCTCGAATTGGCTTGAAGTGTAGGGAACTAAGGGGCTTCCCAGGAGGCTCAATGCTAAAAGGATCCACCTGCCAATGCAGGGGATGCAGGTTCTAGCCCTGGCCCTGGGTTGGGAAGATTCCCCTGGAGGAGGAAATGGCAATCCACTCCGTGTTCTTGTCTGGGAAATCCCATGGACAGAGGAGTTGGTGGACTACAGTTGATGGGGGTCGCAGAGTCGGAGATGAACTTAGCGATTAAAAAACAACATCAAATGCAGGTTCATTCCTGGGTTGGGAAGATCCCCTGGAGAAGGAAATGGCAATCCACTCCAGTACTCTTGCCAGGATAATCCCACGGACAGAAGAGAACCTGGCTGGTTACAGTCCACAGGGTCGCAGAGTCAGACAGAACCGAGCACGGGCACGCAGGAAACTAACATAACCAGACCTTAATTTACTGAGAGAAAAGGAATGAGATAGGAACAGAAGAGTAACTTCCCTTAATAGGCTGCAGGAAATCTAGACTCAGTGGCACCTCCTCAGGGTTCAGGACCCTGAAAGCCACAGAGCAGGGGGTGTGGAAGAACACACGAGGATGTACAGACCACCCAGCTATGTTATGTACCATGATCACATTTATTCCTGGAAGAAATATTATTCTACAGAGAAAGAAATTGCTCACCAACTTCCATCCCCTTCGCCTTTCCACTGCACCCTCTAACCTGCCTCCAGTACAGATCAAAAAGAAGGCTTTAGAATGGAGGAGAATCTGGAATTGTAATACATGGTATGCTTCATTCCACAACCAGAGGAAGCTAGTGGTGACCATGTATGGGAAAGGGGCTGAAAAGTCTAGAAGGCCAATACAGTACCCCTAAGCTGTGAACCTCATTTCTGCCCTGAGTCTGTTTTGGGTCTCTCCATCAAGGATCATAGATTCAAAAGGTCCCTCTATTAGCTACTTCAGACACTGTACCCTTATGTCCTGCAGGAATATTGGTGCTATTATGGTGCATCTTGGAGAACAAAGCTTTGGGAGAAATGCATCGATTGCAATTTTGTCTAGAAAAGTAAAAACCTGCCGGCAGTGAAAATGTGTAATCATTAAAATCAGCACCTGAAAACTGCAATTTGCTGAACTGATGGAATGTTAGTCAAACTTTAGAAAGGATAGTTCCAAAAGTGCCTGGAAACCTGGAATGATGCTATATTAATATATTGTGCATAGAGAGGTACAGAGTTCTGGTTAAGAATGGGCTTTGGTATCCAACACATCTGGGCCTCTCTGTAAAAAGGATACAAAACCACTGCTACCTTAGGGAGCTGACATGAAGTACAATGACCACTAGGGGGTTTGTCCTACAATAAAAGGACTCGGTAAATAAACTGAGAAAATAGTTACAACATATCACAAAAGTTTAATATTCATGATATAGAGGGAATTTGTACAAACCCTACATAAAAGACTAACAACCCAAACACAAAAAATGGACAAAAGACATGGAAAACAGCTGACACACAAAATGTATATACATTATTTTTAGAAAAAGATTCCTAATCCCACTCACATAAGAGAACAGCTAAATTATGAGATAAATTTTTCACCAAGAAAATTAGTTATCAGTATGGGAGGAAACAGGTACCCTCGTCCAATCCCATGAAGTTGTAAGGCAATGGCATATGTATCCAGCTTTAAAATACGCAATGTTCTTGACCCAGTAATTCTACTTTAAAGAATTTATACTCAGGTATAATGGCACGTGTATAAAATGATCTCTATGCAAAGATCTTCAATGCCACACTTCTTGCAATAATAAAAGACTACAAATAACCTAAGTTAGACGCCTGGACTATTCATAAAATAAAATATTATATGCAACCTTTAAGAGTGAGTACAGCTCCCAGCTCTCTGAGAATTGGTATCAAACAATCTCAGAGATCTACTGTTAAGTGACAGCTGGTACAGGACAGTGTATATGCCATGCTACTTTAGTTGTTAACAAAAAATGAAGGTGACTATATAGTCATATATATATTATATTAGTTTCTAGGTGTATATAATGTATATGTAATAGATGTGTGTATGTGTGTTAGTCACTCAGTGGTGTCCAACTCTTTGCAATCCCATGGACTGTAGCCCACCAGGCTCCTCTATCCATGGAATTCTCTATGCAAGAATACTGGAGTTGGTTGCTATTCCCTTCTCCAGGGCTGCTGCTGCTGCTGCTAAGTCACTTCAGTCGTGTCCGACTCTGTGTGACCCCATAGACGGCAGCCCACCAGGCTCCCCCATCCCTGGGATTCTCCAGGCAGGAACACTGGAGTGGGCTGCCATTTCCTTCTCCAATGCATGAAAGTGAAAAGTGAAAGTGAAGTCGCTCAGTCGTGTCGGAACCCTAGCGACTCCATGGACTGCAGCCCACCAGGCTCCTCCGTCCATGGGGTTTTCCAGGCAAGAGGACTGCAGGGGGTTGCCATTGCCTTCTCCCTTCTGCAGGGCACCTTCCCAGAAAGCGTAACTATGAAAGAGACAACAATGGTAACTGTGAAACAGACAGCAATGGTTTTCTCTGGAATGGGGTGGACTGGACATATGAGGTAGCTGTTAACAAAAAAAGGAATGTGAATAGAATCGGACATGGCTTAAGTGACTTAGCACGCACACATGCACGTATTTGTATTAGTTTCCAGGTATGTATAATGTATAAGTACTTTTTTCACTGTGTTCCCTTCTACACCTTTTGAATTTTCAACCACGTGCATATATTAACTTGTAAAAAAATTAAGTACTTTAAAACATAAATAGTGATATGGGCAAGAACTAAAAGGAAATATGGGACCATGATGGAAGATTATACACCTGAAGATTAATCACTGCCTCAAAGCCAAGGATACCATTTATACACATATTTGAAAGAATCACATCAATATATTAACTGGTTAACCCTGGAGAATGGGGGAAACTCAATGCTGAGGGCAGAGTGATAAGCTGAAATGAAACCTGTAAGTTTTATAAAGGTTTGTATTTTTGAGCATGTATTCATTTTATAATTAGAAAAGTAATCACTGAAAGTAATCATACATCAATAAATGTTACAAATTTGACTTTTAAATACACACAGACTTAAAAAAGACCATCTTGTCTACTTGTTAGGTATTGCAACACCTCTCAATCTCCAATTTCCATCTCCATGGTGAGAAGAGAAGCCTTTACTCAGCCATGATGGACAACTGTGCTTCAAAAGTGACGTTCTCTGGAGGAAGTTATGCTTTTGTGCTATAATATATCATATGCTCACACTACACAATTGTGTGACACTATAATCTGTTATAGATGGACATTTTCCTTCCATGAGCTGTCTATTCCCAGAAAAGTTGTGAAACACTCTATGAGTAACCAAATTCCTCTCTGGGAGTCAAATGTCATAGAGTTTCATGAACTGTGTCACAGACAGGATATGTCATGGGAAAACCCCATTAAAAAGTTTTCCAAGCTCTGATTAGCAAGCAGAGAACAAGAATTGGAGGCTGACCTGATTGGTTATTCTAAACAAGTCTTTTTTTTTTTTTTTTTGCTCTGCACTCAATTTAATTGTGCAATGGAGTCAATCAAGTAGCTTCCCACCCACCTATCAGACAGACAGGTGGAGAGATACACAAATAGGGACTCAGTGAATTTGAATCAATTTTTTCCATTCTTGTAAAGTAGTTCAAAGCTTTGAGTCAAGTTTTAAAATAATATTTTGGGTTTGCTAAGTCTAGTCTTCTGTAAGCAAAAACACCACATCTCACTAATGTTTAAAGTACATGCTGCTGGGACTTTCCTGGCGATACAGTGGTTTAAGACTCTGCTTCTAATGCAAGGGGCGAGGGTTCGATCCCTGGTCAGGGAATCAAAATCCCACATGCCATGGAGCATGGCCAAAAAACCCGCATTTTTAAAAAATAAATAAATACAGGAGTTTTGGGAAGGTGGGATGTATGATAATTCTGCAAGGCAATCCTGAACCCTGGACCCAGGTGCCTGCCTTGAGATCCCCTCCCTCTGCCACCCAGTTCCAGCCCTCAGGCCAGGCCTGAGCATCTGAGGTCAGCAAGAGGACTCAGCATGGAGCCAGGTCCTCTTTACAGGCTCACCCACCAAGTTCTTCTCCGCTCAAAGGCAGGAGATGTCCCACAGGAAGGCTTTACTTCTCCAAGACAACACTCACAACACTGGAGAAGAACGAAAAGTCCAACAATCAAAGGTACCCCTTCCATGAAATACCTGGTGAGCTTGAAAAAAACTCAGCAAAAGGATCTGATCTTATTGAGTCAGGACCTGTGGATTGCAAGGGAACCAGTGGAAGGCTCTAGAAGGTTTAGACTCTCATCCGCACAACAGGCCTCATCATCATGCTTATCAGTGTCACTACGAACTGCCAGTCTGAAAGCTCACAAATGGTACTTTCCTAGGCTTTTTCAAAAGCACAAAGTCAGGCTGCACAGCAAACAGACCTCCGATCCAGTTCACTCTGACTTGCTTGAGCAGGAAGAGAGGACCCCAGGACAGTCCAGATGATCAAGTTTGAGTGTACTGCCCTGGATTGGCGCATGCGCTGGGGACACTGGCCTGATGAAGAGCAGGGTGTAAGCAGGTAGCCAAGCAGCACTTTGAAAAGCTCAAGCCAGGCCCACAAAGTCTTCTGACTCCACCTCCTGCAGTGAACCGATGCCACTGATTCCATGGGATACTGAGCCCAAACCAAGAGAAACTTCCCCTTGACTCCGAGGACCTACCCTGGTTCTGACTCTGCTCTAGGCCCATGCTTTAGCCAGAAACAGGGAATGCCTGTGATATAACCCCTCCCCCCACCTTGCCCACAGCTCTGTGCTTCCCCAGTCTTGCCGGGGCGGCTATGCTGGGCCACATACTGGGAAAGCTTTGGGTAGCCTGACCTGGCTCTTCTGGCAGAGGGCAAGTCACCTGCTTCTGTGGCGCTGAGTGCCAGGAAGGAACCTCTCCAAGAGAAGGAGAGTGTGGAATTTCTTCATCCACCAAGGGGATGCATGATAAACACTGGCTAGCAGTTAGTTGGGGCAAGGTGGCGTCACAGAAGGTATCTGGCTTTGCACAAAGAAATGTGTGCCTTTCCTTGGCTTACTGTCACCACTTCAGGCCCCATTTCTGAGGATTCTCTCCGCAGGGCTGCGGAATCCCAGGAGCAAGCACTGCGCTTGAAAGCCAACAAGTTATACTGACTATGGAAACAGGATAAAGTCTGAGAATCAGAAACACAAAAGGGGGGAGGGGTCTCCATTCACTTGCACAGTCTCTGTCCTTCCTGTTTACCCTGCGGAGCCCCCCTTTGATCCAGTGGCCAACTGCTGCTCACCAGTTTGCTGCCTTAGTTTTTTTTTTTTTATCTCCTTATTTTCTACTTACTTGTGAGTGGCAAGATGATCCAATGGGGAGAACTCAAGTCTAGAGAAAAGAAGGTCACAGTTTGAATCCTCTGGTACCACACAAACTGTGTGATGCTATGTAAGGGATTTTCTCCTCTCTGAAACTCGGGTTACTCATTTATTAACCGTGTAAAATGGGCTTCCCAGGTGGCTGGGTGGTAAAGAACCCACCTGCCAATGCAGGAGACGCAGGAGATATGGGTTAGATCCCTGGGTTGGGAAGATCCCCTGGAGGAGGAAATGGCCCCCCACTTCAGTATTCTTGCAGGAATAATCCCATCAACAGAGGAGCCTGGGGTTGCAAAGAGTCAGACATGACTGGGCAACTGGACAGGAAAGGAGTATACTAATTACTGCAGTGGCTTAAAGAGTCTCTCCCCCAGAATTCACATTCGCTGGGATCCTCAAAATAAGACCTTATCTAGGAATCAAGTCTTTGCAGATGTAACTGATTAAGATGATGTCATATCGGATTAGGGTGAGGCCTCAGCCCAGTGACAGGTGCAGTGTTCTGATAAGAGGAAAGTACATACAAAGACATACACAAAGGGAAACTCCATGTGAAGACAGAGACGGAAATTGGAGCGATTCATCTACAAGCCAGAAAGTGCCAAGGATTGTTGGCAACACCCGGAGCTAGGAGGAGATATGAAACAGATTGTCCTTATGTGCCACCAGAAGGAATCAACCCTGATTAAATTTATGGTAATTTATGACGGCAGCAAAGGGAAACACATCTCCCTTCTAAGGCTGTAACACAGATTCCCTAAGAGATAGCATGTGAAAGCAGCCTGTCACCTGCCCAGGGCAGGGAAGGCCCTGGACACAAGGCAGGCAGGTCACTCTTGCTCTGTCCTCTGGCAGCAGGCCAATAATAGGATTTTTCAAGTTTTGCCAGAGAGGGGTGGCCACAGGGTATTTGCACTTTTGAAAATTCATGGACAAACTGGGGAGAGCAAAGAGATACTTGTGGAATCAGGGCATCCTCAGGTAGCATGGCTGCAGGCAGAAGTGCTCAGGAATGCTGGTGACCAGTGAAGACTGAAGCTGCAGTCCTGGAGCTGGCAATGCGCATGCACCTGTCAAACTAGGGGGCCCAGAGACCTCAGGGGTCGCCTGAGGTCGATGATCAGAGGATCAAAACCTTACACTGAGCATTTATGATATACCAGGCATCGGACTAAGCAGTCTGAATGTGGAATCACGTTTATAGCTCTAAACCCACCCTAGCAGGCCAAGCTTCTTCCTAGCGTTATTGTACAGCTCAGGAAACTGAGACTCAGGGACTTTTAAGTGATTTGTCCCCAGACATACAGCAGTAAGTGGTGAAGCTGCTCATCTCAGGAATTTTATCTACCATCTCGCCTCTTGAAGAAGCTGGAACAGTAGGACTTATCACACGAGAAAGATGATCCCCAAGATTCTCTGTCTACCTCACCACATACCCTAAACGAATCCTAGAACACTTCCCATGAGCTCGCTGCCTCAGCTGTGTGCCAGTTTCCTTTACAGGAAACAACTGATATGGATGACAATGGTCACAACAATTAATTGAACATTACAATGTCTAGGCATTTCACTATGCCTTTTACATACGTTATCTCAAGAGATCCACACAGCAATACCCTGAAGTAGGGTATAATCTGTTCTGCAGAGAAAGATATTGAGGCTCAGAGCTTCAACAACTTGCCCAAGGACACAAAGCAACTAAGTGACAGGGCTGAGCTCTAAGGGCTTATCTCAGATGTGGTCTTAACGAGCTGTGTCTGCCACCTGCCCCCACTTCAGATGCTTGGACTTCTCCTCTAAAGGCACAAGGTGAATGACTTTCTCTTCAGTGGAGTGGCTGGAATTCTCTAGATAATGTCTGGCCACTCCCAAGAATGTCTCTTTGTCTAGTACACAGTTTGGATCACAAGAGCAAGGATCTGAGAGCAGCCAGTCCATTCCGGATGCGGACCCCTCCCCAAGCAAGCAGCGGCTCCAAGTCAGGAAATAACAGGGACTAGGCTTGGGGTGGGAGGAGCGTTCAATGCCTTGGGAACACAACCAACAAACATCTCAAGCTGTGAGATGCTAGAAGGCTGACCGAACAGAGAGGTTGCCTTGAGCCAAGATGTTGCTTTGCTGTATTCTAAAACATTCAATCTCCCGTATTTTTCCCCTAAGTTTTTCTGAGCACATCTTATGCAAACTGAGCAAATATAACATCAAGCCATGCTCCCTCTGTTTGTGATTTCAGGCTGAACCTTAGAATCGGTACAGACAGTTAAAACTCCTGTATCTCCAAATGAACTTACTTACAAAACAGAAACAGACTTACAGACACAGAAAACAAACTTATGATTGCCAAACGGGGAAGGGCGGGGGGGATAAACTAGGAATTTGGGAGTAACATATGTACACGACTATATATAAAACAGATAAACAACAAGGACTTACTATATAGCATAGGGAACTCTACTCAATATTTTGTAATAAGCAGTATAGAAAAAGAATCTGAAAAAGAATTTACTTATTTATTTATAAAGCTAAATTGCTTTGCTATATACCTGAAACTGACATAACACTGTAAATAATATTTCAATTAAAAAAATTTTTTTAAAGAGTTAATACCTGCAAAAAAAAGCAATTCCTGTATCTCATCTTGGCAGGGCATGGTGGCCATTAAGAGGATGGGGAAGGGAGAGAGAGCAAGGCTTTACCTGCAAAAAACTGCAGTGCCACCAAGAGGTTTGCACCTCCTCCCCAAGTCAGCCCCCCTCCATATCAGCAAGCAGAGCTGACATGCTTCCTTTCAGTAATGTGGCTGAGTCTGTTACAAGAAGTACTCTTTAAAATCACTGCTTGATTTCACTCTCTAATTCATGTCTAACAAATCAGGTAGTAGGCCAGTTAATTTCAGAGACTGGGATAGGAACACAAAGGAAGCACTTGAGAGAGTATGAGCTGTTTAAAACATGGAGCCCAGTTAGGTTCACACAACTAGCTTGCCTTCCTCTTTGTAAGCCTGGATCCTTCTAAGCAGTACCTAAGAATTCAGGAGCATTAATGTACCGTAACAACCACTTCTGGGACTGGAGGGTCCCAGGGGCAAAGAAGTCAGGTGTGTGGTCTAGAAAGGCACCCCCAGTCAGGGATCTGAACCCCACCCAGTGGGTGCTGGAGATCAGGAGTGCCACTGTGGTTTGCGTCTGGATCGTCCTTCCCCCACCACAGCTTGGCCCAGCTAGGGCCAAGTGTCACTTGGACTATTTTCTAATAGAAACCTTTGAGTCTGGAATTAAGGGCCCGCCACCCTTCCCAAACCTGATCTGCTTTCCTTATTTATTTATTTTTTGAGGCAACGTTGCTTGGTACGTGGGATCTCAGCTCCCTGACCAAGCACTGAAGCTGCACCCCCCAGGTTGGAAGCGCAGACCACTGGGCCACCAGGGAAGTCCCCACCTTCCTAAGTCCATCCCTGGCTGGCCCCTCAGACCTGGTCCTTCCCTCCCTCACGTCCAACCTGCTCCCTGATCCATCCCAAGTCTCTGGGTGTGAGAAGCAGCCTTGTAAATGAATGGCTCTGTGCATCTCCACCGCCTTCTAGAGGACTTGCTGGGTCACTGTTGGGGCTCCCTGAGGGCAGGGCTCTCCCCACCTGAGCTTGTGAACCTCACTCTCAGTCACTGTCAATCAAGGACTGTCAGCACTGTCCTCAGAGGCCTCTGTGTCCTGGGAGGGTTTTAATGACCTCGGCCTAAAACACCACCTCTCAGCCTCCAAGGTTTCTGATGTCATAATAACAAGCCATCCCACCGCTGAAACTTTCCTTCCAAATGACAGGTTTATTGCAAACCCTAAGCAGTATCGAAAAGTTGAAGTTTTTTATTTCTGTGAAAAATAAACTCCACGCTCATTGCAAACTCTGAAATCTGTCAATGCTTTAGTTCTCAAAACAGAAAAAAAAGAAAAGAAAATCAATCTGGAGGCATATCTTCAAATCTTTCATATACCTTTTTTTATTGTGATAAAATATTTATAAGTTGCCATTTTTACTATTTTAAGGGTACAAGGCATTGGCATTCACAATGTTGTACAACCATCAACACAGATTTTTTCATCACCCCAAAGAGAAACTCTGTACCCACTAAGCAGTTAGGGAGTATAATTTTTAAAACATTCTGTGAAGCTAAGCAGGTTGGAAGCAGAATCTAAGTAGACAGATTATATCTTTGTAGCAAACATAGGGGAAAAAAGACTAGAAGAAAATAAAATAACTATTAATTGCATTAATATTAGGTTAGTGGAGTGACCACCCTATTTTACTTTCTAAATATTTGCAATTAATTTTTATAGCCCCTTGCTGGTCTCATAAGCATGTTAGAAAACTAAAGGCACAATGAAAAAAATAACAGTGAAATAGCTTAACTTATTCAAATGATATTTTCCTGAAAAGTTGTAAATCAGGGCCAGTTTGTCAGCAGTATCTGGGGGAAGGAGAAAAAAAGCCTTGTTCTGACTTGCAAATCCCAAGCACACAATTACAGGTTTGCTGCATCTGCAGGATGCTAAAATTCACAATATTGCTAATAGAATTCTAAAAATAGGTGGCTCTGTTACATTTTGTTTTTAAAAAAAATAACACCCTAGTAACTTAATAGTATTAGGACCAATTCCTGAAGGAATTAAAATGCTAACTTCTTTGGGAAAGACCATGGTCACCTCTAACCCGGCCTCAAGCAATCGAAGATCCAATTTCTACAGAGACTTTAAAAACAAACCAAATAACTAGAATACTTTTGCACCTTTGTTATATAGGTGGAGATTAAGCCTTGGCATAAGAATATATCCCAGACAGATAACTTCAATCAGTAGTTAACAACTCAGAGATAATCCCTTCTTTGAAAAGTCTGTTTTCAGTTGAACCTTCCAGTTGGGTTAATTGATGACTTCTCTCCCACTAGGAGCACCGCACACATCAAAGCATTGTTTAGGGACACAGCAAAGCAGACAGGAAAGAGAGGGGGCTGTTTAACCCTCAGGGCTAATGGCTGGAATTGAATATTTCCTAATGGAGATAGCAGTTTGCGGCTTAATAAACTCACCATTTGTTTGAGAGCTGAATGGCATCCAATTTCTGGGCTGTTGATGGATGTCTAGGAGCACACGTGCTTGTGCTCACACACAAAGCAAGAGCCTCGGGGCACCTGCGCTGGGACTGAACAAGCGCTGAGCACCCATCGCCTCTGTCTTCCCAGGAACTTCCCTTTAGCACACACCCAAAGCGAGGCTTCTCTTCTCCCCTAAGAGAGGTTGCAGGCTTACATGTCCACCGGAGGTGATGCTGGGAGGAGCCTTGAGGTGGCCAGACATAGGGTCCCTCCCCTTTAAACCTTACTTCACACTCCCAGAAGCTGCCTTTCTGGGTTAGAATCTTCTTCCTGCCAGCCACCTCTGGATCTGGCTCTCAGGACTTCTGGTTTCCTTTGTAGTCAACTCTCTCAGACCTTAGCCACAAGGTCTCATCATCTAGGGGTCAGAGTTGTGAGCCTGTCAGGATTCCACCAGCATCTCTACCACAGAGAAAACCAGCCTGATGGACCCGAGGTTTACCTCTTCAAAAAAATCTAAACCATGCTTGCCAAAGAAACACAGTTGTCAATGCAAAAATGTGCAATGTAGCCACTTGATAATTTCTCAAATCACTAAGGCTCTTGGTGACTTGTAATAATTTGTGTGTTTATATTGTACACAAGAGGGGTAAGGGAGTTTGAAAGAATCTGGAGATGTAAAAAAGAGCATTAGACTAGAGAGGGAAATATATAAATAAAAAACAACTGGACCACACTGCTTCATCAAGCAGAGCCTTCTTACAGCATTATGCAAGAAGCTTTGGAATAAAAACCAAACAGATGATTGTGCAAAATTAATTAACTAGCTGAGGGAATTTGCAAGTCTAAAAGGATCCTCGTAATAAAGTTAGTTCCTCATGGATTTGCCTGCTGATAAATTTTATATCTACCTACATTAAAAAAAAAAAAAAGACCAACTCCCTAGAATAATGAGCTGTAAAACATAGCAGTATTTAGGCATTTCATTAGCCTTGCTGTTCACCACCAATCAAGAGCAGGAAATGAATAGGGGTCAAATAACAGGGGTTTTAAAACATATTAATTTGTAGCCACCAAATGGACATTATTAAAAATTAACTCCTAATTATTTTTTTTAACGACCGAGTCCTTTAAAACAGCTACCACCTGTTAATGACAAAGAGAGAAAGAAAGATAGTGCTAAATCGTGTCTGATTCTTGCAACCTACGGACTCTAGCCTGCCAGGCTCCTCTGTCCATGGGATTTTCCAAGCAATAATACTGGAGTGGGTTGCCATTAATGACAAAACCTCCCCAAAACTAGAGAAAAAGCAGAAACTTTGGTCAAGTGCACTGAAGTTGATTCAACTCCCATGCAGGAGTTAAAAGCAACCAAATTTTAAGTTGCAATAATATCAACACTTAGATGCTATAAGGGAACCACGAGCACAGATTATTGCTATTGCATGGGAACTACAATGCAAGCATTTACATCACACATTCAGGCTGTGTGCCCTTTCCTGGTGTAAGTAACCCAAGGTGTTTACTGCAAGCCAGTCTCAAAAGAGCCACAGAATACATGTGTATTCAAGCTTCTGACTTATTATCTTTCGAGGTGAAACTCCAGAAAACTAACCATTAAGCGGTATATAGACCCTTGCCTGAATTTACAGTGTAGAAGGAAGGGATTCTAGCCTTGCTCCTTCTGCCATCTTTATTTCTCCTGTAAAATGGGGATGCTGGGTACATCACTTAAGAGACAGTATCACTAACTTGAGCAAGTTGATCCACCTGTCAACTAAGATTTCAATAGAGAGAAAGGGCCCAGATAGTCTCAGAATACCATTTCATACTTCTGAAGCACCAGGAAGATAAAATCAACATTTTGAAGATCTCAACAGCAGCCTTATGAGATAGCTTGGAACTATGTTATGTTTCACAGGTAAATCCACAAAGAAGCGTTATTCCAAGGTTCAAAACATTCCAAGCAGGTGCAAAAATCTCAAGGGAGTCCAAGTGTTAAATATTACGACTAAGCAGAAGAGTCAGGTTTAGAAACTGGTTTCATTTCACACCTGGGAGGCTTGGCTGCTCTCTATCTTGATTCTGCCTTCTTGGAATTCCTAAGCTGAGCACACTCTGCTCATCCCAAATATGCAGGTCTAAGGCATTTCCAGATCATTGGAGCTGATAAACCCAGTCCTTGTATCAGCTATGAAAACCAGCCTTCAGACCTTGATAAAAAGAGGCTTCAGAAGTGTTGATGCTTAGTTTTCAAGTCACTAGAACACAAGCAGATTAATTGTTAACTGTTTCTACCGTGAGTGTTTACTGGGAACACAGAGATGGAAGATTCAAGAACTGCACTTAGGAGAGCTTCAAGTGAGGGACCATTTGTGCTCTGGGAGGAATCTCAAACATTAGCAGATCTGGACTTGTTTCAATATAAATATCAGTTTGTTTGGGGCTAAACATCTGAAACCCAAACAAGAAGTCTGGACAGAATCCAGTTTGAGACTGAATTGAACTCAAGATATGACACCTTACTCTTTAAAAAAAATTAAAAAGTTGAACTCTTGTAAATTTCCTAGGTGGCATTCGGATTACAAGCAAGGAGAAAAAAAGGAGAACTGTGTCCAAGTGACAAACATACAGAAACATGGAGCTTCCAGGGGGCAATTCAAGAGGTTCTACTGATTCAGGATGGAGACCCTTGAGAAATTCTACAAGATGGCACCCCTTTAGATGTTCAAGGGATCATGACACAGCCATAAAGGAGAGGGGGACAATGGATCCAAGTTCATAAGGCCAAAAGAGAAAGCTGAGCAAGAAAGAAATAAAAACTAAAAATGGATCTTTTGCCAAAAAAGTGAATCATTTCTCTCCATTCAAAGGGGCTCAGTTCTAACTACAGAGGTCTTGGTTCCAGTGCCTCTATAGACAGCAGATCAAATTTCAAACAAAAATAAACCTGTTAGGGCAACTTATATACACAACATGGATTCATGAGAGACATTTCAAGATAAAAATTCAAGACAAAGTAGAAAAAACAGCCAGAGGGAAAACTGCAAAGAAGAATCTGCAACAGCCATACTCTAGGTTCTACCTCCTTTCTAAGCAGAATTTGCATGAGGTGAAAGATCAAGGCTTTATCAAAAGCTGCATCTTTGGAACTCCCTCCTCCCCTAGAGGTGCTATTTAAGCTGAGGTCTAGAAGTCTGGAAATTTGAAGTGAGACATGGCTAGCTCTCCTTTTATATTCTTTTCCATTATGGCTTATTACAGGATATTAAATATAGTTCCTTGTGCTATATATATATACTAAGACCTTGTTTATTTTATACATAATAGTTGTATCTGCTAATCCCCAACTCCTAATTTGTTCCTCCCCCACTGCCTCTCCCCTTGAGAAACCATAAATTTGTTTTTGTCTGTGAGTCTGTTTTGTAAATAAGTTCATTTGTATCATTTTTTTCTAGATCTCACATGTAAATGACATCATTCTTACTATGATAATTTCTTTCTTACTAGGATAATCTCTAGGTCCATCCATGTTGCTACAAATGGCATGATTACATTCTTTTTTATGGTTGAAGCTCTGTTTCTAAATCTAACACCACTATTAAGACACATCCACAGTCTCCATGAGCAGGAGAGCTGGATAAGGGGGGTGGCGTGTAGGGGGTGCTTAGCTGCACCCATTCACTTGCTCTGGCAAGCAGGTACCTTCTGTGTCTCAGGTGCTGGGCTGGGCACTGGGACACATGGGGAGAACCAGGCATGGAGCTGCCCTCTGGAAATTGATGGAAGTGGGAGAGCAAGATGTCTTTCCTTCACAAATACATGTGAAGCTGCGTCTGTTACAGATGCTTGGGGAAAAGCACTGGGTTCTTTGACACTCTCTAACAGGGTAATTGAGCTAGTCAGGGGAGCTAGGGGAGGCTTTGGTGAGGAAGTGACAACTGAGCTGCCATCTGAAAGATGACGAGTTGACTAAGCCATGGTGAGAACTGAAGCTTGTTCCAGGAAGATGTGAAAGGCCCTGGGGTGGGGGCAAGAGAAGCAAGGACAAGAAACGGCAGGAAACATCAGCAGCTGATAAATGGTATCAGGATTGCCACCCCAAAGTATGGTCCTTTGACATAGGCTTATTTTGAACTGAATGCAACTGTGAAGAAACAGATGTTAAAAACACAAACAAACAAACAAAAAAACACCTCTCTCTGCTTTTCCCTTATTTGTCCAGAAGCAGGACATCAAGGGTTTCCCAGGTGGTGCTAATGGTAAAGAATCCTCCTGCTAACGCAGGAGATGCAAGAAACTCAGGTTCTATCCCAGCGTCAGGAGGATCCCCTGGAAGAGGATAAGTCAGACATGACTGAACACCTATCAACAGCAGCAGCAGGACATCATTTATGAAGGTGTCCCCCTTCTTCTCTCTACCAGGAGGGACAGAAGTTAATTACCAGAGGCAACCCTAGACCCTCATCAGCTCAGAGATGGCCCTTAACAATTCTTAGCCCTGATCTATCATTGTGTGTGCTCACTCAGTCGTTTCTGACTCTGTGCGACCCTATGGACCGAAACCCACCAGACTCCTCTGTCCATGGGATTCTCCAGGCAAGAATACAGGAGTAGGTTGCCATGCCCCCTCCAGGGGATCTTCCCGACGCCCCTGACCCAGGGATCGAACCCATGTCTCTTGCATTTCCTGTATTGGCAGGTGGGTTCTTTACCACTAGCACCACCTGGGAAGCCCGATCTGTCACTAGTCTCCCCATATAGTTGCCATCTCACAATCTGCTGACCCTCGAAGCTCAAAGTCCTTTTCTTTTGTCTTGTCACTTCTCCACAAAAGAACTGTTCTTTGCTAAGACAATACAGAAATTCAAGGTCTAACCACCCCTTTGAGTTACTCATCACTGAGTGCTTCCATGTGTATTGAACGGAATGCATGCATTAAAAAATATGTTTGCTTTTCTCTTGTCTTTTCTCAGTCTAATTTGCAAGACTGCAGTCAAGGAACATAAGTTGGATAGAGGAAGAGCCCCCCTTTCCCCCCTTCCCTGCCTTGGGATGGAGTAGGGGTTTTACGTTGGGAAAGATGTCTAAGAGGTGGACTGGCCAGACCATACAGGCTCTGGGTCTTAAGTTCAGGTGTCATTGAAAAGACAAATGCATGGAGCATAGGAGTGGTTTATGATGTACCATTTGCTTAGCCAGCCTTGATTTTCTGTCCTGATAAGAGGCCTGCTTTCTGGCTAACCCCCAACAAAGCCAGGAGTCTGGTGAGGGAATGGAATCCCAGCTGCGGCCATGCTGTCCTGGGCCTCCTAGAGGCAGGGGTCCAAGGACTTCAAGATTTCAATTCCATGGTCCCATAAAACCAATAAATTTGAACCCAGGTGTCAAGTAACACTTTTACTGTCAAACGTCTGATCTTGTTTTCTTAATTTAATCTTTCTGATCCAGACCTGAAGATGTGATGCCAGTAACACTGGATGGCAAATTTACTCTCATTTGATAAAATTTATACTCTAATACAGAATAATAATCTCTGTATTATTTCCAAACACGTTGAATTTTTCTATCAGTTCAGTAAACACTGTCTTGATTACAGAAGTAAGCCTTTAGGCACTATTCTGTTAGTAAGAATATTCCTGCCCTCAGATGGTGCTAGATGAGCAGTTGAGGCTGTAAGTGCTTATACAAAGCAAACTGAACTTCAGAGGTAGAAAGTGTGAAGTGTTCATCGCTGAGTCATATCTGACTCTGAGACCCCATGGACTGCAGCTCACCAGGCTCCTCTGTCCATGGCATTCTCCAGGCAAGAATACTGGAGTGGGGTAGCCATTCCCTTCTCCAGGGGATCTTCCCGACCTAGGGATTGAACCTGGGTCTCCTGCATCGCAGGCAGAGTCTTCACAGTCTGAGCTGCCAGGGAAGCCCTAGAAAGAGTGTGGGGTTCAGCAATAAACAAAAAACGTTTTCGATCCTAGTTCTGTACCTGCTTGCTGAAGGAGAAGCCACTGGACCTCACTGAGCCTTGGTTTCCTTATCTGAAAATGGGATTTGGTCCTTAGAGAGACGTTGAATCCAAGGAGATCCCACACATAACATGCACGGGGCGGGGGTTCGGCTCTCAGGACGGTCATGGTGGCAGGAAGGCTGGTGCCAGTAGAATAATCTGGAGAAGACAGCCACAGCTCCCTGTGGGCCAGCAACCCACCCTGCTGCCTAGTAAGTAGCTTATGTACTATATGCCAAGGGAAACGGAACCATGGAAAGGAAAACATTTCATACAGAGGGTTTCCCAGCTTAACCTCTGCTGAAACGCCTTTATTCTCATCTTGAAAGCATGCAAGCAGCTGCAGATGGTTTCAGGCAGGCTGCAGAAGTCAGCCGTGTTCTCTCTCTGGGGAGGCCAGTGGGAATGATAAGAGCAGCTGCCAGGGGCTTTCACATGGAGAGCCGCTCACAGCCAAAAGGGGCCAAGGGCAAGTGTGGCTGCCTCCGCGGGCCCCGCCCTGGCCCGTAACCTTGCAAGGCACTGAGAGATCTTCCTACCCTCGATTTCTCTTTCAAACAGATCCAGAAAGTGGCCGTGAAAGATGATTCCCTCCGGCCAATGCTCAGGATACAGTGAGGGGGGAAAGGGCTCCACTTCCGGACCTACAGCCTTGGCCCTTGGGGCACTTAGGGACTGGGGAGTGCAGGACTGTGACTCCCAGGGGCAACCCTATACCCTGCCTGCCTGGTTTTTGTTTTGCTTCACATATTTATTTCCTTATTTTATTTATTTGGCTGTGTCGGATCATAGTCACATCACATGGGATCTCTCGTTGGGCCTCACCAGCTCTCTAGCTGTGTCCACCCCCGCACCACCCCCCACCCCCCGCTCAGCAGGGGGGTGAAATCTTAGTTTCCCGATCAATGATTGAACCCATATCCTCTGTATTACAAGGCGAATTCTTAACCACTGGGCCACCAGGGAAGCCCTGCCTGGTTTTAAGATCTCTACTTTAGCAAGGTTTGATCTCTAATTTGACAGAAAAGCCTGAAAAGTCACCCAGTCACATTAGGGACCTTCAGTTGCTTGATGAAGGTTTGTTGGCTCTCAAAAGCTTCAACTCCTGTAAGATGTTCTTCATAACCTCCATTCCCATTTCTTCCATTCTTAGATTGCCAGAAAAGGTCTATTGGAACATCATTTTCACGTCAGGAGGCAGCATGACTTGGTTTCCGGGCACAGCCACCCTTGGCTCACTCGGCAGAGTGCTTCTGCCTCATGGGAAATCCTCAGACTAGCGCCTTCAAGTCACCTGTGAAAATACACTCCTTTTCTAGGCTGAGATGGGCCTGCACCAGCCTCACGTGTTTTTATCATGTGTCCAAGATAAGAACATCATAGGAATCTTTGGAATTATTCAGTCTCTCTAAAAATGTTCCTTGAGATAAATTCTAAAAGCCATCCCTCCTTCTATAAGAGTGCCTGGGTGGCCTTCAAGGGGCCGGGGAGCAATATGGGGTGTCCACATATCAGGAGCTAGGTGACATGGTCTTCTGCCTGTTTGGGGTATAAGGAGCTTCTGTGTGGGACACAGTAAGATAATAAAAATTAAGCCATCCATTTCCAGGCCTTTCTCAGGCTCCCCACTCCTGCCCGTGTAATCTTGACGGGAATCACCCTATTCTCTGAACCAAAACCTCAGCCCATTTCTTATAAAATGATTCTGCAGAATCCTATGATAAACTGCCTCAGTTTCCTCCATGTGACTGAGAAGAGACTAGATCCAGAGATAAACAGAGAAGCAAGTAGACAATCATCAGCTTCTTCTACATGGGTGGGGGGCTGCTACGTGACCTTGTTCGTCACTAGCTCATCTTTCTAAAACAGCAGCAAGGCAACCTCTGCCTCCCTCTGGGCCCAAAGATATCAAGCCTGCTCTTTCAAACCTCAGTTTAAGTCAAGGTCAATGTCTAACCCTTGGAAAAGAAAGGAAGTGTTGGTCTTTGCGACCTCATGGACTGTAGCCCACCAGGCTCCTCTGTCCATGGGATTCTCTAGGCAAGAACCATTCCCTTCTGCAGGGGATCTTCTCGACCCAGAGATCGAACCCAGGTCTCCTGTATTGCAGGCAGATTCTTTACTGTCTGAGTGGCCAGGTAGCCCAACCCTTGGAAAGTCAGATTTATAAAAGGCCTGAGATTGCTAGCTGAAGGGAAACCCAGTTCTCTGTACCCTTCTTGATAAAATAGCTTAAGTTAAAAAAGAAAAAAAGGGTGCTGTGTGTTGTTGTTTGGATGATTCCCTGCTATCATCCTCATTCCCACCCCCTTCACTCTTTTCCTCCAGCTCTCAGCTTTCAGGGCTAAATTATATGCCTCAGAGGCTACAGTCCTAGAAAAATAAAAGAGAGAGAGAGAGAGAAAAGGGAGATGGGGAAGGGGAAAGGTATTTATAATCAGTTTTGCTCCTCCCCATAAGAAATGGAATTCAATTAAAAGGCCTCTCCATCACAAAAATGCAAAATTACTCTGCCCATCACCTGCCAAGTCAGAGCAACCTCAGAGCAAACCTGATTTAGCTGGGTAGCCCCAAATGACAGGCCTATTTTATCATTTTTCGTCTTTCAGATTTGGTTTTCTCAGAACTCCTGAATTGATTCATGCAAAGCAAATGAGATTTCATAATAAGACTCTGGGACAATTCCACCCCCTGGGGGCAAACCTATTCACAAACCGAGGGGTGAGGTAATGCTGCCCATCTGCTCTCGGGAAAGCCGGGTGTCCTCCGAGCCGCTAAAGGAAGAAGGGCTTCAAGCCCATCCTGGGGAAATGGGGGCGCTGAAGCCTTGCACCTTCTCAGGTTTCCTTCCTCAAGACAGCTTCTCGGGACACTCGGAAAAACATCTCATTCATAACTGCCTGGAAACTTGAGCCATTTTTTTCCCTGATAGTCATTTCACTAGTTCGGAGGAAGTGACTTTCCCTTATCCTGCAAACCAGATGTCAGGAGGAGGAAGAGATCTCAGAACAAAGCAGATGGCAGAAAAAGCAGGAGACTGATGCAAGCCGAGGGTTGCGGGGAGGCTCCGGATCTACGATGGTTTCTATTTACTTTATAAATGGACTCTGCAGGAAAAAACAAAACCATCTTTTTTCTTTTCATTTTTTTTAATTTATTTTTTAATTGGAGGAAAATTGCTTTACAATGTTGTGATAGTTTCTGCCATATAACAAGTCAAAATCAGCCATAATTATACATATATCACCTGCCTAAGCCTCCCTCCTCTCCCCCAATCCCACCCCTCTAGGTCATCAGAGCACCCAGCTGGGCTCCCTGTGTTATATAGCAACTTTTCACCAACTATCTATTTTACACATGGTAATGTATATATGTCTATCTTATTTCTAAAACACTCCTCTCTTCTTAAACTTCTTAAACTATCTGGATCTTTAGACTTAGCCTGGAAATCTCAAGAATGAATAAAGCTTTCTTCACCATGGGGACACATTTGTTATTAGTTTTTGTTAGTGGTGGTAAGTGGGGGTAATTTTTAAATGCTGTCTTTGTACTGCAATGAGACGCAAGGCAGGGACAGCGTTCCTTCTTGCCTGCCTGCCTTCCTTTCCTTCTTTCCTCTTTCTTTCTCTCCTCCTCCTATCCTTCCTTCCTTTCCTTCTTTTTTTTTTAAAGAGGAAGATCTAATTGTTAAATGTCAAAAAGTGGTTATGAATGCAATAGTTCATTGAAAAACCTAACTGAAAAATCTCCATTCTATATATTCAGAGCTGAGGTGGGGCGAATGTTGGCATCTTTTCCATAGTGTATATAGGTATTTAAACCTGGCTGCAATCTTGGAAAGCAGAGAGGTGTGTGCAACAGGTAAGGAGAACTGCTGCAAAGATCTGGTGACCATGGACGGTCTAAGGTCATACTACTTTCTTTTTTCTTTTAAACGGAAGTATAGTTGGTTTACAATGTTATGTTAATTTCTGCTGCAGAGCAGTGATTTATTTTTTAAAATATGTATTTTTAAAAATATTCTTTTCTTCTTTCTAGTTAAGAAGGTCTGGTTTTGCAAAAGGACAGAAATTCAGCTTCTAGTCTGAACTGTGATCTTCGTGTCATTCCTGACAATAGTTTGAAAAAAGCTTGGCTTGTGTGCCAGGGACCTGAGCTCTAGAACTGTCTGTCACCCACCTTCAGCAGGCCACTGACCTGCTCAGTTTTAAAAGGCAACGCAGGAGACCTGGGTTTGATCCCTGGGTTGGGAAGATCCCCTGGAGAAGGAAATGGCAACCCACTCTAGTATTCTTGCCTGGGAAATTCCATGGACAGAGGAACCTGGCAGGCTATATAGTCCATGGGTCACAAAGGGTCAGACACAACTTACCATGAGGCTGCATATAGTAGGTACTCAATTTATTTTATTTTTATAACAGCGTCATTGAGATGCAATTCACACAGCATAAAATTCACTCTCTTAAAGTCTACAGTTAGGGAGTTTCAGTATATTCACAGACTTGGGCAACCATCACCACTACTCATTTTTTGATGGATGCATGAATCAGAGATTTAAAGGTAACATGGCTTTAAGTGCCAGGCTGTATTCTGAGCACATTTTGTAAAATAATTATGTGATCTCCCCAACAAATCTATGAATCTGGTCCTACGACGACCCCCACTTTATAGTAAAGTCAACTGAGGCATGTGCCCAGGCAGTCCAGCTGAAGAGCCAACATTCTGAACCAGTCTGAAAATCCTACGATCCTATTAAGAGTCTGACATAGTGAAGTTCCTTATTTATTACATTATTGTGTGAGTGTTCAGTCACTTCAGCTGTGTCCGACTCTTTGCAACCCCATGGACTGTAGCCCACCAGGCTCCTCTATCCGTGGGATTCTCCAGGGATACTGGAGTGGGTTGCCATGCCCTCCTCCAGGGGATCTTCCGATTCAGGGATCAAACCCGAGTCTCTTACGTTTCCTGCGTTGGCAGGTGGGTTCTTTACCACTAACGCCACCTGGGAAGCTCATTACATCATGAACACTATAAATAAAAATAACAGCCTTCCTTTTTCATGTTTATGACAAATTTGCTGTCCTGAACCAAAAAATATCTCTTTCCCAGGAAACAGCAGGAGAGTGGCTATGCCCCTGGATACAGGGCACATCTGACTGATTCTGGGTCTCTACATTTGGCACTTAATGAAATTTCAATAAATGACTGACAGGTTAAGAACTGTGCCTGCCATGCATTATACATGGACTACCTAGAAGTTTCCATTTAAGCTAGTCAGAAGGTAGAGTCAGGTGCCTATGGCAGGCTTAATAACCAAACCCAAATCACATTAGCCATCACCAACTGGTGCCCAGAGGCCCTGGGACCTCAAATTGGCATTAATGCTGCAGAGTTTTGTTTTTTTTTGGAGCAGAAAGAATGAATCAAGTCTGCATAAACCAAGGAGAAACATATCACCCTTCACACACAGCAACAGTAGCATGAAACTGCCTGGTTCTCTCCAATCTAACTGAAAATCAGATTTGAGCGTTTGATTTCAGACATCCCAGGTTCACTGATGCGAGCGGCTTGTTTGAATATTGAATAATGTTCTATCAATACATTTAAGCTGGCTGGGAGGAGGGGAAGACTCAGAGATGGGCTAGTTCGATGCCATGCCCAGCCCTACTCCAGGATCTCAATTGTCCTTCCTTCTAAGACTGCAACAGCCATCACTTTGCCATTGCTATGGCTAACTACTGTGATTCAGCCCTAGGAAAAGAGCAAATGCCCTGATGTCAGTAAACAGCACAAAACGGGGAGGGGGTGATAGAAGGGAAGAATTACAGTAATGCATTTTCATGCTTAAAAAAAGGTTTTCTTCCCACTCTCCCACTTGCTTTGTGAAACTTCTCATGAACAAAAGGCTTTTCTTGTGCATGACGGCTGGCCATATGTGATCTGCTTTCAGAGCCCTGGTCCATGTGAAATCCCAGGGTGAAAAGGAAACTCAGCCGGAAAGCCTGGGGTGGCTGAAGGGAGAGCTGGCTCCTTTCTGCTTCTAAGGCATGCCACCAACCCAAACACAAGCAGCTGGAGTTCAAAGCGGGCCTCCTCCTGGGATTCTCCCCCGACAGAACTCAGAGCTAGCAAGTCTGTGCAAAGAAAGACAGACAGAGTCCTCTAGGTCTGCAGGATTTAATAACTAGGTTTCCATCCTGCATCATCTATTCTGGACGACCCACTTAGACAATGTCCTCCATTTACAATGGCTCTCAGAGAGGTCTCTGGGAAGATGTCATGAGGCTTCCTGACATCTCTGTGCCCCTCGGTACAAGTTCCGGGGAAAAGCAAAGCTGCTACCTTTCAATGATGTTTATAAACAGCCAGCAGTCAGAACACTAAAGATTCACTATTTCTGTTCTCAGAACTGTTGCTTCCTGATTTCTCTGCTTCCCTACTGAAGTTCATCAATTCAGATCCCCACACGTATGGAAGGAAAAAGTGTAATTGTCAGAAGTAAACATCAGCAGAAATCTTGGCCAGAAGTAGCTAAAGGATGTGGTCAGGCAAGATATAAAACTGGACAGTAATAAAGGTTACCCAGAAGAATTGAAAGGGAACCCAAACTGGTATTTGTACATTAATGTTCATAGCAGCACTATCCACAATAGCCAAAAGGTAGAAACATCCCAAGTGTCCATCAAAAGGTGACTGGATAAACAAAATGTGGTACACATACACACACACACACACACACACACACACACGTACATGTATTATTCAATCACATAAAGTTATGAAGCTCAAATGCATGTGTGCTTAGCTGTGTCCGACTCTTTTCGACCCCATAGCCTGCTAGGTTCCTCTGTCCATGGAATTTAATTACGAAACATGCTACAATATGGCAAATTTGAAAACATTTTGCTATATACAAGGAGCCAGGCAGAAAAGGACAATTACTCTTTGATTTTGTTTGGGATGATTGAAAAGGTTTGGAAAGATGATGGTGATGGCTGCATAACATTATGAATGTACTTAACACTACTGAGTTTTGCAGTAACAGGTGGTTTAAATGATGAAATTTTATGTTATGTATATTTTACCACAATTTTTAAAAAAAATTAGATGGTAAGGCTAATGGTAAGAAGCTGAGATTCTGTCTTAGCCATCTTTGTACCTCTAGCATCTAGTATATTCCAGCTCAGAGGGGCAACTTCACAGACATCTGCCAAACAGAACACATTTGCAGTAGAATGGTTTTAAAGTTAATGCCATGGCAGTTTATGATGCACGTCTACCCAAGTCTCTGACATCTCAGGGTCCAAACCACATCAGAGCTATCATTCCAAGAATTCACAAAATGATCTCATTTGCAGAAATAAAAATTCATCCAGCTATATTTCTCCAAAAGCTTTATGTCCATAGAGATTCTATACAAATTCACAGAGATTTTCTTTCTCATCCCACAGAGGTGAACACTGGCATTATATTCCAGGTCATTAACAGTAATATTGAAATGGCCCGAGACCCACATCTACTTGGCATAAGACAGAGGCAGCTCTTGATAAAATCTGAAAGTTATCTGTGCAAAAATACAGAGATTTGGAAGAGGTCTATCGAGTAATTTTTCCCACAACCCTCAACTAAAGCACAAGGACTGCATTTATTCAACACATATTTACTGAACACCTAATCTCTGCTATGCATGTACACGTGGTTAGTTACTCAGTCACGTCCAACTCTTGCAACCCCATAGGATAGCCTGGCAAGCTCCTCTGTTCATGGGATTCTTCAGGCAAGAACACTGAGTGGGTTCCCACTTCCTTCTCCAGGGCATCCTCCCAACCCAGCAAACGAACCCAGGTCTCCTGCATTGCAAGCAGACTCCTTACCGACTGAGATGCTAGGTGCCCACCATTCAAGGATGTAGTGTTTAGTGGATTTTCTCAGATTCTCAACCTGTGACAATCAATCTAAACAGTTAGCTCATTTCTAAATCATTCCTAACCAGAGGACATATTACTTTAAAAAAAAAAAATGTTCTGCTCACCAATTCCAATGTGTGTGTGTTTGAGTGGGGAGAAAAGGGCCCTTCCACCACCACCCTCCTCCACCAACAAGCAATTCTAGGACACCAGCTAGACATCCTGCAATTCAGTTTTGACATTAACTACCTGGAGATAGCATCAGATCCCACATGTTAAGGGCTCGGTCCTACAAGACAGTCCCTGCTCCATTTCAAATGCCACATTTGAAAAACACAAATGTGTTTTTCCATTTAAAAAACACATTTATCTGTGTTTTTGACCAACCAGCTACGGATCCGAGATTCCATGACCCCCCGCCCTTGCGCTCAATTAGATTGCTAAGGCAGCTTAAAGAACCCAGGAAATCTACTCGCTAGATTACTGATTTGTTATAAAAGGATCTAACTTGGGAACAGGCGGATGGCACAGATGCACAGGAAAGGGCAAGGTGCTTCCATGCCATCTCCAAGTGACTGCTCCTCTGAATCTCCATGCATTCACCAACCCAGAAACCCTGAGAACCTTGTCTTTGTGGTTTTTTTATGCAAGTTTCATTACATACATGTGTTATCTTGATTTGTCTGCCCCGGGTGTGTGTGTGTGTGAGTGCGCACTCAGTTGCTTAGTCATATCTGCCTCTTGGTGACCCCATGGACTGGAGCCTACCAGGCTCCTCTGTCCATGGGATTGTCCCAGCAAGAATACTGGAGTGGCTTGCCACTTCCTCCTCCAGGGGATCTTCCAGAACCAGGGACTGAACCAGCATCTCCAGCATCTCCTGCATTGGCAGGAACCACCTGGGAAGCCCTTGTCTGCCCCATGATTCCCCTTAAAGAAACACACCTTCTGCCACTACCTTCTTCTGCCCTGTGGTCCAGAGGAGCTGACATCCCTTCGGCTCCAAGAGTGTGTGTGACCCAAGCCTGGCCAATTAGAACACTGTCTTCCCCCCACATCCTCCCTCTGGAGCCATGAGGGGTTAAGAGAACCAATCAGAGCCAAAGAGACTCCATCCTGACACTGGTTGGGACTGAAAGGAATGGAGAAAATGGGATAAAAGCCTGGAGGTGCTGTCATCTTGATACCACAAGGAAAAGAGCCTGCCAGGAATAGAGGCAACACAGAGGAGAACACAGCTGAATGGGGATGTCAGGACACTGATGATGTCATCTGAAACCCTGGATTCTACCCTGCCTGAAACCCATCCTTGAACTTTTCAGTGATCTGAGCTTTTGATCCCCTTCATAAGCCAGGATGAGTTATGAAGTCCTTGACTTCTAGCAGCATTTCACTTCCCTTAAAAAAAAAAAAAAAAAAATCACACAGAACTCAATTTACATTAAAAAAAACCTAAACTGCAAAAAACATGAACTTTTTTCATTTTTACTATATTACTTTTACTAATTACCATACTTATTATAAATTTCAGTTATTTTTAATATATTGTACCATTCATTATGACATTCTAATCCATTCATTATAACAGGACAAAGCAACTAATTAGATAGTGCAATTTTCCTATTTATAACTCTTTGAGGAAAGAATCAGGAAATGAGACCTATATCTCACTCAACCTTAAGCCTGGAAAGTGTCAGATACAGCTGTGTTATTTATTATAAAATGGTTTGGCTCCATCTTCAGAAGTAAGAGTAAACTCAATACCAAAACACGCCAATAGAAATTCAAAACAAAATATAGAGATAACTGAACTGTTCTGTACCTTGTCTGCAACTGTATGCATTTGTCCAAACTCAACAATACTGCAAAAACAGAGAGTTTTTACTGTGTGTAAATAAAAAGTGAATGAATCTTAAACAATATATATGTGTATATATATATATATATATATACACATATGTATATATTTATATATCAACAACACAAAACTGTCCAGGATCAGAGAAACCACAAGGATCACACACATTACTTTATAATCAGCACACATGAATTTGAAAGAGTTCTGAAAATGAAGTCATCTCTCTAGAGTTAAGAGGATATTTTTAAATCTGTATTAATCACGGACAATACCTGATCTTTGTGACCTTGTGTGTAACTCCATGCTTCCTCTCTTTACTTCACTCTCACTAGAGGCGATATACAGATATTTCCCTCCACTTTTTGACTTGGACTAGGAGCAGCAAACAAATACGAAAACTGTACCCCCAAGTCCGGGAGGGGACAGGATGCCTCTCCAGAAGTGGTTCTGAAAAGAAGCTCCTCTAATAGTTTTCAAACCCTAAGTTGTCAAATCCTAAAATGTATTCTTGCCCTTGACCCCTATGTTGACCTACCTTGCCAACAGGTTCAAGGTCAGTGGCAAATAATTTGATCAGATTTGAAAGCCGGGCTTGTATAGCTTTCATGTATCCAAAGCTCATGAGCTGCATACTTAGCTTTCTGGCAATGCATCCGCAATCATTACTAACTAGTTTAGAACTAATTATAACATTAAATCATCAGGTTAAAAGCCCAGAGAACGTTCCCATTTAAGCATGCCTCCCTGAGAAGAAAAGTGCTATATAAATGGAAAGTCCTAAGGTATTACAGTAATTACGAGAGAAAGAGAAATAATTCACAGCAAAATTGGAACTTGACACCAAATAGCATTTTTGCAGCTGTTCTGATTTGGTTTTCTTAAAGTTGCCCAGAAAAACACACCTTCAGCTATTTAGAACTTTCCAGTGTCTGAAACGTCAGAGATGTGCCTTTTTCTTTCTAGATGACTCCAGTGCCTGGAGTTCAGAAAGGCAATTTTCCTAAAGAATAACAGGAAATGTGCCTTCGTGAGTTTGAGGCCCTAAAGGTGTAAGTTCCCTGAGCGGGCACCCAGCAGAATTCCACAGTGAAAGCAAGCAACCCAGGAGACCTACCGTAAAGAGAGAAAAGAACATCCAGGTGGCAATCATGACCCCGACTCTCCCTCAGTTACGACCTGATCTTGGGAACCAGCTGCTTCTAAAGCTTCACCCGTTTCCCTGTCCTCAGTCGGACGTCCGACGTAAGGACACAGCCCTCTGCAAGGTCACAGCATTTCAGGTGAAGCGGCACGGAGCTGGCAACCTGTGTGTACACGTACCTGGTAGACACCGCCCCAGAAGAAGCGTACACACTGCAATGTGAACCGGCCCGACTTCTCCGGTTCAAAGGTACCGTTTGGAACCGTGTTAGAGCCTTCAAGGGCAAATGAAACAGGAGTGTATTTATTTGTACACAGCTACTAATTATCGGATTACACTTTATCAGATCAATTATGATTCAACAAATTCGAGCTATGAGTTGCATTCAAAGGCAATGGGATAACAGAGCCCTAGAGAGGCAAGGGATAGTTCCACTGTTTTGTTTTGGTTTTTTAAGTTCTGATGACTTACTTTATAATACAGACACCAGAAAGTGACCTTTAAGACGGTTTCCATCCTGCAAAGCCACTGGCTCTGCACAATAAGAAGAGTCACTGGACACTTGTTTACAGTGAAGACAAGTAACTCTATTAATTCAAACAAAGGAACCTTCACAAAGAGAGGAAGAAAACCCGTTTAGCAAAGTGGCAGGCACAAAAAGGGACGAGCCCTTCATGAAGAGTGAGACAAAATGAAGTCAAGACACAGACGCTCCTGTTAATGGGACAGGAATATTATTCTTGCCAATTGAGACCCAAGAGTAAAAAATCCTACGTTTTAATCAGCTATATCCCAATACAAAATGCTTTTGGTATTAAAAATAATACAAGAAAAATTTTAAAAAGCCTACTTTTACTGAGAACTACTATTAAGAGGATTAAAAAACAACAAACAAAAAGATACCGTCATCCTGTTTTTAAGAGATTTGGGAGAACGACACGGGAAGTTACATTCTCAGCCTCAGTTAGAATGGCTAACTCCCTGCTTCTAAGGCCAAGGGGCAGCCCCTCACCCACTGGCCACCAGAGTCAACCAGTAATTCTCAGAGTCAGGGCTTGCTATATTCTTGCCCAATTTTTTTTTAATTGGAGGATAATTTTTTACAGTGCTGTGTTGGTTTCTGCCACACAACAGCATGAATCAGCCATAAGGATACGTATGTCCCCATCCTCTTGAACCTCCTCCCCAGACCCTCTAGATTGACACAGAGCACTGGGTTAAGCTCCCCGTGTTAAACACCAATTCTCCACTAGCTATCGAGTCTACATGTGGTAAAATACCTGTTTCAGTGCTGCTCTCTCAACTTATCCCACCCGCGCCTTCCTGAGTGTGTCCACACGTCTGTTCTCTACACCTGAGTCTCTATACCTGCCCAGCAAATAGGTCCATCAGTATCATCCTTCCAGATTCCATATATATGTGTTAATATACAATATTTGCTTTTCTCTTTCTGACTTACTTCACTTTGTATAAGAAGCTCTAGTTTCATCCACCTCAACACACTGACAAATGTGTTCCTTTTCATGCCTGAGTAATATTCCATTGTATACATGTATCATAACTTCTGCATCCATTCACCTGTCAATACTGTGCCCTATTCTTCAATAGCTCTTTTCTCACGCACTTTTACCTGCTTTATGGCATCTCTAAGATCATTTTCATTCTCCTTTAAAAATTCTATCAGACAAATCCTGTCTTGACTTCAGCTCCAATTTCAACAAGTAAAATTAAAAGAGGCACTTCTTTGAAACAGATACACACACTCTTCTGCCAGTAATCTCTTTTCCCTTTCTCCTCAGATATCACAGGTTCACTGATTTGAGGGGCTTGTTTGAAAAATACTCCATCAACACATTTAAGCTGGCTGGGGGAAGGGGAAGACTCAGATGGGCTACTTCGATGCCACGCCCAGCCCATGGCGGTCCTACGCCAGGATCTCAATTCTTCTTCCTTCTAAGACTCTAACAGTCCCTCTCCCCTGAATGTTCTTTGCTCTAGCTCAGCTCTGTCCAATAAAATGTTTCTGCAATGATGGAAAAGTTCTATATCCGCTCTGTCCAACATGGTAGCCACTTGCCATATTCTGGCTATTGACTACTGAAATGTGGCCAGTGTGACTGAGGAACTGACCTTTTAATGTCACTTAATTAATTTAAATGCAAATTTGAATTAGCTATGTGTGGTCAGTGGCAACCAGATAAGACTGCGCAGCTACAGCTCTTCACTTGAGCAACTTCTTTTCATGATTCCGACTTCAGCTCAAAGGCTGGGGGGGCCTCCCCTGGGCACCCCCACACTCCCTTTTCTTCTCTTCTCAGCACTCATTAACACCTGAAATGACTCTGCCTGTTTGCTTTTTATTGTGTGTGTCCCCCCTTAGAATACAAGGTCCCTGAGGGCAGAAACCTTGCCTCTCTGATTCTCAGCTGCCTCTACAGAACTACCCAGAACAGTGCGTGGCATACAGCAGACACTTTGTAAATGTGGGACGAGTCAATCAATGAATGAATCAAGGCACTGGCCCAGGTGCTTCCTTCCTTGAAGGAATGGAAAAAGAAGGAAGTCCACCTACCTTGGTGAGTGAACTGTGAATTGCTTTATCAGAACTTTGACCTATGGAGCCACGTTACACAGACCATCCAGAGCAGCCAGCTGTGCATTCAAATGATAAAGAGTAAAGGAGCCTCCAACCAGGATCACAAGGTTGGAGACTTGGGAGACCACAGCCTTGCGATCCTTCAAGGACAGACAGGAAGCTCCTCCCATGGAGGAGAAGAGCCACCTCTGATGAAATGGCTGCAACCCTGAAGCCCCACACCATTAGTGCCAGTCCTCGTGGGAATGAGCTGTGTCAGCTACTGAGCACAGGGTACTGATCAAGAGAGACAGGGTCCCTCTCCCGTGGGTGCTCACCTCCTCTGGAAGAGAAGGACACATCAGCAATACTAAGATGATGCATTACCTCTGAGACTCCATGAGTGGGGCTTGGCTGAAAGCACAAAAGGAAAGGAGATACTTCACCCAGTCTGGGGTAGTCAGGGAAGGCTTCCTGGAAGAAGATTTGATTAACCTAAATCTTGAAGGGGGACAGAGTTAGGGGTGCCATCATGGTATGGGTTAGGGGTTAGATGTAACAGGTTACTGGGGAATGGCTATTCCAGGCCAGAAGAACAGCAAGAGCCAAGATACTTAGGTGTGCAATGGCAAACTATTCATACAGAACTGTAAACACTCTGGTTTTACTGGTGTGTAAAGGGTAACAAGAAATAAGACTAGAGAAATGGGTGGAGGGTGACATCACAGATCATACAGGCCTTGATGCCAAGGACTAGGTTTTATGCTTAGGGCAATGGGCAAGAGACTTTAAGGAGAAGGATGAAATGACTATCCGCTCTTTAATGATCTTCATGATCCTAGAGATGTATTGGTAGTGAAGGAATTGGAAAGGAGTGTGACACTTGAGACATACACTATGTACAACAGGGTATGGAAAATACTGCCAGTGTGTCCAGAAGCCTGATACTGTCAAGTGGGCCAAAAGCAGGCTGCCAAGACAGGCTGATGCAGTCACAGCCTTTGGACTAATTTTACAGCCTAACGCATGTGCATGCAAACACACACGTATATGACCATGGTACGACAGTGATAATCCGCCCAGCAAGAAACACCATCTTGTCAGGTCAAGAAATGGCCAAGTTATTCTGTGCAGCTTTGCAAGGGACTGTTAAGTGGGACTGGTTGCTTCAGATGCAAATTCATCCACTTAGATAAATAAATCTACTTATTGAGAGCTGACTGTGTGCTAGGTTCTCTTCGAAAGATGACCTCCTTCAATAGTCACGATAATAAATGCATCTCTTAACAAGACTAAAGATCCTTTATACTGCCCACACAGCTACATAGTGATTGTTTTCCTTTTTGCTATTTTTAAATATTTTTAATCTTCATTAGATAAAAAGGCACAGAACAGGCCCATGGTTTTTAAAAATCAAATGGCAATAGAAGGGTTAGACTGTTCAAAAAGTTGATTCACTGCCTCCCATCCCTTAGTCTTGTATGATTGTCAACTCTTGAGAGTTATTTCTTACGTTATTTGCCAAATTTTCTGTATGTTTATCTTATGTTGCTGTTTTATATTTAAATTTATTTCAACTGGAGGATAACTGCTGGACAATATTGTGTTGGTCTCTGCTATACATTACCATGCATCAGCCATAGATATACATACGCCCCCTCCCTCTTGAACTTCCCTCCCATCTCCCATCCCTTAGGTTGCTTATTTATCAGTTTGAAGCATTATCCATTGACTTCCCTTGTGCTTGTTCTCCCGATATTTTTATTTACTTTACAAATTTTGGTTAATTCTTCCTCAGTCTTCACATTAGTACTACAGTCATGTGAAATGTGAAACAACCTCCAGCTCCTCTCTTGCCTGGTTGATGGCTAGACTTCACTTTGCAGGATCTCTTGTTTTCTGTACGCTGCCCGCTTTTTAAATTTGCTCCCTTGTTTTACTGGAGCATATCCTCCAGTACCTTCCTCCATACTCACTATAATTTTAGTCACTATTTTATTACAGTTATATAAGCACATGATTTAAAGTGCCTAACAGTTCTATGGATTTTACTCAATGCCTTAACTCCATCCCTCCACTTCCCTCTAATTCTTCCTCCCAAGAAGTAAATGTTTTCATTTCTTTTAGATAATTTTCAGTAACAATTTTAGATTGCTTCTTTGCAGTTTCTCAGTTGCTGGCACTATTTATTGACTTCCGAATACGGAAAATAAGGATCTACGTCCTCACTATACAAGTGTACCTTTCCCATGTCCCTATTTTCCCATTATGTGCTCAGTGGATCAGTCGTGTCTGACTCTTTCTGAGCTCATGGACTGCAGCCTGCCAGGCTCCTCTGTCTATGGGATTTTACAGGTCAGAATACGGGAGTGGGTTCCCATTCCCTTCTCCATGGGATCTTCCTGAGACCCAGGGATCGAACCCACATCTCCTGCGTCTCCTGCATTGGCAGGTGGATTCTTTACCATCTAAGCCATCAGGAAAGCCCATCCTTCCAATATAGTTACACTGAAAATTTTAAAGATCAATATTATTATGATTACATAACACTACTTTCAGGTGAACCACATGGTAAAGTATAATGACTTTTCTGAATATCTTACTGCTTTCTCCAAAATTGATAATAATCCTTTGCCCCCTTTACTTAGTATTTTATATATTTCTCAGTAGTTAAAGCCCCAAATTTTAACTATATCTTTATCAGATATTCTATTAATTCCACTTTGGGAGAGAAATCACTTCCTGAGTCTGCTGACACATTTTGGGAGCAGAGCTGCGATTTCCCACAGACAGCTTCTAGAAACCTCCTTTGTCTCTTTCATGCCGGATCTCCTATTTCCTGCTTCACTTGTAGCTTTCTCTCCTGGCTTACTCTTTTTATTTCAGTGAACCATCTCCCTCCAGCTGGTTCCTGAAAAACTTGTATGTCTGACAAAGTCATTATTCTACCCTCACACCTGATTAAGAGTTTGGCTGGATAGAAAGTTCTAGCTTTTATTTTCCTCCAGACTATTAAAGGCAGTGCTCCATAGCCTTCTAAATGCCAGCATCGCTGCTGGGATGTGAAGACCCATCCCTGATCTCTGCATGTGATCACTTTTTTTTTTTCACCCCTGGAAGACTATAGGATCTTCTCTTTGCCACCAATGGATTCTTAAAATAAAACTTTGGAGGACAGAAAGCAGACACATAAGTAATAAAAAAACAAAAACACAAAACATTGCAGACCTGACAGGATCTAAAGCTGTCACTGGGGAAGGCTCAGAGCCAAACAATTCATATGAAAGACTGCAATAGATTCAGGAATGTTTAGACCTTCTCAAAACAGACCAGTCCTCCTGTTTTAACTATACATCTCCTTCAACTTGGTACCAAAAACTGTATTGCTGTCATCTCCTTTCCTGTTGTCCTCATGCTTATGGATTTATGTCTTCACAAAAACTGCCTTAAGTGAAAGAAGCCAGCCACAAGAGAACAAATATCAGTGATTCCACTTACACGAGGGACTTGGAGGAGTCAAACTCACAGGAGACAGAAAGGAGCTGATGGTTGCCAGGGGCTGGAGGGAGAGAGGGATGGGGAATCTGAATATAATGGATACAGAGCTTCAGTTGGAAAAGATGAGAAAGTTCTAGAAAAGGATGGTGGCGATGCTTGTAACATGAGAATGTACTTACTGCTAAACTGTACACTTCAAAATGGTTAAAATGGGAAACTTGATGTTACACATGTTTTACCACAATAAAGTAAAAGTACAATAAAACCTCCCTTTGAAATGTTTTGTTTGGTTAGGAGCAAAGGAAGATGCAAGAGTTCAATCCCCCTCATTATGCAGAAGTCTTTTGCAGATAATTTTTTTTTTTTTAACAATTCCATTCTTTAGGGCAGATCAGTAGTTCCAAACCTTAGGATAATAAGAATTTTTGTAAGGGCTACATACACAAAACCTTGTGTTTCTTCTATAGATTGTACTTCATGGGTGATTCTAGGGGTGACCTTGATTTACTACACAACGCTTCTCCCTTTAGAGTCTGACCCTCCCATGTTAAGATATTACCTTCGGTTGTATTACAAAAGTGTAAAACGAAGAGCCAGAGAAGTGATGTTCTGGAGTAGGACACAGGTTCCTTTCTTGATTCCATATATTAAGAAGGCTCAGGTTGGTGGCAAAGGGCTTTAGCTACTAAATGAAATGCAGATGGAAGAAGCAGGCCATGATGGAGAAGGCTGGGTGGGTTGGAGGTAGTGCGGGCATGAAAACGTTCCTTCAGATCTCTAATATCTGAACTGCACAGACTCGGTGAAACTCCCAGCATCGATGAAGCACAAGAAGAGAAGGCAATGTGAGGTTCCAGTTCATACAGGGGAGGATTTTCTGTCACCTGGGCACCGTCCAAATAAAGTGTGGATGACCACTGGAAAATCAGGCTCTGGTTGCTGGCAGAAAGACCGCTTGGGAAGGGGAAGCTGGGGGACTAGTTGACCTTTAAGAGCCCTTTCAGCCCTGGGACTGTCTGTGAAAGGTTCATGCCCACAGACCATAAGCCCAAACTGTAAATAAACGCTGTGCCCCACTAAGCCAGGTAGAAAATGTGGTGTGCCCTATTTTAAGAACATAACCCACCAAGAAAAACAGGTTCCTAAGAAAAGGGATATATGATTACAGGCAACATACAAGCCACAATTCGAGTCCACCCTTGCCTTTCCAAAATTTCTCTTTTTAACAATGTGAACCTCCAAATGCAAATGACAGTAATTCTCGAAATGCTCTCAGGCAAGTAGTCAATGTTTACCCCTGAGAAAAATATCACTGGCTTCATTACTTCCCATCAAGAGGGAAACCTTCAACCTAAGCTAGTAAGGTTGATTTTCCAAAACAGATATCTTCTAGAAGGCTTTGGAAAAGTAAGCAAACAAAGTGTCACAAGAATCACCTTTTCTTGTTTATGAAAAGGTACACAGTCTTTCTCCAACACTCCCAAAGCACTTTCTGCATGTTACCGGGTTGAAGCAATATTTCTTTCTACTTACTGCCTTCACTTTATTTTTCAGTTATTTTTAAAACTTTAGTCCTTTTTAAAAACTGAAGTATAATTGAGTTACAATGTTGTATTAGAATTCCCTGGCGGTTCAGTGGTTAGGTCTCTGCACTTTTACTGCAAAGTCCTGTTAGTTTCAGGTGTACGGCACAGTGATTCAGGTATATATATAAATATAAAAGTTTTCAGATTCTTTTCCCTTATAAGTTATTATAAAACATTGAATATAATTCCTTGTGCTATACAGAAGGTTGCATTCACTTCTTTTTGTAATGGACCTTCCATTTTATCTCTAGAAAGATACAAAATAACACCACCACAGACTCTTGAACTTTCTGTTTACTGGTTTCCTGAGCTCAAAATACTTTCAACATTCAGCCTATGCGATTCTTTCTAAGTTACCAGTGGGTACAGCTTTTGCAAACAGAGGGATCAGAAAAATGACTGGGGAAGACAGTGCTCTAAACACACGCTTCCCACATCCAATCATAATCACAATGTGTGCTAAGTAGACAGGCTATACTGTGCTCCCATCTTTTACCCTAGTTGACATCACATCTCTATGATTTTGATTATTAAAACTATCAATCTTCTTGGCAACTTCTAGAGAATCTTTTCCTAATGGTATAAAATGTAAAAATGAAAACTGATGGATTACATGACTTCCCCACCCCCCCAATTGTTGTTTTTTTTTTTTCTTTTCAAAAAACAGAAGTCACTGAAGACCTTGCCTGCCAGTATGCCAGTGACTCCAACTGGTCTCTCTTCTGGGAGGCAGCAGGTTAACACTAGTGATGAATTACGTGTTTATATCCCCAGGGCTGCCTAGCACAGTGCCTTGCATATGGTAGCTGTCAGAATGTTAGGTTCATGAAACTGAATGATGAAGAGAGGGAGAAGAAAGGTACTTTTTGAGATAGGGAACCTCAACCTCCCAATCCAAGTCATCATCTATCTCTCCCCACAGGCAATAAGTACAGAGAGACACGCACAGTGAGGTGCTGTGCATCCCCCTAAAATGCAGCAGGATGATGCTGTCCATTCAACGGCCAGATCAATGATTCTGTCCAAGTCTTTTCCATACGATTCCTCATGAGAAAACCAAAAGAAACTGGCAATTAACCTAACATCTCAGTTTGAAGATTAAAATAAGCTACGTAGAGGAATTCCCTGGCAGTCCAGTGGTTTAGGACTTTAAGCTTCCACTGCAGGGGGCACAGGTTTAATCCCCGGTCAGGGAACTAACATCCCAAAGGCGCATGGCCAAAAATAAAATTTTTAAAAGCTACATGTTTTTACTCCTTGCTGTACAACAGAAAGGTATTATTTGCTGCCTTTCAGAAGAAATGTTGACCGCAGCCAGGAGATTCTGTGAGACTTCATCAAATTCTACAAATGGGAAATGATAATTCTTGGCAGGTTGATACAGAATAATCACTGAAGGCAACAAAGCACTGATTTTGAAAGCAAACCTCTTTATTCAGCCATGGTTGGAGTGCCCAGGGAAATATTTCAAATTAAGTACGCAAATTTCCTAAAACTAGTTGTCATATGGGGTTGCTTTCATGGATCAAATAAAAATAAATGCACTGGCTGGAGGGTCAAGAGGCTGCCACTACCATTTTCCACATCACAAATAATATTCTTGGAGCAAACCCCATGTGTATCCACAGGCTGGTTCTTATCTCAGTTACAGAGTAGTTGTTTACTTTTGAAAGAACAAATGTGTCCTCAGCCCTTACTTTTTAAATTATTTGAGTCAACAATAATGTAAGAGTGCAAATGAGACAGCCTTCTAATTAAAACAAAAGCAGTCTAAATCCCCAAGGAAAGTTTTTATTAAAAATCACCGTCACTGCAAGAGAATGAAAATCAAATAGCCAACTGATACCTAATACTATGAATATCTAAAAAAATTTTTTGCATGAATTTGCAGCTAAGAATTCTTTTCCCAATCTGCTTTTTATGTCATTTCAGAATGCTACAAAAACAAAATTAAAAATTCACAGATGCTAAATATACCATGATCTTTTTTAAAGTATAGGAATATATAACTTTAGAAAAATTCTCCATAGGAAAATATGGACTGACAGAAGAAATTCTCATTGTATTTGCCAAGCAGTGGTGGCCCTAGTGGTAAAGATCTCACCTGCCAATGGAGGAGACATAAGAGACTCGGGTTCTATCCCTGGCCCCTGGAGGAGGGCATGGCAACCCACTCCAGTATTCTTGCCTGGAGAATCCCATGGACAGAGGAGCCTGGTGGGCTACAGTCCATAGGGTCTCTGAAGAGTCAGACAGAACTGAAGCAACTTAGCACGTATGCATGCATGCACAACCATACCTACTAAGTGCCAGGCCTAACCCACTGGTGTCTTTCTCAAGATATCTGAGGATTCAAAAATAGATTCTTGTGTGGCCAACATAATGAAATCCCCGTCCCCCACCACCATTTCCAGAAGTATACTGACTGTCTAAATCAGGGGTTGATTAAGAAAAACAGCCCATGCAGGAACCAAATCTGACTGCCACGGGTTCTTGTAAATGCCATTTTATTGGAACAAAGCCACACTCTTTTATTTACATATTGTCTGTGGCAGTTTTCAAGTTCTAGAGGCAGAGCAGAGGCCTGTAACTGCAACATGGACCACATGGCCAGCAAAGCCTAAAATATTTACTGTCTGCTCTTTACAGAAACGTTTGCTGGTGCCTGGTCTATATCAAGACATATCCTGGGGTTGATTCAACATTTGCCCGAACAGGTTTGGACTTCTGGGTATAGTTATGAAACAGACAGCGGATCTCAGGAACAAGAGCCCTGACCTGCAAGAACAGAGATGTTCTCCCAGCCTCGCACACACAGCCTGGGAAGCTCAGTTTCTGAGCCGGGGATTTCCCATCTATCTACGGGAAGAACTAATACCTGCCTTACCCAGCTCACAAGATGTGAAAGTGATTTTGCCACTGCATAGCACAGCCTCAAGGTGAATGTAAGGTCACAATAAACATAAAAGTGAACACTGAATTCAGGCTTAGAACGAGCCCCGCTAGGAGCCTTCTATGTGTTATTTCATCTAGTCCTCACAATCACCCTATTAGATGGGTACCGCTATGATCCCCCTCTTACAAACAAAGGAATCAACGCTCAAAGAGGATTGCCCACTGTCATGCAGTAAGTGGTAAGCCAAGACTCAAACCCAAGAGTCAGCTCCTGTGTTTATGTTGTTAATTACCAAGAGCACTGTTTCTCAAAACTCTGACTGAGGGCTCGCCACCAAATCTATCCACTCCATAGAAAGAACAAACATCTATTAGTATCATTTCTGAGACAAGTGCCATCATACCGTCTGTATGACTGCCTTGAAAGTGCAAGTGAAAGTTGCTCAGTCGTGTCAGACTCGTTGCAACCCCTTGCACTGTACAGTCCATGGAATTCTCCAGGCCAGAACACTGGAGTGGGCAGCCTTTCCCTTCTCCACGGGATCTTCCCAACCCAGGGATCAGACCCAGGTCTCCCACATTGCAGGAGGATTCTTCACCTTATTCGTGTGCTAAATGTTAAGAACTGCCCATACAATAAACATTCAAGCTTTATCTATACAGGCAGTGAAAGGGAGCCCCAACAAAGATACAGGTATCTTACCTCAATAGAGGCCAGGATCAATTTCAAATGAACAAGCAACCCAGAACAGCTGGCTTGCCTACACACTCAGAAGCAGCTTTGGTGACCCTGCCTTCTCTGTACTTCTAAACATGTGCGCATAATTTAGGACCCTGCATTTTTACATAACACAGCCCATCTAATAGAAATATAAGAGAAAAACTTAAAAACCAGTAACAACATAAAATATATTCCATAGGTGCCTGTGTGGCTTTTTTATTGCCCTTTTCACTCTTCTGAAAAGCAGTTTGGAAACACATTGTCATACCCAAGCCAATTTACCCAGCATTTTCTTTTCTTTTTTTTAAAAAAGAAACCAAGCAGTTTTTTTGTGTTGTTTTGTTTTTTTCCTTATTAGAGGGTAATTTACCCAGCATTTTTACTTCCAGAATTTCATTAGACAAAAATAATCAGGAATGCTTACAAAAGCTTTAAGTGTAAGACTGTTTACTGCAATATTATTTTTGAAGGCAAACATCTGGAAGCCACCAAACCACCCAACATAAACCATTATCTCAATAAATTTCAACGGGATGTTTCGTAGCTACTATGACCATGCGTGGGGGACGCTGCCTGTACTCTCCATAAATGTCAATGTCAAGAGAAGGGCTGAAAAACTTTTCCTGATGAAAAGAGGCTAAGGCGACACTACATCTAAATGACACTGAACTGGATCCTGGTTTTGAGGTTAAAAAAATATTGCTATGAGGGGCATTTTGAAGAAAAATATATGAAAAAGGAGTTTATATATTAGTACTGTATCAGTATCAAATTTCCTGAATTTTCAAACTTTATTTTGATTATATAAAATAACATAAAAGAGCATGAGGTCTGCAACTTATTTTTAAATGGTTCAGAAAAAGGAGTATTAAAAATAACATCTAAATATGTATAAAAAAATAGTCACTCAGTCGTGTCTGACTCTTTGAGACCCCATGGGCTGTAGCCCCCCAGGCTCTTCTGTCCATGGGGACTCTCCAGGCAAGAATACTGGAGTGGATTGCCATTTCCTTCTCCAAGGGATCTTCCCGACCCAGGGATCGAACCTGGATATCCCCCCCCCCCGCCCAGAGGGGCAGATTCTTTACCGTCTGAGCCACAAGCTTTCAAATATGTATAATAATACATTATATATGTAAATTCATATATACATGAATATGAAGAGAAAGCAACTATGAGAAATGTTAACCATTGGTGAAAGCAGCATGAAAATTCTTTATACTAGTCTTGCAACCCTTTTCTAAGCTGAAAATTATGTTAAAATGAAAAACTTAAAAATGTCTGACAAACCTCTGAGGTTTGACAGAAAACAACAAAATTCTGTAAAGCAATTTATCCTTCAATTAAACAATAAATTTTTTTAAATATCTGAAATTTTATTAATGAGAAATTGCTTATGCTAAAATGAATAAAAACAGAAAACTAACGTTTTTTGATATTTAATATTTTTGAATTTGTAGTAAAAACTATATATTCAGGAGGATATCTCAAGGGTGGGTACAGTTTAAAAATATATATATTAGAAATAAATAAGCCTAAATATTACCAGTGGCCTATGGTTTCTGAGTGGTGATATTTTATTTGAACTTTATTTTCTTCTTATTGTTTTATACTTCTTGTGTATCTACGGTTTTTATAGTAGTTATTTTCATAATCAGGAGAACAAGTATTATAGATAAATTATAAGCTTATATGAATCACATACACATCTAATTTAGTCTTCAAACACTTCTATGTACAGGCTTAATACTTCATGTCAGAGGAATTTGAAGATAAGACCTCTAAGCCCTAAACAGATTAAATACTGTTTACAGCAGCAATTTCACATTAGTAAATTTCACAACATATTTGAAATTACTTTCCACTCAAATCTCAGAAAAGCGGGGGCAGACTACAGGATCGGTGCATGAAATACTGGCACTCTGAGCCTCAGCTAGAACTTTCTCAGGCTTGTAAAACTGACCGCAGAAATCACTGTCCCCGTATGAAAGAGCATATCCTTCTAGTTCATCTCCTACAATAATGTCTTTTACCTTAAGACATTATTGGAATGCATGTGCATATATATTTTTTTCTAAACCGCTGGAGCCAATTGTAAACCTAAGGCTCATTATTCCTAATACTTCAGCGTACATTTCCTAAAAATAAGGACTTTTTTTTTTAACCTACCTAGCCACAGTACAGCTTCCAAATCATAGAATTAACACCGATAGAATCTCACCATCTAAACTTTAACAGGTATCTCAGTGATATTGTTATCAACGAAATGGTTCAATCTAGGATCCCATGCGGCATTAATTCTCATGTTTCTTTAGTCCCCTTCAATTTGGGGCACTTTCTTCGTTTTTCATAATCTTGATGCTTAAAAAAAAATTACAAGTCAGTTATTTTGTTGAATGCTCTTCAATTTGGCACTATCTGATATTTTCTCATGGTTAGATCCAAATTACTGGTTTTTGCAGGAATATCACAGAACATTTGATGCTGTGTTTTTCTCTTGCTCGTTTCATTGGATGGTGATCAATGTTAGCTTGCCTAATTACTGATGGTGTTAATTTTTAATTTGTGACTAGGATGGTGTCTGCCAGGTTCCTCCACTTTGTATTTACTCTGTTCCCTCTGTAATTAATACGTATTTTGTGGAGAGATACATTAAGCTATATAAACACCCTGATGGAACAACAGGACAGTTAAAAGTTTATGCTAAGTACCAATCAATTTACCCTTCAGAAAAAAGTTAATACATCTGTATAATATATTTGCTACTTACATTTAAGAAATATAGTACTCCCCAAATTGTTTTCAGAACCTACACAGAGAAAAGACTTTCAAGGGAAATTTTTTATACAGAAGTGATGATGTCTGGTTGTGAACCTGAGTCTCTGGAGAAACTGTGAAAACCTAATATTACTTGCCCTTCAGTTCTATCCTTGGAGCTGGCATCTAAAATACATTCTTTGAAAAAAAATAATTTTATTGAAATATAGTTGATTTACAAGGCTGTGTTAATTTCTGCTGCTGCTGTACGGCAAAGTGACTCAGTTAGACACATTCTTTTTCATATTCTTTTCCATTACAGTTCATCACAGAATATTGAATATAATTCCCTGGGCTATACATTAGGACCTTGTTTATCCTTCCTATATATAATAGTTTGCATCTGCTAATCCCAGACAGAGGATGAGATGGTTGGATGGCATCACTGACTCAATGGACATGAGTTTGGGTGGACTCCGGGAGCTGGTGATGGACAGGGAGGCCTGGCGTGCTGCGGTTCATGGGGTCGCAAAGAGTCGGACACGACTAAGCGACTGAACTGAACTGAACTGAATCCCACGCTCCCAATCATTCCTTCCTCCATTTCCATCCCCAGTGGCAAGCACAAATCTGTTCTCTACATTGGGGAGTCTATTTTTGTTTCATAGATAGGTTCAATTTGCGTTGTATTTTTGATTCTACATATAAGTGATATCATATGGCATTTGTTTTTCTCCTCTGATTTACTTCATTTAGTATGATAATCTCTAGGTCCATCCACGCAGCATGCAAATGGCATTATCTCATTCTTTTCAATGTGTTAGTAGCTCAGTCATGTCCAGCTTTTTGTGACCCCACGGACTATAACCTGCCAGGCTCCTCTGTCCATGGAATTCTCCATGCAGAAATATTGGAGTGGCTAGCCATTCCCTTCTCCAGGAGATCTTCCCATCCCAGGGATCAAACCTGGGTCTCCTGCATTGCAGATAAATTCTTTACCGTCTGAGCCGCCAGGGAAGCCCTCTTTTTAATGACTGAGAAATATTCCACTCCAGTTAGAACCAGACATGGAACAACAGACTGGTTCCACGCTGGGAAAGGAGCACATCAAGGCTGTATATTGTCACCCTGCTTATTTAACTTATATGCAGTGTATATCATGCAAAATGCAGGGCTGGATGAAGCACAAGCTGGAATCAAGATTGCCGGGAGAAATATCAATAACCTCAGATATGCAGACGACACCACCCTTATGGCAGAAAGTGAAGAGGAACTAAAGAGCCTCTTGATGAAAGTGAAAGAGAAGAGTGAAAATGCTGGGTTAAAACTCAACATTCAAAAAATGAAGACTGTGCTCACTTTGGCAACACATACACTAAATTGGAACACAGAGAAGATTAGTATGGCCCCTGCACAGGGATGACATGCAAATTTGTAAAGCGTTCCACATTTTTAGGTTTGACAGAAAACAACAAAATTCTGTAAAGCCATTATCTTTCAATTAAAAAATAAATAAATAAATAAATAAAAACGAAGATCATGGCATCCAGTCCCATCACTTCATGGCAAATAGATGGGGAAACAATGGAAACAGTGACAGACTTTATTTCCTTGGGCTCCAAAATGACTGCAGATATTGACTGCAGCCATGAAATTAATAAACTCTTGCTCCTTGGAAGAAAAGCTATGACCAACCTACACAGCATATTAAAAAGCAGAGACATTATTTTACTGACAAAGGTCCGTATAGTCAAAGCAATGGTTTTTCCAGTTGTCATGTATGGATGTGAGAGTTGAATCATAAAAAAAGCTGAGCAATGAAGAATTGATGCTTTTGAACTGTGTTGTTGGAGAAGACTCTTGAGAGTCCCTTGGACTGCAACGAAATCCAACCAGTCCATCCTAAAGGAAATTAGTCCTGAGTATTCATTGGAAGGACTGATGCTGAAGCTCTAATACTTTGGCCACCTGATGCAAAGAACTGAGTCACTGGAAAAGACCCTGACGCTGGGAAAGATTGAAGGTGGGAGGAGAAGGGTACGACAGAGGATGAGATGGTTGGATGACATCACTCACTCGATGGACTGGACATGAGTCTGAGCAAGCTCTGGGAGTTGGTGATGGACAGGAAGACCTGGCATGCTGCAGTCCCTGGGGTCGCAAAGAGTCAGACCTGACTGAGTGACTGATCATGACTGAGTGATTGAACTCAATTGAACTGAATATTCCACTATATATATGCACCACATCTTCTTCATTAAAATACATTCTAGACTCATGTAAACTTCCTTGTTTGTTCCTTCAACAAAAGTCTTTTAACTGAGATAAAGCAAGCTAGGCTAACCGTGACCCAAGTCTGTGGATCACAAATAGGTCTTTGTAGAACACACTATAAACGTGTCAGCCATGGCAACGCTTAGGCCAGGTCACGAGACTTGTTTCAAATGTTTCAGTTGAGAGGGGCTTCAGGAACTCCCATGGGAGATCAACCCTTAGTCTTTTTACTCAAGCATTTTCCCCCCAAAGCTTTGTGTTTATCTAAAAACATAAGACCAGCGATGACGCATTCTTGCTCAGAACAGGGACTCTGTCATTAAGATGGATGTGCAGATAGAAGCTTCGGGGTTTCACACAAAGGCTCATTCTGTGCTTGAAAATTCATGATGAGGTTATTCTGAAAGCAATACAGAATCAATTGTAATTTTCCTTTCATGTACCTGGCAAGCACAGTGGTAGAAATCTTTCCTAAGGCAATACTTAACAGTTTGCGCTGGTCGCTCGTGTGAATTCCTGGACCTAAGGATAAACAGGGATGTATTCCTACTCTTCCTGATTGTCTCAGATTTCCATTTTCTAATGAAATGTTCTCTATAGAGTCTCACATTGAAGTTGACATGCTAAGTTAAGCAAGGAATGAAAGAGGGAAGCCAGCTGGGTGAGCCCAAGAAAGAGGGTCATTTGTGGTATTGACCAAGGTGAAGTTGGGGCCAAACTCTAGAGGGGAAATGAATTAAGCAGCCCACAAGAAGAGAGCAAGGTTTAAGGAAGAGTCAATGAAGCAAAGTGGTCTAAGAGCTGGCTGCTCTCTGAGGTGGGCTATCTAGGCAGGCATCAACACGGACAGATTGTGCCTCGTGGTGGTCCACACACCTCCAGAGCATTTACACCATATAAACACTGCTTCCCCAAACAAGACAGGGCTCCTGCACATAAGGAGGACTGCTTCCTAATTCTGTCAACCAACGTCCTCCCCATCCTCATCCCCCTCCCTTCCTTCAAACCCTTGGTGCCATTCTCAGACCATGGAGACAGGTCATGTCTCCTGGGCATGTCATGACCACGGACAGGTCATGTCTCTCAGGCCCACCTCTGGGTTTTTGTTTTTTTTTTTTTTCCTTTTCCACAAATGACACCACAGGCAAATTCTGTCAGCGGCATGATTCTAGAACAGCCCAAACTTAGCAGCAGACAGTTTTGGGAGACCTCTGATCAATCAGGGACTGTCCCACTCTGCTTGGTGACGTGCCGGGCAAGATGTGGAGCTGGTCCAGAGTGAGTCCATCACTCCAAACCACCCCAGCATAGCTGCAGGGTGTATGGAGAGGCTCCTTTTGCCCTCGTGGTCTAAGCTCAGCTCTGCTCCGTCCTTCACACACAGGCAGAAAGCCCAGGGCTGCAATGAGCCCTGCTTCAGAGCTAACAGCCTGGTCCTAGACATCCTGGCCTGGTCCTGGACATCCCAGCCTGTTTCTCTTATATGCCGCCCTGGCTGATGGGCATGGGTTACTATTTACAAGAAACAAGAATTCACTGGGTAAATTCCCAGAGCATAAGCTAAGGGCATATCCTGAAAGGCTGCCATGGAATCCTGCCCTCACTCACAGCAAAGAAAAAGACAAAAGGAGCAAGAGTGGGAAGGGAGCCAACGAGGGGTCACGTGAAAGGTCAGGGAAGAACAGATGTGTCTCTTCTTTGTTGCCCCCCTCCGCCACTGCCCTCAGAAGTCCTCACCGGCCCTGGACCACCGGCAAGCACCCCCAAATCCATTCTCTAGTGGCCACCTGGGAAATGTAACTAAATGATAAAACTTCTTTAAAAAGTCTGAATGTTACTACCTTAGATCTGGTTTCTTAATAGGGCATCTAAATGCATGCACGTAAGGATGACTGTTTCCTAATTCTCTCTCAACCAACATTGCTCTCAGTCAACCTGATCCTTTCATATTTCAGTATTATTGACAGTCACTGCTGCACTGGAGGTGGTAGAATTTATTCTTCCAATTTTCCCATTTCTTCTATTTCCGGTTTTTACCTAGATTATAAGACTACTAAGTTGCCTAATAATAAAAATACATAGACAAGTAAAACAGATGACATATGCCTGCAGTTTTAATGAAACAAGATAAATCCTGAAAATGTGTGCAGAATGACATGTATCACCACCAGGCATCTGAAGTTGTTGACTGAGTTAAATTTTACACAAATGTCAGCTTCTTTTTTCTTAATCATTCAAAGACAACAAACAAAAAGGCATAGTCTGTCACTTTAGGAAGTAGAAAACTGGGTTGAAGTCTATGGAAAATGATGAAGATTAAGATTTTCTCATTTTTCTCTTCCATTTCTCCACTCCACCTCTGCCATGTCAATGGTTTGTTTTATGATGAAACATGGTTAAAAGTTATTTTACCAACCACCTTAAGCGATACACTTCCCTGAATGTAGTATTATATTGGTTCAGAGAAAATTTATGATAATAAAAAACTGGAATACAATTAAATAATAATATGAACTAATAATAACTCACCCCTCAGTGTTTCCCTCTGCTCACTCTCTGCACTATATATACTGCCACGAAAAAATCATAAGTATTTTTTCTTACTTATAATGATCTTATAGATCTTGTATATTATTAAATGAATCATATAGAGTCCAAGGCAAAATAGTTAATATCACAGTGATATCCAGAACACAGGTATCCCAAAAGTCATCCACAGGTCCTTAGAACTCAATAATATTACTGCAGTCTAAGTGAATTTTATAGAGTTTTAGCCAAAATTTACCCAATAAGAAATGATAACAGTACTAAAAACCCTGAAAGTGTACTCATGTTCTATGCATCAGTGAGGCAGGGCAGTTGTTGTGCAGAAAAGTTTCTAACCTAAAAATAATTGATCATCAATGAAAGAAAACCAGAAGGAGGAATTATACAGGACCTGACCCCACGAGCAACAGAAGAAAGTCAACTGAGCCAAGAACTGCCAAAGACTTCAAAAGATGAAACACATCCTGTGGGGGGGTGCTCAAGTAAGAAGGCTTTCCAAAGTCAGCGAGCACTTGTAAAATTTAAGTAAATGCAGAGCCATTTTCATCTTTATAGTTTCCTTGAGAAAAGAAAACATTTGGGACCACTCCATAATATCCATAAAAATTCTATTTTATCCTGTATTACAAGCTGAACAGTTACTATTTACTATCTATTAGATTCTTTATATTTCCTTGCTGTATTTCAGTCTCTAAGTCATGTCCAACTCTTTTGTGACCCATGGATTGTAGCCTGCCAGGCTCCTCTGTCCACTGGATTTTCTAGGCAAGAATATTGCGGTGGGTTGCCATTTCCTTCACCAGGGGATCTTTCCAATCCAGGGATCGAACCCCAGTCTCCTGCACTAGCAGGCAGGTTCTTCACCACTGAGCCACCAGCAAAGCCCCCTTTATATTTTAGGTTAAACTATATGAAATTTCTAATACCTGACCATCGTATATAAAAATGGTAATTTCCAATGGATTCTACTAATTCACTGCATCTAATGTCTAATTCAAGCTTTGCAAGGTGGGAATTAAAATTCCCATTTGCAGATGAAGAAACAGAAGGAAGAAGGGCCATGTGTCCCAAGGTCAGGAAGGTACCAAGAAGCACCAAGTTCCCACCTGGGTCTCACAGACCCCAAAGCCAAAGGTCAGGAGCCTTTCTGTCAGCAGTACAGCCAGAGTTATCTGGGCTAGTCCAGGCAGTTAAACATGCATTTAGTAGAATAGAGGGCTTAAATAATCACACTTAGTCTACTAAGTTTTTGAAATATACTTTATACCACATGTCAGTTTATGTATCACTTTGACCAAATTACTTAAAAACACAAGTATTCTGATCTGTAAAAATGAGAGGACTGAACTAACAAAGGCACATAAAGGACAGAAACGGTATGGACCTAACAGAGGCAGAAGATATCAAGAAGAGGTGGCAACAACACACAGAAGAACTATACAAAAAAGATCCTCATGACCCAGAGAACCATGATGGTGTGATCACTCACCTAGAGCCAGACATCCTAGAATGAGAAGTCAAGCGGGCCTTAAGAAGCATCCCTAAGAACAAAGCTAGTGGAAGTGATGGAATTTCAGTTGAGCTATTTCAAATGCTAAAAGGTGATGCTGTGAAAGTGCTGCACTCAATATGTCAGCAAATTTCGAAAACTCAGCAGTGGCCACAGGACTGGAAAAAGTCAGTTTTCATTCCAATCACAAAGAAAGGCAATGCCAAAGAATGCTCAAACTACTGCACAATTGCACTCATCTCACACGCTAGCAAAGTAATGCTCAAAATTCTCCAAGCCAGGCTTCAGCAGAACATGAACCGTGAACTTCCAGATGTTCAAGCTGGATTTAGAAAAGGCAGAGAAACCAGAGATCAAATTGCCAACATCCGTTAGATCATTGAAAAAGCAAGAGAGCTCCAGAAAAACATTTATTTCTGCTTTATTGAATACGCCAAAGCCTTTGTGGAAAATTGTTAAAGAGATGGGAATATCAGACCACCTTACCTATCTCCTGAGAAATCTGTATGCAGGTCACAAAGCAACAGTTAGAACCAGACATGGAAAACAGACTGGCTCCAAATTGGGAAGGACTACGTCAAGGCTGTATATTGTCACCCTGCTTATTTAACTTATATGCAGAGTACATCATGCAAAATGTGAGGCTGCATGAAGCAAAAACTGGAATCAAGATTGCCAGGAGAAATATCAATAACCTTAGATATGCAGATGACACCACCTATGTGGCAAAATGCGAAGAGGAACTAAAGAGCTTCTTGATGAAAGTGAAAGAAGAGAGTGAAAAAACTGGCTTAACACTCAACATTCAGAAAATGAAGATCATGGCATTCAGTCCTATTACTTCACGGCAAATAGATGGGGAAACAATGGAAACAGTGACAGACTTTATCTTTTTGGGCTCCAAAATCACTGCATATGGTGACTGCAGCCATGAAATTAAAAGACACTTGCTCCTTGGAAGAAAAGCTATGACCAACCTAGACAGCATACTCAAAAGCAGAGACATCATTACTCTGCCAACAAAGGTCCGTATAGTCAAAGCCATGGTTTTTCCAGTAGTCATATATGGATGTGAGA